>NC_136924.1:17540301-18165041 GCF_949752795.1 Hyperoodon ampullatus
CCAGCAGCTGATCCTGAAACCTCTAAAAGTTAAATTCATTTCTCAGAAGTCAGCTGTGCATGTGGGCTGCAGGAGAAGGTGACTGGATTGTTCTGTTTCTTGGGGTTTCCCCACCCCCAGTTCAGGTGAACAGAAGTGAGTAGAGTAGCCTCGGTCCTGTAAGGATTCTTTTAAGTCATCACATTAATATGCTACAGAATCTCTCCTTGTGTTCCTTGAAGTGCCACTAATTCAAGTAGCCCTTGATGCTGATCATTTTGAAATTACACCAAAGTACCATTTTAGCTTCTTACCTACCACTGGGTTAATAGACACTGTTTTGAAGCATGATATATCAAAAGTCAGGTAAATTAGTGAACAGTGTCCACAAAAGGGCATGGTTATGTGTGGTCTGAGACTTGACTGGGGCAGTCTGGCAGCTGAGCCATCTGGGAGTGAATGGCGGGCCTTTGTTCATTTGTGAGTGGCAGCTTGCATTCTACAGTTGGAGAGCCTAGTTAACTGGCTCTCCCGCTATGTAACCCTGGGCAACTTAAATTGTCTATGTATCAATTTCCTCTTCTATAACATGTGGTTAATAATATAATACCTACCCCATAGTATGTTCCTCACACAGAGTATGTGCTCAATCAATGTTAGCTATTGTATGACTATTATTGTTGCTGCTATTATTACAGAAAAGGCCAGTGTACCAGTCTCAAATACGTCATTACCAAAGATTGAATTTAGTAAAGAAGACCAGGGAGCTTGATGGATTAAGCTCCAAGGTCAAGCTTTCACAGTAATGAAGAGGGTGACTGCAGGAATAGTGATCACAGAGGAGCTATTAAGAAGAAAGATCATTCTTGATCCAAAGAGAAAGTACTTAGAACAAGAATTTCAAAAACCAGAATGTTCCCATTTTCCATGTTGGTACACTGAGACTTCTGGAGCTGGAATCCACTTATTTATGACACAGAGTCTTAGAATCACAGGTTTGCAAGAAGCCTTCAGGGCCACCAAGGGGCCTGCTGGGTCCAGCTTACCTGAAGTGGCATCTGCAATATCTGCCTGCTTATCCCACCCCATCTTTTGCTTCCTTCTTATCCTTCCCCAGACCCACATGACGTGACAACACACAGAGAAACTCTTGCCCACAAAGAAGAAAAGGCCAAAGAAATTTAGATTAATACAGTGGTGTGAGTCTCCATGCCAAGAAAAGATGAGCTGGTGTTTTGTCTCCTTTTTTTCTTTTAACTTTTCAAAAATAGTAGGGGAGAAAGACCTAAACACCAGCTTAGTAAATATCCCTGGTGTTAGTGGACTTTTCTTGATACTCTGGGCCAAAAGAAATGTACACTAACAGGTGAGTCTTACTCACTCTCCTTATGTGTTGAATAAACTGTATTAACCACTGTTAGGTAGCAGAAGAGCCCCAAGGTTGCAGTAGGTCTTCCTTTTAGATTGAAAACAGAAGATCAAATAGAATATACTAGAAGTTTATAGCTATTAATATAAGAATCTTCTCTTGAAACCAAAAAAGGCTACAACAATGAAGGAGACTTGGCTCAGCAATTACATTTATGTAAATTTTAAAAATTTTAGTAGAAAATAAGATCAGTATGTATCAGCTGGGTGAAGTGGTGGCTAAAAAAACTAACACGATCTTAGGCTACATAAATAGATGTATAGCAGCTAAAAATAAGAAGGTTATAGTTTTGCTGCTGTTTTCCCTAATCAGAGCATACTAGAATCTAGAGTGACCACGATGGAGAAGGAATGTTAAATGAGGTCATGTGAGGAACAGCCGAAGATTCTGGAAGATACTCAGAATAGGGGCAGAGATACCTTTAAATATCCAAGGACAAGGATGTATACCTGTGAGGACAGAGGTGGAACAAGGAACAATATACCAAGTATTAACAACTAACATTTATTGAGAATTTGTTACATATTAGGCACAAGCCAGGAAATACATGAATTAATTTACAAGAAAACAGACTCTGAGAAATGAATAACTGGCCAAGGTTGATGGGGTCTGGATACAAACTCAAGCAGTCTGATTCCACAGACCACGCTCTTAAGTACTATGTTATCTTGTCAATGCAGCAAAATATATGGTAACTCAATGAAAGAACTCTGTCTGGGATGTTTAAAGATGATATGTTTTACTCACTACTCAAAGAGTAGTGAGCTCTCTGTCACTGGAAGAATTGTAGGGAGGCCATATAACTACTTGGAGGCTAAGGCAGAGGGCATCTGAATCATCCACTTTGACTGCATGTGCCAGACTCCTCTGCAGTTAGGTGTGGGCCAGTGGCTGAGCTCTGGCTGATGAAATGTGAGTGAAAGTGGTACGTGCCATATTGGGCTGCCCTTTCAACCCCCATGGGATCCTCACACCCTTGCCCCATCTGCTGGCTAACAGGAGGAAGACCTTGGTTTTCTGAGAACAGAGCCACAAGATGGAAGGAGCTTGGGTCCCTGAATGACACAGCCTCCTTCTGATATCTGCATTGGAATAAATCATGAGTGAGAAATAAACTTCATTGTGATGAAGCCAGTGAAATTTTGAGGTTATTTGTTAAAACAGTGACCCTGTTCTGCCTAATACAGAGAGTATACTATGGGGAGAATTTAAGTACTTGATGAGAGGTTGGCATACTTATCTTTTAAAGTCTACTCAGATTTGACATTCTTTGATTTTTGAATAATAAAGCAAAGGGGATTTTGTGAATATCCCAATAAAGAAACACATAATCCAATGATTAATACCCTCCAGGACAAAATAAAAATCAGAACTCTGAAATAAACAGATTCTTGAGTTACAGGTGTCAGGGTAGCTAGGTTCAGGACCAGCAAATTAAAAATCATAAACATATGAACAAGAATAAATGATAGGTTTGATCTTCCTATGTCACTCTACGCAGTGAATTTGGAAATTCATTTCTTCATTGAATTGTAACCAATCACACATCAACACCATCATGCCAGGCAATCTGTTAGGGGCTAGAAACAAAGTTACATAAAACCCCAAGCCTTATATTTGAAGAGTTTATAATATAGGATAGTGGTATTCAAAGTTTTGAGGGCATAAAATTTATCTGGAAACTTGTTAAAAATGAGGATTCCTGGACTCACCTCCAGAGATACTAATTCAGAAGGTGTGGGGAGAGGACTACAAATCAACATGTAACATAACGCCTGTCACAGAGTACATACTCAGTAAATAGCTTTGATAAATGAAAGCCCAATTTAATGAACATGCCCAGTGATTCTAGTGCAGAAAGTGTATGAACCACTTTCTGAGGAAAGACTAACCATCTAGGGAAAAAACTTAATTAGGGATCAATTAAATAAGATTCTTTGGCTCTGTAGTTCAAAATGTTCTGGAAAAAAAAAATCAATGCCACTTCTTTAAGAAGCTGATATTTGTTTCCTTTTAAAGAAGCTGAATTTAGTATAAAAGTAAGTAAGAAAAAGTCTGGAACCAGAAGGGAAACAGAGACATCCAGGAATTTTAAGCAGAATGAGGTCATAGGAAGCTGTTGTTTTCCTGCACTTTTTTTTTTTTTTTTTAAGCAGGAAAATTCCACCCAAGAAGCAGACCAGTTGATCTTGCACCTGTGCTCCCATATCTGGCACTTATCTGGGTCAAGATGGGGAGAACAGCTCCCAGGCCCTGGAAATAGACAACCCACCCCGTCGCTGGGACACACAGCATGTACAGCCATTCTTATCGCCAGACTTCTCACCCAGCATCTGTCTGGAAGCAGATTCCATGCCATTTAGGCAGCATACCAGACTGACGAAATCACACAGGGCCATATGACCAAATGGCCCTTCCCTTCATACATCCATCACGCCATCCCAGATCCTGAACACACCCCTCCTGGTGTTCATGTAAAGGTATCTAATGTGTTTTCCTTTCAGAAGGATTTAAGAGAGCAGCCTGTAGATGCAGATGGCCTGAGCTGGACTCTTACCAGTGGTTTCCTAGGTGTGTGCCTTAGCACCAGCTACATAACCTCTCTGTGCCTCAGTTTACTCATCTATAAGTTGAAGATACTAGTAACACCTATCTCATGGGGTTCTTAAGCAGATTAAATGAGAAAATAGATGTAAAGCACAATGCCTACATGCAGTAAATGCTACAGAAAAGGTGAACTGTGGCTAGGTGTCATCTGGCCAGTCCACAACTCTAGGACAATCCTGACTCCAGAGCTGCATGTGCCCTGCTGTAGCTGGTTTGGGGAGGATTCTGTACCACTGCTGCCCACTGTGGGTAGTTGCCCACTGTGCTTTCTACCAAGCTTCCCACACATGAGCACACTGGGCTATTAGTGGCCCTCAGCCTGCCTTATCGTGGGTCTGTGTTATAGACCTACGTGTTCATTGTGGCCATTATTCACAGAGTAAATAGCTAATGTTAGTTGCCTTGAAAGCATACATAGAAAGCACAATTTTTCAGATACAGACATACATAGAAAGCAAAATTTTTCATATTCAATTCATAGACTAATTCTTAATGCTCAAGTCATCTCTCTTGATCTCTGAGTCTCACATTGTAAATTTTAATTATCTTTGTTTTATAACATCTATGCAGGCCTATCCTGTGTAATATGGGGAAACTGAGGTACAAATGACATCATTCAAAAAGCACCTGCAAATTTTTTTTTCCAAGCACTTACAGATTTTTCTCACGTAACTTTCAAAAACCCATTGAAACATTTTACGTATATTTTGCAGATGAGGAAATTAACATTCAAATGCATTAAGTATTTTGTCCAAGGTCTCACAGCCAGAAAGCAAAGAATTGGGACTTGAATGAAAGCTTCCCTATACCCCAGGTCATCCTCTTCTCATAACACTGGGAAATGAATCATGAACAAAGCTCATCTCATATGTTTCTAATGTTTATTGAATACCTGTTTTCTACTAAAATCTTATACTCACTCAGTAAGGTCACCTGAAGCCTGCTGACTACTTGCCCTTTGGCTGTCATCACTGTCTGTGGGACTCTACCCTCCTTTGGGAACACTTTATTGTCATTAAAATGAGCTATTTGACTAACAGTGGAAAAATCCTACAGATCATGTTCCACAATATGGCTAATGTCAGTATACAACGTCTAACAATTATGTAAAAGGTCTTCATATCAAACATAAGCAATGATCAAATTAACTAGGAAAGGGATTTTTATAACTTAAAGTTATTTCTTCATTTCACATGGCTACTTCTTAGAGGTGAAATTTATATTGCTTACCCTGTAGCTTCTCTAGGTAGTATTTGGGATCTATCTGCTGACTAATGTCTATTGCCATCCAACTTGTCAACATTAGTTGAAATGTAACTGTCTTCATTTTTCTTGTATGAACTGTGAACAAATTTTCAGTCTAAATTCAATTTCTCAGTTATTTTTTATTCTTTGGTGGGAGATAATAATATTCTTTAACATTTTGCTTTCCACAAATGAATAACTTGATTTTGATTGTTAACTCCGTTTTTCTCCCTCAGCCTATCAAAGGAGTTACAGGTGAAAATTAGCATGGCTGGGTAAGCACACAAAGGAAATACGTTTGACTGGGACAGTGGGAAAAAATTCACTGTGATTCAAAATACTGTATATTTATTGAACATTGGTCATGTACCCTGTTGGAAATGTAAAAGTAAAATACATTCTCTTTCTAGGTCTCAAACATTTAGGATCTAGTTGAGGGAACTGGACTTAGACATAAAATTCAATTGGACAACACTACGAGTTAGAATATCCATGAGCCAAAGTCTTTGGCATAGACATTTGGTAATATAAGTCAGGAAAAGGAGAAATTACTGGCTGGAGTGGCTGGGAAGATGAGACGGGGGATTGACACATGACTGGAGAAAGGGTGAGATTCAGAGAGATGAACCAAACAAAAAAATGTGGGAGAGAGAAGGGAGGGGAGAGGGGAGAAAGAACAAGAAAAAAAAGAAATGAGGAAAAACAGGCTGGCAGGAGGAATGAAGGAGAGAGGCAGGTAAGCAGTGGATTTTGCTCTACAGAAGGCGATATAAGGAGAGGCGGCAATTCCTAACAGGCCATGTTGAACAAAATGTACTTTCACCCTCATTGGTATGTCCAGAAATTCAAGTTTGGAAGTTCAGGCTTATAGAACAGTAAATTTATGTTTGGGGAAAAAAATGGCCACTAAATATTTACTTCAGTTTTTTAAAAACGAAATTTATTCCACACTATGAAATATTTCTCAAAACCCTGGTTTCAAAATACTTGCTCCACTTCTCCAACCCACACAAAGGAACATGTTTTTCTGCCAAAACTCTCTGACCTTACATTTACCAGTCTCTCCATTGCGTCTGCTCTTGAGCTCTCTTTAGCACCATGTGTTTCTTGTCTTTAAATAAACTTCCTAGATGATATTCTTACAAAGATACTCATGCAATTCAGTGTCTACTTCTTCATAAACTTTACCAGGAATGGCATTTCTAGGAGATCGTGAATCAAAAATGATCCCTCCCTCTCTCTCTCTGCCCTACTGTGTTCTGATTGTGGCCATTCTAACTATATAAAATGTGTGAAGACCATGAACAAAAACACTTTATTTCCTTAATGGTCACTAAAGTTTATGAGGTACTTGTATTAGTACAGAGCGGTTTAACTTGCTTACTTCGTATGTTCCAGTTTTGTATGAGTTCTATTATGGGAAATGAATGTATCTGCTCTGGCTAAAAATGAGAACAAAGTACTGCCTAATTCTGGGAAGTCACTAGAGAGGAATAATACCGTTAACGGTGATAACAAACCTTTAGTTATTAGATGTGTATTTCAATTTGAGGGCATACAAATGATCTAAGAACTAAGAACCTTAAAAATAAGGTTTCCTGGGCCTACCTTCAGAGACACTAATTCAGAAGATGTGAGCCACGCAATATGTACCTTTGCATGTCCCATCTAGACTTCAAGATGTCAATGTGATGTGAGGGAATTATAGCTGTACTGACCCCATATGATTTTTGGGTGATTTAAATGAGATTTTACATGTTAAAAAAAAGTAAACTTTACATGTTTCATACAGAAATCAATAAACTTTACTTATTAGGATCCTCACTATTCAAATATTTGAATAAAAACGTGCTCAGCTAAGAAACACCAACAACAGTAGACTATTCTGACAAATCAAAACCTTATGGCTAGTCCTTTCACCCCCCCATACGTACCCATTACCAAGAGTTTATGTAATGTCTAATGTTCCTAAACTAATGTCTTATACTAATTTTCTACTTTTGGATGACCTCTATTCAATAGTAATTGTGTTTCTAGATATTGGATGCATTTTTAACCGACTGAGTTTTGCACCACTTTTTGTCAATTTTTGTGTTAACTATAATTCAGCTTAAAACAAAACAATGCATTTTCTCTCCACTGTTAATCCAGTTAATGAAAGCTGACTTTACGAACAAAATCCTAATTTATGAATGTTTTCATTGTTTTCCTTGCTAAGGACATTAGTACTTTATTATCTTGTAGCAAAAAATTAGCATGGGATGAAATTTTATTACAAATATTTTCAGGTAGTAGAATGTATTAGGTTTCACCCAAGTGGGTTTTTTTTAGTGAATTATTTAATCTGGTTTAAAATTTTTAAAAATATTCTCCAGTTATAAAGTTTATAAAGATTTTATGATATTGCCACAGATTCATGTAAACATATAGGATTATAACCATGGTTTAATATCTTTCTGTAAACTACAGTTTAAACAAAGACTTGCCAGGACAAAGGCAAGCACATGTTTTATAAGTGCCATGTATCTTGGAATATTCTAGGCTTCTTGTGAGAAAATCACTAACTGCTTATCTCCTAGGACCAAGGACCTAATGTTCCTGAAGTCACAACACACTTCACACTTATCTCCACACAGAAGTAGGTGGCCACTGTTGGATTCTAATGAGAATGACACCTCTGAAATCTCTCAGCTTCACAACCCCTACTAGAGCCCTCAGAGAATCTGCTCACATAGCAACAAACAATATCTTTAAGAGGTGATATTCCTAGAATGAATCAGTTTCTAAAATTAAAAAGGAAAACAATTATGGGGAGTGGGGAAGGGTGAGGTATGTTCTCCCAGAAGGAAAGGCTAATGCTATACAAAAACAAAAGACAGTATAACCTACAAGGATGGTCTAGAAACTCAGAGAAATACAGGAAGAAATAAAAGATTTGAGTTTGAATCACATTATTTGACATAGCTCACATAACAATGACATTCATGCAGAATTCCTAGAAAAATCATTTGTGAGAAAGATGATGGTATTCTCAGTATATGGGGTATGAAGTAGGGGAATGCCGGGACTGAGGGGATTCTGGGGATGTGAGTCGCTTAGTGTTAAAACCAGGAAAGTCCCAGGCAAACCTGGTTGAGTTGGTGTCCCCATGTGCACCTCCCTACCTAGATGGCTGATAAAAGCTTTCCCGAGCTCTCCAACAAGTTACTCCACTGATCGCTGCAACTTCCCTGCTCAGGCTGGCCCAAAGCTAAATTGCAGCAAGAGTAGATGCTTCGGTGGTGTTTCTTCAGTTCCCTTCTTTGGCATCTGTTCCTCTTTCTCAGAACCCTTGGTTGTTGACAGACCTGATGTTTTTTTCCTTCCTTAGAGCTGTTCAAGGTGACCTTTCTTTTAGCTCTTTCCCAAGCAACTCCTATTATGTCAAATAGTCCTGGGCCATAGCTGCTCATGGCCTTGTTTCCTGCCATGTGAAGCAGATCAGCTGCTCTGTCTAATGTGAGGGTAGGTAAGAAGCATCTCTCCTAGGTAATAAAATACTACGTAGAAAAAGGTACCTTTAAGGTAATCCTCGAGAAGAAAGCATTTTAGTAGTATGACAGAGGTCAGGGGAGGAGAGAATATTCTGTAAGGCAGAACTTTCCCCACACCCAGAACAACTGTCTACCTGTTACCTGCATACCTTACAGCACGGCACTGGCAGTGGTACACAGTGGATGGATATACAGATAAATGCCAAGTTTCATAATGGTTAGATTCATAAAAAAAGCATTGCATCAAACTTCTGGGAGAGTCTCAAGCTTCCTTTCATTCCAAATATGAGTTCACTATAAATGGATCTCAAAAACAATTATGACAAGAAAGTCCATGTCTATGAATATTTCAATGTCTCCCATGAAATATGTTCCCATCATTACCCACACTACTGTATGTACAGGATTCTATACAAACTAGGCACTCAATAATTATTGATTGGCCAATGAAGGGTAACTATTTAATGCACCATGATAATTTATGCCAGGGGCCCACAGGAATCAGCCTGATCCCAGAGCCACCTTTTTTTTTTCCCCCTTTGAGAAAGGAACAGATAGTGGCTTATCTTGGGTTCCTGGTGGAAGTAGGGAATATGAAAAGAAATATGAAGGTAGCATAAATGTGGGGTCACAGGACAGGAAAGAATGAGAGAATAAAGAAAGAAAACATAAGATCAGAAGCAAGCAAATCAAGCCTATTAAAAACTGAGAATTCTTTTTAATACTCAAATGTACATTGATTTAAAGAAAAAGATTCTAAACAGCAAGGTTTCTTTGTTCTTGGCAGCAAAAAATTTACTGCCGTGGTCAAACGGAGATGAACAGTAGAAACAAAACTAAAGTACCTGAAATTTAAAACAAGCCAATTTACGTTTCATTTAAGAGAAGCAAACAGGTGGGCCAGATAATAATTTCAAAATCTAGTTTATGAAGAGAAAAACAAATCTTGAACCCAAAGTCAAATGAGTTGGAAATAAAAAGCAAAGCAATAAAAAGGAACAAACATGTACAAAAGCTACAACCACCTCCCTCAGCCTGTGCAGTTCTGCAACTTTTCTTTCTCTTCAACTTCATCTCACATCCAGGGCAGAGGCAGACTGGACACCTAAGGATTGTCACTTCCCCAGATGGCACTAAATTCATAAGTCCCCAACTCCAGGAGAAGGTAGGAATTTTAGTAAAGGCCAAAGTTCTCCTTGGGTCTCCAACGTGGACTTTAAAACAAAACCAAAATGTTTGCTTGAGAATATCTTCATATCAATTAGCTTGAATCATGTGGAATTGTAGTTTTTATAGGTAAAAAATGAGTACATATTGGCAATTTCAAGGGATTGAACCTAATACATTATGATTTTGACTATAGACATATTAAGATCTTAAACATATGCAGCTAAATATAAAATAAGGTATATTCTTACTTCTATACTTAAACTAAAGATAGTTTCCTTTGGTCACTAATTCTTCTGACACAAGGGGTAGACTCAAGTCAGGAGCCAAAAGGCCCAGGTCTGGGCTGTTTCTCCACCTCGCACTTGTTCAGCTGTCGTGGTCAGTCATCCTGTTCTGAGTTGTCATGTGAAACATCTCCTGTGACTCTGCTTTCTCTTGTTGAATGGTTTTCATTCTTGGAGCTTCGCTGGCTTTACCTGTATACTTTGTACCCTGGATCTAGTTTCCAAATTAGTATTATAGTTATTATTATGGCTGCTTTCCCACATAGCACATCTTTCTCCTACTCTTACCTGCACATTTCACTTTTTCTCCTGTGCTGCCATCATCCTGGAGCATCATCTCTTTTGCATGGCTCCTTTGCCTGCTCTGATGTACACAGAGATGGCTCTTTGTTTTCCCCCTGAAATCTCATCGTATGGGGGGCAAACTTGGTAGCAAGGCCACTGAGAAGAGAATTCCCTCCTAAGAAAAACCCACTACCTCCCTCATTTCCTAGTTCCCAGAAACAAGATCCAAGAACTCATTGCCTGATCACTTTTTTTTCTCCTAGGTTTTTAAAAAATTTTATTTGTGTACAATTTTTAAAGGTTACTTTCCATTCACAGTTACTACAAAATATTGGCTATATTGCCTATGTTGTACAACACATCCTTCAGCCTATCTTGCACCCAATAGTTTGTACCTCGCACCTCCCCACCCCTATGTTGCCCACCCCCCAGTGGTAACCACTAGCTTGTTCTCTATAACCATGAGTCTGCTTCTTTTATGTTATATTCACTAGTTCGTTGTATTTTTTAGATATCACATATAAGCAATACCATATAGTATTTATCTTTCTCTGTCTAACTTATTTTACTAGGCATAATGCCCTCCAAGTCCATCCATGTTGCTACTGCCTCATCACTTTTAACTGAAGTTCAAGTTCAGGCTGAGCTGGGGTGATCAAAATCAAATTCTGAGTGCTGATTAAAACCTTTAGGTAGCTATAACATCAAGCAGACAGACCATCTACAAGTCTTCACTGCCAATTACGTAAAGAATTAAGGAGTTACTAATCAGTTACTGTATATGTTATATATTCATACTGATTCTAGTTCAAAATTCAGGGTTTTGATTAAATATCAAAATGTGAAGATGGGGGAGGCATGTGCATGGGGATAATTTTCCTGCTGATGGGGGGTAGGTTATTATTTGGGAGAATAATAATAATAACCATCAGCTTATGAATGAATGTCAAAGGCTCAAGAGTACTTTATAACAAAGCACTCTCAAGATCCCTCAAAAGTTGTGAAAATTTTTTCCAGTACCCATTTCTTTATGACAGATGACATTTAATGCATAAAATTGGAATGAGTGGAATTATTTAAATACTTTTGGACACTGAACTTCATTTGTTCTAGGCAGTCAGGCTCGAAGTTCAAGGTCATGGGAAGCTCTGGTCTAGGCAATATCACATAGAGAGAATCTGCAGAGAATCTGAAAGCAAAAATAACCCGGTCTATCATTATTGCCATGAATCACAATTCCAAACAATGTCAGCGGTGAAATACTCCTCCCTGAAAAAAATATTTTCTTGGTCTATATTTTAAGTAATTGTTGTGATTACCACTGAGTTGTATAATAGATGGATAAGCTTCAAATTAGCACATTTTCATTATTTATCCTTTAATAAACATTGAATCTGACATAAAAATTATTGTGGAAAACGTCCAGGTATACAAGCTGCCCCCAACTTACATGGACTCAGTTAAATCTTTCAGGCAATTTCATAACCTAATCTGTGTGGTACTGTCGTACCAAGTATTCCTGCTACCATATTAACAAATTAAAGAATAAAAACCATATGATCATCCCAATAGGTGCAGAAAAAGCTTTTGACAAAATTCAACACTGATTTATGATAAAAACTCTCCAGAAAGTGGGCATACAGGGAACCTACCTTAACATAATAAAGGCCATATATGACAAACCCACAGCCAACATTGTCCTCAATGGTGAAAAACTGAAACCATTTCCACTAAGATCAGGAACAAGACAAGGATGTCCACTCTCACCACTATTATTCAACATAGCTTTGGAAGTCCTAGCCATGGCAATCAGAGAAGAAAAAGAAATAAAAGGAATACCAATTAGAAAAGAAGATGTAAAACTGACACTGTTTGCAGATGACATGATACTAAACATTGAAAATCCTAAAGATGACACCAGAAAACTACTAGAGCTAAACAATGAATTTGGTAAAGTCGCAGGATACAAAATTGATGCACAGAAATCTCTTGCATTCCTATACACTAATGATGAAAAGTCTGAAAGTGAAATCAAGGAAACACTCCCATTTACCATTGCAACAAAAAGAATAAAATATCTAGGAATAAACCTACCTAAGGAGACAAAAGACCTGTATGCAGAAAATTATAAGACACTGATGAAAGAAATTAAAGATGATACAAATAGATGGAGAGATATACCATGCTCCTGGATTGGAAGAATCAATATTGTGAAAATGACTCTACTACCCAAAGCAATCTACAGATTCAATGCAATCCCTATCAAACTAACACTGGCATTTTTCACAGAACTAGAACAAAAAATTTCACAATTTGTATGGAAACACAAAAGACCCCGAATAGCCAAAGCAATCTTTTAAAAAAAATTTTTTTTGTTTTAATTTTATTTATTCTAGGCTGTGTTGGTTCTTGGTTGCTGCACGTAGGCTTTCTCTAGTTGCGGTGAGCGGGGGGCTACTCTTTGTTGCTGTGAGCAGGCTTCGCATTGTGGTGGCTTCTGCTGTTGCAGAGCACAGGCTCTAGGCACGTAGGCTTGCGGGCTCTAGAGCGCAGGCTCAGTAGTTGTGCACAGGCTTAGTTGCTCCACAGCATGTGGGATCTTCCCAGACCAGGGCTCAAACCCGTGTTCCCTGCATTGGCAGGCTGATTCTTAATCACTGGGCCACCAGGGAAGTCGCCCAAAGCAATCTCAAGAAAGAAAAACAGAGCTGGAGGAATCAGGCTCCCTGACTTCAGACTACATTACAAAGCTACAGTAATCAAGACAGTATGGGACTGGCACAAAAACAGAAATACAGATCAATGATACAGGATAGAAAGCCCAGAGGTAAATCCATGCACCTATGGTCATCTAATCTATTACAAAGGAGGCAAGAATATATAATGGAGAAAAGACAGTCTCTTCAATAAGTGGTGCTGGGAAAACTGGATAACTACATGTAAAAGAATGAAATTAGAACACTACCTAACAACATATACAAAAATAAACTCAAAATGGATTAAAGACCTAAATGTAAGACTGGACACTATAAAACTCTTAGATGAAAACAAAGGAAAAACACTCTTTGAAATAAATCACAGCAAGATATTTTTTGACCCATCTCCTAGAGTAATGAAAATAAAAACAACAATAAACAAATGTGACCTAATTAAACTTAAAAGCTTTGGCACAGCAAAGGAAACCATAAACAAGACAAAAAGACAACCCTCAGATGGGAGAAAATATTTGCAAATGAAGCAACTGACAAAGGATTAATCTCCAAAATATACAAACAGTTCATTCAGCTCAATATCAAAAAAACAAACAACCCCATCAAAAAATGGGCAGAAGACCTAAATAGATACTTTTCCAAAGAAGATATACACATGGCCAAGAGGCACATGAAAAGATGCTCAACATCACTAGTTATTAGAGAAATGTAAATCAAAACTACAATAAGGTATCACCTCACACCAGTCAGAATGGCCAACATCAAAATAATCTACAAACAATAAATGCTGGAGAGGGTGTGCAGAAAAGGGAACCCTCTTGCACTGTTGGTGGGAATGTAAATTGATACAGCCACTATGGAGAACAGTATGGAGATTCCTTAAAAAACTAAAAATAGAACTACCATGTGACCCAGCAATCCCAATACTGGGCATAAACCCTGAGAACACCATAATTCAAAAAGAGTCATGCACCACAATGTTTACTGCAGCACTATTTACAATAGCCAGATCAAGGAAGCGACCTAAATGTCCAGCAACAGACCAATGGATAAAGAAGATGTGGCACATATATACAATGGAATATTACTCAGCCATGAAAAGGAACAAAATTGGGTCATTTGTGGAGACGTGGATGGACCTAGAGACTGTCATACGGAGTGAACTAAGTCAGAAAGAGAAAAACCAATATTGTATATTAACGCATATATGTGGAATCTAGAAAACTGGTACAGATGAACCTATTTGCAGGGCAGGAATAGAGACACAGATGTAGAGAACATACATGTGGACACAGGGAGGGAAGGGGAGGGTAGGACAAACTGGGAGATTAGGATTGACATATATACACTACCATGTGTAAAACAGATAACTGATGGGAACCTGCTGTATAGCGCAGAGTCCAGCTCGGTGCTCTGTGATGACATAGATGGGTGGGATGGGGGGCGGTGAGAGGGAGGTCCAAGAGGGAGGGGATATATGTATACATATAGCTTACTTACTTAATCATACAGCAGAAACTAACACAACATTGTAAAGCAACTATACTCCAAGTAAAGAAAAAATCAATGAGAATAATAAAGTAACGGTAAAGACAGGGAACTAGAGTTGCTTCAACTGTATCATTCTGTGGGATGGCTTGGAATTTTTATTTGTGTTTAAAATTTCAAACGGTGAAGCAACATGAAGTGCAAGTTGTAATAGTTTCGTTTTTCAAGAACAACTTTTTAATACATGAAATATTTTTCCAAGCTTCAATTGTATCATTCAAAGTATCATTCTTTTTTAAATTGGCATTTGCAACTAAAGAACAAATCAAGAAAAGAAAAACGTTTACTGATTATTACAGGATTATTACTGAAAATAAATTTGTGGAATAGAGGAGGAGGGTGTAGAAAATGCTTCTGTCTGGGTGTCAAACACACTAGCATGCCACTGCCCCCAGGGAATGCTTAGGATGGAACTAGGAGCTCACTCTCATTGTCACCCTCATAGGAGGCCCAGTGACAGACAAAAGAGCTCAGGCCTCAAGAGACCTGGAAGAAGATCTCCACTTGGAGCCCAGAGAACCAGGCTCCACTGACACTTCAAGGGGAACTCCCTTCTTTTTTTTTATTAGCACAGCCTTCAGAAGCCACAGTGGAAAGACTTTGAAGCAGATCTCTGATTTTAAAAAATATTACCTCTATCTTTGAAAATTATAAGCTCCCAGACATTTTTCTTCCAGTTTTATTGAGATATAATTGACATACAGCACTGTATAAGTTTAAGGTGTACAGCATAGTGATTTCCCTTACATACATCATGAAATGATTAGCAAAATAAGTTTAGTAAACATTCATCACCTCATATAGATACATAATTAAAGACATAGGAAAAATGCTTTCCTTGTGATGAGAACTCTTAGGATTTACTCTCTAACAATTTTCAAGTATAACAGACAGCAGTGTTCATTATATTAATCATGTTGTGCATTACTTCCCTAGAACTTACTTATAACTGAAAGTTAGTACATTTCGACCACCTTCATCCGATTCCCTCTCCCCTGACCTCCCACCTCTGGTAACCACCAATCTAATCTATTTTCCTATGATTTTATTTGCTTGTTTTTGAAGTATAATTGACTTACCTCACTACATTAGTTCCTGTTACACGACACAGTGATTTGATGTTTCTATACATTTCAAAATGATCACCATGATAAGTCTAGTTACCATACTTCACCAAAGATATTACACAACTATTGACTGTATCACCCACATTATAAACTTCACACCCGTGACTCAGTTATTTTGCAAGTGGAAGCGCGTACCTCTTCATCTCCCTCACCTATTTCTCCCCTCCCCACAACCCCTCCCCTCTGGAAACCACCTGTGTGTTCTCTGTATCCATGACTCTGTTTCTGTTTAGTTATATTCGTATGTTTTGCTTTTTAGATTCCACATGATGTGAAATCATACAGCATTTTTCTTTCTCTGTCTGACTTGTTTTACTTAGCATAACACGCCCTAGGTCCATTCATGTTGCTGCCAATGGCAAGATTTCATTTCTTTTTATTAAACCCGCAGATTTTAAATGATGCAAAGGAAAATGAGGCAGGCTATTCTCATCTGCACATCTGAAAGACAAAGAGGCAGCCAAGCACCGTGAGCGGAGCAAAGGTTCTAGCTTCTGGTCGCCTGCCCCGTATGGCAGGCCCACTGCTGCCTGGCAGTGCAAAGGGCAGTATTCAACTGCTCTAGGACGGTTCCTCGTCCCTAAATCATTCTTACCTCACAGGAATGCTGGGAAAATGCAATGAGACAAGGTGAATATAAAACAGGGTCTGGCTCGTAATAGCACCATGATGTAGCCAACTGTATACACAGCAAAAAAGAGAGAAACCATCTAGAATGATCTGTTTTTCTAAAAAGATGATTGAAGGCGGAAGGTAGATGTGAAAAACCCAGTCAGGAAAGAACCAGGAGGAATGATTCAGAAAAGGGGTGCCCACAGGTCCTGATCTGCCTGGGACAGTCCTAATTGAGGCTGGCTAGCCCTTCATCATGATGAATATTCCTTTTACTCTCAGAAGTGTCCCAGTTTGGATAACTCTAGAACTGCTGTGAGGGTTAAGTAGTAGAACTTTCCTCCATTTCATCAAGGAAGAAAATAAGCTCAGAAAACATGAAATACTTTATTGATGATCACATGTAGTAAGTAGCAGATACTCCAGGCTTGTCCTGAAATCTTTTTACTGCTTGGGATGAGAAGAAACCTAATAATTCTAATTGCTCTTATCTTGCTCCAGCCAAGACTAGATCATGTGTACATCTGTAGATTCTCTCTCGCTACAGTTGAGTCCTGGATATCTGTAACCGTAGAGCCACCATGCAAAAAATAAGAGGCCAGAGGGCAAGTAGCCCCTACCCTAGGATCAGGATTCAGCTGGCATTTTTGTTGCCTGCTATGATTATCTCAAAATATGCAGCCATGTGAGTCCCAAGTCATTGGCTACCTAGATCTTTTTGTTTCATTCTGCTCTGACAGATTTCTTGCCTACCAGTCCTATGGTCTTCCCTTAGTGTCTTATCAGGAGTCCTTCAGCCGTAGTGACATAAACCCAGACCAAACTGCAAAAAATTATGAGCTCAGAAAATCGAGAAGTCCATGAGTAAAACCGGCCTAAGAACTAGCTGGATCCAAGAACCAGGTGATGTTATAGAACGTGGTCCCAATGTAGTTAGAGGGAAGAGTACTGAATGCAGGGTCAGGAATCCAAGGAAACAAGAGCAGCTGATTCAATGAGGGCTCAAGAAAGGAGGCCTGGGTGAAGATAAAGTTTGGGACTCTTACTTGTTTTTACAGATCACTAGTTTTTAAGGTGGGTATTTATAAATACAAGCCAGAGAATATTTTTATCATTAATTCTGAAGTCAAACTAAGTTTATTTGTATTGAATAGCAAGACATTTGTCAAAACACCCTAATCCTGAAAACCATGAAGAAAAACCTCATCTCCCCTCAGAGAATGGATTATTAGCAAATGCTTGGGAAAGAGAAAATATCAAATGTTGCATCAAAGCTCACTGGAATTTTAACAGCATTTGTAAAATGAAAAAGAATTCACAAATATTTGGTTAAATTGTATTTCTTTTTCCAGATGTGGAAAATAAAACAAGTAAACATTAAAAAGAATAAAAGGGCCAACTCTTTGCAAAGCAACTATTAACTTACACTCTGAATGGAGTTTTAAAAGAACAACAGTTAGAGGGCGGGGCTGGTAGTGGCAGAGAGTTAAAAATGCAATGCACTCACATTCAAATCTTAAAAACATACAGAAAGGCCTCTCCCACACCTCACCTTGTTAAGTGTCCCATCGCCCTTTTGCATAGATTCTGTGACCTCCTCAGAGAAGGTCTTCAAATGTCACTGTATCTGAGAAGCTTTCACCGATTACCGGGTCTCTCACTTTACCCAGTTTTAGTTTTTTCTTCACTGAATTTACCACTTCCTGATGTTATATTACATGTTTACTTTTTGGTTTTTCAATTAGTGTTTCCCTCAGTGGAGGAGAATCTCTAAAAGCCACTTGTCTGTTCTGTTTATCGCTATATTCCTGGGGCCTCAACCGAGCTGGGCACAGAGCAGGTGTCAACAGCCATCTGCTGAAAGGATTAAATGTAGAAAGGACATCTGGAAACAGTACTGATAACCAAATTTAACAATTAAAAACAGTAACATCTGTAATCACTTTTTATTACTTTAAGTTTATCTTTAAAAAATAGAGTCTGGCTGAAATTTCTAGCAGCTTCTCAACCTACAAAACTCTGATTTCATGCAGCTGAATATGACTCTGAACACAAGTGTATTTTTGTGAAGAAAACAGCTGTTGGTGTCTGTTTTCCCCAATGGTTATCTCATTGTTGGCCCATTCTTTAGATACTTTAAAAGAAAAACAAAAAACAAAAAATCCAAACCTTCCAGCTTTTAGTCACCATGTGAAAACTTAATTTCATTTTGATTAAACAGCAAATTATATTTTGGGAGAAACCTTTTCAACCGTTCAACAGCTAGGTCAATCATTATCTGTTGTTTTATAAGCTCATATAAATAGTAACTAATTAGAATTTTAATTCCTTTTTTCCATTCACTTTAGTATTCCTTAGCAGATACCATATAATGTAAGGGAATGTAGTAGAAAGATTAAGAAATCAGACTTTTGGGGTTATAATTCTGGATCAACTGTTTGATAACTGTGTGAGTTTGGGCAAGTTACTTATCCTCTGAAATCCTGTTTCCTCACCTGAAAAATGAGGAAAATAACAAAAGTTGTAGCACCAAATTGGGGGCAAATCAAAGAATATTAAACTAGCAAACAACAACAAAAATACCCTTTAAGAATCTTTTAACATAGGGGCTGACATTAAGTACTTGCTAAATATTTTTTATTAATATTATTTCTTTAATTATTCTAGGTTTTCCCCCCAAGAGTTTAACATTTCAACTTTTTTGTTGAAGTAAATCCAACACAATTCTCCTGCTTAAAACAAGCCCCTGTACTTAAAACAGAAACTTGCACTGATTAGGTTACATGAAAACCAAATTTACATGAGATATTGTAAAGTAAAATAAAACAATGTTCACCACAAGAAGACGAAACTCATTTCAAAAACTCGGCAGGGGTGTGTGTGCGTGCATGGGTGACACTCTTTGGTTGTCTATATAAACCAACTGCTATGATTAATAAGACTAAGTTTTCTAAAGAAAATGAGATAATAACAAAAGGCCCCTTTGTGCTTAACATTCATCAGGGGCAAAAAAGAAAGAGACAAAACAGCATGAAATGATGAGACCGAGTGATGAAAATTCATTCACAATGATTACTTTCAAGAGCAATTTCTCTCTGGTAATTCAGCGGCCTGTTACTATGGCTCTCTGGGGTGATAGCTAATGTAAATGAAGCTACTAAAAGTGGATTATCATGGTAAGAATATATGCAACCAATACTGCAATAGAAATCCTTCCAAAGCATTTGGGGAAAATTCAAGAGAAGAAATGTCCTTTTTTTTTTTTTTTTAAGTTAATGGCCTATAACACCCTTCTTCCCTGACTAATAACCAGCAGGCACTTAAAAATATCCATCCAGCAAAAAGAAAAACAAACTTGTTTGGATGAAATAGGAACCCACCTGGGTTGTCAGTGTCTGTGTTTGGTCCCAGGACTCAGATTCTGAGCCAGATTCTTTGAGAGATTATGGGAAACGTCTCAAATGATTTTTGCCAACTACTCTTTCCTTAGAAAAAGTAATGTTTCATGGATGGGTGTCAAGGAATCTAAAATGTATTAATTTCAAAAACCTTTCTTGCAGATGTGGATGGCTTTCTCAAGGTTTTGTTGAATAAAAATTAAGTACCACGTAGTGTGAAAATTTTTTTAAGGACATTGTCTTTCACAAACTCACACAAGTAGTCTTTGGAATGTCCACTTCAAGCAGCTGTTGGTTTTGCTTTCTAGAAACCTACACATTGGCTATGATAACTAGATTGGTTTTAAAACATCTATGACCACAATTCTGCATGGAAACATTCACTGAGTCCACTGGTTTACTGGTTTAAGTAACGGTTCTACATGCAGGACTGAAGTGGGGAGCAACAGAACAGGAAAAATTTGTGTTCAGAACAGCATCCAGGAAGTATCTGCAAAAGAAGACAAACTTTAAGGTAGGATTTACATGAGCAGAAGAGGTGGGTAGTTCTATGTAGGGCAGAGCCTCTTGTTTGGAATGACAGAGCAGAAGAGGGGATGCAGGAGGAATTATACTTTCTGTTGAGCAAATTTGCAGGTGGGAGGACTGGATAAGAGAAAGGAAGTCATCTTAGCTGAGTCTCATTGGCAGAGAACTCTGAGGCCAATAAACTAGTAAACTAGTAAAGAAAGTTGACTAGATTAATCTCACCAATGATAGGAAGAGGAGTCATGAGTGAGAATCCAGAAATCACTGGGATTTGATGTTAGAAGGTATTTTGAGACTGTTCCATCTGAAAGGAGAAGGCATCTGACATTCTTTTTATTCCTTTCAAACAAAGGATTAAACCAACCAATGAGTTGACTCAGAACAGTTTCAAAAGTCTTATAGCCCTATTCAAACTTCTGTCTAGCTCCTTCTTACTTCCTATTCCATGATGCAACAGCACAGATGATTTTTTTTTCAGACCCAAAGCAATAAATCTGGCTTGGTAGAGCTGTTTTTATTTCTACATGTTGTGGAGAAGGATTGGTTAATTGCTTGTGCTCCTCTGGAAGGGCATTCTTCAAGATGGCCCCACATATATGAGTTTTTCCATGTTCCCAACTTCCTCATCCTCTCCCTTTTCCATCCTTGGTGATGACAGTGTCTCTCCTCTCAGCCCTATGAGGCCCTCTCCCATGATTAAAACCTGCTTTCAGGGAAAATTTTGAAAAAATGTCCAATAAAGCCTAACTGGCATCCTCTCCTAGAGAACAGTCTTGCGCTAGAAGCAGGAAGCTAAACTGGGGACTTTTAGTCATCAGTGAGCCAGAAACTTATGAATTGACAGCAAGAGTTATTATTAATTGAGCACCTACTACATACAAGCACTGCTCCTTCATGTGGCAGGGAGAGTGGTGGGACAAGTGGGGCCCATACCTTTTAAGGAAGTGCTGTCTCATCCTATATAATCACATAATTCAAGAGTCAGGCATTGTCTTTGTTTATTTGTATCCAGTGGATGAGAGTATACAGTAGAAGATCCCAAGGGTCTTAAGATATAAATGGGCTAAACATTTTAGAGTAAGGGATACCAACATCAGGACAAACAGAACCAAGTCAAAAATATAAACTAGCCAAATGTTGGCAGCATAGCCTAGTAGTTTAGAACCCAGACTCTATACCCAGACAGCTGGGTTCAAATCCAGGCCCTGTGGGTTACCAGCTGCATGGTCTTGGGACATTCCTTAAACTCTTTGTGCCTCAATTTGCTCATCTGTAGAAGAGGGATGATGATGATAATAGCATCTGCCTTATTAAGAGCATGAAATGAGTTAATATTTGTAAAGTTCTGAAAACTCTGCTCATAAGAGTTTACTAACAAATAAAAATCTCAAGAACTGATTTATTCCCTTCTAAACTGACAGCTCTTGGTCACTAGAAATGTTCAAGCACAGGTCCTGGAATGTAAGTCAACTCCATGAAGGCAAAAATGTTTGTCTCTTTTGTTCAGGCCTTTGCCTAGATCAATACCTGGTATAGACCAGGCTCAGAAAACATCACGGAATGAATTAATGCACCTACCTTGGTAGTTACACAAAAGAGTTCTGCAGGCATCCAAATTTGGACAAAGTGACCTCTACAGAATTTTCTACCTTTAGGTTCTATGATTTCTTTTATTTTTATGTTGGGGGCAGGAGTTTATTAATTAATTAATTAATTTTTGTTGTGTTGGGTCTTCGTTTCTGTGCAAGGGCTTTCTCTACTTGTGGCAAGCGGGGGCCACTCTTCATCGCGATGCACGGGCCTGTCACTATCATGGCCTCTCTTGTTGCGGAGCACAGGCTCCAGACGCGCAGGCTCAGTAGTTGTGGCTCACGGGCCTAGTTGCTCTGCGGCATGTGGGATCCTCCCAGACCAGGGCTCAAACCCGTGTCCCCTGCATTAGCAGGCAGATTCTCAACCACTGCGCCATCAGGGAAGCCCTCTATGATTTCTTTAATGAACTAATGCATTGGAACAGTACAATACTAAAAATGTAATGGTCTGAGACAAAATTATGTCTATTTTTTTCTCTTTCTTTCTCTCTCCCTCCTTCCTTTTCTTTCTTTCTTCCTTCCTTTCTTTCAAGGAGCCATGTCTATTAAATGAGTGCTTTTTTGTAGTTAAAACGTTAACCAAGAACATAAAGTATGCTATCAAGGGTCTCTACTCATCTCCACATGTGTTTAATCATTATCTTCTTTTACAGTTTCAGATCTCCAAGCTTTTCAGTTGGGCCAGGTTGGCATTTCACTGCCCTTTATGTGTGTGACAAGTGAAAAGAGGGAAAGAAAAGAAACTCGAATGAAGAAAACCAGAATCTGCACAGCAGTTTGAAGGTGGTGTTCAGTCAGTTCCAACTCAACCTGCTTCAGGCTCCCTGCAGCATCTCTGTTCATCTTACACCCCTCATGTGTGACAGGCCCCAACTCCTCTCTCAGAGCAGAGCCTCTCCCACACTCTGGCTGTCACCCCCACCTAGACAGATACGCCATCAATACCTGCGAAGCTGACCTGCGTCATCTGGGAGCAGAGATAAGCTCTGACTCCGCAGCTCTCACACTGAGGACAGAAAAAAGTCTCCCGGCAACAATAGCAAACAAAGTAGATGCCCCTGACTTCTCTCTCCTAGAATCTGGTTCTCATAGTTCTCCTGAGAAATCAGGATGTGACTGTCACCTCTCAGAATGGAAACAGTTAATTCAGCCACTTAGATCAACTTTTAAACTCCCATCCCCCACGATATTAAATCATTTTCGCAGGAACGATGAAATAACTAACTTGCGGACAGTTGCTTGGACTACCTGCAAACGTGGGAAAAAAATACTTTTAATCAGGTCAAGTCACTCTGCCATTGGGATTCTAAATTTACTCATACTATCAAAGAAAAATATTCAGTTATAATGTGCAAAATATGAGTTTTTTAGTTCAATAAGCAACCCAGAGTTCTTTCTTCAAATTTTGACATTTAATCAATCAGAAATTGGTGTCAGAAAACTGTTTCCTGTGAAGCCATCTCTTCCTGTAGGATTTTTCTTAAAAAATCTGGACTATAGAAAAAATTTTACGACCTGGACTTTCACAGACCATTGATTCTCACCTGTGTCTTACACCTAACAGAAGCTGTTGCCACTCTTTTTTCTTTGTGTGCCCTAACAGTTATAAACAACATGAATAAACATGAAAATAAAATATTAAGCATCTTTTATTTCCTTTGCCTCTAATTATACGATCCCCTAAATTTGTCTCTAATCATAAAAGATTGGTAAAACTTTTAACGTATTAATAATATTTTATGTATCAGTATCTTAGCATTTATGAATTAAGACAGAGGTCTTACTATTCTCTCCAATTTTTGTAAAACTAAGATTCAGAGAAGTTAAGAGGCTCTCCCAAGAGCACACATAGGTAACAGAGGTGGGTTTCAGTCTAGACCAGTCTAAAATTCTCATGTATTCTGTTTATGACATATTATGAATTCAGTGAGAAAGGGAACTTCAGTGATTTAAGTCAGGAGTCAGCAAACTGTTTCTGTAAAGGATCAGATAGTAAAATTTTAGGCTTTGTGGGCCATATAGTCTCTGTCACAACCACTAACTTTGCAGTGTAGTGCAAAAGCAACCGTGACAAAACATGAATGAATGAGCATGGCTGTGTTAAAAAATAAAATGTTTATTTACAAAAGCAGGTAGTGCACCAGATCTGGCCCATGGGCCATAGCTGGCTGATCTCAGTAAATCTGGAATTTAGGGAAAAAATCTAAACTGTGGTCTGCCTATAAGGAGCAAGAAGTTCCCTCAACTAAAGGTAAAAGCTAGAGTCATGGAGAAGAGGCTACCTGGTGTTAACGGTAAGTCGAAAAATTAAAGCAGAAAATGCTATTATAAGAAGCAGAGAAGCATAATGGTTATGGACTATGGATCAGTTGGGTCAACGGTTTGGGCCCTCTGGCTGTATGGTCTTGGTCGAGCTACTTGGTCAACTTCTTCACGCTTTATCTACTGTTCCTTATCTATTAAAAGATTAAATTAAATCTTTTAAAATTAGGGGTATTAGGGGTATTAAAGCATTTTCCTCATAGAGTTGTTATGAGAATGGAATGAATTAACATATGTAATGCACATAGAATATGGTCTAGACAATATTTATTCCTCAGTAAATGCCAGATATATACACAGTTGACCCTCCTTGAACAACACAGGTTTTAACTGTGCATGTCCACTTATAGGTGGATTTTTTTCAATAGCAAATACTACAGTACTACACAATCTGCGGTTGGTTGACTCAGGATTTACCAACTGTAAAGTTGTATGTGAATTTTCAACTGCACTGAGGGTCGGCACCCCTAACTCAACTGTATATATACCTGACAAGAGAAATGATTCCTATTTCTATTGATATGTATCAAACCACTGTAAACGTTAACGGCTCAAAGAAACAACATTTATTTTGCAAGCAAATCTGCAGTTTGGACAGGGCTCATCTGGGAAGACTTGTCTCTGCTCCATGTGGCCTCAGCTTGATGGAGGACTGGAGCATTTCCTTCCAAAGTGGCTCACTCATATGGCTGACAAGTTGGGAGCTCAGCTGGGGCTGAGGACCTGGGGCCTTGGTTCATTTCCAGGACTCTCCATTTGGCCCGGGCTTTCTCACAAGTTTGGGGCGGGGGGTGATTGTAAGAATGAGTGTTCCAAGAGCGAGCCAGGAAGAAGCTGTATTATCTTTGAAGCCTTAGGCTTGGAATTAATGTAGCATCAGTTCCATCGTTACTCTATTTTTTAGAACTGAGTTAGTCCAGTCCATATTTAAGGGGACAGGAACTAGACTCCACTTCTTGATGGGAAGAGTGTCAAAAAATTGTGAACATGTTTTAAAATTCCAAAGTATATCTACTGGCCACAAATTATTTATATTGCTTCCACATTCAAAAAAAATCCATAAATTCACCCCTCCTAGTACACCCCAATGTCTCATCAGGCTTAGGGTCAAGGTTCAGAATCTTATCATCTAAATCAGATCCAGGTACAAATGAAACCCCTTGGGTGAGGTTTCTTGTATATTGTTCCTCTCAGTCTGAACACTTGTGAATAAACACCTATATACCCAACAAACAATGGTGTGCTATGCCTTGGAAAATCACTGTAGACATTCTTGCTGCAAATAGAGGAAAATGGAAGTACACAATCGTCATTGGTTCAATGCAATTTTGAAATCTAGCCAGGCAAACATTCCCTGTTCCTTCTTCAGGTCTCAGTCCTACTGCCTAGGAAGGATTTTCCCACTGCTCCTGGGTCTCCCCTTTCAGTCTTGGTTCCTCTTAAATTATCTTGGTTCCTTTTAAATTATCTTTCCTTTTATACAAAATGTGCCCTGTATTGTAAGCTCAATAGTTTTATCAGCCTGTCTCCTGCCCATGGAAATTCTGGCATCTAAAGATCTCTTTTTGTTTCATACTGTTTTTGTCCCTTTTAGTCCATGCTGGCAAAATGTTAATCAATAAAATCTTGTCACTGTATTTTTTTAAATTGTAACTATGTGTGGTGATGGATATTAACTAGACTTATTGAGGTGATCATTTTACAATATACACAAATATTGAATCATGTTGTATACCTGAAAAAAATAATGTTATATGTCAATTATATCTCAATAAAAAACAAAACAACAAACTAAAAAAAAAAAAAAACCAACCAGAAAAAACCTCTGTGGACTTCTTATCATTTTTATTAGAGTATACTCCATTAGACAAAAACTTCCCCACAAATCTTTTTGATATAAGTCCTTCTCTACCTTGGGATTCCTGTAAAGCTGCAATGGGACCATTACTTTAAGATTATTAGAAGCCCCACTGTTTAACTAAGAGAGTCTGCCTGGCATGCCCTTAAGATGCTTAGAGAAACTTTGTCTGTTTCAAGGGGTCTATGAGACATTACCCACAAAGGCTCTTTGGCTTTTGGATTTGATCTTTGGTCTGACACCCTTTCTTAATCTGAGAGTCTTCTGCTGTATGGAGAAACTGGGAATGAGAAATACTTTTATATTTGAATGTAGCAAACACTGGATCTTTTATATATTTTCTTGAAAACGAAACAGTTCCCATTTTGAACTCATCTCTCTACATATTTATATGTGACTAAAAGAAGCCATTTGGCATTTTCAACATTCTGGCTGAGATTCTTTTTAGCCAAATCTACCAGTCCACTCGATACCTTTTGTATTTTTCGTGTCACTGCAGGTGACAGTCTTGCTAACATTCTAGCAGCCTCTTCAAGGGCCATCAGGCTTCTGCACACAGTCTCTTCAAAATCCCTCCAACTTCTGCCCACCACTCTGTTCCAGAGTCAATGTCCCATGTTTTAGGTTTTGTTACAGCAGCACCCAACTTCCAGTTCTCAGAATCTGTTCCAATTGTCTACTATCATGCATAAAACATCTCAAACAGTGGCTTAAAACAATAGTAACACTTATTTTGCTCACAAATCCTGGGTTTGACTGGGCTTGGGTAAGTGGTTCTCACTCAGGATCTTATGAGGTTGTAATAGTGCCCGGGACTGGAATTATCACCAAGGTTTCATCACTCACAACTGACATCTAGACTGGGAAGCCTTTTGGGTACCACTTTCTTGATTTGGTATCTCCACATGATCTTTCCAAGTGATGGACACAGGGTAAATGAACTTCTTACATGGGGGAAAAGCTCCCAGGGTGACTGTCCCAGGAAACACTGGAAGAGGCCACATGAACTTCTCCAACCTAGACTCAGAAGTCACCCAGATCTCCTCCCTGGCATTCAATCATCAAGGCAGTCACAAAGACCTGCCAGATTTAAGGAGGGGGTGGGACATGGACTCCCCTTCTTGATTTCTCCTTCTGATAAAAAATTTATAGACATATATTAACACTACCTCAGATATGTCTGAAGGACTGTTAACTTTAGCAGGAAAGGCAATCCAAACTTCTAATGATGCAACTGGTTTCTGCCAATGATGTTGGAAACACCTCATATATGAGGCAGCTGATCTGTGTGGATGGTCAGGAGAGAGAGATGGTGGTCTTTTTTTTTGAAGAAGGTGATGATATGAATTTGGAGAGAAAATTGGGATCTAGAGGAAGTAAAGATATCAAATTCTTAACACCCACATAGATCTATCTTTTTAAGGAAGTTAGAATATGTTATTTAGAACAGGGAAGGTTGAAAGCCACTCTCTCTTTTCAGATTTAGGGAAATTCCAAGGTGTAACACTATGTTCCAAGAATATCAGGCTTGTGGAATGTACTTTATTGGAGGCAGACAGGAAATTCCCTGCTGCACAGTAATCAATACTTTCACGCCCTGTCCTGCAAATGCAAATAGGAAGCTTGCTCTAAATTCTTGTTGCCTTTCAGAAAGTTACAGGGCATATTTTTTCCTGTCCTCTTTCTTTCTTTCCTTGATAGCAGCCAACCGGGGATTCAGTTGTTATTATTATAATTTAACATTTATTTATCTTTTCTTTGAGAATCCCATACCTTTGGTACAGGAAGGAGTAGCTAAGTTCAGAGTCATAATAAAGATTAGGGAGGCAATACAGAATTGAGACATCTGCTTTTGGGCCACCGGATTTGATGTCTCTGAGCCTTGCTTTCTTTTTCTGAGTAGAAGAGCTAGTGGATGTTGACTTCTACTAGAATTGACACCTATAAACAAAGCTGTATGTGTCTTGGATTAAGAAGTAAATTAAAAACAGAAAATATCTTTGAACTAACGTTTCTTTTAAGTCCTCTCATAGTGCTACCATTGTGGGATCAGGTGGATGAATTTCTTTCTTTCTTTCAAGAAGTCTGGGTTTTTTTTTAATGTCTAAACCATTATTAAATCTAGATTAATGTAAGAAAAACAATGCTGTCTGGCACATTCAGATTTTTAGGAAGTTTTCACTTCTCTGAGTGTAAGTATCTGGTCTATAATTCTTTGAGAGGAGCAAGCATCTGCCATCAGTGGCTGCTTCATGTGTTTGCACTTTTGGCCTAGGCCTCCTTTTGTACTGAGTGTGGACCATTTTGCATTGCTGTTTATTTTTCAGTGGCTTTGTCCCGCTCCTGCGTCTACACCACATGCTCCACAATGCCTGGCGTATTTGTAGGTACTCAATGTTTGAAAAAGGAATGAATTTGTTTTCCCATCACCTTCCAAAATGCCTATAAACATCAGACCTGAGTTATAAGTTGGGGATGATGATGTTTCTAAACTGGATGCAAACACAGAAGCTCTTGTTTCTGCCATTTTGAGAGAATCACGTGAGTGCACTGGCCACCTTTCATCCTTATGTTGCATATTTGCAACATAAGTGGCCACAGTTGTTTACCAACCCTGATTCATTTCCCATCTCTGACCTCGTCTCTCTAATCCACTAATATCGGGCCACCATATATTTTAAACTCATTCAGTTTCCAGGAAAAGATCTGCTGTCATAATCAGCTATCAGCTGAGGACTGAAAGCCATGATATGAAAGTCTAGCATCCTGTGACGAACTTGGATTAGACTACGATTGCTTAAGTGTTGTCACTGCAAAATGCAAGGTCAGAATTTACATACTATTACTCAGCCATAAAAAGAAATGAAATTGAGTTATTTGTAGTGAGGTGGATGGACCTAGAGTCTGTCATACAGAGTGAAGTAAGTCAGAAAGAGAAAAACAAATACCGTATGCTAACACATATATATGGAATCTAACAACAACAAAAAAAGTGGTTCTGAGGAACCTAGGGGCAAGACAGAAATAAAGACGCAGATGTAGAGAATGGACTTGAGGACACGGGGAGAGGGAAGGGTAAGCTGGGACAAACTGAGAGAGTGGCATGGACTTGTATATACTACCAAACGTAAACTAGATAGCTAGTGGGAAGCAGCTGCATAGCACAGGGAGGTCAGCTCTGTGCTTTGTGACCACCTAGAAGGGTGGGATAGGGAGGGTGGGAGGGAGGCGCAAGAGGGAGGAGATATGGTGATATATGTATACGTATAGCTGATTCACTTTGTCATACAGCAGAAACTAACACACCATTGTAAAGCAATTATAGTCCAATAAAGATGTTAAAAAAAAAAGAATTTACATACTTTTCCTTAATGATGACTTGCTAGCTTTGGCTTCACTATGCTGAAATCAACTGAAATACATTCTATTATTGGCAATCTTTTATCTTCTAGTCAAATCTAGCTTGGCGGATCTTGTTATTCCTTATTATTTTTGAAACTATTAAACTAAACAATATGTGATCTTTCCGGGAAATGCTGCAAGGGAGGCGGCTTCTGGACATGGCCTCTTTATTGTTCTATTTCTGATAAATAATCAGTTTTGTTCCCTCTAAATAATTACTGAGATCGTTCTATTGTCCCGATGACCTCATTTGGGACAGGGATTTTCCCCTCTGCCTTCTTCCCCATTAATTTCTATTTTTAATGAATGCAAGTACAGTGAGAACTTACAGTGCTGACTGTCCCTATAATTGTTATTGCCAGTTGTGGACATTCTCTATTCACAGTAGTGACTCCTACAAGTTTTCAAGTTACCATACGGAAGTTTCCATCTCAGACCCAATGGAGAGAGAGAACAGGGCTCCCTGAGTCCTGTTCTGCCCTGCAGTGCTGAGGCACTGTTGAGTAATCAACAGGAGCGATCTGCTTTAGATTCAGACGTACCTGGATTCGCAGTCTCCGAGTCCATGCCACTTGGGTAATTGACACTTCTTTATAAGTCTCAGTGCCCGTGTCTACATAAGAGAGTGGTAACCATCTCATGGAACAATGTCTGGGTAAATGAGATGATGCTTATAAAGTGTTTAGCACAGAGCTGGGAGCATAATGAGTTCAATCAATGGTATCCATTACTATTGCATCTCAAATAATGTCTGACTTTTGTGAATCTATTGGGAAAAAGAATTCAAAACTCTCTCGGTATAGGGGTGTGAAATACCTAAGTATTTGCTTCCATGTTCATAGGGTCCCTGCTTGAAGCTTTGCAGATGTGGAATACAACATTTTGGCAGGCTTGCCTCAGAGGAGTGAGTCATTTCAGGGTTTCTCCACATCCCAGAACAATTTTTTCTTTACCCATTTTAGACACATGTAGGAGTTCCTGGTAGGGGCCATGCTAATGACATGAAATAAACACAGGTTTTATAGCCAGAGACCTGGGTGACCTTGGGAAATTCATTAACATTGCTGAGGCTCCATGTTTTCAGCTGTAAAAGAGGTATAAGACTTGCTTTGAAGAGCGTTCATGAGTGTAAAAGAGGAGAAATGAGATCTCTATGTAAAATGCTTTAGTGTAACACCAAGCAGTATAGAGAGACACAACAAGGAGAACCTACTGTATCTCATTTTTTCCTACTAATAAATATTCCTTTTCTTCTCCTCCAACCTCATGGCATATGTTGCAAGCCTTTGGAGTACCTAAAGAGTAGTTGGTAATTCTCCCTTAGGAGAAGACAACTGGGTGATGCTTCATTGGTCTCAGCCACAGTAAACCTTTTGCCCAGAGAAGAAAGTAAAGTCTGCTAGCAGAAAGCTGGCACCCTCTCTTACTGGCCTTTAGAAAGGACCTGATTCCCATCAACAAAATGAGTGACTGCTGTCGGAAAACAGGCTATGTGCATTTATATAGTGAGAGGTGTCTTATGGGATTAGGTGAGTAATGAAAGAGTAATCATTATAATAATTTTATAACCTAGACATAAAAGAGAAGTGGAGAAGGACCAGTTCTCTTCTTAAATATTTGCCATTTAATATCTTCAGGCAAGTCAATGTGTTTTCTTATAAATCAGCAAGAAGTAGACTCAGGTGTTTTAGAGGAGGAATGGACCTTAGATGCCATGTGGCACGGTCTGCCTTTCAGAAAGAGGAACAAACGCAGGACCACAGAGGGCCAGGGAATATGCCCAAGGTCAGGAACTGCCATTTGTTTTGACCCCTTTGGAGAGATATTCTCATAACAACACACTGCCTCTCCCTGGAAAGTGAGGTAAGAGTTGCCCAACCGAATTCTGAAATAGGTCAGTTATAGATGCCCATGGCAGCCACCTTCTCTTTAATTATTTAGAAAATGCTCGTCTGAACTTGTTATCAGGAGACACAGACTGAGAGAGAAGGAATATATTTTTTCACATGTCAGGAAGCCAGGGGTAATAGAACATCCACATCTGGAGAAAGGTGTGATAATAAATCACCGTGAAATACAGACTGTTCACGAGCTGTTTTTGAAATCCTGGCTTTGTGAAAAAGAACGAAAGGCAACAGAAAGTAAAATTTGTAACCATGTGCTTCTTGGTATGGATGTGTTGGGCTGAATGTCTATATGACTAGATCACAGAAATGAACCACTGGAAAGAAGGGTGCACTCTTTCTCAAAGGGAAACAAGGGAGGAGACCAACATTTGTTGAGCTTTCCTTGGCCCTGGAAGTGCTTGCAAACGGCAAGGTCAGGACTTGAACCCAGGTTCAGCTAAGTTTAAAGCCCAGGTTATTTCCCAACAAGCCAAAGAAATGTCCCAACTCCATGCTCCTCCTGGCACGTGGACAAGCAAGCATCTCTTCCAGCAGGTGATTTTAGTTTCCACAGATGGGAACTGTGTACAGGGCTGCGGGAAAGGCCAGCAGCTCCAGTGCTTGCCATGAAGGCTGGAACTGCAGGAACTATTCCAGACAAACTAGTCATCACAGATGATTGGTAAGGGAAATTGACTTTAGTGAACCAATATCTGCAGGCATCTTCATCACACCATTATGTAGACAAACTAAACTAATTGGTTAGACTAATAGTTAAGTACAGACTTTGTTTTGGAACCTAAATGTTTATAAGATATGAGAGAGAAGAAGCTTGCTGGAACACAGACTGCCAACAGTCAAGAAGGAGATTCAGGGAGAGGGAATTCCCCTTAACATGGGAAACCAAATATTTCACAACTAAAATTTTGATGACACATTATACAAAATAAAACCAAATCCCATATTACAAAAATAATGAACTCATAGGTCATAGTATGTGCTCAGTGCTTTATATGTTATCCCACTTAATAGGCAGGATTAGGCTTATGAAGGAGGCTTTATCATAACAAATTTTATAGATGAGGACACTGAAGTTTAGGAGAGTTAAGATGCCCAAACCACCTATACTGCAAATGATATCATCTTTTAAAAGGCCAGTAAGCATTACTGACCCGATGACTCCCCATGCAGGGGACATACTGGAGAAGATGGAGGGATAGGCTAGAGTTCCAGCGTCTCAGTCCAAGGAGAGGGCCTTTACCCCTCAAGTCCTGCCAGTGGACTAGGAGACAGCAGGTGAAGGAACCTTTTATTGATGGTTGCCTCAGGCATTTTGATTTTAAAAAGCTCCTGTTTGTGCATTCCCAGCACCACTGCCTAGGACAGTGAGAACACAATACTCTCCACTTCTGGACTCATAGTGAATGTATTTGTGAAAGTACATGCCCTTTCACAGAGGAGGAAAGATAGACTAGAACACTTAGAATTCAGTGATTCTACAAGATGGAGCAAAAAGAGTTCATAGAATTGCAAATAATTCTGGGTAGAGTTTAGAGAGTGCTAGTGTTTGGACTTTGTCTGGCAGGCAAAGGAGAGCCATCAAAGGACCATTAGCAGGACAATTGTACGATTAGTCTTAGGTACATCTGAAAGGACATCAACTGGGGAGGAAATTGTATTTTCATTGCAACTCTACCCCAACATGAACTACCTTACCTCTAATAAAACCTTCAAAAGCTTCAAAAATGTTGGCACCTTCCTTGGTTTCAGACATTACAAACAGGAAACTCTACCCATGAACTAACCTTCGCCCTGTCCTTTCCTGAAACAAAGAACAGCTGTTCTCCCACTTGGATATGCCTGGAGGAAAGAAAGGCCCCTGGTATTCTTAGCTGACTGCAAAGAGACTGACTTGACTTCATAAGATTAGTCACAGGTACATACAGATGGTCACAGAGTCAACGTATGGGGACATTTTAGTTTTTACAAGTATTTGTCTCTGATAGGATGCTGTCAACATTGGCAGGGGAAACCCTGGAATCGTAGCTGCTACAGAGAAAATATAATTCATTCCTTGGAAGAGGGCCTGAACTCTAAAGAAATTAAGCAGTAGTGATGTATTAAGTGCTCTTTCTCTAATTATCAGTACACAAGTCCATTCGCACATCAACTAAGACTTTAAACAGCTTTAGCTACTGCTTGTGATGGTGGGTGTTATGTTCTTTGTTTATATTTGGATTTACTTCTTTGCCTTAATTCTAAGATACACTATCAATTTAATGACAATGTTTTTGGGGAAGAAGGAGGAGGAAAAGATTAAATTTAATGTTTGTTTTAATTGTGAAATAATCTGATTTCAAAAATGTTGAAATATATATATATATGGGGGTGGATACAGAAAAAGGTATGCTCTATCATAAAAATTTCCAGGAGGGAAATCAAAGATTTCTAAAGGTACTAGGAATTTTATAATCAGTGGCATCCAAAGCTCTGTTTTCAGACAGAGAAATCTGAGGCCCAGGAAGGCTAAGAGATTTGCTTCAGGTTCTAAAGGAAATTATTTGATAATGAGCCCAGAGCCAGAAACCTCATCTCCCAACCTCAAGTTTGGTTTGCTTTCCATAACACCAGAACACTCCAAAAAATTTCTGTGACAAAAGAAACACTCATCATTTCCACTCACCCTCATATTTACGGCTGGGGAAACTATTCAGAGATAAAGCATGTAAATAAGTAAAATGTATCATAACTAAGTATATTTTACCAAAGAAACAAGGGAAAGATCATGGCACTTCAGTTCTTAACAAGAACTGTTAATTTATTCAATGGCTGTTATCTTGAGTATGTGACACCCGCATATCAAATTGCATTTTAGTACCTTGAAATGAATGCTTTTACTTGTTCTTTGGTTCCTAAAGCTAATTATTATTTTTAACACCTTTTGATATGTTAAGTGAGGCTAATAAGAGCAGATTTCTTGTGTGTTTGTTAGTCATCACCGTCATCTCACATATGTATATATTTTTTTTTACTACTTTCAAAGTGTTAGTAAATTATATTTGAGCCTCAGAAGAACATCATAAAGCAGCTATTACCTTAGTATTTCTCCTAGGAAATACTTAATTGGCAGAATAGTGGTGAAAGATGTGGTATCAGACCATATAGTTTCAAACCCTTCTCCTGTCACCAGCTGTGTGGCCTTGAGTAAATTACTTAATCCCTCTGGGCTTCATCTGTAATATGGAGCAATAGGAGTAGCTGTCTTGTGCACTTGTTTTTGGAATTAAATAAGGTAATCCATGCAAAGTGCTTATCAAGTCACCTGGCATATTCTAACTATACTATATTGTTAGCTAGACTATTTATCCATCATAAATTATGTATTGATGGCCTCTTATAACTAACACTTAATGAATGCTTATTAGGTACCAAGTACCATTCTAAGAACCTGACAAGTAGTAACACAATTTTCACAATGACTGTTTGAGGTGAGAACTATTATTACTATGTCTGTTTTGCAAATGAGAACATTGAGACACAGAGGTAAACTCACTTGTCCAAAGTCTCGCAGGTGGGAGGTTGTAGAGCTGGGACTCAAACTCAGAAAGTGGTTCTAGGCTCTACTCTGCTATCTCCCTATGTGTGCTAGGCATGGGGGGTGGGGAGGGGAATAGCACTGAGAACCACATGGTTCCTGCCCTCTGAGAGCTCACTGAAAACCAGTGCAGCCTCCCTAAAAGAGAGGTAAGCTCTCTGCAAAATGGTGACACAAAAGAGAGAGTTCTGAACCCTTCCCTGGAGCTTGGGAAAGTATCAGTTATTCGCAGTCCTCCTACTGTTCAGATCTGCTTTCTCTGCTCTCCGTGGGCCATGCACAAACCCTGAGCTGAGAGTCACAGTGCTACCAAACCTCTGGTCCCTCCCCACGACACTTGCTACCCTATCCTGAAAAGCTACACCCAGATTCCAGGTCCCTGACCATCTCTATATACAGGTCCTGTCATTTTCATGATAACCTTTCTAATATTCTAAATTTCCTTTCTGTGGGTTGCTAGGCAAATACATCCTTGGCCCTCAGTGAGAGCCCCTTGTTCAAAATGTCACACATTACAAAGATGATGATTCAACACACATTTGTGAGTGTGTCCAACCTATATGCTACAGTGCTAGAAATGAATTCATGTTTCTTTATACTACAGTGTCATCTCTCCTGAGGGTGAGGCCTGTATTTCTTCTGCATCCAATTTCTCATACGTATATTATGACTTCTACTTTTGCAAAACAGGACGTTGTTTAACCAAGTACTTATGGGAGGAAGCACGGCCCAGTAAACAGAACAATGATTTGAAAGTCCTGGGTTCTATTTTCAGCTCCACTGTTGACTAGCTGTGCATTCAGCCCTAGGAAAGTCAAAAGCAGAATGGCCTTGCACTGCTGACTTTTTCTGTATGTACAGCTCTGGATAGAAAACAAATCAGGCATCTGGCTCTCAGCCTTGAGAAGCTATGGTCTTTGGAGAATAGATGTGTAGTCACACTTTGTTTTCCTTTTTTAAAGCAAAAGAACAGAACAAAGTCTCTTGGAGGGGGGAGGGGTGGTGCAAAATGAGCTGGCAGAGAATGCAAGAGAGAAACCGAATAAACTTTTAAACAATCCAGGGGTTAAGGGACTATTTGAGCCATTTAGAGCAAAGAAAGCTCTGTGGAGTATGTTGGAATTGCCTGTGTTTCAACACAGAAGGGGCTAAGGTTTGAAAGACTTCTCCAAACTTGGACAATAGCAGGCATCCAGAACTCTTCCTACAGGTGCCTACAGGGGCCAGGCAGGGAATGCCAGTGAGTGAGGCTTATGGGCAAACGGGGAAGCATAGGCCCCTTCTAAAGCCATCTGCTATGACCCAGCACAAGCTGCTTGTCATGGGGAGAAGCAGGCCACCATTGCTTGAATAGCTGAGTCTTCAAGAGAAACTAAACAATTAAAATAGACATTTCTCCAAAGAAGATATACAGATTGCTGACAAACACATGAAAGGATGCTCAACATCACTAATCATTAGAGAAATGCAAATCAAAACTACATGAGGTATCACCTCACACTGGTCAGAATGGCCATCATCAAAAAGTCTACAAACAATAAATGCTGGAGAGGGAGAAAATAAATGCTGGAGAAAAGGGAACCGTCTTGCACTGTTGATGGGAATGTAAATTGTTACAGCCGTTATGGAGAACAGTATGGAGTTTCCTTAAAAAACTAAAAATAGAACTACCATACGACCCATCAATCCCACTACTGGGCATATACCCTGAGAAAACCATAATTCAAAAAGACACATACACCACAATGTTCATTGCAGCACTAGTTACAATAGCCAGGACATGGAAGCAACCTAAGTGTCCATTGACAGATGAATGGATAAAGAAGATGTGGCACATATATACAATGGAATATTATTCAGCCATAAAAAGAAACGAAACTGAGTTATTTGTAGTGAGGTGGATGGACCTAGAGTCTGTCATACAGAGTGAAGTAAGTCGGAAAGAGAAAAACAAATACCGTATGCTAACACATATATACGGAATCTAAGAAAAAAGATTCTGAAGAACCTTAAGGGCAGCACAGGAATAAAGACGCAGACATAGAGAATGGACTTGAGGACACAGGGAGGGGGAAGGGTAAACTGGGACGAAGTGAGAGAGGCATGGACATATATACACTACCAAATGTAAAATAGATAGCTAGTGGGAAGCAGCCGCGTAGCACAGGGAGATCAGCTCGGTGCTTTGTGATCACCTAGAAGGGTGGGATAGGGAGGGTGGGAGGGAGACGCAAGAGGGAGGGGATATGGGGATATATGTACACGTATAGCTGATTCACTTTGTTATACAGCAGAAACTAACACACCATTATAAAGCAATTGTACTCCAATAAAGACATTAACAAAAATAAAGTAAAAAAAAATTTTGTCATTAGAACTGGATTTTTTTTCTTTTTCTTTCTTTTCTTTATTTATTTGTGCTATACGGTAGGTCCTTGTTGGTTATCCTTTTTAAATATAGTAGTGTGTACATGTCAATCCCAAACTCCCTAACTATCCCTTCCCTCCACCCTTCCACCCCCCACCATCCCCCATAACCAGAAGTTCATTCTCTAAGTCTGAGTCCATTTCTGTTTTGTAAATACAAAGAACTAGATTTTAAATGATGGAGCCTAATCAACATTTAAAGAGGCACTGAGCAGGCAAACCAAACTTCTCATAGCCTAGGCAATGTACTCTCCATCTCTTCTACCTAAAGATGGGATGGAGTTCCATAGGGATTTTAATTATGTGCTCTGCTATGAATGGACAGAAACTACACATCAGGCAAAAGGTGTGAGCAGTGGCTCTCAAACTTGGTTGCACTCATACCTGGGCACCAACACAAAAATTCTGATTTAATTAGAGTGGGCTGCAGTCTGAGTATTAGAATTTTTGAATACTCCACAAGTGATTCTAATATGCAATCCTGATTGAGAGACACTGTTTTAGGGTATTATAAAAAAAGTGGAAGAATTTCAGAAAGTTGTGTGAATTTTAACTTGATAAAATACACAGTTAATCCCCGAACATCAGTCAGAGAATTGACATTCACTATGAGCTTCTTTTTCTTTTTTTAGCTGGGACTCTTAACTCTAGCATCATTGCTGGTGGCCTTAATATCTTTGAGCTCATTAGGAACCAGCGCTGACAAGTCGAGATTTCTGGGCAAACAAGGGTATTGTTGTAAAGGTCAAACACAACAAAAACCAAAGGACAAGTGCAAGCCTAAGCATAGATAAGTATTTATAGGGGAAATTAATTTGTTGTCTGATGGCCATGAACTAGGGGGTAAAGAAAAGTGAGCCTTTTATAAGTGAAATTCAATCTCTGTCCACATTCTAATGGCTGTAAAACTCACCATCTGAAGCTAATAATGGTACATAAAGCTAATATTTTCCATTTTTTTTCTTCCTTATTTTGTAGGCCTTATGCATTATAAAAAACATAATTAAGTCTCAGTGGTTATATCTCTGGCTAGTTCTTATTTCAGCTACGGTTTCTCTTGCTATGTTTCTCATAAAAGATATCACCGTGGATTGAGTATTTCAGTCATGTGCAAAGGGAAGTTCGTCTTTTCTAGAGGTCTTAGAAGAGGTCCAATAGAGTTGGTGCCAAGGAGCCCACATTCTAAAGCTAGATGGTAGCTTAAGGGACCCCACAACAGGTTACGGAAGTGGTTCTACCCATGTAACCACATTGGCAACCTCCAACCTATCAAGGGTAACTTCAAAGAAGTTGGCACTGAGGATTCTTTGGAGGATGTTATCAATTTAGTAAGTGTCCCCATCCCTACCCTCCACCCCAGATAGAAGTGTTTCTTCTTTAACACAAACCAAAAGAGAGGCACATCAATGGAACCACTCGGAGAGCTTACTACATGTCTTCCAGTCTTTAAGAGACATAGGGACTGATGTCTGACTCATACTTGAAAATATAGGGGACTGGCCTGAGCTACCCTTTTCTGGTGTCTAGGACTGAGCTATACTGGGAATAAGCAGCACTTCCAGAATTTGGTGGGGCAAATAAGGATCTGCTCAAGAAAGGCAGATTGGGGGCTTCCCTGGTGGCACAGTGGTTGAGAGTCCGCCTGCCGATGCAGGAGACACGGGTTCGTGCCCCAGTCCGGGAAGATCCCACGTGCCACGGAGCGGCTGGGCCCGTGAGCCATGGCCGCTGAGCCTGTGCGTCCGGAGCCTGTGCTCCGCAACGGGAGAGGCCACAACAGTGAGAGGCCCGCGTACCGCAAAAAAAAAAAAAAAAAAAAAGAAAGGCAGATTGGGTCATCTTGGAAGAGATTGCCTGGAAGGGTGACATGACCTCATTAGTGAGGATGTTCCACTGAAAGCCAAGAGAATGAAGAAGTCATCAGTGGCTGTCCTGAGAAGGCATAACTAGAGCCAGCAGAACAGTTACTGAAAGGCGCCCTGTGATGTAGGCAAAGGGAGATGTCTTCAAAAACAACTCACCAAAGTGCCCCTTGAGAGAAAAGTCAATTGGGATTCCACTACACTCAGAGGATCGCAATGGCAGATTGTAATGGCACCTTGCTTTCTATGTGTTAAGCTTATTCCAACTTTCCACCTTAGCCTTGCTTTCCCCCACCTCCCCTATTGCTGGAGAGGCCAGAAATCACAGCTAGAAAAGGGGGAGAAGATACTGACTGGGGAAATTGAGGAAACCCACCTGGACCCTCCCCCTATTTGTGGATTTTCAGCCTGAGTGATAGCTGTGAGAGAAGACAGAGATAAAATTTACATGGATTGGACTTTCTACTGCATTAGACTTTTTACCACCTTGAAAAAAAAGATTTTTCATTTATTACCTGTCGGTAATCAGAAAAGCTGATGGAGAACTGCCCAGAGTTGTATTGGTTAGTGGAACCTGGGGGTTAGGGGTGAAGAGTGAAAATAGCAGGTTTGAAGGGTCAGAAACAAAATTAAACTTGCTTTCTATGTGTAACCTACCAAGTCCAGCTCAGACAATAAACCAGTTTAACTTGAACACTCAAAATATTTTTGTGGTGTAGATTCAATTTAACAAGGGTGAGATGTGATGTCACAGTCATCTTTTCAAATTCTCATCTTTAATATCAGCTTTGCTACCTCAAAGATATACTGGGTTGTGACAGCATTTCTGCAGAATGCTAATAGATAGTCCCTAAAAGAGAGTTCCATGGTCAAAGATACTGGCAAAAAGCTAGTTTACTCAAAAAATAAATAGGTTTTCTTGCTGTAGGTATTCTAATAGTCTTTAATAGTTTTTTTATAGTTACTTAACAGTATGATTCCAATATTATTTATTTAAGTTTCATAGTTCTCACATGGTTATGTTTTATTTATTTTTTAACATCTTTATTGGAGTATAATTGCTTTACAATGGTGTGTTAGTCTCTGCTTATAACAAAGTGAATCAGCTCTACATATATCCCCATATCTCCTCCCTCTTGCATCTCCCTCCCACCGTCCCTATCTCACCCTTCTAGGTGGACACAAATCACAGAGCTGATCTCCCTGTGCTATGCGGCTTCCCACTAGCTATGTATTTTACATTTGGTAGTGCATATATGTCCATGACATTCTCTCACTTAGTCCCAGCTTACCCTTCCCCCTCCCTGCGTCCTCAAGTCCATTCTTAATGTCTGCGTCTTTATTCCTGTCCTGCCCCTAGGTTCTTCAGAACCTTTTTTTTTTTTTTTTTTAGATTCCATATATGTGTTAGCATACGGCATTTGTTTTTCTCTTTCCGACTTACTTCACTCTGTATGACAGACTCTAGGTCCATCCACCTCACTACAAATAACTCAATTTCGTTTCTTTTTATGGCAGAGTAATATCCCATTGTATACACATGCCACATCTTCTTTATCCATTCATCTGTTGATGGACACTTAGGTTGTTCGCATGTCCTGGTTATTGTAAATAGAGCTGCAATGAACATTGTGGTGCATGTGTCATTTTGAATTATGGTTTTCTCAGGGTATATGCCCAGTAGTGGGATTGCTGGGTCATATGGTAGTTCTATTTTTAGCTTTCTGAGGAACCTCCATACTGTTCTCCATAGTGGCTGTATCAATTTACATTCCCACCAACAGTGCAAGAGGGTTCCCTTTTCTGCACACCCTCTCCAGCATTTACTGTTTGCAGATTTCTTGATGATGGCCATTCTGACTAGTGTGAGGTGATACGTCATTGTAATTTTGATTTGCATTTCTCTAATGATTAGTGGTGTTGAGCATCCTTTCATGTATTTGTCAGCAATCTGTATATCTTCTTTGGAGAAATGTCTATTTAGGTCTTCTGCCCATTTTTGGATTGGGTTGTTTGTTTTTGTGATACTGAGCTTCGTGAGCTGCTGGTATATTTTGGAGATTAATCCTTTGTCAGTTGCTTTGTTTGCAAATATTTTCTCCCATTCTGAGGGTTGTCTTTTCTTCCTGTTTATGGTTTCTTTGCTGTGCAAAAGCTTTTAAGTTTCATTAGGTCCCATGTCTTTATTTTTGTTTTATTTCCATTTCTCTAGGAGGTGGGTCAAAAAGGATTTTGCTGTGATTTATGACATAGAGTGTTCTGCCTATGTTTTCCACTAAGAGTTTATAGTGTCTGGCTTTACATTTAGGTCTTTAATCCACTTTGAGTTTATTTTTGTGTATGGTGTTTGGGAGTGTTCTAATTTCATTCCTTTAAATGTAATTATCCAGTTTTCCCATCACCACTTATTGAAATGACTGTCTTTTCTCCATTGTATATTCTTGCCTCCTTTATCAAATATAAGTGACCATATGTGTGTGGGTCTATCTCTGGGCTTTCTATCCTGTTCCATTGATCTATATTTCTGTTTTTGTGCCAGCACCATACTGTCTTGATTACTGTAGCTTTGTAGTATAGTCTGAAGTCTGGGAGCCTGATTCCTCCAGTTCCATTTTTCTTTCTCAAGATTGCTTTGGCTATTCGGGGTCTTTTGTGTTTCCATACAAATTGTGAAATTTTTTGTTCTAGTTCTGTGAAAAATGCCATTGGTAGTGTGATAGGGATGGCACTGAATCTGTAGATTGCTTTGGGTAGTATAGTCATTTTCACAATGTTGATTCTTCCAATCCAAGAACATGGTATATCTCTCCATCTGTTTGTATCATCTTTGATTTCTCTCATCAGTGTCTTATAGTTTTCTGCATACAGGTCTTTTGTCTCCTTAGGTAGGTTTATTCCTAGGTAATTTATTCTTTTTGATTCAATGCTAAATGGGAGTGTTTCCTTAATTTCTCTTTCAGATTTTTCATCATTAGTGTATAGGAATGCAACAGATTTCTGTGCATCAATTTTGTATCCTGCTACTTTACCAAATTCACTGATTATCTCTAGTAGTTTTCTGGTAGCATCTTTAGGATTCTCTATGTATAGTAGTATCATGTCATCTGCAAACAGTAACAGTTTTACTTCTTCTTTTCCAATTTGGATTCATTTTATTTCTTTTTTGTCTTTGATTGCTGTGACTAAAACTTCCAAAACTATGTTGAATAATAGTGGTGAGAGTGGCAACCTTGTCTTGTTCCTGATCTTAGAGAAATGTTTTCAGTTTTGCACCATTAAGAACAATGTTGGCTGTGGGTTTGTCATATATGGCCTTTATTATCTTGAGGTAAGTTCCCTCTATGCCTACTTTCTGGAGGGTTTTTATCATAAATGAGTGTTGAATTTTGTCAAAAGCTTTTTCTGCATCTATTGAGATGATCATATGGTTTTTATCCTTCAATTTGTTACTATGGTGTATCACATTGATTGATTTGTGTATATTGAAGAATCCTTGCATTCCTGGGATAAACCCCACTTGATCATGGTGTATGATCCTTTTAATGTGCCGTTGGATTCTGGTTGCTAGTATTTTGTTGAGGATTTTTGCATCTATGTTCATCAGTGGTATTGGCCTGTAGTTTTCTTTTTTTGTGGCATCTTTGTCTGGTTTTGGTATCAGGGTGATGGTGGCCTTGTAGAATGAGTTTGGGAGTGCTGCTACCTGTGCTATATTTTGGAAGAGTTTGAGAAGGATAAGTGTTAACTCTTCTCTAAGTGTTTGATAGAGTTCGCCTGTGAAGCCATCTGGTCCTGGGCTTTTGTTTGTTGGAAGATTTTTAATCACCATTTCAATGTCAGTGCTTGTGATTGGTCTGTTTATATTTTCTATCTCCCTGGTTCAGTCTTGGAAGGTTGTGCTTTTCTAAGAATTTGTCCATTTCTTCTAGGTTGCCCATTTTATTGGCATATAGTTGCTTATAGTAATCTCTCATGATCCTTTGTATTTCTGCAGTGTCAGTTGTTACTTCTCCTTTTTCATTTCTAATTCTATTGATTTGAGTCTTCTCCCTTTTTTTTCTTGATGAGTCTGGCTAGTGGTTTATCGATTTTGTTTATCTTATCAAAGAACCAGCTTTTAGTTTTATTGATCTTTGCTAGCATTTCCTTCCTTTCTTTTTCATTTATTTCTGATCTGATCTTTATGATTTCTTTCCTTCTGCTAACTTTGGGGTTTTTTTGTTCTTCTTTCTCTAATTGCTTTAGGTGTAAGGTTAGGTTGTTTATTCGAGATGTTTCTTGTTTCTTGAGGTAGGATTGTATTGCTATAAACATCCCTCTTAAAACTGCTTTTGCTGCATCCCATAGGTTGTGGATCGTCGTGTTTTCATTGTCATTTGTCTCTAGTTATTTTTTGATTTCCTCCTTGATTTCTTCAGTGATCTCTTGGTTATTTCGTATTGTATTGTTTAGCTTCCATGTGTTTGTATTTTTTACAGGTTTTTTCCTGTAATTGATATCTAGTCTCATAGCATTGTGGTTGGAAAAGATACATGATGCTTTATTTGTGACCCCAGATATGATCTATCCTGGAGAATGGCCCATGAGCACTTGAGAAGAAAGTGTAATGTGCTGTTTTGGGATGGAATGTCCTATAAATATCAATTAAGTCCATCTTGTTTAATGTATTAATAGTTTGATACATACTGTGAATCTATAAAAGGGGTGTTGGATATAGCAGTTTCACACTCATTTGTCCATTGAATGTTTTTACCCTCTAAACTTCAGGCTTTCATTCGATAATTATTTGCTGAACACCTACCATATGCAGGCATGAGTGATGGGAGTTGAGGATTAATTGAATACATCAGATATGGTCCCTTCCCTAAAAGATGTTATATTCTAGTGGGTTGCTTAGCTTAGTCCCTTGTTCTGTAGAATTCTCTTAGAAGAGATCTGCTCTATGCCATGTTTTCAGATTTCTGCCACTGAAAAGCTATTTGTTAACACAAATATACAGATCACCTAAGCACGAAGTTGCCTTGTAAGAGAGATGTGATTTTCTTTTTTAACAGAGAAAGAGAAATATCATATGATATTGCTTATATGCAGAATCTTAAAAAAATGATACAAATGAACTTATTTACAAACAGAAACAGACTCACAGACTTAGAGAATGAACTTATGGCTAGCAGGGGGAAGGGTGAAGGGGAGGGATAGTTAGGGAGTTTAGGGAGTTTGGGATTGATATGTACACACTGCTATATTTAAAATGGATAACCAACAAGGACCTACTGTATATCACAGGGAACTCTGCTCAATATTAAGTGGCCACCTAAATGGGAAAAGAATTTGAAAGAGAATAGATACATGTATATGTAAAAAAAAAAAAGAAGAAGAGATGTGTTTTTATAGAAAGGAATAAAACGTTCATTCACAATCAAGCATGACACAAATGTTTCTGTTTCCTTTTCTATCTTTGGTCAGTTTTAGCTAATGATAAACTCACAAAGCTTTTCACCTCTCTTCTCTTTTTCTCCCTTGGGCCTGACTCCTTCCTCTGTATCAGACATCACATTCCTACATGTTTCTTCCTCTGCTCACTGAGAAAAGATCTGACATCAACCCTCTGAATTTGTTTGGGCTTCCTGTGAGGCATTTCCACAAAGGTTTTGGTTATATGTTGGTGACTACTGCTGGAAAGTTTTTGGCACTTAGCTTTCTTCTACATCAGCCTAACACTCATGTACACACAGGCATGTACACATGTATGTGTGCACATGCATACACACACACACACATACCTTCCCTTAAAATAGGGCAAAATCCAAGGTTCTATTCTCCTTGCAGGTGAAGTAAGATGCCCAGATGCATTCAGTTAGATAAAACAGACATTATTATGAGCTATAAAACAACTCTCAATAAACTTAAGGGGAGTAATATTATGTTCTCTGATCATAAAGTATGTTCTCTGATCGTAAGATGATTAAACTAGAACTCAATAACAGAAATATATCTAAAAAACTCTCCAAATATTTGGAAATTAATCCATGCATCAAAGAGGAAATCACAAAAGGTATCTTAAAAACGTTTTGATCTGAATGAAAATAAAAACACAATATACCAAAATCTGTGGAATGCAATGAAAGCAGTGCTTAAACAGAAGTTTATAGCATGAAATGTTTCCATTAGAAAAGAAGAAAAATAAATCAGTTGTCTTAGCTTCTACCTTAGGAAACTAGAAAAAGTAGAGGAAATTAAAGCCAGAGTTAGCAAAAGGAAAAATAGTAATGAAAGCTACCCTAGTGGAACACATACTGTGACCCAGGCATTGTCTTAAGTGCTTTATGCCCAAGTATCTTTTCTAACCTGGTCACAATCTATGACTTAGTCATGATTATTATCATATTTTTCAGATGAGGAAATTGAACCTTGCTGAGGTTCAATAACTTTCCCAAGTTCATATAGGGAGTTAAGAGTCAGAACTGTGATTTAAACTCAGATCTCTATGCAACATCCTGCAGATTTAATTAAGCATATTTATACTATTAAGCATATTTTATTATCTTCAAGTTTGATATTTCTATTATATATACATATATATGATATGGTACACATATACAATATAGTATACATATGTATATTTACATGTATATATATGTATATATTGTATATATGCATATACAATATATAATTTATATTTATACAACATATATGTGTATACATAATGTATATGTATGTATACGTATAAACACACACACTCACAAATTCTTTATCAACCTAGAATCAAAAGGTCCCATTCCTAGCATGCAAGCCTCCTAGCATGTCAGAGAACAGTTTAGAGATCAGCCACTGCTATTATTATCCCTGAAAATTGTTGTATCAATGAAATGATCTACCATGAAGGACATCTGTGGAAACACAGTCTGTGACTACAGCCCATGAATAATTTCCACTTGCTCCTGCCAGTCTTTTAAGTTACGTGTCCTTGAGTCACAGAGACATGGATGGGCAGCTGAAAGTATCACAGCGTGTTCCATGGCCACCATAATTCATTCAAGTGTTAATAGCTGCCCACAAGGATACATCCAGCCTCCCCCAAATATTAGGCAATCAAACTTGTGTTCTTTACATGAGAAGCCAAATGTATCTCTCTTCAAGCACAAAGTAGTAGAGAGCACTGGATGCCTGATTCTTATTCCTGGGACCACTATACAATTACTCTCTCAACTTGGGCAAGTTGCTTTGGGATCTTCTGTTTTCTCACCTTGGATCTTTAGTTTTTTAAGTTGTTTAATGGAAGGGAGGAAGCATCTCCAAATGTTCTCTCCCTATTGATTGTTTTCTTCCCCTTCTCTCCTACACAGTTAACAATGTTGACTGTTTTATCAGTAGGACTCCTGATTATCAGTTCCCAATCTCCATGAAAGTAAAAGTCAGATCTTAATTTTCACCTGCTCCAAATCCTCTGCTGGTTTTCCATTTCACTAGAATAAAACCTTAAGTCTTTACAATGACCTGTAAAGTCCCACAACATAATTCTCCCCCTTTCCCTGTGCCCAAACTCCTATTATTTTGCTGACTTTACCTATTACTCTTCTCCTTGGTACTAGTTTGCTAGGGCTGCCATAATAAAATACCACAGAATGGGTGACTTAAACAACAGAAGTTTGTTTTCTCACAGTTCTGGAGGCTGGTAGTCCAAGATCAAAGTTTCACCAAGTTTGGTTTCTTCTGAGGTCTCTCTCCTTGGCTTGAAAATGGCTACCTTCTCACTGTGTCCTCACATGGTCTTTCCTCTTTTAACAAGGACGCCAGTCAGGTAGGATTAGGGCCCACTTTAATGTCCAATTATCTCTTAAAAGGCCCTATCTCCAAACACAGTCCTATTCTCATGTACTGGAGGTTAAGGCTTCAACATATGAAATTTGAGGGGACGCAATTCATCCCACGGCACCGTCACTCACTCTGCCCCAGGCAAACTGGCTTCCTGCATGTTATTCAAACATGCTACTTGCCTTTGCACTGTCTATTCCTTGCCTCTCAAACATTGCAAAACATAATAATGTCTGCTGCAATCTTGTAACTTTAAGGATGTGGCTGTAACTTAACGGACATGTCAACCCTTGGCTAGAACACTGTAAGATTTATCCTAAGCTTCTTTTCGTCTCCTTGCTTCTCACTCTCCCAGTTTGTTCCCTTTTGCTTCCTTAAGTCTTCACTCTAACGTCTTCACAGGTAATGTCTTTACAGTTTGACTTCCCTTGTTTCATTCAACCTAGTCAGGTGTAGAGCTTTCATCTTCACTCTGGCATGGCTACCATATATAGATTGTGCTGATTTATCCATTCAAAAGGAGCGCACTGAGTACCAGGTTATGATCCAGTCACTGTTAGCGTCTAGGGATACTCAGGAAAACCTTAAGATTGGGATTGCTGAGGACTAATGAATATTGTAGCAGTATATACACAGGGCACTGTCAGAACACAGAGAAGGAACATTTAAATGAACAGACATCAGGACAGCTTCTGGAAAGAGATGGCAATAGAGCTGAAGTTTGAAAAATAACAGTTAGCAGGCATATAATGGGGAAGAGAATTTTCTTGGTTGTGTTAGCAACACGTGTGAAAGTAGAGAAGCATGAAAAAGCATGATACAGACAGAGTAAAGGAGATGCTGAGAGGGGTGAGATGATCAGGCTTGACTGAGTTGGGGCTAGAGAATAAAAATCATACGTGCTAAGATACTGTTACTTAAAAGCTCTAGGGAGCATCAACAAATTCTTAACAAGGGAATAATTTGGTCAGATCTCTAAGTTAGGAAATTAGTCAGCCATCACTGAAGAGGATGATTTATAAGAGCTGGTTCTAGACAGAGTCCAGTTAGGAAGTTACTACAGTAATTCTGCTGTGAAAACGTAAGAACCAGAATTGAGTCAGAGGCAACACAAATAGAATGGAATGGATAGCTGTGCAATAAATTAAGGAAAATGAATCTACAGGATTGGTGTTGGGTGTAGACGTGGGAGTTGAATAAGAAGAAAAACCTAGGACAACTCCCAGGTTTCTGGGAGTGAAAGAGATGATGATGTTATTATTCATTATTCATTATGAGAAGGAAGATAAACAAATTCAGTAGCAGTCACGTTGAGTGAGACATGAAAAAAGACTTCCAGTAGGCAGTTAGTCGTACTTACAGTTTTTTGTAACCACCAGTGAGAGTGTGTAGTTGGGTACAACAAAGTCTCAGTTGGTAGAGGCCTACCTAGCTGCCTTGTTCTCCTTGTAAGAATTCTATTCTTCTAATCACACCATGGAATCTTAAGCAAAAGGAAGAATGCTAGAGTTGCTTTAATATGAGACCAAAAAGATATAGTACATCCACAACACCTCTCCCACAGTGCAGCATCTCTTAAGGTGCAGCAGCCCCTTGGATTCCAAAAATGTGGTGGCTGACTCAGTGTGACATGGCATAAACATTAACCACACTATAGTGACTACATAGTAACCACCTGATCTCTACTGTAAAACAAGATATAGTGATTAATGCAAAAGTACATTGCTTCACAGATAACCAAGTGTTTTGCTGTTGTTGCTTTTTACCTCAAAAATTTAGTGAAGTAGGTAAAAGAGACAATATTTTCTGGTTTTCATTTTACTGATGAGGAATCTGACAACTAAAGAGATTAAGTGACTTGTCCAAGGTCATATTTAATCTACTGTGAAAGAGATTAAATCTTGTGACTCTTAATTCTGCTCTTTCCAAGATACAGCTTCCCCCAGCAGAGCACACTTACAAAGGACATATAATCTGCTCCCCATACCAGTTTAACAGTAAAAGCAATTTAATCTAAGTAATCAACCCAGACTTTCCACTTAGCAGTGAAATTGTGGGTGGAAACTATAGAACTTGAAACTCTCTACCTTTCACATTTCTGTATTGATCCTATTTGATGGTTAATGATATTAAGGGGATATATCCTACATCTAGTGTTTCACAACCAAGCCCTTCAAGGCAGAGTAATCCACAACACAGAAGGTGCTAAATTCCCTTCTTGGCTCTACAGGGTCATTATTCTTGACCTCTCTTTTCTGTCCAGCTGCTCAAAACAACTGGCTTTCATTCTAATAATTATCATCATCATTATTCTATCAGTTTATCAAGAACCCCCTAAATTTTAACGTGTTCTGGAATACCTACTGAGATCATATTCTTCTATGTACTAAGTGCTAGTGTCATAATTACCATCTGCTAAACACTAATATCTCAGAAGTTGTAATTCCCTATTAAGTTCACAACTGTAGCATCATAAATTGCCGAACTGTGTGGCTTTTTAGAAAGTTAAAAATGTAACATATGTCGATTAATCCTGCTTTAATTACTTTCTTTTGATTTTTGTGGTTTCTCAGGGATGCAATTTGCAGGGTCTACATAAATGTTTTTATTTCATGTGATAAATTAAGATGTGAATCTTTTGTAAAAGAGAGAAAGGAGAGTAATTTGATTCTCTGCAGAGATGGCAATGTATTGGAGACAGCGTGAAATGTTTTATCTTTATCTACTAAAAATTCCAGGCTGAAAAGAGTAAAATTACCTCCTCTCTCTAAATGCTTTTACCCTAGTGGCATTATATAATTATCCACAAAAGGGTGTGTCATATTACACAATCACTACCTTTCCCTTAGCTGGAGATTTCAAAGATAAATACATGAGAAATGATGTCGTTCAAAAGAGACATCAAAAATTCATCCAGACAAGCTTCCTTGAACTGGTCTCTCTTTTAGTAAATGAAGCTATATATTTTCATTAAAAAAAAATGTAAAACCTTAACTTGTTCCTCTTTTTTGACGTGGCCCAGGAGGCCCTTTGTTAATTCTCCAGCCTCACCTCCTTCCACTCTCTCCAACCATGCTGTCATCTTTTCAGCTCATTGAACCCCTCAAGTTTATTCATTGTTCCTCAGGGCCTTTGCACATCCAGATAATTCTTCCTCTCCACCCTCCACAGCCACCTCAGTCCATTTGAAATGGTTCCTATCATTTTTTTTCCTCTGTCACTTCACCCTGTTCATTTTTCTTGTAGTGCTTATAAAATTTGCAAAATATATATATATATATTTTAGGTGTTACTTCTTATCTGCCTTCTCTAGCTCCATCAGGGCTGCTACCATGTCATCTACAACCAGTGGTTAGTACTGTACATCACTGGTACTCAATATATATTTGTTGAATGAATGAATGACAGGAATTTCTACTCAAATTTTCAGTTGTTGCCTTGTATGCTTACAACTTAATAGCATACCCTATATTCTAAATGCACACATATTTCTATAGGTAGGAGAAATATCACCCACAGAAAAAGTTCACCAAGGATGTAAGTACTGGAATTATAAAACTTAGCATCCATTCTGTTAATGTTCACTTACTAATACATTTCAAATATGTTACCAAAATGGAGGATGAGGCTTCAAACTATCAATGTGATATAATTAACAAATATAATAATGAAATTTTTTGACTAACAGGGCCCTGTCAACTTGGTAGAATGAAATGTACTACCTGTATCATTTCCCTACCTCCCTCAAATTATTTATTCCTTAAGTTACAGAAAAGAGATTCCATAAACTACAATTTAAACTCAAAGGAAATAGTTACTTTATTTAACTTAATAACATCCAATTGAATACTATTTCTTTTGTTTGGTTTTCATTCATGATGGAGAGTAGCCCAAAATTTTTCTTTAAAAAAATCATTCTTGGGCCTCCCTGGTGGCGCAGTGGTTGAGAGTCCGTCTGCTGATGCAGGGGATACGGGTTCGTGCCCCGGTCTGGGAGGATCCCATATGCCGCGGAGCGGCTGGGCCCGTGAGCCATGGCTGTTGAGCCTGTGCGTCCGGAGCCTGTGCTCCGCAACAGGAGAGGCCACAACAGTGAGAGGCCCGCGTACCGCAAAAAAAAAAAAAAAAAAAAAAAAAAAAAAAAAATCATTCCTCAATTTTGGAAACATTATTAAAGTATTAAATCATTTCTGAACCATCAGTAGCTTGAGTTTCTTAATCCCAACTTAAAAAAAAAATCTTGATAAACATGGCCATGTTTTATGATGTACAAGACAAGCTAAAACTTTTTTAATACAAACCAAAATGTATCAGTAGACTGAGCAGGGTTAGGGTGATAGCAGGGAGAAGAACACTTACTGTACCCCAAACAACTTCATAAATTCTGGTTTCACGCAAGCTCATTCGTGAGGCCTCATCCTTGTCTTCTCCTTCAACTACACACACCTGAATTGCTATCTTAGATGGTTCTGTGTTATGGGGAGTTGACAGAAAATAGTCATTATATTAGATCCAGGGGTGACAAACTTTCCCTGTAAAGCACCAGATAGTATTTTAGACTTTGTGAATCATACAGTCTCTGTCACAAATACATGGACTACACATAAAAGAATATGAGTAGGAGTGTTATAATAAAACTTTATTTACATGAACAGGCTATGGGCTGGATTTCGCCTGCAGCTGTAGTTTGCCAGTCCCTGTATGAAGTGATCACTACATAGATGGCTTTGCCAAGGGGAGTCAGCCATAGGGTAAATTCCACGTCAGCAAACATCTATTAAACACCTACTAAATGCCAAGGTTTTCAGATAGTGTCATAACTAAACCTCACAACTGATCCGTATTTGGTAGACGCGAAACTGAAATTACCTGGCTACTAAGTTGTGTAGCGAGACCATGAATTCATTCTCCTCCAGGACTTAAGACCATGGAGACAAACAACCTGGATTTGAATCTTACCTCAGCTATTTATCAACTGTGTGCTTTATGAAAAATTACTCGACCTTTGTGTGTCTCAGGGTCTTCACCTGCTTCAGGCAGTGGTCGTAAGAATTAACAAATAAACCACAAATAGTGTTTGGAACACTATCTTGTGCTCAATGCATGTGGCCAGCTACAAACACAGTTCTGTAGACACCTAAGGCTCCAGAGAGTTCTTTCAAAGTTTCCACGAATATTTGACCCAAACAATGCTGTTTTTCATGATTTAAAAACTTTAATAAAAAGAAACTAAGAGGCCGGAGGAAGATGGCGGAAGAGGAAGACGCGGAGATCACCTTCCTCCCCACAGATACATCAGAAATTCATCTACACGTGGAACAACTCCAACAGAACACCTACTGAACGCTGACAGAAGACCTCAGACCCCCCAAAAGGCAAGAAACTCCCCACATACCTGGGTAGGTCAAAAGAAAAAAAAGAATAAACAGAGACAATAGGATATGGACGGGACCTGCACCAGTGGGAGGGAGCCGTGAAGGAGGGAAGGTTTCTACACACTACAAGCCCCTTCGAGGGCGGAGACTGCAGGTGGCAGAGGGGGAAAGCTTCGGAGTAGCGGAGGAGAGCACAGCAACAGGGGTGTGGAGGGCAAAGCAGAGAGATTTTGGCACAGAGGATCGGTGCCCTCAGGCACACACCAGCCCGAGAGACTTGTCTGCTCGGCCGCCAGGGCGGGCGGGGCTGGGAGCTGAGGCTCGGGTATCGGCTTTCAGTCGGAGCGCAGGGAGAGGTCTGGGGCTGGCGGCAGGAAGAGAGCCTGAAGGGGTTAGTGCTAGCCCGGAGGGAGTCCGGGGAAAGGGTCTGGAGCTACCGGAGAGGCAAGAGACTTTTTTCCCTTTTGTTGCCTGGTGCGCGAGGAGAGGGCATTCCCCTCCCTCCCCTCTGCCTGAGTGAGCCAGAGCCCCCGAATCAGCGGCTCCTTTAAACCCGTCCTGTCTGAGCGAAGAACGGACGCCCTCCGGCGACCTACGCGCAGAGGCGGGGCCAGGTCCAAGGCTGAGACCCGGGAGCTGTGAGAGCAGAGACAGGGAAATCTCTCTGAGCAGCCTCCGAGGCAGCGGATTAAAGCTCCACGGTCCATTTGATGTGCCCTGCGTCTGTGGAGTGCATGAATGGACAGCGAATCATCCCAAATTGAGGAAGTGGACCTTGAGGACAAGATTTAAGACTTTCCCCCCTTTTTTTTCCCTCTTTTTACAACGAATTATCTCAAATTAAGGAGGTGGACTTAGCAAGATTTCAGACTTTTCGCCCTCTTCCTCTTTTTACAACGAATTATCCCAAATCGAGGAGGTGGACTTGGAGAGCAAGATTTTTGATTTTTCCCCCTGCTCTCTTTTTGTGAATGTGTATGTGTAATCTTCTGTGTAAGATTCTCTCTGTATAGCTTTGCTTCCACCATATGTCCCAGGGTTCTTTCGGTCCGTGTTTTTTTCAATAATTACTTTTTAATCTTAATAACGCTACTATATTTCATACTTTATTCTATTTTACTTTACCTGCTCTTTCTTTTTTTCCTCCCTTCCCTTCCTCCCTCCCTCCCTCCGCTCCTCCTTTCCTTCTTTCTTTTTCTTTCCTCCATCCCTCCCTCCCTCCCACCCTTCTTCTTTCCACTTTCTTTTTCTTTCCTTCCTCCCTCCCTCCCTCCCTCCTGTCTTTCTTTCTTTCCTTCCTCCCTCCCTCCCTCTCTTCTTCCATTCACTCTTCGTTTTGCTTTCATTCCTCCCTCCCTCCCTCCTTTCTTTCCTTTCTTTCCATCCTTCCTCCCTCCCTCCTTTCTTTCTTTCTTCCTTCCTTCCTTCCTTACTTCCCTTCTTCCTTTCTTTCAATCTCTCTTTCTTTCTTCTACTAATTATTTCTTTCTACTTTTTCTCACTGTTATTCTGAGCCGGGTGGATGAAAGGCTCTTGGTGCTGCAGCCAGGAGATAGTGCTGTGCCTCTGAAGTGGGAGAGCCAACTTCAGGACACGGGTCCACAAGAGACCTCCCAGCTCCACATAATATCAAGCAGCGAAAATCTCCCAGGGATCTCCATCTCAACACCAGCACCCAGCTTCAGTCAACGACCAGCAAGCTACAGTGCTGGTCACCCTATGCCAAGCAACTAGCAAGGCAGGAACACAACCCCACCCATTAGCAGAGAGGATACCTAAAAACATAATAAGGCCACAGGCACCCCAAAACACACCACCAGACGTGGACCTGTCCACCAGAAAGACAAGATCGAGCTTCAACCACCAGAACACAGGCATTAGTCCCCCCCACCAGGAAGCCTACACAACCTACTGAAACAACCTTAGCCACGGGGGACAGACACCAAAAACAACGGGAACTACGAATCTGCAGCATGCAAAAAGGAGACCCCAAACACAGTAACATAAGCAAAATGAGAAAGCAGAAAAACACACAGCAGGTGAAGGAGCAAGATAAAAACCTACCAGACCTAACAAATGAAGAGGCAATAGGCAGTCTACCTCAAAAAGAATTCAGAATAATGATAGTAAAGCTGATCCAAGATTCTATTTCCCAGATCCAAAATCTTGGAAATAGAATAGACAATATGCAAGAAACAGTTAACAAGGACCTAGAAGAACTAAAGATGAATCAAGCATCGATTAAAAACACAATAAATGAAATGAAAAATACTCTAGATGGGATCAATAGCAGAATAAGTGAGGCAGAAGAACGGATAAGTGAGGTGGAAGATAAAATAGTGGAAATAACTGATGCAGAGCAAAATAAAGAAAAAAGAATGAAAAGAACAGAGGACAGTCTCAGAGACCTCTGGGACAACATTAAACGCACCAACATTCGAATTATAGGGGTTCCAGAAGAAGAAGAGAAAAAGAAAGGGACTGAGAAAATATTTGAAGAGATTATAGTTGAAAACTTCCCTAATATGGGAAAGGAAATAGTTAATCAAGTCCAGGAGGCACAGAGAGTCCCATACAGAATAAATCCAAGAAGAAATACGCCAAGACACATATTAATCAAACTGTCAAAAATTAAACACAAAGAAATCATATTAAAAGCAGCAAGGGAAAAACAACAAATAACACACAAGGGAATCCCCATCAGGTTAACAGCTGATCTCTCAGCAGAAACTCTACAAGCCAGAAGGGAGTGGCAGGACATAATTAAAGTGATGAAGGAGAGAAACCTGCAACCAAGATTACTCTACCCAGCAAGGATCTCATTCAGATTTGATGGAGAAATTAAAACCTTTACAGACAAGCAAAAGCTGAGAGAGTTCAGCACCACCAAACCAGCTTTACAACAAATGCTAAAGGAACTTCTCTAGGCAAGAAACACAACAGAAGGACTATACCTACAATAACGAACCCAAAGCCATTAAGGAAATGGGAATAGGAACATACATATCAATAATTACCTTAAATGTAAATGGACTAAATGCTCCCACCAAAAGACACAGAGTGGCTGAATGGATACAAAAACAAGACCCATATATATGCTGTCTACAAGAGACCCACTTCAGACCTAGAGACACATACAGATTGAAAGTAAGGGGATGGAAAAAGATATTCCATGCAAATGGAAATCAAAAGAAAGCTGGAGTAGCAATTCTTATATCAGACAAAATAGACTTTAAAATAAAGACTATTAGAAGAGACAAAGAAGGACACTACATAACGATAAAGGGATCGATCCAAGAAGAAGATATAACAATTGTAAATATTTATGCACCCAACATAGGAGCACCTCAATGCATAAGGCAAATACTAACAGCCATAAAAGGGGAAATCGACAGTAACACAATCATAGTAGGGGACTTTAACACCCCACTTTCACCAATGGACAGATCATCCAAAATGAAAATAAATAAGGAAACACAAGCTTTAAATGATACATTAAACAAGATGGACTTAATTGATATTTATAGGACATTCCACCCAAAAACAACAGAATACACATTTTTCTCAAGTGCTCATGGAACATTCTCCAGGATAGATCATATCTTGGGTCACAAATCAAGCCTTGGTAAATTTAAGAAAATTGAAATTGTATCAAGTATCTTTTCCGACCACAATGCTATGAGACTAGACATCAATTACAGGAAAAGATCTGTAAAAAATACAAACACATGGAGGCTAAACAATACACTACTCAATAATGAAGTGATCACTGAAGAAATCAAAGAGGAAATTAAGAAATACTTAGAAACAAATGACAATGGAGACACGACGACCCAAAACCTATGGGACGCAGCAAAAGCAGTTCTAAGGGGGAAGTTTATAGCAATACAATCCCACCTTAAGAAACAGGAAACATTTCGAGTAAACAACCTGACCCTGCACCTAAAGCAATTAGAGAAAGAAGAACAAAAAACCCCCAAAGTTAGCAGAAGGAAAGAAATCATAAAGATCAGATCAGAAATAAATGAAAAAGAAATGAAGGAAACGATAGCAAAGATCAACCAAACTAAAAGCTGGTTCTTTGAGAAGATAAACAAAATTGACAAACCATTAGCCAGACTCATCAAGAAAAGAAGGGAGAAGACTCAAATCAGTAGAATTAGAAATGAAAAAGGAGAAGTAACAACTGACACTGCAGAAATACAAAAGATCATGAGAGATTACTATAAGCAACTCTATGCCAATAAAATGGACAACCTGGAAGAAATGGACAAATTCTTAGAAATGCACAACCTACCAAGACTGACTCAGGAAGAAATAGAAAATATGAATAGACCAATCACAAGCACTGAAATTGAAACTGTGATTAAAAATCTTCCATCAAACAAAAGCCCAGGACCAGATGGCTTCACAGGCGAATTCTATCAAACATTTAGAGAAGAGCTAACACCCATCCTTCTCAAACTCTTCCAAACAATATCAGAGGAAGGAACACTCCCAAACTCATTCTACGAGGCCACCATCACCTTGATACCAAAACCAGGCAAGGATGTCACAAAGAAAGAAAACTACAGGCCAATATCACTGATGAACATAGATGCAAAAATCCTCAACAAAATACTAGCAAACAGAATCCAACAGCACATTAAAAGGATCATACACCATGATCAAGTGGGGTTTATTCCAGGAATGCAAGGATTCTTCAATATACGCAAATCAATCAATGTGATACACCATATTAACAAGTTGAAGGAGAAAAACCATATGATCATCTCAATAGATGCAGAGAAAGCTTTCGACAAAATTCAACACCCATTTATGATAAAAACCCTGCAGAAAGTAGGCATAGAGGGAACTTTCCTCAACATAATAAAGGCCATATATGACAAACCCACAGCCAACATTGTCCTCAATGGTGAAAAACTGAAACCATTTCCACTAAGATCAGGAACAAGACAAGGCTGCCCACTCTCACCACTCTTATTCAACCTAGTTTTGGAAGTTTTAGCCACAGCAATCAGAGAAGAAAAGGAAATAAAAGGAATCCTAATTGGAAAAGAAGAAGTAAAGCTGTCACTGTTTGCAGATGACATGATACTATACATAGAGAATCCTAAAGATGCTACCGAAAAACTACTAGAGCTAATCAATGAATTTGGTAAAGTAGCAGGATACAAAATTAATGCACAGAAATCTCTGGCATTCCTGTACACTAATGATGAAAAATCTGAAAATGAAATCAAGAAAACACTCCCATTTACCATTGCAACAAAAAGAATAAAATATCTAGGAATAAACCTACCTAAGGAGACAAAAGACCTGTATGCAGAAAATTATAAGACACTGATGAAAGAAATTAAAGATGATATAAATAGATGGAGAGATATACCATGCTCCTGGATTGGAAGAATCAATATTGTGAAAATGACTCTACTACCCAAAGCAATCTACAGATTCAATGCAATCCCTATCAAACTACCACTGTCATTTTTCACAGAACTAGAACAAAAAATTTCAAAATTTGTTTGGAAAAACAAAAGACCCCGAATAGCCAAAGCAATCTTGAGAACGAAAAACGGAGCTGGAGGAATCAGGCTGCCTGACTTCAGACTATACTACAAAGCTACAGTAATTAAGACAGTGTGGTACTGGCATAAAAACAGAAAGATAGATCAGTGGATCAGGATAGAAAGCCCAGAGATAAACCCACGCACATATGGCCAACTTATCTTTGATAAAGGAGGCAGGAATGTACAGTGGAGAAAGGACAGCCTCTTCAATAAGTGGTGCTGGGAAAACTGGACAGGGACATGTAAAAGTATGAGATTCGATCACTCCCTAACACCATACACAAAAATAAGCTCAAAATGGATTAAAGACCTAAATGTAAGGCCAGAAACTATCAAACTCTTAGAGGAAAACATAGGTAGAACACTCTATGACATAAATCACAGCAAGATCCTTTTGGACCCACCTCCTAGAGAAATGGAACTAAAAACAAAGATAAACAAATGGGACCTAATGAAACTTCAAAGCTTTTGCACAGCAAAGGAAACCATAAACAAGACCAAAAGACAACCCTCAGAATGGGAGAAAATATTTGCAAATGAAGCAACTGACAAAGGATTAATCTCCAAAATTTATAAACAGCTCATGCAGCTCAATAGCAAAAAAACAAACAACCCAATCCAAAAATGGGCAGAAGACTTAAATAGGCATTTCTCCAAAGAAGATATACAGACTGCCAACAAACACATGAAAGAATGCTCAACATCTTTACTCATTAGAGAAATGCAAATCAAAACTACAATGAGATATCATCTCACACCAGTCAGAATGGCCATCATCAAGAAATCTAGAAACAATAAATGCTGGAGAGGGTGTGGAGAAAAGGGAACACTCTTGCACTGCTGGTGGGAATGTGAATTGGTACAGCCACTATGGAGAACAGTATGGAGGTTCCTTAAAAAACTAAAAATAGAACTACCATATGACCCAGCAATCCCACTACTAGGCATATACCCTGAGAAAACCATAATTCAAAAAGAGACATGTACCAAAATGTTCATTGCAGCTCTATTCACAATAGCCCGGAGCTGGAAACAACCTAAGTGTCCATCATCGGATGAATGGATAAAGAAGATGTGGCACATATATACAATGGAATATTACTCAGCCATAAAAAGAAACGAAACTGAGCTATTTGTAATGAGGTGGATAGACCTAGAGTCTGTCATACAGAGTGAAGTAAGTCAGAAAGAGAAAGACAAATACCGTATGCTAACACATATATATGGAATTAAAAAAAAAAAATGTCATGAAGAACCTAGGGGTAAAATGGGAATAAAGACACAGACCTACTTGAGAATGGACTTGAGGATATGGGGAAGGGGAAGGGTAAGCTGTGACAAAGGGAAAGAGAGGCATGGACATATATACACTACCAAACGTAAGGTAGATAGATAGTGGGAAGCAGCTGCAGAGCACAGGGAGATCAGCTCGGTGCTTTGTGACCGCCTGGAGGGGTGGGATGGGGAGGGTGGGAGGGAGGGAGATGCATGAGGGAGGGGATGTGGGAACAGATGTATATGTATGACTGATTCACTTTGTTATAAAGCAGAAACTAATAAAAAAAAAAAAAAGAAACTAATACTCATGCAATGCATACCAAATTTAATCTATTTTCCTCCTCTATGCTTTAACTTGTGCTGTCAGTTAGCCTTTTTTTTTGTGCTCAGATATTAGAGCAAAGCTTTTCCTGTTCTTCCTGTTTATTTAAAGATTCTGCAGTGAATTCAAGGTAAGCTGATAAATATAATTACGACCATTTTTAACTACTTCTCTATGTGAATCAGAATTGTCTTGACATTGTGCAACCAAAGTAAACAAATATAAAATTAGAGGTTGACACGGGTATAAAATTCTCATTTCTAATTTTGTGTTAATCAGAAAAGTTTCATTATTCTCAATAACTGACTTTATAATAAGTACATATTATAAATTACTTTAAAAACCTTTATACTAAAAATGTCTCACTTTTTTTTTCTGTTTTATATATTGAAGTTTCATGTAAGTTTTCCTTTGGAGCTAAAAAAGGCATTCCCCAACAAAAACATTTAACTAAAGACCAGTTTTCTTCTTTAAATTAATGTTTTTTAGACCAAGGCTTGAAACTCCTAGCATGAGAATGATTCTTATGTATCTTTTAAAAATATCACACCCTGATAATTAGGACAAGGCAAACAGTTACCAAGAAGAGTTCTTCATTCTCCTCTATTCCCTCATCATCATCATTATGCCCCTAGTGGCATTAATATATATTTTCTCCTTTGATCTTCCTGACAGCCCTCTGAGTTTGCCAGGCAGGTGGTATTAGTCTCATTTTATACATGAAGAAGTTGAATGAGACTGACTTCCCAAGATCATACTACTAAGCAAGTAGCAGAGTTAAAACTCAAATCAGGAGACTTATGACTACTGCTCCAGGGCTTTCCCCACCAGTTTGATACCAAAAAGATGACTGGGACTTTGGAATGGAGCTTTGGAGGTTCAGTGGTAAACCTTCAACTCATCGCTGAGGCTGATGGAGATGAAGGCTCACCAAGCACATCTTATTCCTTGGTCTTTTCCCTACATGCTGACCAAGCTCTCTAAGGACAGCCTGAACACTTTTAATGTGTTTTCATTATTTTTCTGGACTCTGTCTCACTTTCTGCAAGAGTCACTTGACATAATGCTTTGCTAAAAATCCACACATAGGTCTCAAACTCAGTCCTGGTTATGGTCTCCTAGAGTTTATGCCCTGTGAAGGCAGGGGCAGTATTGGATATTTATAGCTACAGCACAGAGACGTATCCAAATCATACATGTGAATAAATGTATAATGGAGTCAAGCATCACTCTACGATCTTCTTTTTCTTTAGATCTCTTTTCTTTTTGTGATCACTATTTTTGGGCCACTTATGTAGGAATGTTGTAATAAGTTTCCAAGTGATTTTTGAAATTTTGATCTCCTACCTCCCTCCATTTTTTTCTGTATATCACTGTCAGTGTAATCTTCTCAAAGCCTCCAGCAACGTTTCTCCAGTGCCTCTCAAAACAAGGCAAGATTCTCTCCCTGAGATTCAAGTTTCTCCATGATGTGGACATGCCTTATTAGTATCTATCATGCATCCTCTCCATAGGCCTTCATATAGAGGGCATGCCCACTGCTGCTTTGTGTCTTGGTCATTGCTTGTCTGTCTGCTGTTTCAATTCTCTCCACAGATCCAAATCTTACCCATGATTTCAGACCCAGTCCAACCTTAATTTTCCATGAATTCTTTCTTCTCCAGTAATTTTAGCCTTTAGAATGTTTGTAGTACAAATTTTTTTTTTTTTTTTTGCGGTACGCGGGCCTCTCACTGCTGTGGCCTCTCCCATTGCGGAGCACAGGCTCCAGACACGCAGGCCCAGCGCCCATGGCTTACGGGCCCAGCTGCTCCGCGGCATGTGGGATCTTCCCGGACCGGGGCATGAAGCCGTGTCCCCTGCATCGGCAGGCGGACTCTCAACCACTGCGCCACCAGGGAAGCCCTTGTAGTACAAATTTTGTAGTACTTGATGATACTTGTATTATTTTATGGGTTAGTCCAATATCTGTGGAGACTATTGGCAACCATAAAAATTGCACCCACATTTCCCTACCTCCCCCACTGTAATATCCACTAAATTAGAGTAAATTCTTAATTAAATAATTCATAGATTTAATTAAATTGAAATAAGCCCAAAGCACAGATACAAAAAACAAACAGGTTTCTGAGATATGTCCAACCCATAGTCCATGTGTATCTCAAGATAATTTTCCACTATACTTTTAATAAAAGAGAAGCCTAAATTATAATTTATAGTTTGTTTTTCCTCCTTGGGCATTGCCATTGTTATTGATATTCATAAATAAAACATGCCACTGAAGTGTCTAGAAACACCCAAGGATGAATTATAGCAAAGATTTAACAACCAACTACCTTCTAATTGGTTAAACAAAATGAATGATACATTAGCTAGTCAAACTCCTTTCGCCTGGGAAGATCTCTACCTACTTCCTTTAGTGTTATCTAGAAGATTTGGGAAAGTCTAATCACATTTCAAAAGATTTCAATGAGTGGGGGCATAATTCTACCTTTCATATCCCCTGAATAGAGAGAAAAACTAAACACAGAAAAAGATTCTTTTGAGTAAATTTCCCTCTGTGATTCTTCAACCCTTATGTGTTTTTTTTTAAAAAAAACTACAGTGTGAATGAAAGACAAATTTTATTATATTTGAGAAATGAGAAGAGAGGACCTGTAGGTTGTTATTATCAGAGAATATTTTGCCCTGTTCCAGAAGATGAATATGCATTTTTGTCTTGGAGCCAGTCTGTAAGTCAAGTTCCTTCAAAACAGGCAAAGTCTATATAGCTGGTTCATTTTGCTGTGCAGAAGAAGCTAGCACATTGTAAAGCAACTACACCTCAATTAAAAATATATATATTAAAAAAAAAAAACAGGCAAAGTCTAGCCTTGTTTCTGGGTATAGCCCATGTGGACAAGGAAAGGGTGAGGAAGAGGGGTCTACCCCTGGCATCAAGTTTTATCCATTCTGATATGTAATATACTTTCTCCACCTGAAGCTGATGTCAAGGTGACTGGAAAGTACGAACCTGGTTGACTGAGCAGAAGCAATCTGTTGTATTCTGTTCTTTGAACCCAGAGATAATCAAAGACTGTTATTCCATCTCCTGGCTAACCTAACGTTTGAGTGGAAAATGAACTAAGAATGTGAGATAACTGGATCATTTGAGCCAGTATGCCTCAATGAAATTGGTCAGACTTAGCTGATATTTTTTGTTCTCTTTACTAGAAACTTGGATTTTTTTCTATATTCCAGACTCCTCTCTTGCTGTAGGATTTAATCCATTGGATAAGAGTAAATGACTTAAACTGTCATCATATTCACAAAAAGCACAGAAAAGATGATAAGGCTGTAAACAACACAGAATTATACCCCGAGGTAGAAATTGGCTAGGCGAATTGGGACAGAACTCTGAAATTTTAAATGTTTTCCTTGAATTTCTAATTGGAAATTGCTACTATGTGTGTTGCTGTTCATTAGTCATTCTGGCATTGGTCATGTAGAGTCTATTAAGACTACCCCAACGCTTGCAGCATGGGAGAAAATGTTGAGTGAACACATTTTTTAAGAAAAAGGGCACTGGACTGGGTGGAATTTGCAAGACCTCGGTTCCAGTCCCAGCACATTCCTGTGTGGCCTTGGACAAGCATCTTCACCTCTCTGGTCTATCTAGGGTAAACAGAAAAGATTGAACTGGCATAGAATTCCAAACTGTGCTCAGTTAGTGGGTGTGGTAGGGAATAGCAAAGCGTGCCTCAGGATGTTCACACTCTCTTTTCCACTCCCTAGAATGTTCATCACCCCAACTTCACCCCCACTCCCACCCCACCTCCAGATCTGTGCACAGTTCATTCCTTCTCATCATTTAATTCTCTGCTATCATGTACTCCCTTAATAGTGCCTCCTGCTACTGTACAGCACAGGGAACTCTACTCAGTACTCTGTAATGGCCTATATGGGAAAAGAATCTTAAAAAGAGTGAATATATGTCTATGTAAAACTGATTCACTTTGCTGTATGGTAGAAACTAACACAACATTGTAAATCAAACTTACTCCAATAAAATAAAAAACAAGTAGCACAAATAAAATAAAATAAACCAAGTAGCACAAAAATAGTCCCTCCTGGACAGTTCTCTCTAATACCTCCTTTTCCAGTTACTCCCTATCTCCTACCCTGCTTCACTTTTCTTGGCATTTATCACTACTTACAAATATATACGTTTTTATGTATTCCCTTTTTTGTCTGCTGTCTCCTTCCCAAGAGTATAAGCACTAGGAAGGCAGGGACCTTGTCTATTTTATATGTGCTTAAAACTGTGCCTGGTATGTAGTAAGCACGTAATAAGTATTTATTCAACGAATGAAAGGATGAATGAATCCCCACCTGGCAAAGACGACAATATACTTGAAGGGAACAGCAGTTGCCTCCTCCAGGCATCCAGTTTGCCACAGTCCCCACCACTCCTACTGTGTTCCCAGCACTGACATCATTTGTTACTGGAGCTGCTTTCCTTATACTTCACCGCTTTTCCACCACTGATGCTCCTGCTTGTTCTATATAGGTATTTTCATTTATGACATGATGCTCCTGGTCCAAGATGTGTTTGGGCAAAAAAAAAAAAAAAAGTCTGCTGCTAAAAATAATTTGAAAACTCCTAGACAAGAGGACCTTTCAAATCCCTTCCAGCTCTAACAACCAGTGAATTCATGCTTCTCAGCCATTCAGATCTATAAGTATGAAATACAAGACGAGTGTATTCAACTTTCCTTCATCGCCTCCTTTAAATACTTTTTTTTCCTTTTTTTGAGTCAATCCCCGCAGGAGCCAACCATGTGAGGCCATTAAGAGAACAGTTCCTTCCCACCTGCCGCCTGGAGCCAGCCAACAATCTCAGCTTCGCCACTCCATTCTTGATTATGTACAGCCATTCCAATCCTGAGTGGCAGGATTTGCAAAGACAGCTGTTGGGTTCCAGGAACACTTGGAGGAGGGGAGAATGTGAGGTAGGTTGCTCCATTCTTCTACTCCTCTTTTTACTGAAAGAAAACAGCTGCGATCTTCACATGGAAGATGAAGTAAACAAAAGCTATGGTGCCCAGCACCATTCAGCAGCCAGCATTCAAATGTATTTTCCCCACCACCAATGTCGACGTCATCTCAAACCCCCCCCAGGCTCAGTTCCCCACAGCGCGCGGGGAAGCGGGGTCTTTGCATGCCTTGTTCACTTGACTAAATGCTGCCCAAGATGTGCAATTCACTCCAATAAAAGGAGGGAGATTCAAGTCCCCTGACTGGGTCAGCATTCCATTACTGGTTATCGCACACAGCATTTTCAAGTTTCAGCAACCTCTGTGTGAATCAGGCAAACAGACAGTGTTAATCTCTGAGAGGCAAGCATTCTTAGGTTCAGCGGCAGGAGTATCTGCATCTGGGCTGATGCTGAGATGGCTCACGGGACAGTAGATCTCTTATAGGAAAGTCAAGGTATGTTTAGAGGGACTCTCTGATTCAACTGTGGCTGGCTCATTTCTTTCGTTTCCTCTTCTCTTTTATTTGCTTCTACAGAAAACAGAGTATTCATTTATTCCTTCCCTCCCCCCGCCATCCCTCTTAACTGCCAGGGCCATCTGTCCGTCTGAAACCATCTCTGGTTGCACAGTTTTGAATCCAGGTGACAATCAAAATGAAGAAGTGATTGTCCGTTAATGTTTTCTCTGAAGGGATTAAAGATTTTTGAAAGCCTTTGTTTGTGTTTGTTTCAAGTTCTCCAGTTGGAATACTGTACTCTTTGAATAGCAGGGTATAAAGCCTGTGAGCTGATGTAATGTAAATGTGTTAAGCAGGGCCACTGTTTCCTAAATACGCTAAAATAAGCAACTTCTTTAAAACATGGATGGGACTTTTGATGTTTAACAGAGTTATATTTTTAATCTCTTCTGCTTGGTTTAAAACTAAGATTGTTTGTTTTCGTGTGTGCCACTTAAGGCAGGTTGGTTGGCAAGTAAATGCACTGGAAAAAAAAAAAAGAATTCTTTTTTGCCCTGACCTCCATAAATTTGGTAATTTAATATATCCAATGTATCCATACACATATGATTTTTAAACAAAGATAGGGTAAGGAATAAAGAGGGACTTTGTCTACAGGATTCTTTTATCCTCTTATGCTTCATGTCGCCCAGTTGTGTTAGTTTTTTACAAAGCCATTGCCACTCTAAGAAGTATTGATTTTGTCTAGCTAAACATGTCAAGTCAGAAGAAATGGTCAGTGGATCACTTCTTCAAAACACTTATTCCCCCAATGGAACCTGCTGATTTTTATAATCTCAAAGAGGTAGATACAGAAGTTGAAAGAAGAAGATAAAATTTGAAATATTTCCTTCATTTTTTTTCTCATGTCTATAAACGAAAACCCAAGTTAAGGAATATTGTTTTCTAGGTCTCTTATTCTACCTCCCTATATTATCATCACCTTTTATTGCTGCTGCTGTGTGTGACCTGAAGGAACATGAGATGGCCTTCCTCAAATATCTCAGTTTTAAATTCAGTTCCTATCTCTTAATTGGGTTCGGTCAGTAATGACTCACTGCCCCAAGGTCCCGGGAAATATTATCAGCAAAAGCATTCACAGCTGAAGAAAACAAACACATATTCTCCTATGGGTCCATCTTTCCAACCATCTCCCGGACTCTGGTAGCCTTTCCTGAGCCAAAGTGAAAATCACTCACTACCATTTTGTGATGTTCAGGAATGGCTGAAGTCCTTACAATCCCAGATGGACTGGGAGGAAAACCACTTTGAATAGATGCTTTCCATGATCTCCAAAATTCAAATAAACAACATTTCTTAAAATTAATGGAAATAAAAAGAAAGATCAAAAAAATTAATGGAAATAAGCTTATAACAGGTTCAGCATGGGATCAACTCAAGAGGAATTTCTGACTAAAGTACCAACAGCGTTTACTATAAGACAGTTTAGCCAAGGGGGAACCCCAGTAGGTCTCTGCAACAGAACTACAGGCATCTACAAGGCCAGTGCCCAGGTCATTGCTTCTCACTGTCTCTTAATTAGAAGAATGGTCAGCTGTCATTTGTTAAGGGCACCCTGTGGAACTGTGCTTATATGTGGTATCTTTACTACTCGCAAGTATGCCAGATAGGAACTAGGTGATTTTTTTTTTTCAGATTAGGAATTTGAGTCATAAGAATGTGGCCCTAGGCCATACAATTTGATAAATATCACTTAAAAACCACCTTTTCAAATGTGTCATGAAGACTCAGAGTGCCAGTTTCATCCACAGTTTAATGTATTCCTGAAAAGGAGGAAGTTGGGAGAGCTAAATTAATTCCTTGCTATGTCCTAGGATGCTTATGTGCTCTTTTGAGGGTCATTCAGTTTTATATACTAAATACTTACTTGAAAGGATCATTGCCTTATTCCATGTGCTAATTTGTGGAGAGAAGTTTATGTATTGGGGGAATCTAATTCATTCCTGCATTTTATCCAGGAAATGAGAGCCAGATGTTTTTGGACATTTGTTATTTGCTTTAAGTAAAAGCCTAGGTTAAGATAAGAGAGATATATTGATTGGCTATTGCATCTTCCTCTGGAGAAAGTGAAACTTTTCATATCTTACATTTTATCGTACCTTAAAACTTCAGGACAGGCTCTAATAAGAGGAAAACTTTTTGAATGTCCTTTTCTTTGTAGATGGCAGGGATGGGAAGGTGCACTCAATTAACAGAGCTCTCAATTAATTTAAATTCGAAGTGAAGGACCCCCTAAGAGTCAGGGACGTTGAGAAAAAGTGCTTTCTAGGAGAGTCCACTGTCAGGTTCACAGAGAGGCCACGGTCCTCCTGCACTCCCAAGACCAGATCCTTAGATTCCATTTCAGGCAGCCACACTCCAACAGTAAGAGGAGCTTGCTGAGTCTGTCCACATGCATCTGCTGGCTCGCCCGCCTGTCTGGCATCTCTGCACCTCTCCTCTTCCACACTCCCTTCCACAACCTTCCCAGCCAAATGAGCTGTCCTTCCAAATATGACCCTAACTCATGCAACAGCTGGAGGCAAAAGCAAAATAGACTGAGCTCATGTGAAGGGTATTAGCATTGAGTCCTTTTTTTTTTCCAGCACTGAAAGATGTTTGGAAAATTCATCTAAGGAACTTTAAAAAAATGTTTCATTCATAAAGATTGTTGAAGGATTTCTCAGAGTTTCAGTTTAGCAGATCTTTTGGAAGGTATGAATGCCAAGTTTATTATTTTTCCTTCTCCTGTTCCTGAGCTTGGGGAGGATCAGAGAATCAGGCAAGGAGAGAAGACTCACAGCTGGCTACCCACACTTTTCCTTAGAGATTCTGATGATCTCCATGCCATGGTCCCTGGAGGTTCTTTGGAAGAACTGAGAGATACCGTATTTGCAAGAGAACTAGACCATGTATTGAAGACCCAGACTTTCTTCCTCTACTTGCCCTTGAAATTGTCTTCACTCTGATCTGAGAGTCAAAGAAGCAATCTATCATATGCTTAGGGAAGTACCACAAAATCTGTTAGGCTCTGTAGAAATAAGGTACATTCCCTGCCTTCTTTACATAGTTTTGTTTTGACTTAGGGGACTTGGAAAAAAACTCAGTTAAACAACTGAGTCATGGTGAGTTCACGCAGTGCACCTCATATCACACTAACATCATTTTCTTTCTTTGCTTTTTTTTTTTTTGTAGTTAGATCAGGGGAATCCCAAATGCACAGTATATCATATTGTCAGCAAGGTGTACGACAAACTCTGGTCTTGAAGGTCCTGATAGAGTTGTTCAGTGAATTAAAGTCCACTTGGGGAGAAGTGGCTAATGTGTGCTGCTGAGCTTGGTCCCTGGCCCTATACCTGACTGGAGATCACAAACCGGGAAGGACAGGTAACATATTGAATAACAGGATCAGGATTCAGTAATATCTTAGGAGCCCAGCATGTGGACCAAACTCAATATGATAAAATTTAGCAATACTAATTACTTATGAAATTCTGCATTTAAGTTTTAAAAATTAATATAGCTTTGGGGTAAGGGAGGCCAAGCTTAGTACTCGTTAAAAATATTTTGGAGATTTCTATTGTCCATCATCAGATGTGATGTAACCTCCAAAATATCTCAACTAATCTTAAACTGAATTAACAATAAAAGTAACATCTGTCATTTATTGAGTACTTTGTACGTGCTAAGGTAACAAACCTATAATGATGGTGTAACTATTCCCATTTTACAGATGAGAAAATGGAGGAGATTAAGTAACCAGCACTAGGTCAAAATGGCTAGCAAACAGCAGAGCCAAGACCTCAGTCAAAGCTGGATGCCATTAATGAAAAAAATTTTCTAAGAACTTTGCATTGGTTATTCATATCACCTATGAAGAATGTTATTCATCTTAAGGAAACAAAATTAAATAAAAACACTGACGAGTGTCTAGAGAAAGATGACCAGGAGAATGAAGAGTCTGGAAGCCATATAACAAAAGGCATGGTTGAAGAGATGGTAAATATTTAACATGAAAAATAGAAGATCTGGATGGATATGGAAGATACCTTCAAAAACTGAAGACCTAGGGTGAACTGGAAGCTACAGGCAAAGAAATTTTAAACTTAAACAAAGTTTCCAACAATAAAATTACAAACAAGGGCAGAGAAAGCTCCAAAAGGATTGAGCACATTCATCACTAGAAGTACTCAAGCAGATATGGAGAGCTATCCACTAGGGTTGTTCCTGAGTGAAATACCACTTTTGGAGACATTTGGCCTAGTTGAGGGATTCTTAATTTGAGATCCATAGGTGAACTTCATGAAGTTGAATCCCTAAAATTATATGCAAAAAAAAAAAAAAAATATATATATATATATATATATATATATATATATATAGTGTTCCCCACACCCCTCCTGGGGAGATGGTGAATGTATTTCTTCAGATCATCAAAGCAATTCTGTAAAATCTGTGAACCAAAAAATGGAGTCCACTCCAATTCTGCAATCCTATTATTCTGTTTTGTAAAACTAGTCTTATCCGTCACAGAGGTGCATCCAACAGAATTGTGTGATTGATTTAATGTTAGGGACAAAGGAGAATGAATATATTCAGGAAAACTTCAAGGTTTTGAGCCTAGTAACTGAGAAGATTTGATACCACTGAGAGATAAAGAAAAGGAAGGTGAAGCAAGAAGTCCTAATCAGGGGAAGATAATTAAGTAGAAATAAATGGGCAAACTGAAGCCTGTCTAAGATTCCAGCACTGAGTGTGTAATCCAAATAGTCTTTTACTTAATGGCAGAAAAATGCTGAAATCTAGAGATGTATAAATAGAGAAAAAGCTACTAGAAATTTAGAACCATTAAATGTTGTAACTCTAACTGGTCTAGAGATCACTTACTTCAATCCCCTAATATTATAATTGAAGAAACCACATCTCAGAAAAACTAAGAGACATGCTCTTTATCATTGGTACCTGGTTGCCAATCCAAGTCTATGTCTACAAATTTAAGGGGAAAAAAAAATCCATATTTCTAAAACATTCAGATCTGCAATAAAGATACCACTTAGGGCTTCTCTGGTGGTGCAGTGGTTGAGAGTCTGCCTGCCGATGCAGAGGACACAGGTTCGTGCCCCGGTCTGGGAAGATACCGAGTGCCGTGGAGCGGCTAGGCCTGTGAGCCATGGCCGCTGAGCCTGCGCATCCGGAGCCTGTGCTCCGCAACGGGAGAGGCCACAACAGTGAGAGGCCCGTGTGCCGCAAAAAAAAAAAAAAGAAAAAGAGAAAAGATACCACTTAAAATTTCCAGGACAAAAAAAGTTAATCTTAACTATAAGTAATACACAAATGTCTATTTTATTATGGTATAAGGCCAGACCGTAACACTGCCCCTTAAGCGTTTTTTTTTAATCACACATCTTTATTGGAGTACAATTGTTTCAGAATGGTGTGTTAGTTTCTGCTTTATAACAAAGTGAAACAGCTACATGTATACATATATCCCCATATCCTCTCCCTCTTGCATCTCCCTCCCATCCTCCCTATCCCACCACTATAGAAGGTCACAAAGCACAGAGCTGATCTCCCTGTGCAATGTAGCTGCTTCCCACTAGCTATCTACTTTACATTTGGCAGTGTATATACGGCAATACTACTCTCTCACTCCGTCCCAGCTTACCCTTCCCCCTCCCCATTTCCTCAAGTTCATTCTCTACGTCTGCGTCTTTATTCTTCTCCTGCCCCTAGGTCCATCAGAAACTTTTTTTTTCTTTTTAGATTCCATATATATGTGTTAGCATACAGTATTTGTTTCTCTCTTTCTGACTTACTTCACTGTGTATGACAGACTCTAGGTCTATCCACCTCATTACAAACAACCATTACATTCCTTTTTATGGCTGAGTAATATTCCATTGTATATATATGTGCCAAATCTTCTTTATCCATTCATCTGTCAGTGGACACTTAGGTTGCTTCCATGTCCTGGCTACTGTAAATAGTGCTGCAATGAATATTGTGATACATGTCTCTTTTTCAATTATGGTTTTCTCAGGGTATATGAGCAGTAGCGTGATTGCTGGGTCATATGGTAGTTCTATTTTTACTTTTTTAAGGAACCTCCATACTGTTCTCCATAGTGGATGTATCAATTTACATTCCCACCAACAGTGCAAGAGGGTTTCCTTTTCTACACACCCTCTCCAGCATTTATTGTTTGTAGATTTTATGATGATGGCCATTCGAACTGGTGTGAGGAGATACCTCGCTGTAATTTTGATTTTCATTTCTCTAATGATTAGTAATGTTGAGCATCCTTTCATGTGTTTGTTGACAATCTGTATATATTATTTGGAGAAATTTCTATTTAGGTCTTCTGCCCATTTTTGGATTGGGCTGTTTGTTTCTGTGATATTGAGCTGCATGAGCTGCTTGTGTATTTTGGAGACTAATTCTTTGTCAGTTGCTTCATTTGCAAATATTTTCTCCCATTCTGAGGGTTGTCTTTTCATCTTGTTTATGGTTTCCTTTGCTGTGCAAAAGCTTCTAAGTTTCATTAAGTTCCATTTGTTAATTTTTGATTTTCTTTCCATTTGTCTCGGAGGTGAGTCAAAAAGGATCTTGCTTTGATTTATGTCATACAGTGTTTTGCCTATATTTTCCTCTAAGAGTTTGATAGTGTCTGGCCTTACATTTAAGTCTTTAATCCATTTTGAGTTTATTTTTGTGTATGCTGTTAGGAAGTGTTCTAATTTCATTCTTTTACATGTAGCTGTCCAGTTTTCCCAGCACCACTTATTGAAATGCCTGTCTTTTCTCCATTGTATATTCTTGCCTCCTTTATCAAAGATAAGGTGACCATATGTGCGTGGTTTATCTCTGGGCTTTTTATCCTGTTCCATTGATCTATATTTCTGTTTTTGTGCCAGTACCATACTGTCTTGATTACTGTAGCTTTGTAGTATAGTCCTGACATCCAGGAGCCTGATTCCTCCAGCTCCGTTTGTCTTTCTCAAGATGACTTTGGCAATGCAGGCTCTTTTGTTTTTCCATACAAATTATGAAATTTTTTGTTCTACCTCTGTGAAACATGGCATTGCTAGTCTGATAGGAATTGCACTGAATCTGTAGATTGCTTTGGGTAGTAAAGTCATTTTCACAATGTTGAGTCTTTCAATACAAGAACATGGTATATCTCTCCATCTGTTTGTATCATCTTTAATTTCTTTCATCAGTATCTCATAATTTTCTGCATACAAGTCTTTTGTCTCCTTAGGTAGGTTTATTCCTAGGTATTTTTTCTTTTTGTTGCAATGGTAAGTGGGAGTATTTCCTTAATTTCTCTTTCAGATTTCTCGTCATTAGAGTATAGGAATGCAAGAGATTTCTGTGCATTAATTTTGTATCCTGCTACTTTACCAAATTTATTGATTAGCTTTAGTAGTTTTCTGGTAGCATCTATAGGATTCTCTATGTATGGTATCATGTCATCTGCACACAGGGACAGTTTTACTTCTTCTTTTCCAATTAGGATTCCTTTTATTTCTTTTTCTTCTCTGATTGCCATGGTTAAAAATTCCAGAACTATGTTGAAAAATAGTGGTGAGAGTGGGCAACCTTGTCTTCTTCATGATCTTAGAGGAAATGGTTTCAGTTTTTCACCATTAAGAATGATGTTGGCTGTGGATTTGTCATATATGGCCTTTATTATGTTGAGGTAGGTTCCCTCTATGCCTACTTTCTGGAGGGTTTTTATTATAAATGGGTGTTGAATTTTGTCGAAAGCTTTTTCTGCATCTATTGAGATGATCATATGGTTTTTCTCCTTCAATTTGTTATATGGTGTATCACATTGAATGATTTGCATATATTAAAGAATCCTTGCATTCCTGGGAAAAACCACACTTCATCATGGTATATGACCCTTTTTTCAAGTGCTGTTGCACCTGTTTGCTAGTATTTTGTTGAGCATTTTTGCACCTGTGTTCATCAGTGATATTGGCCTGTAGCTTTCTTTCTTTGTGACATCTTTGTCTGGTTTTGGTATCAGGGTGATGGTGGCCTCGTAGAATGAATTTGGGAGTGTTGCTACCTGTGCTATATTTTGGAAGAGTTTGAGGATAGGTGTTAGCTCTTCTCTAAATGTTTGATAGAGTTCGCCTGTAAAGCCATCTGGTCCTGGGCTTTTGTTTGTTGGAAAATTTTTAATCACAGTTTCAATTTCAGTGCTTGTGATTGGTCTGTTTAAATTTTCCATTTCTTCCTGGTTCAGTCTCAGAAGGTTGTGCTTTTCTAAGAATCTTACCATTTCTTCCAGGCTGTCCCTTTTATTGGTGTTTAGTTGCTTGTAGTATCTCTCACGATCCTTTGTATTTATGCAGTGTCAGTTGTTATTTATCCTTTTTCATTTCTAATTCTGTTGACTTGAGTCTCTTCTTTTTTTTTTCTTGATGAGTCTGGGTAGTGGTTTATCAATTTTGTTTATCTTCTCAAAGAAGCAGCTTTTAGGTTTATTGACCTTTGATATTGTTTCCTTCATTTCTTGTTCATTTATTTCTGATTTGATCGTTATGATTTCTTTCCTTCTTCTAACTTTGGGTTTTTTTGTTCTTCTTTCCTCCATTGCTTTAGGTGTAAGGTTAGGTTGTTTGAGATTTTTCTTGTTTCTTGAGGTAGGATTGTATTGCTATAAACTTCCCTCTTAGAACTGCTTTTGCTGCATCTGATAGGTTTTGGATGGTTGTGTTTTCATTGCCATTTGTTTCTAGGTATTTTTTGATTTCCTCTTTGATTTCTTCAGTGATCTCTTGGTTATTTAGTATTGTACTGTTTAGCCTCCATGTGTTTCTATTTTTTACAGATTTTTTCCTGTAATTGATATCTAGTCTCATAGCGTTGTGGTTGGAAAAGATACTTGATAGAATTTCAATTTTCTTAATTTTACTAAGGCTTGATTTGTGACCCAAGGTATGATCTATCCTGGAGAATGTTCCATGAGCACTTGAGAAGAAAGTGTATTCTGTTGTTTTCGGATGGAATGTCCTATAAATATCAATAAGTCCATCTTGTTTAATGTATCATTTAAAGCTTGTGTTTCCTTATTTATTTTCATTTTGGTTGATGTGTGGAGTAAAAGTGGGGTGTTAGGTGAAGGTGGGGTGCTAAAGTCCCCTATTATGATTGTGTTACTGTTGATTCCCCCTTTTATGGCTGTTAACATTTGCCTTACATATTGAGGTGTTCCTATATAGCGTGCATATTTACAATTGTTATATCTTCTTCCTGGATTGATCCCTTGATCATTATGTACTGTCCTTCTTTGTCTCTTGTAATAGTCATTATTTTAAAGCCTATTTATTCTGATATGAGAATTGCTACTCCAGCTTTCTTTTGAGTTCCATTTGCATGGAATATCTTTTTCCACCCCCTCAGTTTCACTCGGTATGTGTCCCTAGGTCTGAAGTGGATCTGTTGTAGACAGCATATATATGGGTCTTGTTTTTGTATGCATTCGGCCAGTCTACGTCTTTTGGTTGGAATGTTTAATCCATTTACATTTAAGGTAATTATCGATATGTATTTTCCTATTACCATTTTCTTAATTGTTTTGGGTTTGTTTTTGTAGGTCTTTTCCTTCCTTGTGTTTCCTGCCTAGAGAACTTCCTTTAGCATTTGTTGTAAAGTTGGTTTGATGGTGCTGAATTCTCTTAGCTTTCACTTGTCTATAAAGGTTTTAATTTCTCTGTTGAATCTGAATGAGATCGTTGCTGGGTAGAGTAATCTTGGTTGTACGTTTTTCCCTTTCAGCGCTTTAAATATATCCTGCCACTGCCTTCTGGCTTGCAGAGTTTCTGCTGAAAGATCAGCTGTTAATCTTATGAGAATTGCCTTGTATGTTATTTTTTGCTTTTCCCCTACTGCTTTTAATATTTTTTCTTTGTATTTAATTTTTGATAGTTTGATTAATATGTATCTTGGAGTGTTTCTCCTTGGATTTATCCTGATGGGACTCTCTGTGCTTCCTGGACTTCATTGACTATTTCCTTTCCCACGTTAGGTAGTTTTCAACTATAATCTCTTCAAATATTTTCTCAGACCCTTTCTTTTTCTCTTCTTCTTCTGTGACCCCTATACTTCAAATGTTGGTGCGTTTAATGTTGTCCCAGATGTCTTGAGACTATCCTCAATTCTTTTCATTCTTTTTCTTTATTTCTTCTCTGCAGTAGTTATTTCCACTATTTTATCTTCCAGATCACTTATCCATTCTTCTGACTCAGTTATTCTGTTATTGATTCCTTCTAGAGTATTTTTAATTTATTTTGTTTATCACTGTTTGTTTGTTCTTTAGTTCTTCTAGGTACTTGTTAAACATTTCTTGTATTTTATCCATTCTATTTCCAAGATTTGGGATCATCTTTACTATCATTACTCTGAATTCTATTTCAGGTAGACTGCCTATTTCCTCTTCATTTGTTTGGTCTGCTGGGTCTTTATGTTGTTTCTTCATCTGCTGCATATTTCTCTGTCTTCTCATTTTGTTTAACTCACTTTGTTTCAGGTCTCCTTTTTGCAGGCTGCCGGTTCGTAGTTCCCGTTGTTTTTGGTGTCTGCCCCCAGTGGGTCAGGTTGGTTCAGTGGCTTGTGTAGGCTTCCTGGTGGAGGGGACTAGTGCCTGTGTTCTGCTGGATGAGGCTGGATCTTGTCATTCTGGTGGGAAGGAAGATGATCGGTGGTGTTTTTGGGCGTGTCTGTGACCTTATTATGATTTTAGTTAGCCTCTCTGCTAATGGGTGGGGTTGTGTTCCTATCTTGCTAGTTGTTTGGCATGGGGCGTCCAGCACTGGAGCTTGATGGCCGTTGGGTGGGGTTGGCTCTTAGCATTGAGACAGAGATCTCTGGGAGAGCTCTCGCCAATTGATATTACGTGGGGCTGGGAGGTTTCTGGTGGTCTAACATCCTGGACTTGGCTCTCCCACCTCGGAGGCTCAGGCCTGACACCAGGCCAGAGCACCAAGATGCTGTCAGCCACACAGCCAGGTACTTGGGGATTTTCTTGCCTTTTGGGAAGTCTGAGGTCTTCTGCCAGCATTCAGTAGGTGTTCTGTAGGAGTTGTTCCACATTTAGATGTATTTTTGTTGTATTTATGGGGAGGAAGGTGATCTCTACATCTTACTCCTCTGACATCTTGAAGGTCCCCCTGCAATAGGAGACTCCACTGAAGACACCAACCTCTGAGGAGCTAGAAGTGCAGAGGCATTTTTTTCAGAGCGTTTGCAGCTTGCTTTTTAATTTTTTTCCCTTTATTCTTCGTCTAGTTTTACTTGTTCACAGGGTGCTTCATGCAGAGGCCTCGCACCCGGCAGTTCAGATCAGAGTACCCAGTGAGAAATGGCTGCGCTGACACTTCCAAAAGCCAAATTCTTAAAGACCTCCTCATCCCAGCTCAGTGTGAAGGAAGGTCTTCTCCAGGCATGTGCCACCAAGAAGGCAGGGGTCCCTTTCCACCTTGCTCCCCATCCAGGGATATGGTTTCATCCAGGGAGGGGCTGGCCACCAGCACTTCTCATCTCCAGCCCCCAGTTCTGTCTTGCAGAAGCACTATTCCAGGCAGGCTTGGACAAGAAAACCTGTCTTCTTTCCTCAAGTCTTTCCCCACTCACAGAGAGGAAGCTGTAGTCCAGTGGCAGTAGGTGGAGAATACTGAGCCTTAAAAGCTTCCACCCAAGCTCATTTCCAGTATGCAGATTCCATGCCAGGAGGAACAAATTGAGAAGACTGATGTCCACTGTCCCCACCCAGAGCTCTTCTCCAAGAGTTTTTTTTTTTGTGTGGTATGCAGGCCTCTCACTGTTGTGGCCTCTCCCATTGCAGAGCACAGGCTCCGGACGCACAGGCTCAGCAGCCATGGCTCACGGGCCCAGCTGCTCCGCGGCATGTGGGATCTTCCCGGACTGGGGCACGAACCCGTGTCCCCTGCATTGGCAGGTGGACTCTCAACCACTGCGCCACTAGGGAAGCCCCTCTCCAAGAGTTTTAAAATGTGAATTCCACTCTTCAGTATGCTCTGGGATGTTTTCACAGTATTTTTAACCTTGGTCTTCATAGTATGATTTACCTCAGGAAAATTACATGGATTCTTAAGCTATAAAGAACAGAGAAGCATATGGTTGTGTTATTTAGTGTTGGTGGATTAGCCACACAACTCTTTGGCTTTCCTTTCAGATGTCTTATTTATTTCTTAGATCAGAGGGAGACTAGCTGTAGATGTGCTCATGCCTCAGATGGACTTTGATTCCATCTCTACCCCTCTAATGAAAAGACTCATTCTGTGCCACATGAGGTTCCCCCAGGCCCGGTTTTGACTCAGCAGGTCTTTAGTATATATATAAACTTTTCCACTGTTTCATTTTTTAAAATCCATCTGACAAGGTCAAAATGAGGTTGAGACAAGAAAAATTTGGAACTAGTCCCATTTGAGACTTATTTCCTGAGAAAACAAACCGTTTTTCATAATCTGAAAATTTATGGAATTTTGACATGCAAGTTATGGGTGTGTGTGTGTGTTCACTTTTTGAGGGACTCAAATTAAATAAAATTTTGGTTGGGAGTTTCCGAAGTGACTCAGGTGTCAGCTGCCATAACTTCAATTTTAAATATTAAACCCAAACATGGGCTCCATGCTCTAATTCATACTAAAGCTTTATAATATATGGCCTTGGAGTAAAATGATCTCTTGGGAGAGGCAAGGTCCAATTAAAATTCAGCTCACTGTCTTTCAGAAAGACATAGTAGTTGTATATCCTTTGAGAGAGTCTTAGGAAATACACACCTGAGCTATAAATGGCTACTCACTGACTGTAAAGTTGAATTTTAATCCATCTGGGAGTCAGAGCATAAGAAAGAATTCAAATAACAACACGCTGTATTTCTTCGTGTGTTACCAGGGAGAAAAGAGCTCCTGGAAAATGAATGCCTTACACATTTGCAGATATTACCAACCACTTATAAAAACAACACTATTGTTATGTGTAAAAGTCATTCCTTTTAGGGGAAGCCTTAGAGTGAATTGAAACGCGGCTGACATTTCTATGACAAGATAAAATGTATTTTTTAATATCATGTTTAAGTGCTCTAACTTAAAACAAAAAAGAAAGAAAAGGAAAAGGAAAGAAAAAAATCTATAACCCAGCATTCATAAGCAATTCCCATAAAATAACTCACAGGAAGACATTACACTTCTAAACACAAAAGCTATTAGCAGCCTTTACTAATTCTCTTTCAGTTCAGAAAGGGAATTATTGACTATATTTTCTATAAAAAAAGGACAAACATACGCAATAGATTGAAGAGAAAACATACAGACAAATGCTCTCTGTTTCATTCATTAGTTGACTACTAAGATGAAACACTGCCTCAATGTACGTATAAGAGCTTCCCCAGAGAAGCAAGAAGAACTACAATTCTGCAGCATGTGGAAGGAAAACCACATTCACAGAAAGATAGACAAAATGAAAAGGCAGAGGACTTTGTACCAGATGAACGAACAAGATTAAACCCCAGAAAAACAACTAAATAAGTGGAGACAGGCAACCTTCCAAAAAAAGAATACAGAATAATGATAGTGAAGATTATCCAGGACCTTGGAAAAATAATGGAGGCAAAGATCGAAAAGATCCAAGAAATGTTTAACAAAGACCTAGAAGAATTAAAGAAAAAACAAACAGAGATGAACAATATAATAACTGAAATAAAAAATACACTAGAAGGAATCAATAGCAGAATAACTGAGTCAAAGAATGCATAAGTGACCTGGAGGACAGAATGGTGGAATTCACTGCTGTGGAACAGAATAAAGAAAAAAGAATGAAAAGAAATGAAGACTGCTTAAGAGACCTCTGGGACAACATTAAACACAACAACATTCACGTTACAGGGGTCCCAGAAGGTGAAGAGAGAGAGAAAGGACCCGAGAAAATATTTGAAGAGATTATAGTTGAAAACTTCCCTAACATGGGAAAGGAAATAGCCACCCAAGTCTAGGAAGTGCAGAGAGTCCCAGGCAGGATAAACCCAAGGAGGAACATGCCAAGATACATAGTAATCACACTGACAAAAATTAAAGACACAGAAAAATTACTGAAAGCAGCAAGGAAAAAATGACAAATAACATACAAGGGAACTCCCATAATGTCAACAGCTGATTTCTCACCAGAAACTCTACAATCCAGAGGGAGTGGCACGATATATTTAAAGTGATGAAAGGGAAGAACCTACAACCAAGATTACTCTACCTGGCAAGGATCTCATTCAGATTTGATGGAGAAATCAAAGGTTTTACAGACAAGCAAAAGTTAAGAGAATTCAGCACCACCAAACCAGCTCTACAACAAATGCTAAAGGAACTTCTCTAAGTGGGAAACACAAGAGAAGAAAAGGATCTAATAAAACAAACCCATAATAATTAAGAAAATGGTAATAGGAACATAAATATCAATAATTACCTTAAACGTGAATGGGTTAAATGCTCCAACCAAAAGACACAGGCTCGCTGACTGGATACAAAAACAAGACCCATATATATGCTGTCTACAAGAGACCCACTTCAGACCTAGGGACACATAGAGATTGAAAGCAAGGGAATGGAAAAAGATACTCCATGCAAATGGAAATCAAAAGAAAGCTGGAGTAGCTATACTCATATCAGATAAAATAGACTTTAAAATAAAGAATGTTACAAGAGACAAGGAAGGACACTACATAATGGTCAAGGGATCAGCCCAAGAAGATGATATAACAATTATAAATACATATGCACCCAACATAGGAGCACCTCAATATATAAGGCAACTGGTAACAGCTAGAAAAGAGGAAATCGACAGTAACACAATAATAGTGGAGGACATTAACACCTCACTTACACCAATGGACAGATCATCCAGACAGAAAATTAATAAGGAAACACAGCTTTAAATGACACAATAGACTAGATAGATTTAATTGATATTTATAGGACATTCCATCCAAAAACAGCAGATTATACTTGCTTCTCAAGTGAACATTCTCCAGGATAGATCACATCTTGGGTCACAAATCAAGCCTTGGTAAATTTAAGAAAACTGAAATCATATCAAGCAACTTTTCCAACCACAATGCTATGAGATTAGAAATCAGTTACAGGGAAATAAATGTAAAAAACACAAACACATGGAGGCTAAACAATATGTTACTAAATAACCAAGAGATGACTGAAGAAATAGAAGAGGAAATCAAAAAATACCTAGAGACAGATTACAATGAAAACAAGATGATCCAAAACCTATGGATGCAGCAAAAGCAGTTCTAAGAGGGAAGTTTATAGCAATGCAAACCTACTTCAAGAAAGAAGAAAAATCTCAAATAAACAATCTAACCTTACATCTAAAGAAACTAGAGAAAGAAGAACAAACAAAACCCAAAGTTAGTAGAAGGAAAGAAATCATAAAGATCAGAGCAGAAATAAATGAAATAGAAACAAAGAAAACAATAGCAAAGATCAATAAAACTAAAACCTGGTTCTTTGAGAAGAAAAACAAAATTGATAAACCTCTAGCCAAACTCATCAAGTAAAAGAGGGAGAGGACTCAAATCAATAAAATTAGAAATGAAAAAGGAGAAGTTACAACGGACACCGCAGAAATACAAAGCATCCTAAGAGAGTACTACAAGCAACTCTATGCCAATAAAATGGACAACCTGGAAGAAATGGACAAATTCTTAGAAAGATATAACCTTCTAGACTGAACCAGGAAGAAATAGAAAATATGAACAGACTGATCACAACTAATGAAATTGAAACGGTGATTAAAAACCTTCCAACAAACAAAAGTCCAGGACCAGATGGCTTCACAGGTGAATTCTATCAAACATTTAGAGAAGAGCTAATACCCATCCTTCTCAAACTCTTCCAAAAATTGCAAAGGAAGGAACACTCCCAAACTCATTCTACGGGGCAACCATGAGCTTGATACCAAAACCAGACAAAGATACTACAAAAAAAGAAAATTACAGATCAGTATCACTGATGAATATAGATGCAAAAATCCTCAACAAAATACTAGCAACCAGAATCCAACAGCACATTAAAAGAATCATACACCATGATCAAGTGGGGTTTATCCCAGGAATGCAAGGATTCTTCAATATACACAAATCAATCAATGTGATACACCATATTAACAAACTGAAGGATAAAAACCATATGATCATCTCAGTAGATGCAGAAAAAGCTTTTTACAAAATTCCACATAATAAGGGCCATATACAACAAACTCACAGCAAACATCATTCTCAATGGTGAAAAACTGAAAGTATTTCCTCTAAGATCAGGAAGAAGACAAGGATGTCCACTCTCACCACTATTATTCAACATAGTTCTGGAAGTCCTAACCACGGCAGTCAGAGAAGAAAAAGAAATAAAACGAATCCAAATTGGAAAAGAAGTAAAACTGTCACTGTTTGCAGATGACATGATACTATACATAGAGAATCCTAAAGACAACAGCAGAAAACTACTAGAGCTAATCAATGAATTTGGTAAAGTTGTAGGACACAAAATTAATGCAGAGAAATCTCTTGCATTCCTATACACTAACAACGAAACATCAGAAAGAGAAATTAAGGAAAGAATCCCATTCACCATTGCAACAAAAAGAATAAAATACCTGGGGAAAAAAAACAGAGCTTCCCTACCCCCACTTCACTCAGTGGCTCTTTTGCTTCCTTCTGTTTTTTTACATGGGTCTAATGTCTTTTTTTTTTAATAAAAAAGAAAAGCCACTATATTGCCTCAAAGCTACTCTATCTCACTGCCCCACTTCAAATTCTGATTGATTATTTACTGTTTTTATTTGAGACCACAGACACATTGAGGAAATAAGATGAATGGGTTTATCATATACCCATATTTAGGTACTAAATGGCATTGTACTAGGAACGATTTAATTATAGAGCCCACTTACTCCTTCAACAAATTTGTTGAACAGCAGTATTAGTTAAGGCAACGCAAACCCATGTAGTAAATAAACTCTCACATTTCAATGGTCAGAGTTTAATACCATAAAGGTTTAATTATCATTAACAGATGCAGTGCAATGAGAGTGACTTAGATTCAGAGAGCCAGAATCCCTTCATCCCATGTTTCCAGCATCTTCTAGAGCCTCAGAGTCCTGTACATTTATCCAAGATAAGAGAAAAAAATGCTCGTGAAGGCTCCCCTGTTTGTAACACCTTCTGCTCACACATTTTTGGAATGAACAAATCACAGAGCCATGCCTAGATACAAGATAGATGAGAAATGCGTTTCCCAATGGGGCAGCCACCTTCCAGTGACAACTTCATACTCTGGTAAAGTTTACCCACAACACCTATGATAGGATACTGTGCTGGGCATTGTGGAATTTTGAAAAATAAATCAAACTGGGATCTTGTATTCCAGTAGCATGCACTTTAGCAAATTTTTCCAAGTATGCTATTTCCTTATCAATAATAATGGTTAATACGTATTAAAAGCTTGCTGTATATCAAGTTCATTATAGATCCAGAGAGTGTATAGGTGGTATTTCAGGACTCAAACCCTGATGTGTAAATGTCCATATTCATGTTTTTACCACCTGATCTCTGTAGTTTTCTAATCACTTGAGGCAGGACTCAGGTCTGTTTCTCCTAAAAGTTCCCATCACAAGGCAGAATCCACACCAGACAATGAATGAATGTGTTAAATTATACTAAACAGAGCCCTGGCAGCTACTGCTGGGTAGCTGTTGGTCATACATTAGGGCCTAACTCCAACTCATAAAAAGCTGTACTTCAAAACACAATAACCTATAAAAGAAAGTTTTTGTAAAATGTGGGGTGCCTATACTAAAATACCGATTCGTCATTTAGAAAGAAAAGCTGACTCAATTGAGATGCATATGCTAATTTATTTGAGTAGAAAAGCAACATGAGTATTAAAAAGCAATATGAGGGAAAAAACTTATTTAAAAAAGTACTTGAGAAGAGACCTTCAAGATGGCAGAGGAGTAAGACGTGGAGATCACCTTCCTCGCCACAAATACATCAGAAATACATCTACATGTGGAACAACTCCTACAAAACACCTACTGAACGCTGGCAGAAGACCTTAGACTTCCCGAAAGAGCGAAGAACAGATGCCCTCAGGCGACCTACACGCAGAGGCAGGGCCAAATCCAAAGCTGAACCCCAGGAGCTGTGCAAACAAAGAAGAGAAAGGGAAATCTCTCCCAGCAGCCTCAGGAGCAGCGGATTAAATCTCCACAATTAACATGATGTACCCTGCATCTGTGGAATACCTGAATAGACAACGAATCATCCCAAAATTGAGGGGGTGGACTTTGTGTGATTTTGTCTGTATAGCTTTGCTTTTACCATTTGTCTTATGGTTCTCTCTGTCCGTTTTTTGTTTGTTGGTTTTTTGTTTTCGTATAGTGTTTAGCACTTTTTATCATTGGTGGATTTGTTTTTGGTTTGGTTGCTCTCTTCTTTCTTTCTTTCCTTCCTTTTTAATCACTTTCTAATCTTTTTTTAAATTTTTTTATTTTTTATTTAAAAAAATTTATTTTATTTTGTTTGTTTGTTTGTTTCTTTCTTTCTTTCTCCCTTTTCTTCTGAGCCATGTGGCTGACAGGGTCTTGGTTCTCCGGCTGGGTGTCAGGCCTGTGCCTCTGAGGTGGGAGAGCCTAGTTCAGGGACAATGGTCCACCAGAGATCTCCCAGCACCACTTAATATCAAATAGTGAAAGTTCTCCCAGAGATCTCTATCTCAACACTAAGAGCCAGCTCCACTCAATGACCAGCAAGCTACAGTGCTGGACAACCTATGCCAAACAAGTAGCAAGACAGGAACACAACCCCACCCCTTAGCAGAGACGCTGCCTAAAATCATAATAAGGTCACAACACCCCAAAACACACCACCGGACGTGGTCCTGCCCACCAGAAAGATATGAACCAGCCTCATCCACCAGAACACAGGCACCAGTCTCCTCCAACAGGAAGCCTACAAAACCCACTGAACCAACCTTACCCACTGGGGGCAGACACCAAAAACAACGGGAACTATGAACCTGCAGCCTGCAAAAAGGAGACCCCAAACACAGTAAGTTAGGCAAAATGAGAAGACAGATAAACACACAGCAGATTAAGGAGCAAGGTAAAAACCCAGCAGACCAAACAAATGAAGAGGAAATAGGCAGTCTACCTGAAAAAGAATTCAGAGTAATGATAGTAAATATGATCCAAAAATCATGGAAATAGAATGAAGAAAATACAAGAAACATTTAACAAGGACATAGAAGACATAAAGAGCAAACAAAGAATGATGAACAACACAACAAATTAAATTAACAATTCTCTAGAAGGAATCAATAGCAGAATAACTGAGGCAGAAGAACGGATAAGTGACCTAGAAGATAAAATAGTGGAAATAACTATCACACAGCAGAATATAGAAAAAAAAAAAAAACAATGAAACGAATTGAGGAAAGTCTCAGAGACCTCTGGGACAATATTAAATGCACCAGCATTCGAATTTAGGGGTCACAGAAGAAAAGAAAAAGAAAGGGACTGCGAAGATATTTGAAGAGATTATAGTTGAAAACTTCCTTAATATGGGAAAGGAAATAGTCAATCAAGTCCAGAAAGCGCACAGAGACCCATCAGGTTAAATTGAAGGAGAAACATGCCAAGACACATTTTAATCAATCTATCAAAAATTAAATACAAAGAAAAAATATTAAAAGCAGCAAAGGAAAAACAACAAATAACATACAAGGGAATCCTCATAAGGTTAAAAGATGACCCTTTAGCAGAAACTCTACAAGCCAGAAGGCAGTGTCAGGACATATTTAAAGTGATGAAAGGAAAAAACCTACAACCAAGATTACTCTACCCAGTAAGGATCTCATTCAGATTCGACAGAGAAATTAAAACCTTTATAGACAAGCAAAAGCTAAGAGAATTCAGCACCACCAAACCAGCATTACAACAAATGCTAAAGAAACTTCTTCAGGCAGGGAAAACAAGAGAAGGAAAAGACCTACAACAACAATGCCAAAACAATTTAAAAAATGGTAATGGGAACATACATATCGATAACTACCTTGTATGTAAATGGATTAAATGCTCCAACCAAAAGACATAGACTGGCTGAATGGATACAAAAACAAGACCTGTATATATGCTGTCTATAAGAGACCCATTTCAGACTGAGACTGAAAGTGAGGGGATGGAAAAAGATATTCCATGCAAATGGAAATCAAAAGAAAGCTGGAGTAGCAATTCTCATATCAGACAAAAAAGACTTTAAAATAAAGACTATTACAAGAGACAAAGAAGGACAGTACATAATGATCAAGGGATCAATTCAAGAAGAAGATATAACAATTGTAAATATTTAGGTACTCAACATAGGAGAACCTCAATACATAAGGCAAATGCTAACAGCTATAAAAGGGGAAATCGACAGTAACACAATAATAGTAGGGGACTTCAACACCCCACTTTCACCAATGGACAGATCATCCAAAATGAAAATAAAAAAGGAAACACAAGCTTTAAATGACACATTAAACAAGATGGACTTAATTGATATTTATAGGACATTCTATCCAACAGCAACAGAATACACTTTCTTCTCTAGGGCTCATGGAACAATCTCCAGGATAGATCATACCTTGGGTCACAAATCAAGCCTTGGTAAATTTAAGAAAGTTGAAATCGTATCAAGTATCTTTTCCAACAACAATGTTAGGAGACTAGATATCAATTACAGGAAAAAATCTGTAAAAAGTACAAACACATGGAGGCTAAACAATACACTACTAAATAACCAAGAGATCACTGAAGAAATCAAAGAGGAAATTTAAAAAAACCTAGAAACAAATGACAATGAAAACACGACAACCCAAAACCTAAGGGATGCAGCAAAAGCAGTTCTAGGGCTTCCCTGGTGGCTCAGTGGTTGAGAGTCCACCTGCCGATGCAGGGGACACGGGTTCATGCCCCGGTCCAGGAAGATCCCACATGCCGCGGAGCGGCTGGGCCCGTGAGGCATGGCCGCTGAGCCTGCGCCTCCGGAGCCTGTGCTCCGCAACGGGAGAGCCCACAACAGTGAGAGCCCAGCATACCGCAAAAAAAAAAAAAAAAAAAAGCAGTTCTAGGTGGGAAGTTTATAGCAATACAAGCCTACCTCAAGAAACAAGAAACATCTCAAATAAACAACCTAACCTTACACCTAAAGCAATTAGAGAAAGAAGAACAAAAAAACCCCAAAGTTACCAGAAGGAAAGAAATCATAAAGATCAGATCAGAATTAAATGAAAAAAAATGAAGGAAACAATAGCAAAGATCAATGAAGCTAAAAGCTGGTTCTTTGAGAAGATAAACAAAATTGATAAACCATTAGCCAGACTCATCAAGAAAAAAGGGAGAAGACTCAAATCAATAGAATTAGAAATGAAAAAGGAGAAGTGACAACTGACACTGCAGAAATACAAAGGATCATGAGAGATTACTACAAGCAACTCTATGCCAATAAAATGGACAACCTGGAAGAAATGGACAAATTCTTAGAAATGCACAACCTGCCAAGACTGAATCAGGAAGAAATAGAAAATATGAATAGACCAATCACAAGCACTGAAATTGAAACTGTGATTAAAAATCTTCCAACAAACAAAAGCCCAGGACCAGATGGCTTCACAGGCAAATTGTCAAACGTTTAGAGAAGAGCTAACATCTATCCCTCTCAAACTCTTCCATAATATAGCAGAGGGAGGAACACTCCCCAACTCACATTACGAAGCCACCATCACCCTGATACCAAAACCAGACAAAGATGTCACAAAGAAAGAAAACTACAGACCAATATCACTGATGAACATCTATGCAAAAATCCACAACAAAATACTAGCTAACAGAATCCAATAGCATATTAAAGGGATCATACACCATGATCAAGTAGGGTTTATCAAGGGAATGCAAGGATTCTTCAATATATGCAAATCGATCAATGTGATACACCATATTAACAAATTGAAGGAGAAAAACCATATGATCATCTCAATAGATGCAGGGTAAGCTTTTGACAAAATTCAACACCCATTTATGATAAAAACCTTCCAGAAAGTAGGCATAGAGGGAACTTACCTCAACATAATAAAGGTCATATGTGACAAACCCACAGCCAACATCGTTCTCAATGGTGAAAAAATGAAAGCATTTCCCCTAAGATCAGGTACAAGACAAGGTTGCCCACTCTCATCACTATTGTTCAACATAGTTTTGGAAGTTTTAGCCACAGCAATCAGAAAAGAAAAAGAAAGAAAAGGAATCCAAATCAGAAAAGAAGAAGTAAAACTGTCACTGTTTGCATATGACATCATACTATATATAGAGAATCCTAAAGATGCTACCAGAAAACTACTGGAGCTAATCAATGAATTTGGTAAAGTAGCAGGATACAAAAATTAATCCACAGAAATCTGTTGCATTCCTATACACGAATGATTAAAAATCTGAAAGAGAAATTAAGAAAACACTCCCATTTACCACTGCAACAAAAAGAATAAAATACCGAGGAATAAACATACCTAAGGAGACAAAAGACCTGTATGCAGAAACCTCTAAGACACTGATGAAAGAAATTAAAGATGATACAAACAGATGGAGAGATATATTATGTTCTTGGATTGGAAGACTCAACATTGTGAAAATGACTATACTACCCAATGCAATCTACAGATTCAATGCAATCCCTATCAAACTACCAACGGCATTTTTCAAAGAACTAGAACAAAAATTTTCACAATTTGAATGGAAACACAAAAGACCCCAAATAGCCAAAGCAATCTTGAGAAAGAAAAACGGAGTTGGAGGAATCAGGCTCCCAGACTTCAGAGTATACTACAAAGCCACAGTAATCAAGACAGTATGGTACTGGCACAAAAATAGAAATATAGATCAGTGGAACAGGATAGAAAGCCCAGTGATAAACCCACACACATGTGGTCACCTTATTTATTTATTTTTTTCTTTGCGGCACATGGGCCTCTCACTGCTGCGGCCTCCCCCCGCTGCAGAGTACAGGCTCCGGATGCGCAGGCTCAGCGGCCATGGCTCATGGGCCCAGCCACTCCGCAGCATGTGGGATCCTCCCGGACCGAGGCACAAACCCGCATCCCCTGCATCGGCAGGCGGACTCTCAACCACTGTGCCACCAGGGAAGCCCAGTCACCTTATTTTTGATAAAGGAGGAAAGAATATACAATGGAGAAAAGACAGCCTCTTCAATAAGTGGTGCTGGGAAAACTGGACAGCTACATGTAAAGAATGAAATTAGAACACTTCCTAACACCATACACAAAAATAAACTCAAAATGGATTAAGACCTAAATGTAAAGCCAGGCACTATAAAATTCTTAGAGGAAAACATAGGCAGAACACTCTATGACATAAATCAAAGCAAGATCCTTTTTGACCCACCTCCTAGAGAAATGGAAATAAAAACAAAAATAAACAAATGGGACCTAATGAAACTTAAAAGCTTTCGCACAGCAAAGGAAACCATAAACAAGGCGAAAAGAGAACCCGCAGAATGGGAGAATATATTTGCAAATGAAGCAACTGACAAAGGATTAATCTCCAAAATTTACAAGCAGCTCATGAAACTCAATATCAAAAAAACCAAACAACCCAATTCAAAAATGGGCAGAAGACCTAAACAGACATTTCTACAAAGAAGATATACAGATTGCCAAGAAACACATGAAAGGATGCGCAATATCACTAATCATTAGAGAAATGCAAATCAAAACTACAATGAGGTATCACGTCACGCTGGTCAGAATGGCCATCATCAAAAAATCTACAAGCAATAAATGCTGGAGAGAGTGTGGAGAAAAGCGAACCATCTTGCACTGTTGGTGGGAATGTAAATTGTTACAGCCATTATGGAGAACAGTATGGAGTTTCCTTAAAAAACTAAAAATAGAACTACCAGATGACCCAGCAATCCCATTACTGGGCATATATCCTGAGAAAACCATAATTCAAAAAGACACATGCACCACAATGTTCATTGCAGCTCTATTTACAATAGCCAGGACATGGAAGCAACCGAAGTGTCCATCAACAGATGAATGGATAAAGAAGATGTGGCACATATATACAATGGAATATTATTCAGCCATAAAAAGAAACGAAATTGAGTTATTCGTAGTGAGGTGGATGGACCTAGAGTCTGTCATACAGAGTGAAGTAAGTCAGAAAGAGAAAAACAAATACCGTATGCTAACACATGTATATGGAACCTAAAAAAAAAGAAAAAAAAAAGATTCTGAAGAACCTTAGGGGCAGCACAGGTATAAAGACGCAGACATAGAGAATGGACTTAAGGACACGGGGAGGGGGAAGTGTAAGCTGGACTAAGTGAGAGAGTGGCATGGACATATGTACACTACCAGATGTAAAATAGATAGCTAGTGGGAAGCAGTCCCATAGCACAGGGAGATCAGCTCGGTGCTTTGTGACCACCTAGAGTTGTGGGATAGGGAGGGTGGGAGGGCGACACAAGAGGGAGGAGATGTGGGGATATATGTATAGCTTATTCACTTTGTTATAAAGCAGAAACTAACACACCAATGTAAAACAATTATACTCCAATAAAGGTGTTAAGAAAAATAAATTTAAAAAATAAATAAAATTTACATTACTATTTTAATGTCAAGAAATATAAAAAATAAAAAAGTACTCGCGACAGAACAAGATGCCTTAGGCAGGTCACCACAACATTTTAACCAGGATGTTCTACCATATTCTCCCTGCACATCCACCCTCAGTGGACATGCTTCACATGATCCATTCCCAATTTGACAGCTTTTTCTCTCAAAGAAGTGAAGAAAGGATTCCTCTAACTCTGGTTTCCTGTGACAATTCTCTGAGGTTTTAGGGGCAGGGTTTCAAAAGAAGGAATTTCAGATACAGAACAGCCCTTGATTTGCAGCAAAAACTGTATGGATTCCAGTAAGGGATCTACGTTCATATGCATAAATAACTTGAATATGAGGTAGAACTGGGGATAAATACCTATAAAATGTGTAGTGAGAGTCTATCAGAAGAGAGCGACTACATGCAGTTCTGCAAAAGAAGTGAATTTTAGCTAGGGCTTTTAGAAACATGTAAAATTAATGGATTTGACCAAGTGCAAAGAAAATAGGAAACTGCCATTTGGAAGCATATCATCTATTCAGTTAGTCAACCAACAAATAAGTTGAGTGCCTCTATGCAAGGTAGAGTGTAAAGTATGGAGGGGAGGAGGGACTGTAAAAATGTGCAAGACAGCATCTGCCCTCACTGAGGTCAGCAGCTATGAGCAAGAACAGAGGAGAACAACTGGCATGTGTGGAGCACGCCCTGTGCCTGGTAATGTGCTAAGTTGTATTATCTCATTTGGCATTAACAATATAAAGCACTCAGCCAGGTGCCTGGGACAGAAAGAGTGCAATGGTGGTAGCTGTGATTTCAATGCCAATTTTATGAGGCGGTTATTATCATCTCAGCTTTCATAATATATATTCAAAACCCCTTAGCTGGAGAAATAAGATATAATAGAGATGGAAAATTCAATAATTCTGGGAAAATGGTGGCCCGAGCACCCACCCTGCTACCCCCTCTCTTACCTCTCCCCGCCGCATTCTAATTCTAATCAACTTCCAGCTACCTATCTTAAGCAGAGCATCTTTGGGGCAGGGTGATAGAGGGGGTCTGGAGGATGCATGCAAGACCTCTCATTTGTGGGAGTCCAGCTGAAGAGAGCTAGTGCTGAGCTGATTTCCATGCAACAGCAATGATGAACCGGCAACAAGAGTCAGAGCACCAAGCTTCCTGGATAGAATGCGGCCCTGGGGGATCTGTGAACCCTTAAAGTGCAGTGTGGTAGCTTGAGAGATGACCTTAAGTGCACCTGCTAGTCTTCTTTGCTTTGGAGAAGTTTGGACAGAGCTGGACAGATGGGCTCAGGTACTCTCTGACTTTGAGGCTGATCGACCACCTTGCAGCTTTGTGTGAAAGTGACTGCCTCATGACAACTGAGGTAGTAGTGATGTATCTCCCTCCATTCCTGCAACTCAAGGTTCCTCCATGCTAACCCAGGCAATTAGAACCAGGGATCAGCAGTGAAGATAATGAACACCCCAAGGGGACTTAGATGGAGGAATAATAATCCACACACCAAGGTGAATATTCTTCTGCTAAAATAAAATTTCTGGAGGAGACAGAAAACCACTCTAACAAAGAATAAAAAGCACACTTCCAGAGATGAAAAAGTAGCATTAAAATAATTTTTCAGCAATAAAATATACTCTTTAAATTTTAAAAATTTAATTCAGTTAAGGAAGGTATGATCCCACATGAAGAAGTCTCTCTAACAGGATGAGGCAGTATATGGCAAATGCCAAGGGAGTAGTTTTAATTCTCAAATTGAGCTGATCATTAGCCTCACCTGGAATGCCTATTAAAAATACAGATTTTTCCAACTTAGCCAGCCCTAATAAGTCAGCAACTCTGGAAGCTGAGCCAAAGAAACTGCACTTTTGTGTGAAGTGGGTACTGCTTTTGTTTGATGACCACTGCTTATGGGGAAGTGTTGAGATTGGAGGCAAACACTGAATGATTTAGATCACCAGCCTGGGGAGGTGTTAAAAGGGAGCTGAAATGAACTGTGATGGGTGGGTAGTGTTTGTAAATAGTGGCTTACAAATATGAAACAAAGATTTATGAACGTTTTGTTTGCATGATCTCAACCTTTCACGGGGTATAGTCACAAACCTTTGTCATGATCGTAGAGCAAATATCAAGCCTAAAACTTTCATATGTATAAGTCTAGCCTTAAATAATGTAAAACACACAGGACAAATAAGAAATTGAAGTACTGCAATTTTGCAAAAATTTAAGAAGACTAGACTCACCTAGTTCACATTTCCCTTGCTCTGTGTTTAATAACTAAAATAATGCAAGTTAAATTTCTGCAGTCTTTTTTTATCCATTCACAATAACAATGGTCCATTTCTCTCCCAATGTTCCATTTCAACAAAGATGGGATCACAGTGTTGGCAAGGTATGAGTGAACAACAATAGGAATAAATGGAGGTCTTGGAAGACAAATGTGAAGTGGTGTGTTCAATTTGATAGAATCACCCTTGCCTACTTTTCTGCTGCACTCCCTGAACTGTTCCCACGAAGGCAGACAACTTAGTACTTCTTGGCTTTTTTCCTTTCCACAGGCTGCTTCCAGCATCGTTGATGTAAAATAACAGGAATCAAAAGATTCATGGATCAAAAGAGATCGTTTCTGATAATTTCCAGTAGTCCCTTCCCTGGGAGCTGGCTTTTTCCAGGAGGTGTGATGGATTTGAACGAAGGCATTCAAAAATTTTCACCCCCGCCCTTATTTACTGAAAGCAGCAAAGCTCCATGAGGCTGACCTTTCTGCAGTTGTGAGACCCACAGCATGACTACTTCCTCAAGAGAAAAGAGCCCAACATTTCCCAGAGTCGGAACCACATAACACCAGTCTCCTGAAATACTCTGCAACAAATGAAAAGCACTCTGTTATCAAATTTGAAATGAGATGCAGACTCAGTCCGCTCTCAGAGGGCCCTGGGTCACATTAGCATGTGAGATTAGAATCTGAGCTTCTGAGGGCCCTGCAGCAGAAAAACCGATTTAACTCTCTTTAACTCGGAATTTCCAAAATTTATTTAACCGCTTATATTAGTTTGCTAGAGCTGCCGTAAGACAGTACCAAAAACTGTGTGGTTTAAACAACAGAAATTTTTTGTCTCACAGTTCTGGAGGCTAGGAGGCCAAGATGAAGGCGTGGGCAGGGTTGGTTCCTTCTGAGGGCTGTGAGGGAAGGATATTCCAGACCTCCCTCCTTGGCTTATAGATGCCATCTTCATGTTCACATCGTGTTCTCCCTGTATATCTGTCTGTGCCTAAACATCCCCTTTTGATATTGGATTAGGGTCTACACTAATGACTTCATTTAAACTTTATAACTTCATAAAACCATCTCCAAATAAGGTCACATTCTGAGGCACTGAGAATTAGGACTTACCTATGAATTTGGGAGGGGTGGGGACACAATTTGACCCATTACACCATTCAATCCTTTTTTCAAATGTCATCTCTTAACAGCCTGCAGCACACATTTTCGTAAATGTTACTGTGACCTCACAGGTCATGCCCTGCTTCAGTCGTTCCAGGATGCTATTTGCAGAATATACACACAATCACTGGGGTGCTTTTTAAGATTCTAGATTCTTGGGTCTCAGCTCCACAGGTTGAAATCCACTAGATCTAGGAAGTAACTCAGGCACCTGCAAGAGTAAACCTGCCCAGGTCTAGATGTGTAACCAGATTGGAGTTCTACTGCCATTCAGCACTCCCTTATTATTATTATTATTATTATGATTATTATTATTATTATTATTATTTTGCGGTACACGGGCCTCTCACTGTTGTGGCCTTTCCCATTGCGGAGCACAGGCTCTGGACGCGCAGGCTCAGCGGCCATGGCTCACGGGCCCAGCCGCTCCGCAGCATGTGGGATCCTCCCGGACCGGGGCACGAACCTGTGTCCCCTGCATTGGCAGGCGGACTCTCAACCACTGCGCCACCAGGGAAGCCCCTCCCTTATTATTTTTAGGCGTGATTTGGGCCAGAAATCTCAGAATAGCTGCTTAAGAATTGTACCTCTTCTTAAGAGTATGAACATAGGATCGTTTCCTCATCTCTGGTTTTTATCATATCTTGTATCTGCCTCCATCATCATACAAACCACTTAATATAAAGAGAGCCCCGGCCTATACATCTTTTTCATTCTCAGTGCCTAGCAGAGAGATGGCACATAATGAGCATTTAATAAGTGTTTACTGAATTAACAAGTACCTAAAACAATGCATATGAACATGCACAACTGTTTTATTGTTTAAAAAAAAAAGTTCTTAATGTTGACATATCTTTATCCTTGAGATTTCATCTACTCTTAAGACTTTAAAACATAACCCATGCGACCTTCCTCCCCGGCTCCTCTTTATTCCAGCCGTAACATGCCTTTAGTTTTCCAGGCACTTCATACTCTTTCTAGCCTCAAGGCCTTTTGCTACCTGCTACGTTGGAATCTTCCCTCGGCCCGCTTCACGCACCCCACGCCCAACTGTCACCATTCTCTCCAAACTAATATTGGTCCTGCCCTTCAAATTTGAAGTGGTGGCCCTGTGAAGCATTTCCATACAGTGCTTTGGTTTTCCATCGAGACATTGGTTATACTTGTGAAAATTAGCTCATAGGCTGCTCTCCTCGCCAGACTCTAAGCTACATGTGGGCAGCCTTCATGTCTGTTGTGTTTATTTTTGAAACTACAGAGGCTTACACAAAGTAGGAACTCCAATATCAATTGAATGGTTCTGTACTTTATGGTGGTGACATGCTTTTCTCCACCATTAAAATGAGAGCTTCTCTAGAAAAGGGACTAAGTTTAATTCATTTTTCTATTTTTGGCACCTGGCCTGGTGCCTGGAAGACAGAATGTTTTCAATAAATTTCTTTAAAATTGTTAAGGCTTTTATTTGTATCTTTGTTTACTTTTGCCTAGATGAAAGCCTGGGATAGAAATTTATGATAAAGGATAGATTTTGGTGAAAATATAAAAATAGATTTGTTCTCTCGTCATTAGAGCCCAAATTTAAAATATCTGTAAAATAAAAATAAACCAGAATAACAGGGAATGTTTAACAGAATCAAGGCACCCCAGACAGCTGGATATGCTTCTAAAAAAGCAGAAGGTAACAGTAAATGAACTAACAGTTTAAAAGTCAGTTTTCAAATTGCCAAAAGACCATTTCAAATACAGCTCTTGATAGTCATCGTCTATAAAGAAACTGGAGTATTTGCGGGGTGGTGATTCTGCCAGTTCACTATTTCTAAAGGCAGGAAAACCCCGAGGACACATGCACAGCGACAGCTCCTTGGGACTGTGGCAATGACCAGACTTCAAGTTATGGAAGTGACTGGAACTTCATGTGGCATACGTCTCTTCCTGAGGATGCTACTCAGCTTTTTAAACTCTTATAATGTTTTGTTCTTTCAGTAACAGTCTGAAGCAGACTAGTTGTTTCCTCCATAATATTGAAAATTGGTTTCCTGGTAACTTGCTGTTGCTACTTCTGGACAATTATGTAAGATAAGGGGAACGTGCACCTATTTCTCTAGGGAAGGTGGAAATGTCTCTTGTCTCTTCCCAATATCCCCAATGTAGAGAGCTGGTCACAAGGGGAAATTTTGCACTGGATCATATTACCTCCTTAGAAGGAAAGAGGGTGTGATCCCAACCATTTTCCTTGAAGATTAAATGGATTTTTGATATCATTAATGGATTGGGATCATTAATGGTTACGGACCTTAACCTCAGTTAAGGTCTCTTGGCAGTAAAAGGAACCAAAAAAGGGCTCCCTCTTAGGGAAAGGATGTCTAGACTAGTGATAAAACCTCAAAGTTAGGGTTTGGGGTTCTGGCACAGAGTGGCTAAGGCTAGAGGCAGCTCCTGATGTAAATATGACAGTGTTTGGTAAATGGCTTACCCCTCGGAGAGACCGAGATCATCCTCACCTGAATCATCAAGGCCCTGGCCCAGTAAGGCCATAATCACAGCAATAGGTACTTGTGTACCAAACTTCACAGGTTTTTGCTGAGATATTGTGAAACCCACAGCCCATCTCCGGTGGATCAGAGTCCCCCTCTCTCTTGCCACCTGGGGTTTCCAAGAAGCACTGGCCTTTTTGTTCTAGATTGATTCCTGAGATTCTGGGTTACACAAAGAGAAAAGTCTCAAGGGAAAGAAAAGTGAAGGTTATAGTGATTAAGTTTTTTTCTTTTTTACAGTGTTGCTTTTTTCAATACTCCAAGCTGATGAATGGACCATTTTGACCACAGTGGCAAAGAACGAATTATTGTCACTGTAACAGTTTCTCATTACTACCATAACAAATTAACACAAACACAGTGGCTTAAAACAATACAAATTCATCATTCTATAGTTCTGGAAGTCAGAAGTCCAAAACGGATCTTACTGGGCTAAAATTAAAGTTTGTTGGAGTTGTGTTGCATCTAAAGGCTCTAGGGGAAAATCTGTTTTGTTGCCTTTTTCAGGTTTTGGAAGCTGTCTACATTCCTTGCCTGGTGGCCTCTTCCTCCACCTTCAAAGCCAGCAGTGTAGCATCTTCAAAATCTCCCTTTTCCTCATCCCTACTTCTCTCCTTCTTTCTCTGTTTCCAGAGTCGCATTTCCTTCTCTTTTTAATATGAGCCTCATGCCTCCCTCTTATCAGGACCCTTGTGATTACATTGGACCCACCCAGAAAATCAAGATAGTCTCTCCATCTCAAGGTCTGTATCCTTAATGACATCTACAAAGTCCCTTTTGCCATGTAAGGTAACCTATTCACAGGTTGCAGGGACTAAGATATAGATGCCTTGATGGAGGTGCATTATTCTGTCTACTGTAGGCACCCTTCATCATCTTAGGAATGAATGACATCATCTTAGCAGACAGTAGGGCTCTTTAAAAGGGTGCTCACTGGTTAAGAAAGGGAAAAGGAGAATAAGACTTAAACGTGAAATATCATTAGTGCAATGGACAAGACTTGGTAACTTTGGATTCTGGTTTGGATAGATGGCATGGATATAAGTGCCATTAATTGAGGCCAGAAATGCATGAGAAGGCTTCAGAAAAAAATATATATGATTTTAGATATTTTCAGTTTGAGAGATAATATGGCATAAATTAATCCAATACCAGATACAAATGCAAACATCCTTACAATATATTTTGGCAGGGTTTGGGCTATATACTCTTATACATTATAAGCTGACATAGTTCAGAAAAAGATCACGGCATTTAAGATACTGCAATGTAGATAACTTATATGTCAATTCACTTCTCAACTCTTTTTTGATTCCACACCAACCAAGACACAGAAGTAATTTTTCACCCATTTTCATAAGAAACACAAACACAATGGGCCTAATGTGATTTTTGCAATTTTTCCTGAAGATTTGTAGAGGTGTGGAGAGCAGTCACAGTGCACAGAGCTCTTCCATGCCCCTCGCATTTTTGCAAAGTTACTCCTCTATTATTTGAAGTCATGATCCAACCAACTCTCAAGCTCTGGAAATTCGCCCCAGAGCAGATTTACCCTGAAGCCAGTGACATTAAGCTTCAGGCCCCACTTCCACACTCCCCACGAGTTCTGGGAGTCACTAGGAATTATAGAGTATTCTAGGTAGATCAGGAAACCAGATGGCAAAATGAAGCAGTAATTTTTAGTAATTTTTCTGTGGTTTCTATTCTCATTCTAGTTAGTCACTTTTGAATCTGATATTGAATTAATAATTTTATATTCTCTCAAAAAGGGCCCTCCAAATTCCATCAGCTTCAAGCTTTACAAAACCTATCTATTTTGCCAAAAGTGATTTATGAAAGTACTTATGAAACAAAGATGGCCCTCCCCCAGGAGGACTTTGCATACAAGACTCCTAGATAACAATATTTTTTCATATAATTATGTATAATTAATTTTCCTGTACCTGTACCTTGTTGGCCAAAGTTGTCCATGTCCAATTCATTTTGTGTCCTTGGTGCTCAAAAAGTTATCAGGTGTTCAGTCATAATTTTATAAAAGTGTTTTGAATTGTATAAAGATGTATTTTCTAAAAATTGTTAGGTAAAGGGATGGATTAATTTAAATTAATTCTTACACATGATTTGATCTAATGGATAAAGTTAGGAACTGAGCATCAGCATTCACTGTGCACTTGCATTTGCCATAATGTTCCAGGAGGGAACAAGATTAGAGGGGCATCGCCAAGGTTGCAAAACAAGAGTTCTCAGCAGACCCTCATTTGTGCCTCCTCCTTGCTAAGAGACGCCTAGTGAAAGTTCTCCACATTCTCCATTGTCTGGCTGCTCTTCCAGTGACCAGAAGGGACAATTTAAGGTGGAACTTGGTTCTGACCACAGGGCAAGTCAGGGGTTCCAGTCCAGCTTTATTAGCAATAGCTAATATTTTGATTTCCCATCTACCTCCTGTATCTATTTACCTAGTTTTCATAGCTTATAGTGGGGAAGGGCGTGTTTAGTTATCACCCTTAACCCAAAACAATTCCTTCTGAAACACAGCATCTTATGCTCTGGTGTTCGCTCTGCTGAGAAATTCCTGCTCTGAAAGTTCCAGAAAAAGATTTGCCCAAATTTGAACTAATTTCAGGAAAAAAAACCCAAAAAACCAAAAATCCCTCCAAGGTTAAGAGGTGGCTTCTGACTAATAGCAGAATGAACAGGAAGGCAAGGAAAACAGGCCTCTGAGATTTAGGCCAAAGGGAAATGAAGAGAAGGATGGCGGAGCAGCCCAGAGGAGGATCAGGCAATGGAAAACTCAAGAAAAATTAGTGGGAGGACAAAACGGAACTGAGGGCCTGGAGGATCATGGGAGAAAGAATGAAAGGAAGCAGATGCAAGATTCTAGAGCCCAGAGAAGTGGCCAGGCCCCCTGAGGCTGAGGAGGGAGGGCAAATCAAAGGGTAGACGAACAAGGAGAAAGGTTTGAAGGATTGTGCACTGCTGGGGGTGGGGACACAAATGTATTGGTTGTGTTAATGTTTTTCATCTAGTTCTTTTACAATTTTAGTTTAGATTTTCTTTAAATAGCTGTAAAGCAGGACCATTAGCTGGGAGTTATTATAAATCAAAAACAAAACAAAACCATTCCTAACAAGTGGGAGTTCTCATACCCCTAATCAGAAAGGCCTGTGTCGGGTTTCCAAATCCTGTCCCTAGAGACTATGAGAAGTTTTTAATGATAGCGTTTCCATAAAAGCCTGATTTAATACAATCACCACCCAGACCAAATGTGGGGGAAATCAAAAAACTGCTTTCAAATCCAAATCCTTCTTTGAAATTTAAAATTATACTCTAGGATGATGGTTAATATAAATTCTAAAGCAAGGGAACAAACTAAAAGAAGCAGCACAAGGAAGTTTTTTTTTCAAAAGCAGGGTAGGAAAAAGGACAAGCCAGAGTTTGGTTACATCTACTCATGAAACACAACAGGTCTCATAAGCATTTGAGATCTGAACCCAGTGGTTACGAGCCTTGGAAACACATTTTAAACAAACTACCTGGAGAAACACCTTATACAATTAAGTGTTCAGGACAGTTGTACATCCCCAGTTTAGCCATGCATTCAAAGTACCCAAACTTAACCCTCCGTAGTCACTAAAATGGTACAAGTCCCAGAAAATCCATTGCCAATCACAATGGCCATCGACTCTGGTAGTTTATGTGATGACAAACATTAGTTTTAATGGCATAGCCTTCCTTTGATGGCTGTTTGAAATTCTGCAGTTGGGAGATGTTTATGTTCACATGAAAATAAATGTAAGCAAACCATCTTATGGTAAACATCTCTCCAGAAGAAACAAATTCCATCTTTTTACACAGAAAAAGGCAACAGCAAAGTGAAGCTTATGCTTTTGGTTCATGACATTGTAAAATTATCTGGAAGCTCTTTAACACTGCCCTAAGAAATCATTTAATTTGGATTATTTCAGGGTATATCACTCTCATAAAGCTGCTCTGGGCAGCTGCATCTTTAATGAGGCTGATTAGATAACAGGAACAAATACTCTCTAGATTGAAAGCTGTCTCAACGAATGTGGAACAACTGTATTTATTTAATTTAATTCAACCAATGGGTTTATTTATACCCCTCCTTCTTCCAGAAAGAATTTAAGGCAGCTTAGCTAGCGTGAAGGTCTGAAGGTATAGGGACTCCTGAAAGCCTCAGATTAATATCTAGAACATATAACATGTCCAGATAGTTTTCAATTATCAATGCGTTAATCTAAGCTTGGAAAGAGCTTTTAAACAGCAGTGAAACATCAACTAGCTTCGAACTTGCATTTTTAGTAAGCTATTTTGTCATTTGGAGGCCTGCACAATAAACCTTTTGTTCCTTTTTTAAAAAAAAAAAGAAAGAAAGAAAAGCAACCTTCTGGTATTGCTTTTGTTCATCTTATCATCTTATCATTCAGCAGCCTATTCAGGATCCCATGTGGGAAAGTATGTGTGTAAAACTGAGCCCTATACTCAGTGCAGGGATTCCTTGGAAAAACATCCTTCTTAAATGGGAATCTATGTAAGAAACAAAAGAGAAATTCTACTTTTAGGCTGAAGTTGGTTTTTGAAGTCCATATGTTGAAAATCTAATGTTTAAAGTTAAGAAAATGGAAAGCAGACCAACTATGTGGATGTTTTCACACTCCATTTTCATGACAACAGTCTGCTTAACTGAGGCTATTAGTGGATTCTTGCACTAAGGAGACAGTATCTCTTTAAGACAATCTTCTCTGTCTCAATATCTCTTTGTTTTTGAGATTAAATGGTGACAAAGAGATATTTTTTTCTACTGAATTACACCAATATTACATGAATATTATGGGGATAAGAACAGTCACTAAGTTCCCTAAATGTATCAATGTGTATGATTTGAGGATCCACGACAGAATCGAAGAAAAATTATTGAGTTCTGATCTCAACACTGAAACAGACTCATTTTGGAATCCTGATAACTGGAGTAACCCAATTTATACCCAGATTCCATCTGGGAGATTCAGTGGAACCAAACATCTTACAATTGAAGAATATTTGTTATAAATAGCATTTACATATGTGACAAACAATTGGTCAGATGCTACTGGACATTTAGAAACCTCAGTGGGTTTTCCACTAAATTTGGTGACAGCTGATTAATTAAAAGGCCCATTCTACAACTACCACAATTTTCCCTTGAACAATTTCATAGCTATTACTTCACTGAAAAGAAAAATGAATTAATTATGAGCTCAATAATATGTGAATAACTATTACAAACACATTAATTTCTACAGGGTTTATTCCTATCCTATACCACTAAGTTTGGCCATGGCCCAGGGTTCCAATACTAAGGAAGAAGAGAGGAATGGCTATTGGGAAGCAAGTAGTGGACTCCAACCTCTAAGCTACCCAAACATATCTAGGTACTCATTCCCATGCATAGAACAAGTTTCATCTGTTTACTACATCTTGCTCAAAGCCTAGAATCTCTGTGTACTTTCCTCTCTGTTGGGTTCAGATGTGGCTGCTACAAAACTAAAAGCTAAGTTATTACTCCCATTAAACCAAATATAAAATGGTAGTGGAGGGAATAGGGAAATTGCAATAAAGAACTCTGGGGGAAGAACAAAAAGGGGATACACAGCTGTTACAGTTCCCCAGCAATGAGCAAATTCTGCAGGGCAGAAACAGCACACCCGTGACAGGACCGTGGCAATGGGAGGTTGAGTGTTGACCCAGCTGACAGCCCATGGTTCTAAGCCCTGAGGCTGCTCCTTTTATGCATTGTCCCCTAAGACTCCAACACTGGTTACTCCAGAAAGTTCTTCTTTGTCCATTATCTATCGTAACTACAGCTGAGGTAGACATTGTAGGCTATTTCTTTCCTTGGTGTCTTAGCTTGGGGTGCCATTACAAAATATCATAGACTGGGTAGTTTAAACAACATTTACTTTTCACATTTCTGGAGGCTGGGAAGTCCAAGATCAAGATGCCAGCATAGTCAGTTTCTGGTGAGGGCTCTTCCTGGCTTACAGATGGCTCCCTTCCAGCTGTGTTCTCACAGGGTGGTGGGGGGGCAAGAGGGCTAGGGGACAAGGGGGAGCTTCCTCTTCTTATAAGGACACTATCCTGTTATGGGGACCTTACCCTCATCTAAACCCAGGCATCTCCCAGGCTTCCCTGATGGTCCAGTGGTTTGGACTCCACTCTTCCACTGCAGGGGGCTCAGGTTCGATCCCTGGTCGGGGAACTAGGATCCTGTATGCTGCACGGTGTGACCAAAATAAATCATTAAAAAAATTTTTTTTTAATTAAAAAAACCTAGTCACCTCCCAAAGGCCCCACCTCCAAATAACATCATGCTGGATGTTAGGGCTTCAACATATTAACTTTGAGGGGACATGAACATTCAGCCTATAACACTTGAGGTTACCTAGCTTCAGCAGCCCACTTCCAGGTGGCCTGGGTTTAGGGGTCTGGAAGTTTAGTTAAGGAGTTTTACAGGCACAAGCTATTTCAGATAGGCTCGGGGTTTCTTTGGCTGTGCAGTTCTCTTAAAAGCTTAGTAGACTTCCTATCCATTTGCCGTTGGTAAGTTTCTGTGCAGGTAGCCACAGTCAAATATTGTATCTAGACATAGTTTTTAAGTCCAGAGACATTCTTTCACCTAGTCTCTGTGCTCTGTCATTCCCAAATCCTCAAAAGAAGGGCAGGTACCTTGAATCCATTTGAAACAAAGGTCTCAAGTCAGAAGACAACAACCTAAATCCCGGGGGCCCACCACGTGAGTGTGGCAATCTCCTGCTCAGGATGCTACTAGCTAAACTGCTTTAGCCTGGGATGTAGAAGTAGTTGACTTCCATCCCAACAAAACTTCGAATTACTGGACTTTAAAGGAACAAAATTGCAGACTTCAGGTAGAGAAGAGCTACCTGAATGATGCATCATTTCTCTTTAACTCTTCTGCAGATTGGTTAACTTCAGGCTGAGGTCATCTCTTGCTGATACAGCAGGCAACACATACTGGTATATTGACAACACTGATTGCCAATTATCAGTCCTCAAGCGACATGTTTCCTTTCAGGGGAAGTTGGAAATCAGATGTGTCATTTGCAGGTCTGCCCAGTGAGTTTCTCTTTGCCATTTTCCTCCAGGGCCACCCCTGCAACCACTGCAGTCCCCTTCCAGCTGCCACCAACCCATAGTGTGTAGAGTTATCTGGAAACCAGACTCACTATTTTCTTCTCCACCAGCCAACTTGTCATGGAGAGTACCTGAAGAATCCTTAGGAGTAGGTTAAGGTAGAGCTGGTGGGAAAGGAAGAGTAGGAACCTTAGGAGTGGGAGTCTCCTACTCATTCACTTACTCAAGTAAGGACGCCTTTGCACTCTCCTTACATGAATTATCAAATCAACTTGCTGCTGGAATGCTAATTGGCCTGCTTGGCTTTACAGCCCACACCTGTGCTGTCCAATATGGCAGTCACTAGCCACATATGGCTCCTGAGCACTTGAACGTGGCTTATCTGAACTGAGCTGATAGGGGTGTGAAATACACATCATAGCTTGAAAACTTAGTACAAAAAATGTAAATTATCTCAATAAATTTTATGAGTACTTTTACTTGAGGGATTTGATGAAGTTTTGAATTCAGCCTACATTGTAATTCAGCAAACCACTGATCAGTCTCACCACTGATATTTGGCTGCTAGACATAGGAGATTGTTTGAAGGCAATCACTGAAACACCATGGTTTATTAACCAGGACTTCAATAGTGAATTTAAAGCTTTGCACCTGACATTTTTTAAAGCCCTTTAGTACAAGGAGCCAACACACCAGCTTTCTATTATTGGTTATAAAATAGTGATAAATAGAACAAGTGCTAGAGTCCTATCGTTTAGGGACTCTGCTGGCAGCATTAGTTTTGTGGAAACAAATGCACTGAAATAATAGTGAAAAACAAGTTCTTCATCTAGATCCCTGATCAGTTTTAAAGCAGCAGTCCTGGGAGTAATGTAATTCCCATCATACTCCATGATTTTAGCAGCTTCCAATTATCTGAGATGATATCCTTTTCTTTCTTTCTTTTTTCTCCATATGAATATCTATGCAAATGTAATTTGGAAAATTTAAGTGCTCACCAGAGAATCTAGGATTATAATGGTCTCATTCTCCTTTATTCAGAAAGGGTAGTTTTGTTTTTGGCTTTGGTTTATATATATATATATATATCTATCTTAGGCTGAACAAGCCAAGCAAAATGTAAACCACACACATCCAATGCTCCAATGTATTTCTTCGTTCTCATATAGGAAGAGAGTCATTATTATAAATAAGATATTGACTAGACTACCAGCACTGCAATTTTTGGAGAAAATATCATCAGAAATGTAGAGCCAAGAAAAGGTCAAGTTTCCATTTTATCCATCATCAGAACAATCACTTCTGTGGAACAGAACACCTAAACTCAGTGGTTCTAAAACTTCAGCTGACATCCTGTCATCTGGTGGGGGTTGGGGGGAAGGGAGAGACTTGTTAAAACACCATCGGCTGAGCCTTAATCCCAGAGCTTCTGATTCAGCAAGTCTGAGGGGGGACCCAAGAGTTTGCATTTCTAACACGTTTATAGGTGACGCTGATCCTATTGTTCCGGAGAAGCCCACTTTGAGAACCACATCCTTCAGGTCTCATTGGAAAGGAGAATGTGCGTCACCTGATCAGTTCAATGCCTGCAGTGGAAATGCTTCTGGGGGAGGGAGGATCAATTTGCAATCAGCTTGAGATCCAGAACCCTAACCTATCCACCTCCCAGATCACCTTTTCTGGAGGGGTGGGGAGGGTGGCCAAGTTGAGATACGGGAGATACTGTTTCAAACAATTATAAATAAGTGCAGCTTATTCATCACTCTTTTGGAGGAAATAGGCTTGAAATAAGATTCTCCTCAGCAATCTTCACAGATAAAGAGCCAGGAAACACCGCATGACGCTTCACCTCCCACACTGACAGAAATCTTAGTTTTGTTGCTCTTCCCAGTAGTAGAATCTAAGAATCACCAGCAGAAACCCCTCAAAGATTCCAGTGATGGCACTGATTAGACTGAGTCCTGGTGCTAAGGTGAAGTCAAGCAGGACAGTTTCCTGTCCAGAGGAAAAGAATCTCCGAGTCACAAGAATATGAGAGTGATTTAGGTGTAGTTTCTGAGTGCCTACTGTATTCCCTGCCTCTAAGAGTACTCTATGCATCACACACAGGGCCTTGTATGTAGCAGGGCCTTAATAAACACTGCATTAATTAGTTAATTAATTTGATTTAATTAATGTCACAGTGTTTGCTATATGATGTCACACAAGCCCAATGAACTTGATGAGTTAAAGTCTATGCTTTAGCAATATTTACCTCAACTTCTACACTTTATATCAGCATCAGTTATTTTCAGAGGAAGGCACAAATTATGGCATCTGCCCAGCCCACAGAAATTGTCCCAATGGCTACCTCCAATTCATTCAGTTTCCATCTTCTTAGTCACAGAGTGGGCAAGACCAATCAGTACATCTCATTTTCCTGGCCACAGGAAACAGCAGTCAGGTGACACACCAGGGCCAGTAAGAGTCTTCTCTAGGGTATTTGAAACTGAAATTCCCAAAGATAAATTATTTTTCCTTTCTAGTCACATAGTTTGTAGCATGTTACCCAGGTTGATGCCAACTAGGCAAGTAGATAAGTGAGTCAGGAGTTAAAAGAAGAAAGAAAGTTTTCAGCAACAGGTAAAAAGACAAAAAATTATGAGTGTGATTAGAGACTCATCCCCAAACCTGCTTTTCTTCCTGGGCTCAGATCTGGATTAAAATTTCCAACCACCTTTGCAATTTAATCTAATCATATGACAATTCTAGCCATGCATATGAATGAAAATGATAGATACAATTCCAGGCCTGGCCCATAAAAATCTATTGTGCCTCAGCCTTCATACTCTTTCATCTTTTTCTAGCTTCTTATAAACAAATATGACAACTTTAAAAGCTGTGTTAAGTTAAAGAGAGCAGAACCACAAAATGGAAGGAGCCTAAATCTCCACTCTGAGGAGTGCTATCAACTGATCAAGAACACCCACTCTGGATTTTCTGTCGATTAGAAATAGATGTCTACCAGGCTTAATTAGAATTTGTTATAGCAGCTAGCATTATCTTAACCAATAAAGAAATTATTTAATATATAAATGCCATTTAAAACATGAGGTTATATGACATTTCCTAAGGAGTGGGTTTAGATAGAACAGAGAAGTGGTTTGAAGCCTAATCCCTGAGGCACTTCAACATTTAAAAAGAAGGAAAAAGAAAAAAATTAGTAAAGAAATCTGAGAATACCATCTCAATGAGTAGGAGAAAAATCAAGCAGGCTGTGATGTTCTAGAACTAATGTAAAGAAAATGTTAGAGAAGGGATGGTTGATGCACTATATGGAGTTCCTGAGACCCTTTGTTTCTACACGTCTTTTTTCAATTTTATAGGATGCTTCTATATTCTTCCAATAAATTTCCTACTTTCTTAAAGTAACTTGAGTTAACCTTCTGTCAACCAAGAGTCCCTGACTATGGTAGGTACCCTCTAAGATGGCCACCAGTGATTCCTGCCCATTGGTATTCATGCCCTTGTATCATCTCCTCCCTTTGAGTATGGGCTGGACTTATTGGTTCACTTTTTTTTTTTTTGCGGTATGTGGGCCTCTCCCTGTCTGGCCTCTCCCATTGCGGAGCACAGGCTCCGGACGCGCAGGCTCAGCGGCCATGGCTCACGGGCCCAGCTGCTCCGTGGCATGTGGGATCTTCCTGGACCGGAGCACGAACCCGTGTCCCCTGCATCGGCAGGCAGACTCTCAACCACTGCGCCACCAGGGAAGCCCGGTTCACTTTTAATGAACAGATTGTAGCAGAACTGACAGAATGTCCTTCCGAAATTAGGTTATAAAAAAATGTGGCTTTCATCTTGGGTGTACTTTCTCATGCTCTCTCTTGGATCAGTCATCCTGGAGAAAGCCATTGTTACGTTATGAGACAGCCCTGTGTAGAGGCTCATGTGGTGTGGGACCCAGACCTGCCAACACCACACGACTGAGCTTGGAAGTAGATCCCCCATCCCAGCTGAGACTTTAGATGAAACTTCAGTCGCAGCCAACAACTTAAGTGAAACCTCATTAAAAAATCTTGAGCCAAATCACGAGCTAAGCCACATCTAGGTTCATGACCTATAGAAACTGTGAGATAAATATTATTTTCAGGGCTTCCCTGGTGGCGCAGTGGTTGAGAGTCCACCTGCCGATGCAGGGGATACGGGTTCATGCCCCAGTCTGGAAGGATCCCACATGCCGCGGAGCGGCTGGGCCCATGAGCCGTGGCCGCTGAGCCTGCGCGTCCGGAGCCTGTGCTCCGCAACGGGAGAGGCCACAACAGTGAGAGGCCCGCGTACCATAAAAAAATATATATATATATTATTTTCAGCCATTAGGTTTTTGAGGTAATTTGTTATGCAGCGATAGATAATTAATGCATTGACCAATACACTTATGAGTACAGAGATGATCATTCCTATTAAATATGCCAAAGTAGTAAACAGCCTAAGAATATTCTTATTTTTATTTATGTCTCACCTAAACATCATATTATAGATTAAAAATCTGAGGCTCCCAAAAGCGAGGTAATTTGCAGCTACCAAGTGGCAAGCTGTAGAACCAAATTTATCTCATCTCTTTCTAAGTAAAAGATGTGTTTAGAAAGACCATGAGAGGAACTTTATGGTTGGTGAAGGGTTCATAAGTAGTAGGAGAAATATCTGAAAAGATAGGTTGGAATCAGATTGAGGAAGGCCAATCTGAATATGAGGCTAAGGAATTTGTGCTAAATTAGATAATAGGAATAAAGATTTTTTTCAGTAAAGGGATGATATGACTGAAATGTTGGCATTCGAAGACATGTGGTGTCTGTTTACAACATGGAGACTAAAAGAAGAGAGACCTGGTTTCAGCAAATGGAAAGAAAGAGAGGAATGAGAGAAATCCCTCCAAAGAAGAATCAACAGGACTTGGTGACTAATTTACCATAGACTGGGGGAAGGGAGGCAATGAAGAGGATGTCTACATGATAAGGAGAATGGTGCCACCATAAACAGAGATTGGGAGGTCAAGAGGACAGAATTTGAGAGAAGTGGGTAAGAAGAAAGGGAAGTTGAACGTCAACTACATGGTTGCATTAGAAGTAACAACATCGAACGTGAATGTGTAATTAGAAATTAAGAAGGGTCTTGGCCAAAGGCAGTGATGAGATTCATCTGCACCGAGGCAATTAAAATCTTTGGAGTCCATGAGTTTCCAAGGAAAGATGAAGAAAAGCAGTGTAGTAGACACAGTGGGTTCCCAACCACTAACCCCCACTTCGACCTTCCTAACTGAATTCTTATTTGGTTCCCTTATCGCCCTACCTCCTCTCAGCCATGAGCTTCACTCCAAGTTGTACCCAGATCCAGAAGGTGGATCCTCATTAGTCTAAGACAATAATGGTCATTCCCATCTCTGTTAGGAATGTGCATGGGATACAAACCTAGGCAATGAGATTAGACAAGTCCATTGGGAAGCTCCTAAAATGACTGAGAGGAGATGGCCTCTTGTTTTCCTCTGGAAGTTGTTCTGGCTCTGTCTTGACATGAAACCTGGAACTACTCTGCCATCTTGGGTCCCTGGAGAGTCAGGCTTCACTGGGCACAAGCATCCTGTGATACAACCAGAAGCCAAACCTTGGGAAATTACTCCGATTCAGAGATCTGAAAGAGGATACAAAACCAATGAAACACAGAGAAAGATTGGTCAGATTCTAGGAAGACAAAGAAAATCAAGTTAGGCTCTGAAACCAAGGTATCAGGGAATTGAAAAGAAGACAGATTTTGACAGGGCTTAGGCTGGGCCGGGGTGAAACATCCCAGTAGAGACACAGTGAGCTAGACCTGGGAGGGAACACTGGGAGACAATCATCCTTTTGGACCAGCACTTCAAAGAACTACACGTGACAGAATTCCTGAGATGATTCCGGGATCGGCAAAAGGATGTTTCTGAACTATTAAATGCATTCTGTTTTGAAAAAGTAACATTCCTATCGGCCAGGCGAGTCATTCAAAAACCAGCCTCAATACAGCTATTATTCAGGTTCACCCTGTCAGTGTGAAAATATGGGATGAAATGGACTTTGCTACTTGAAATTAAGTGTGATCACACTCAGCAGCCTCGGGAAGCTCTCCAATTCAGACCTCAATTATGAGAGGCTTTGAGCCATGGGGAGCTGGGAGCAACATTCAGAAAAAGAGAAGAGTTTCTTGCTCTGGGATTTTCCCTGTTTGCAGCCTGAATCCCAAGTGAATGTTCTTTCTCTTCCATCACTCTTTTTTCCTGCTTTCAGCATATTCCTCTCACTGTTCCCTCACAGTTCTCTCTCCCTTAGAGAGAGCATCTGGACTCTTGGGTGAGAGTCGCATGTGACTTCACTGAGCTGTTGGAATTAACTAAAACTTATTCTTTCCCAATAAATCTCCCCCGAGCCTCCACACAGCAGCTGTGAATTCCCAGCATGGGATGTGGCTAAGGTACTAGAAAAAGCTGGCTGTGTTCCTCAACCTTGTTCATCCTTGGTCCCAAAGAATCAGCAGACATTGACACTAACGCAATCAAAGAAAACTATATAGCTCTCTAAACACAATTCTTTATCTAACCTGCCTTGAAGATTTGGTACCTAGATTTCCCAGAAGTTTGGGCTGGGTTTACTTTGAGAAAAGGCAAAGCCACAGCTATAAGGCAAGATTCAAGACTTCAGGAAATGAAAATAAAATTACCGAGGGTTGTTCAGGCAGTGGCTCATCAGAAGGGGAAGTAATATTTGATTGTAAAGTTGGGGCACAGCCATTCTTTTTATGCATTTGTGGGCGTTCACTTCTTTCCCCAGCTTTAACTCCTGGGTGGGGAGGTGGGGCTGAGGATGGAAGGTGTACAGAGAGTTACAGTGAACATGTAAATCACTTGCTGGCTAACGATGCCTACACTCTGCCAAAACAGTATTTATTTGTTAAAAATATAGTTCATTGTGTTGTAGCAAAACTAAATCCCTCCCCAGTCCCCACTGAGACAGGGTGATTGGGTTTCAGGGTGAGGTGCCAGCTAGTGTTTTCGGGGGCATTAATGTGCCAGCTGCTCCTGCAGCATTCATTTTATTTCCAGTCCCCAGGCTGGTTTTACACTTGCTTTTGTGTAAGGGAATCAGGATTAGTGGGTCTTTTGTTAGTGAGGGGGCGAGGGTGAGCAGCATCGCCTTTGAGCTCCATACACAGGGGCAGCCTAGCAGGCAAGCCTCGAAGCTTTGATTTATTTCTCACGCGCTGACTTTTTCAAAAAAGAAAGGATCCATCGCATCGGGCTGCTCTGTTGGAAGCTTGTATGGCAGTGGATTGGGGTGACTGGCGCTTCCAGAATGCAGTTCGCAGCCACCAAGCCAGGGTCACATTGGAGCTTTGTGCAGATAAAACACTCCCAACCTGGTAAGAAGAAATGCCCCTGTAGGAAGAAATGCTCCTTTATTACATGGTGAAAGGCGTTATTGGGTGGTCCTTGTCTGAGAGCTGAACAGAGCATATGGATTCCTACTTGCTTCTTTGAAGGAGCTAACATTATTTTTACCCACTTGGAAATGCTGAACTGCTACCAGTGTTCAAAGTCCCCGTCATTGGCTGGCTTGTCCAAGTGCAGTGACCTGCTAGAACAATGCCAGCGAGCTTCTCCTCCACTGAGCAAATCGCCCAGCCTCCGAAAGAAAGTGGCCTCTTTTATGAAGCAACTCCTCTTAAGATGAAATTGTGAAACACATACACACAGGCACACACACACGCATTCACACACACACACACACACACACACACATGACACAACGTAGTTTTCTGGTTGTTTTTAAGACTGGGAACAAAATTACTAAGCAAAATTTCCCAATGAACACGTCTCTCTTTTATTTTTAAGGACAGAGAAAGGCAAAGTGAAAAAGGAGCCTCCCTTATCCTCCTTCCCTTCCCCCTCACAGCCCAGACTCAAAACACTCATTCTGAGGATGGAGCAGAGGTGGAGAAGGTCAAGAAAATGAGGCCTTGTCTATTTACTGGCTCTGTAAGGAACTATTGTGGCGCAGCAGCTGTTCTTGCTCCTTAGGAAGCCCTGCTTGCAGTGGACAGGGGAAGGGAGTGTGTGACACTGGCGGGCAGGGGGCGTGGGGAGTAACATCTAATATTTTCTGCACCTCAAGAAAGATGGGCTTTGTTTCTCAAAAAGAGCAGAGATCCTGTTTCTGTTATCAGAAACTGGTTTTAACCAAACACAGTTGGATGTGTGTGTGTGTGTGTGTGTGTGTGTGTGTGTGTGTGTGTGTGTGTGTGTCAGTGGTAGGGGGATGGATAGAGGAGAGAGAGACAGAGAGAACAAAGTCACAATCTACTCAACCTTTCATTCTGCATTTTTTTAATGCAGAAAAAATTGAAAAATTTCAGCCAAATGAAAAGCAATAAAATGGTTAAGAAAGACTTTATGACTAAGAGAGGACTGCAATGGAAAATATGTAAAAAGAGAAGTTAAACCAGCTGGCTTATTGGCTTTTCCCCCTCTTTTCACTTTTTTTTTTCTTTAGTTTAAATGAGGGGAAAATGTGCTGAGTAAATATCCATTGTTTTTCCTAGTATTTAGCCCTAACAAAATTCTTCACAGGACTTAGTTTCGTGGATTTCTGGGGATTGGGTGTGAACGTGACATTTCACCCCTGGGTCACAGGCCACTTCCTGCCCCATATTGTAAGTAAAAGTTCCCGCTATCCCGTGGGTCTCCTGTGTCCAGGAGTCAGGGTAGGAGTGGGGAATGGGGGATGGGGGAGCTCAATGACAATCACTCCTCACATGATTTTATTGTAGGAATACTTCTCTTCCCATTCTTGTATCATATTCAGGAATCTCAAAACTCTATTACAAAGTACATATTAATTAATATTTCCAGCTTATTAATTTATTCATGCACTCAATAAACATCATTTAAGCACTGTCTAGGTACTGTGCCTTGTGTTAACTGCTGGGGAAACAAAGATAACTAAAATATATTCCCTGACTTATATGTCCTCAAATAAGCAGGAGAGACAGACATCCAGACCAATAATTACAGTAAGTTCTAGAACACGGAGGGCAAGGAGGGCACCCAGGAAGTAGTAGTGATACTGGAACTGAGTTTTTTGAGCTAACCAGGAGCATACCAGAAGACCAAGGAGAGGAAGAGCAGTCTAAGCAGAGGGAATAGCCATGGAAAACCCTTGTTTTTCTCCACGGGTAAGGTGGGAAGTCTGCACAAGTGTACTCTGATTTGGGTTCTAGGAACTGAGGATGAAAAACGGGGTGAAATGGGATAGGACTGGCCCATGGAGTTCAGAGTTTGAAACCAAGGAGCCCCCAAAGGCAGCATTCAGGAATAAAGGCATGATTAAACCTGGTGGAAAATAATACCCATACACAATCCTAACGGGACCAAGTAGGAAGGCAAAAACCAGCAACAGCAAAGTAGGAACTGGAGGAAGCACAGGTTTGGGGCTGGGGTAGGAGGGAGAGCCTGGAGAGAAGCACAGAGCTATAGGGGATTTTTAGAGGCAGCCTAAGGGCATGTCTGGAGTGAGGGAGGGCAGTGTTAAAGGCGCAGAACCTGTTCAGACAGGTATGGAAGCAAGACAAAGCGTATCATTGTGAGGGAGTTAAGGTCAGTCATCACGACTGATGTCCGGACGATTGAAGAGGAGGGTAGAAAAGAGGCAGTCAGGGCCGCCGTGATGAGGAGCCTGGGAAAGTACCCTCAGGGGACTGAACATCATCCTCCCAGCTGGGATTTCCCACAGGGTGGCAGGGGCACCACTGGCAGTTATCAGTGTGTTGATTCATGGTTTACAAACAATATTTTAAAGATTTTTAGGAAGTTCCTTAAAAAAAACTAAAAATAGAGCTACCATATATGATGATCCTGCTCCTGGGCATATATCTGGAGAAAACCATAATTCAAAAAGATACATTCACCCCAATGTTCATAGCAGCACTATTTACAATAGCCAAGACTTGGAAGCAACCTAAATGTCCAACAACAGATGCATGGATAAAGAATATGTGGTATATTTATACAATGAATATTACTCAGCCATAAAAAGAATGAAATAATGCCATTTGCAGCAACATGAATGGACCTAGAGATTATCATACTAAGTGAAATAAGCCAGACAAAGACAAATATCATATGATATCGGTTATATGTGGAATCCAAAAAAAATGATACAAATGAACTTATATACAAAACAGAAATAGACCCACAGACATAGAAAACAAACTTATGGGAACCAAAGGGGAAAGGGGTACGGGGGAGGGATAAAATAGGAGTTTGAGATTAACATATACATACTACCACATACAAAATAGATAACCAACAAGGACAAGCCATGTAGCACAGGAAATTATACTGAATAGTTTGCTAATAACCTATAAGGGAAAAGATGTGAAAAAAAACCATATGTATGTATGACTGCATCACTTTGCTGTATATCTGAAAACTAACACAACTTTGTAAATTAATTATACTTCAAAAAAAATTTTTAAAGATTTTTAGTAGTTTTGTATTTATTTTTTTACAAATTAGAAAAATATGTACTTAGCACCTCAAATCCAAAATTATATGGATACAAAAGCTGCTTAAGATGAAGTAAACATAGATAGTACCACAGTGGGCTTGATCTATAGTAAAAATTAAGAAAATACAAAAGATAGTATTAATACAGATACAGCAAAAAATTGAGAAGGTGGCCTATAAATGACTAAAGTTTGAAAATGTTGGTAATAAGCAATGGGGAGCCCGTGAAAAGTTTTAGGTATTGGACTATATCCTAGAACATTGTTCTTTCAGGGGCAGGGGTAGGTTGGGAACTAGAGGTATCTGTTAAGGGGGACTGCATTTCCCTTCCAGAACCATTGTAGACTCTACCTACTTTTTGAGTCCACGTTTCAATATAAACTCTAATTTGAACTCTGAAGTCCTTAGACAATTCTGTAAGAACCACCTTTGAATAGTTTTAAATACCTATGACTTTCTTTTAATTTTGAACAACTGGATTATATATTTAAGTGAATAATTTTGGTAGAAATGTGCAGTGGTCAAAATGACTTCCATGGTGTGGAGTAATGAGATACTAACCATGTCTACTGAATGCTAGTAAATCTGTGTCCCTGTAATTATTAAGTTAATTTGATTTACATAGACCTGGTGATATTTTAAAAAATATGGCTGGTACATTATGTATTAATCATGATTTTTTAATTTTCTATATTTCATGATAATTTGACATCTGGGGGCCTTGTGAACTGAAGAGGAACTGCCCGTCCCAAGATTAGCTAATTCCTAGAGATATTAAACAATTTGCTTGTAAGCATACCTTTTATATGCAAACCAACCCATCCTAAATCCAATCCATCCTAAGCCATCCAAAGTATGCTTGTAAACATACCTTTTATATGCAAACAACCCACTCTAAGTCCATCCTATGGACTCCCACCCACCTCCTCTTATCAGACACCTGCAGTCTGGGACACTATCTGGCTGCCCTCAGTCACCCCAAAGCCAGGTACTGGACAACTAGAGATCACTCCCATAGCCCAGAGCCTGCCAAAATTATTCAAACTATTCCATCCTAAGCCTGCTCAGCTGCTTAACCAGTTTGCCCATTCCTTCCCAAGAAAACCAAAATAAAAGTTGTTGCCATGCCCTCCCCTCACTCCTTCTGCCTCCTGACCAACCCTGGTGCTTCTCCATGTGGTCTTGCATGTCTTGGTATATCTCTTCTTGGGAACTGTAAGCAAAAAAATCTTTTTTCAAAAACAGTTGTCTCTGCGTCTCATGTAGTGAAAAGCCAGCTACATTAACTATCTATGGTAATCATCCTCTCATGCAATCAAGGGTTGGATTTGTAAGAAATTTGAGCTCAGAGTAACTTACACATTGCAAAACAACACCACGAAACTATGGGCTGCAAGGCAGCATTATTTCTTGGTTCCAGGAAGAAATCCAAAAAGGACTTTTTCCCAGCCAGTATACCCATTTTTCCATATCTTCCTACATGAGATGTTGTTTTTGTATGCCAGGGTAAATTAACTGCTGTAACAAATAACCCTAAATCTCAATTGCTTAAGATAATAAAATTTACTTCTTAATCACCAAAATCCAATGCAGGTGTTCATAGTTGGACAGCTCTCCTGGCTGCCTCCGTGACTCAGTAATCAAGTGTTCTTTCATCCTGTTATGCTGCCAGTTTCAAAACGTGGTCTCCAAGGTCACCAGAGAAGGTGAGACAATTATGGAAAAGGCATATCAGATACATACTCAACTTCAGACACAAATGGCAATGAAAATGTCTACATACATGCTATTGGTGAGAAGTAGACACATTCCCCTACCCCTTCCAATGATGCCAGGGAACTAGGAAATAGTCTCTAGCTGGGCAGCCACTTCAAAGCAACCACTCTGCACTAAAAAAGAGCTCAAACCTTTCATAGTCAGCTAACCATTTTTCATTAATTCGAGACATGTGACCCAGGCCTGCATTCTGGTGATAGAGTAACTATGGGTTGGTCAAGTGATAATGTAAAACAGTGGTTTTTACCTGCTTGGGGGGTCATGAATCTTATAAAATGTATGGACTCTCTCCCTAGAATAACATATAAGCATAATAAGCACACACAATTTTCACGGAATTTCAGGAGCTTCATGGATTCCCTGAAGCCCATCACTGAAATTATTAGAGGGACATAGATCTATACTCTTGGTGTAGTTGAGATTATTTGGCTTGAGTTATATTTTGAATAGTAATGTAAATCATGAACCATGAGCCAACTTAGATTTTTTCCTGCTAGATTGAGTTTTTAAATTTAAATGCTAGAACTAAGAGATTCAGAATATCAGCAGTGTGTCATCCAACTTTCAGAAGCCAGTTTTGCACTGAGCAGAAATTTTTATCTCTACTACTACAAAAGACTTTATGGTGATATCCTGCCATCCGTTTGCCACTCTCCAATCCATTCTACATGCCAACCAGAGTGACATCTAAAAATTCTATTTTTTTCACGTCACTCCCTCTTAAAGACCTTTCAGTGGATAAAGACCTAAACCCTTAACATGGCATACAAGCCCTGAATAAACCTTCCCTACCTGATTCTCACATTGTTTGCTGCCGTGTTTTTTTGTACTCCCTCCAACTTTACGTTTGGTAGTGTATATATGTCCATGCCACTCTCTCACTTTGTCCCAGCTTACCCTTCCCCCTCCCCGTATCCTCAAGTCCATTCTCTAGTAGGTCTGCATCTTTATTCCCGTCCTGCCCCTAGATTCCTCATGACCTTTTTTTTTTTTAATTCCACATATATGTGTTAGCATACGGTATTTGCTTTTCTCTCTCTGACCCACTTCACTCTGTATGACAGTCTCTAGGCTTCATTCTTTATATAGTTAATTGCTACTCTTCCTTCAGGTCTCAGCTCAAAGGTCATTTCCTCAGAGATGCCTTCACAGAGACATAAAGTAAGTCAGGTCTCCTATATGTTCTTAGAGTACCCTGTAAGCTTTCCTCTTAGTGAGCAGCATGGTTTATAACTATGTGTGATTATTTGATTTTATGGGTCACTCCCACTAAAAGGTAAGGTCCATGAGGGAAGAAACTGTGAGCACCTGGTGCCACAACTCAGCACCTGGCTTAGCACATGGACTGTAACGGGAATTCAACATTTGTTGAATATTAGATGAATGAGGATGGATGAATGAATGAATGAAGAATGTTGCCTATGGTTTACTCTATATCTTGAGAAAGAAAAAGCTAAGTGATAAAGGTCTTGAAACCGAATTATTTTCTCATTCCGAGAAGTGAATAGAATAACCAAATCAGTAAATGGTATAATTTTAAGGAACTTCACAGTTAGGCAATGACTTTACTGTGTGGCATAGCAACCTCTTCTCTTAGATGACGTCTAATCCAATAGGAGAAACAAGCAGTAAAACGTGTCTATCATTATTTTATATTTACCACAAAGAGAAGGGCTCATGGAAGGGGACTATCATACAAGGAACTGGTAAGTAAGAGACTATTGGATTAATCCAGGAAGGCTTCCTGGGGGAGATGGTCCTTTGGGTACAGTTTGAGGGCCTCTTTATGACACTTCTTTATTGAAATATATTTGGTTGCCTGAGTGCCAACGAAAGACTTTCCCCACAAATCTTGCTCCCCAGCTTTTCTGTGTTGCTGTCACAAGGATAAAGCTATAAGTTATGAGAAAGGCTGAAAGGCAAAGATTAGGCTGGCATTTCAGTTCCCCAGCAGAGAACAAGACATTATTTTATATTTTATATATATATATATATATATATATATATATTTGTGTATATATATATATATTTTAATTGAAGTATAGTTGATTTACAATGTGTTAGTTTCTGGTGTACAGAAAAGTGATTCAGTTATATACATATATACGTATGTATATGTATATATATTCTTTTCAGATTCCTTTCCATTATAGCTTATTACAAGGTATTGAAAATAGTTCCCTGTGCTAGACAGTAGGACCTTCCCCTCTGCCCCTACCCCAGTTTCCCCTTTGATAACCATAAGTTTGTTTTCTATGCCTGTGAGTCTGTTTCTGTTTTATAAATAAGTTCATTTGTATCATTTTTTAGATTCCACATATAAGTGATATATAATATTTGTCTTTCTCTATCTGACTTACTTCATTTAGTATATAATCTCTAGGTCCATACATGTTGCTGCAAATGGCATTATTTTATTCTTTTTATGGTTGAGTAATATTCCACTGTATATCTACACCACATCTTCTTTATCCATTCATCTGTTGATGGACATTTAGGTTGTTTCCATGTCTTGGCTATTGTAAATAGTGCTGCAATGAACACTGGGGTGCATGTATGTTTTCAAATTAGAGTTTTCTCTGGATATATGCCCAGGAGTGGGATTGTTGGATCATATGGAGAAAAAGACTTTAAACAGTTGTGTCTCATACTCTCTCTGGTAGATTTTATTGTTTTTCAAAATAGTCACTGTGTCTCCAGGTGGGAGGATTTTACATTCCTGTAAGACTCGGTTATGTGATTTCCTTTGGCAAATGACACAGTGGTGGAAGTGACATGTGCAGAAGCTTTGAGAGCTGTTGTGAGGTTCCACCACCTCTCTCTTTTTTCCCTCTGACACAAAGCCCATCATGTCCTCAGATGAGGCTCTATCAACCTGGATTTCAAGGTGGTGAGGATAAGGAACAGAGCCACGACTGACCTCCAGCCAACATGTAACATGACCAACACATTAGCTTTATTCCTGTAAGACACTAAAATTTGAGGGTTGTTACTGCAGCATTACCCAGTAAAAGATGACTGATACACTTTCCTTCACAAAAACTATATATATAATTCAACTCAAATTTAGAGCTCTACACCTAATGAAAGAATGATCATTCTTATTTGGATGAATCATCTACCATTTTTATCCAAATGCACAGCTTCAGGAAGGTACAAATGCAGTCGTGAGAGAAAAAGTGGAATTCTCAATCATTGGAGCCAATGGACTAACTTCTGAATTCACTGATTTGAAGGATGTGGAAGCCAGCTTGCCTTGTAGCTTTCTACTGAAAGTCCAGGAGGACACCACTTTATATAGAGAGGAACACTAACAATAGATTCATGACAACTAGATGAGGATTTCCCTTCTTGGGAAGGAAAATCGATGAAAACAAATAAATAAATCTGCTGATTTACACTAGAAAAATAGGAGTCAGAGCTCATCATGATATCATTTTTAATAGTAATATCTCATAGAGAAATAAAAAGAAACTTTTTCAAGACAAAATTAGTTTATAAAAATTGGCTAAGTTCTTGCTTAACATTCCTTCTTCCTCCTCCTCTCGTCTTCTTCCCATTCCTGCTCCTCTTCCCTTCTCTGTCTTTCTTCCTTGTCCTTTCCTCAAATTGACTCATGGCCATCTTTGGAAGATGCAAAGATGATAGATATAAATAGACGTAGACATCCAAAGAAGATATCCAGATGGCCAAAAAGCACATGAAAAGATGCTCAACATCACTAATTATTCGAGAAATGCAAATCAAAACTACAATGAGGTATCACCTCACACTGGTCAGAATGGCCATCATCAAAAAGTCTACAAACAATAAATGCTGGAGAGAGTTGGAGAAAAGGGAACCCTCCTACACTGTTGGTGGTAATGTAAACTGGTTCAACCACTATGGGAAACAGTATGGAGATTCCTTAAAAAACTAGGAGTAGAACTACCATATGATCCTGCAATTCCACTCCTGGGCATATATCCAGAGAAAACCATAATGTGAAAAGATACATGCACCCCAATGTTCATTGCAGCACTATTTACAATAGCCAGGACATGGAAGCAACCTAAATGTCCATCAACACAAGAATGGATAAAGAAGATGTGGTACATATACACAATGGAATATGACTCAGCCATAAAAAAGAATGAATATAGCTGATTCATTTTGTTATAAAGCAGAAACTAACACACCATTGTAAAGCAATTATACTCCAATAAAGATGTTAAAAAAAAAGAATGAAATATTACCATTTGCAGCAACATGGATGGACCTAGTATCATACTCAGTGAAGTAAGTCAGAGAAAGACAAACATCATATGATATCACTTATATGTGGAATCTAATTTTTAAAAAAATGATACAAATGAACATATTTACAAAACAGAAAGAGACTTACAGATATCAAAAACAAACTAATGGTTACCAAAGGGGAAATGTGGGGGGAGGTGGGTAAATCAGGAGCTTGGGATGAACATACATACACTACTATATATAAGATAGACAACCAACAAGGACCTACAGTATAGCACAGGGAACTCTACTCAGTATTCTGTGATAACCTATATGAGAAAAGAATCTTAAAAAGAATGAATATATGTATACATATAACTGAATCACTTTGCTTTACACCTGAAACTAACACAATATTATAAATCAACTATACTCCAATATAATTAAAATAAATAAATAGGCATAGACATACACAATGATACCTATATCCCTATTGAAAGAAAAAGATTAAATATACATTTATTTCTAAGAGTTCATAATTCTAAAACATTAATAAAAGAACTTGCTTAACCCTAAACTTCTAAAGCTTGAAAAGCCCTCTAAAAACCGCTTGAAATTCGAGGGTTTTTGATACTTTCTTTTAAGTATGCAAAAGTGTATTCTCATTTCCCAGTGTATTCTCATTTCCCCCAGGCTTGGCTGGCCATGAACAGTTTTAATTCAACTTCATAAGCTTTCCTTGAGTGCCTGCTAGGACCATAAATTCTTCAAGTACAACTTGCAGTTTAAAAGTACGGATTATCTTGCTTGAGACCCCTTTTGCCATGAACTTTCTATCCCAAGGTCAATTCCAGTTAAACCCCCTCCCTGCCCCCCACAAACACATCAATATTCCTGAATCTGAACTGTGGTGTACATTACCAATTATTACCCCCTATTGTCAAGCAATATTGCCCACCCCCTAAATGTGGGAAGTTTTTTAAATGTTCAATAAAAGCTGTATGTGCACAGCTAGATTTGCCATTTAATCGTTCAAGTTACTTTCTGGAAGCTGAGAATCTATACGTAATTCAGACATCTTGCTGTTTAGTCCCTGTGAAACCCATTTAAAACTAGGAATAGGAGCAGTGATATTTATGTGTCATGGTGTCTGAATTTGTAAAGGTTTTCTGATAATCTGAGGAGTAATACTGAATTACTCTCAGCAAATATTTTGCTTTATTTTTGTAACTTTGTGATATAGTGCAGAGTCTTGGTTATTGAGTTGGAATGTAGGGATTTCTAAAAGGGTTTTATATACAATATTTCTGTAACCTAACAAAAAATGTAAATGGTTTACAATTTCATGACCATGAATATGATGAACTACTCTTTGTTCTGAATTGCTCTAGTCCAATGTAGAATGATTATCATCAGATTGATCTGCATGAGAATTCAAAGCCAATTATGTATATATATGAAAGAGAGTTGATTTCCCATAGTAGTTCTATGGTTTAAAACCATTAAAGGAAAGGGAGCATTGCAAATGCCCCACTTCAACAACACTACAGTCCATCAATTAAGCAATACATAAAGCATATAATGATGATAATTCCTGTGTATGTCAACCAGGAAACAGACCATCTAGTTGCCTCACCATGAGAATAATGATCCTGTGATAGCTTGGGTAGGTCATTCCCTCTCCCAGCTCAAACTGTGAGGGAAGACAGAACAGATTTGCTGAGTTGGTGCTTTTCTTTAATGCCAAATGCCAAGTAAGCCAGAGTCTTCAGACATCTGTGTTATCAAAACCACAAAACACCCAGTTTGTGACTTAAGAGAACACTAAGTTACCAAAATTTAGGACTGAGTAGAACTATTTGACATCTTGTAGTTTATTCTATTCATTTTAACAGTGTGATTACTAAGGCCCAGAGAGGCAGGGTGCCTTGTTCAACAGCACAAATCTAGCAATAACAAATGTATAGAAAGGACTGTGCCCTACTCTGTCACTCCTAGCACAGGGCTTTCCTCTCTCCCATGTCATTTGGTAACAATGACCATTTCCCAAAACTGAACCCAGGAGTAAAAAGCATGACATGTGAACTTTTAAACTAGAATTAAAATTCAAAACTGTAGGACATCTCTTGGAAATTTTAAATCTAGTAGCACTAACAAAAACAAAGTTTAATTAGAAAAGCTTAAAGTATGCTCATTTTTCCCCCTGTGCTATAGGAAAAAGAACTTGCTACTCATATATCAAGCTACCAAGAGAACTCCATAAATTATTTTCTGCTTGGGCTAACTTTGCATTACTCTTACCCATTCTGTGTAATCCTTAAAGGATTATCGTAAAAGAAAGACATGGTTTTATTGCAAAATTATCTCTAAATCAGAAGTGCTGACCTAATTTGACTTTTCTTCTTATCAGACAATGTTAAAATGTAATTTTCCCTATTATTGAATCTGAATATAAATTAAGAGCTATTGCTTAAATATACATATCATGTGACTATAAAATTTGAAACTGAGTCTTATAAACACTCAAGAGAATTCAAACATACAAAGAATTACTGTTAGATCAAGTACCCACCTGTTAGATCAAGAGACCACAAACTCAACACTGCTTCACATCTATGCAATTTTTCTTGATGTAGTACTTACTTTTTTGGAAATTGCCTTCATAGCAATGAATTTACACAATTAAATTTAATCTTATTATTATAGTCATACCCTGTGTTTCACCAAAAGCCTATCGCCTTTTTTTTTAACCATTGATGTTTTTCTACAGACTCAGCTCCTGATTATTTCCTACTATTAAAAAAAATGAAATTAAAAAAAATGAAATTTATCTTCAAAGGGCAACCATCTGTTACCAACCAAGATCACTTGGAAAGAATATTAATCAGGTTCTTTAAAATATTTAAAGAAAATTTGATTAGCCATGGCAAGAACATTGGGATAAGCACATGGCCTTCCAATCTTTACTACAGGAAGAGATTGCTTTCATCAATATGAACACACTCTGGCATACTTCTTAAAAATCAGTCTTTTTCATTTGAATAACCAACGTCATATAGTTTATGCTTGTACAAGTATACCTCTAAGTTTTTTCTATAAGGTGGTTTGAAGCCAAAGCTGAAAAATGTTCTGCTACACATCTTAGACTATTACTTCTTTTATTCTTTGTGTAGAAAGAGCAGAAACATTCAAGCTGTAATGATTTTCATCTGCTCAATGCAGCCACAATGCCAACAGATCTTAGTTGATTAATGCTTGAAATATAAAAATTCAAACGTGTACTCTGCATATATGTGTGCGTGAATATGTGTGGCTGGGGATGTGGGAAGGTTATTTGTGGTTTAATTATTCTTAGTAAAGTTTCTTCAACCTGCTCCAAGACAGCTATTCCAACTAATCTGCACTAGAGCCTTCTGGGGCATTTGGAGAGGAGAGAAGGCCTTTCATTTCCCCTTTCTCCACTAGCCCACATCCTCTTTACCTCCTCCAGATACCCTGGCTCAGCATGGGTTACAGACATCAGAACCTCCTCAGAGTAAGTTGCCCTTTCCACCTGGAGCTAGGGCTGCTGTCTGAATGGGAATGGAAAAGCTGTGGGCATCACCTAAGAAAGGACTGTTCCCTCTTTCTCTTAGAACTCCACACTGAAAACCTAGAAAAAAGAAAAGGGGCATAGGAAAGTAGACCCATATGCCAGGTTGGTGGGCAATAGAATGTAGGAAAGGTTATCAGAAGACGCTCTGGAGTTAAGCTAGCTGGGATTGAATTCTGACTCTGAGCTTCCTTTGTGAACCTAGACAAGATCTACAAATTATCTGTGCCTCAGTTTTCTCATCTATAAAATGGGTATAATACTGCCTATATTATAGAGTTATTAGAACAGTTCTTGAAACCTGATGAGCACTCAGTTGACATTAACTAAAATTATTATTAATAACTATCATCTACTGAGAGCTTACTGTGTTTCCAAGTACCCCATTAATATAGCCCACACTTCCCTTAGAATTCTTCTCATGGATTTCCACTTTCCAAAGTGAAATCAAATCTCAACTACCTATTTAATGGTGATGTTTCCTTTCTTTGGTTAGCACAATCACTGGTTGATAGTACACAGAAATATGTCATTTTAATTTTTTGTAACAGTAAATTTTACATTCTTCAACACACATGCCAATTCCTTGAATATATAAAATGAAAATTTAACAATCATGAAAACAAATTTATAGCCTTCACTCACCCCCACTGCACCTTCATTCTATTCATTCTTCAGTGTCAACCAAGACAACTCACAACCTAAGAGAAAAGACAGGACAGAAATCAGAAGTCAGTGCAACCCATTCTGCCCAACTTCTAAGCATGGTTACTGAGCTAAATATATCCATGCTCTATGGCAGTGAGAAGGATTGTACATCCTGCCAAGGGAGCCACAGTCATGACAGCAATTGTGAAAAGCTGGCGACCTTGCTGGAGACTGTGAGGGAGACCAGTGCTAGATACTTCGTGAGCTGTCATGGACAGAGTGCAGGGCCTATTTAAGGAACCAAGGCTTCAGTGAAGAAGCCTCATCCTTTTGTAAATGAAAGGGCAGAGGCTTCCTTCCAACCCCCTTAGTGGCTTTCTCCAAGCTGCCTCAGCTCAAGAGCCTCAATCTAATTCCAGATATTTTTCATTTGCCTGCAAACCACTACATGGACAACAGAAATTCAGGCCCAGGAAGTAATTTGCAGCATCTCCAAATTATCTACTCTCCTGGAAAGCCCACTTTAAAACCAGATTTTTAAAGGAAGTAGAATTTTGGAAGGGACCCACAATCCTTTTTTGCATCACCAGGAAAACAGCTTCCCTGTAATCCCTTCATTTAAAAAAAGTTCTCATGGATTAATCTCCCCTAGGCAGGTATAATTACTGGTATTTCAACTCCATAAGCAATTCAACTGCAATAAATAAACTAAAATAATGAGAATAATAATCTTATAATAACCACACACTATACATGATCAATACCTTTCTTTCATTCTTTATATACAAGATCTATACCTTCCCATTCCTATGATTATTTCCCAACTCTGGTAAGAAAACACTCTCAATAACTCTGAGAAATGTCCCGTGGGATTACTCTAAAGGACATAATTTCAGCTACTGAGAAAGAGACTCAATGTAATTAAGATTCAATTAGTATAAGATTGTTTTCAGAGATTGATAATTGTACCTTGGGCTTTACAATAACCAAACTTAATGCCTGTAACCTCCCCCAGACTGAGGGCAGGTGCCTTCCCACACATCTGCCACATTGTTTCACTGAATCTTGAAGTGTGGCCAATCATAGTTTTGTGTATTGTTTTCCCAGACACACAATTTTATTTATCTAAGACAGTTTATATATTTGCAAATGACGGCACTTACAAGGGCTGCAAGTGTCTACTGAGAAAATTAACCTGTATGCTATTGTTGGAAATGCTGCTCCCTCCCTCTGGGAAGTGTCTTTTGATTGCTTTCTCAGCTAAACTGTTTTATCCTCTCACTGCCTTCTTTCAGTGTAACCCAAACTAGGTTGCTTATTGCTAGTGCCATAACCCCCTCTTCTCACCAGGCGCAGAGTTAGAATATATTTTTCAGTCTCTTTTTTTCACTATAGGGTGGAACCTATGCCTGAGATCTTGACAACAAAACATGTGCAAAAGTGATGGGTGCCATTTCCAGCCCTGTGTCATTAGAACCTTCTACGCATGACCCTTGCTCTCTTTTCCTGGCTGAATGGAGAGGACTCTGAGGACCTAGGGCAGGCTGTGGAGCCTTTAGATGGAAGGACTTGCGCCCGTGCCCCTGAATGACTGTGTAGAACAAGGTCTACTCCACCTGACCCTGCCATTCCACACTGACCTATGATGTAAGGAAGAAATAAATCTTTGTTGTGGTAAGAAACTTAGAACTGAGATTTAAGTTCTAAGCTTAGATCTGGGGGTTTATCTGTTACAGCGACTAGCACTGTTTATCAAAGACAGTTATTTTGGAGCTTCCCTGGTGGCGCAGTGGTTGAGAGTCCGCCTGCCGATGCAGGGGACATGGGTTCGTGCACCGGTCTGGGAGGATCCCACATGCCGCGGAGCGGCTGGGCCCGTGAGCCATGGCTGCTGGGCCTGCGCGTCCGGAGCCTGTGCTCCACAATGGGAGAGGCCACAACAGTGAGAGGCCTGCGTACCGCCAAAAAAAAAAAAAAAAAAAAAAAAAAAAAGACAGTTATTTTCTCACTTGCTTCTGTCTCTCCATTTCCACGGTCATCTCACATTTTCCTCCATTTCTTCTTTTCTTTCATTTATACTGCAAAGAATTATTGTGTGCCCAACATACATGCTAGTAACAAAGTACATCCTACATTAACTGTGTTCAAAGTAGGCCAAATGAATAATCAACCACCTTACGATTTGACAAGCCCAATTATGTAGGTCTACTAATTCTTTAAGAGAAGTGTCAGCAAACTACAACCTGGCTGTTTGGTTAAATTAAATTTTAGGGGAACATAGCCATGCTCATTCATTTACATCTTATCTGTAGTGTAGTGACCTTGGAACCTCCAAGAAAGCAAGAATGACCAATAAGGCCTTGTAACCTGCAGCTTTCTTGCTACACTAGCTGAGTTGAATAGTGATAACAGAGACTGTCCTAAAAAATCTAGTATTTTCTGGTCCTTTGAAGACAAAGTTTAAGAAAAAGCTTTAAACATTTTGGAAAGGATTCTCGAAAGAGAATATGCATGAATTGGGTTTTGGAGGAGTTCACTGTGGTAGAAAAAGAGGAAGAGTGCATTCTGGGGAGGGATAATAATAGCCAAGCAAAAAATAGGTAAGTTTAAAGGTTACTCAGACAGCACTGAGAGAGTGATCTTCCCCCTGATCACCAGTTACTAGTGGGAAGGAGCAACAGGAAGCATCATATCAAAGGGAAATGTCTTGAAACAAGCAAACCTCTTGACCTCAGCCTCTTCATTCTGCCTGAGTACAACATTTTAATAAATAATATTATATCAACACTAAATAGCTTCAAGCTCAACTATGGATAAGTGAGCTGTAAATCTTCATCCATCACTTATCAATAAACTGTAACAGAGTTCTGTTTCCAGGTAATCTTACCCAGACACAAAAGACCTTTACACCTATGGTAATGGTAAGAAATATTTAGACAAAATAAAATCATACGTTTCTGTGAGATTTGCAAAGAGTGGCAGGTGCAAGGAAGCCTTAATGAAATGAATTTCAGAGAGTATGTCAGATCCCTTCTTAGATGAACAGAGTATGTAAGTTCCCACACCTGGGAGTGAATACCTGGTCTGCGTATGGGAGGATGGAGGAGCCAGCTTGTTGTAGCTTGGGATGTTTTGAGTGAAAGAGAAATCAGACAAATGTTATTAAACAGTGAAGCATAGCAGGGAAGACTAGAGCCTGACAGAGCCCTAAATGAAAAACGAATTGCTCAGCCTGAGAGTGATCTCCTTGACATAACCCCCAGATTATACTGAGAAGGAAATGGGAGGGAAAAACACATAATTACATAGTCTCTCACATTCCCATGATACTCAATTTCTAGCGATCCTCCAGATTTTTTTTTCTTTACCATCTTTACTGGAGTATAATTGCTTTACAGTGTTGTGTTAGTGTCTGCTGTATATCAAAGTGAATCAGCTATATGTACACGTATATCCCCATATCCCCTCCCTCTTGAGCCTCTCTCCCACCCTCCCTATCCCCCCGCTCTAGGTGGTCACAAAGCACCGAGCTGATCTCCCTGTGCTATGTGGCTGTTTCCCACTAGCTATCTATTTTTCACTTGGTAGTGTATATATGTCCATGCCACTCTCTCACTTCGTCCCAGCTTACCCTTCCCCCTTCCCATGTCCTCAAGTCCATTCTCTATGTCTGTGTCTTTATTCCTGCCCTGCAACTAGGTTCATCAAAACGATTTTTTTTAACATTCCATATATATGTGTTAGCATATGGTATCTGTTTTTTTCTGACTTACTTCAATCTGTATGAAAGACTCTAGGTCCATCCACCTCACTACAAATAACTCAATTTCATTTCTTTTTATGGCTGAGTAATATTCCACTGTATATATGTGCAACGTCTTCTCTATCCATTCATCTGTTGATGGACACTTAGGTTGCTTCCATGTCCTGGCTATTGTAAATAGAGCTGCAGTGAACATTGTGGTACATGACTCTTTTTGAATTACGGTTTTGTCAGGGTGTATGCCCAGTAGTGGGATTGCTGGGTCGTATGATAGTTCTATGTGTAGTTTTTTAAGGAACCTCCATACTGTTCTCCATAGTGGCTGTATCAATTTACATTCCCACCAACAGTGCAAGAGGGTTCCCTTTTCTCCACACCCTCTCCAGCATTTATTGTTTGTACATTTTTTGATGATGGCCATTCTGACTGGTGTGAGGTGATACCTCATTGTAGTTTTGATTTGCATTTCTCTGATGATTAGTGATGTTGAGCATCCTTTCATGTGTTTGTTGGCAATCTGTATATCTTCTTTGGAGAAATGTCTATTTAGGTCTTCTGCCCATTTTTGGATTGGGTTGTTTGCTTTTGTGGTATTGAGCTTCATGAGCTGCTTGTATATTTTGGAGATTAATCCTTTGCCAGTTTCTTCGTATGCAAATATTTCTTCCCACTCTGAGGGTTCTCTTTTCATCTTGTTTATGGTTTCCTTTGCTGTGCAAAAGCTTTTAATTTCATTAGGACCCATTTGTTTATTTTTGCTTTTATTTCCATCTCTATAGAAGGTGGGTCAAAAAGGATCTTGCTGTGATTTATGTCATAGAGTGTTCTGCCTAAATTTTCCTCTAAGAGTTTTATAGTGCCTGGCCTTACATTTAGGTCTTTAATCCATTGTGAGTTTATTTTTGCATAGGGTGTTATGAAGTGTTCTAATTTCATTCTTTTACATGTAGCTGTCCAGTTTCCCAGCACCACTTATTGAAAGGGCTGTCTTTTCTCCATTGTATACTCTTGCCTCCTTTATCAAAGATAAGGTGACCATATGTGCGTGGGTTTATCTCTGGGCTTTCTATCCCTTTCCATTGATCTATATTTCTGTTTTTGTGCCAGTACCATATTGTCTTGATTACTGTAGGTTGTAGTATAGTCTGAAGTCTGGGAGCCTAATTCCTCCAGCTCCGTTTCTCTTTCTCAAGATTGCTTTGGCTATTCGGGATATTTTGTGTTTCCATACAAATTGTGAAATGTTTTGTTCCAGTTCTGTGAAAAATGCCAGTGGTAGTTTGATAGGGATTGCATTGAATCTGTAGATTGCTTTGGGTAGTATAGTCATTTTCACAATGTTGATTCTTCCAATCCAAGAACATGGTATATCTCTCCATCTGTTTGTATTGTCATTAATTTCTTTCATTAGTGTCTTATAGTTTTCTGCAAACAGGTCTTTTGTCTCCATAGGTAGGTTTATTCCTAAGTATTTTATTCTTTTTGTTGCAGTGGTAAATGGGAGTGCTTCCTTAATTTCTCTTTCTGATGTTTCATCATTAGTGTATAGGAATGCAAGAGATTTCCATGAATTTTGTATCCTGCTACTTTACCAAATTTATTGATGAGCTCTAGTAGTTTTCTGGTAGCATCTTTAGGATTCTCTATGTATAGTATCATGTCATCTGCAAACAGTCACAGTTTTACTTCTTTTCTGATTTGGATTCCTTTTATTTCTTTTTCCTCTCTGATTGCTAAAACTTCCAAAACTATGTTGAAAAATAGCGGTGAGAGTGGGCAACCATGTCTTGTTCCTGATCTTAGAGGAAATGGTTTCAGTTTTTCACCATTGAGAATGATATTGGCTGTGGGTTTGTCATATATGGCCTTTATTGTGTTGAGGTAGTTTCCCTCTATGCCTACTCTCTGCAGAGTTTTTATCAAAAATGGGTGCTGAATTTTGTTGAAAGCTTTTTCTGCATCTACTGAGATGATCACATGGTTTTTATCCTTCACTTTGTTAACATGGTGTATCACATTGATTGATTTGCATATATTGAAGAATCCTTGCATTCCTGGGATTAATCCCACTTGATCATGGTGTATGATCCTTTTATTGTGTTCTTGGATTCTGTTTGCTAGTATTTTGTTGAGGATTTTTGCATCTATATTCATCAGAGATATTGGCCTGTAGTCTTCCTTTTATTGTCACATCTTTGTCTGCTTTTGGTGTCAGGGTGATGGTGGCCTCGTAGAATGAGTTTGGGAGTGTTCCTCCCTCTGCTATATTTTGGAAGAGTTTGAGAAGGATAGGTGTTAGCTCTTCTCTAAATATCTGCTAGAATTCACCTGTGAAGCCATCTGGTCCTGGGCTTTTGTTTATTGGAACATTTCTAATCACAGTTTCAACTTCAGTGCTTGTGATTGGTCTGTTTATATTTTCTACTTCTTCCTGGTTCAGTCTCGGAAGATTGTGCTTTTCTAAGAATGTGTCCATTTCTTCCAGGTTGTCCATTTTATTGACATATAGTTGCTTGTAGTAATCTCTCATGATCCTTTGTATTTCTGCAGTGTTCAGTTGTCACTTCTCCTTTTTCATTTCTAATTCTGTTGATTTGAGTCTTCTCCCTTTTTTTCTCGATGAGTCTGGCTAATGGTTTATCAATTTTATCTTCTCTAAGAACCAGCTTTCAGTTTTATTGATCTTTGTTATCATTTCCTTCATTTCTTTTTCAATTTTTTCTGATCTGATCTTTAGTATTTCTTTCCTTCTGATAACTTTGGTGTTTTTTTGTTCTTCTTTCTCTAATTGCTTTAGGTTTAAGGTTAGGTTGTTTATTTGAGATTTTTCTTTTTTCTTGAGGTAGGATTGTATTGCTATAAACTTCCCTCTTAAAACTGCTTTTGCTGTATCCCATAGGTTTTGGGTAGTCGTGTTTTGTCATTTGTTTCTAGGTATTTTTTGATTTCCTCTTTGATTTCTTCAGTGTTCTCTTGGTTATTTAGTAGCATATTGTTTAGTATCTAAGTGTTTGTATTTTTTAGTTTTTTTTCCCTGTAATTGATATCTAGTCTCATAGCACTGTGGTTGGAAAATATACTTGATACAATTTCAATTTTCTTAAATTTACCAAGGCTGGATTTGTGACCCAAGATATGGTCTCCTGGAGAACATTCTACGAGCACCTGAGAAGAAAGTGTTTTTGGATGGAATGTCCTATAAATATCATTTAAGTCCACCTTGTTTAATGTGTCATTTAAAGCTTGTGTTTCCTTATTTATTTTCATTTTGTATGACCTGTCCATTGGTGAAATTGGGGTGTTAAAGTCCCGTACTATGATTGTGTTACTTTCAATTTCCCCTTTTATGGCTGTTAGCATTTTCCTTATGTATTGAGGTGCTCCTATGTTGGGTGCATAAATATTTACAATTTTTACATCTTCTTCTTGGATTGATCCCTTGATCATTATGTAGTGTTCTTCTTTGTCTCTTGCAATAGTCTTTATTTTAAAGTCTATTTTGTCTGATATAAGAATTGCTACTCCAGCTTTCTTTTGATTTCCATTTGCATGGAATATCTTTTTCCATCCCTGCACTTTCAGTCTTTGTGTGTCCCTAGGTCTGCAGTGGGTCTCTTGTAGACAGCCTATGTATGGGTCTTGTTTTTGAATCCATTCAGCCAGTCTATGTCTTTTGGTTGGAGCATTTAATCCATTTACATTTAAGGTAATTATCAATATGTATGTTCCTATTACCGTTTTCTCAATTGTTTTGGGTTTGTTTTTGTAGGTCTTTTCCTTCTCTTGTGTTTCTTGACTAGAGAAGTTCCTTTAGCATTTGTTGTAAAGCTGGTTTGGTGGTGCTGAATGCTCTTAACTTTTGCATATGTGTAAAGGTTTTAATTTCTCCATCAAATCTGAATAAGATCCTTGTTGGGTAGAGTAATCTTGGTTGTAGTTTTTTCCCTTTCATCACTTTAAATATGTCCTTCCACTCCCTTCTGGCTTGCAGAGTTACTGCTGAAAAATCAGCTGTTAACCTTATGGGGATTCCCTTGTATGTTATTTGTTGCTTTTCCCTTGCTGCTTTTAATATTTTTTCTTTGAATTTAATTTTTGTTTTTTTTTGTTTTTGTTTTTGCGGTACATGGGCCTCTCACTGTTGTGGCCTCTCCCGTTGCGGAGCACAGGCTCCGGACGCGCAGGCCCAGCGGCCATGGCTCACGGGCCCAGCCGCTCCGCGGCATGTGGGATCCTCCCGGACCGGGGCACGAACCCGCGTCCCCTGCATCGGCAAGCGGACCCCCAACCACTGCGCCACCAGGGAAGCCCTAATTTTTGATAGTTTGATTAATATGTGTCTCAGCATGTTTCTCTTTGGGTTTTTCCTGTATGGGACTCTCTGTGCTTCCTGGACTTGGGTGACTATTTCCTTTCCCATGTTACGGAAGTTTTCAACTATAATCTCTTCAAATATTTTCTCAGACCCTTCTTTTTCTCTTATTCTTCTGGGAGCCCTATAATTAGAATATTTGTGTGTTTAATGTTGTCCCAGAAGTCTGTCAGACTGTCCTGAATTCTTTTCATTCTTTTTTCTTTATTCTGCTCCCTGGCAGTTATTTCCACCATTTTATCTTCCAGTTCACTTATCCGTTCTTCTGCCTCAGTTATTCTGTTATTGATTACTTCTAGAGTATTTTTAATTTCAGTTATTGCATTGTTCATCACTGTTTGTTTGCTCTTTAGTTCTTCTAGATCCTTGTTAAATGTTTCTTATATTTTCCCCATTCTATTTCCGAGATTTTGGATCATCTTTACTATTATTACTCTGAATTCTTTTTCAGGTAGGTTGTCTATTTCATCTTCATTTATTTGTTCTTGTAGGTTTTTACCTTGCTCCTTCATCTGTAACATAATTTTCAGTCGTTTCATTTTTTTTTTTGGTTTTTTTGATGGGTGGTGCTGTATTTCTGCCTTACTGGTTGTTTAGCCTGAGACATCCAGCACTGGAGTTTGCAGGCTGTTGGATAGAGCTGGGTCTTGGTGCTGAGATGAGGACCTCCAGGAGGCCTCACTCCCATTGATATTCCCTGGAGTGTCAGGTTGTCTGTTAGTTCAGCGGTTTGCACTTGGACCTCTGTCCTGGTGAGGTTAAAAAAAAAAAAAATAAAAACGAAGAAAGAAGAAAGAAGAAAAAAGGAGCAGTACAATATCAAAGAATAAAACACAAAATAAAATTAGAAAGATAATAAATATATTAGGAAAAATAAAACTATAATTGAAACAACTGCAACAAGGTAAAATAAAACCACAACAGAAAAAAGGGAAAAAAAGGGGGGGGGGTAACAAGCCAAAAGGAAAGAGAATAGCAAAGTATAAAGAATAAAATTAGAAAAATAAAAGATTTATTAGGAAAAATAAAAATATAAAAGAATCAACAATAATGAATCAACAAGGTAAAACAGAACCCCAATCAAAAAGAGGAAAAAAAAAAAAAGCTCAAGTAGCATTATTAAGATGTCAGGTATCCAAGCCAAAGCAGTTACTTATTCTATTTGCTTGGCGGTGTAAAGACAGACTTAATTGATAAAACCCAACTTCTGAGTGGCTTCTTTTTTCTTTTTATCCTCTTTTTTCCTTCTCTTTTCTTCCATTAACTGTTCTTCCCTTTCTTGCTCCTTCTCTCTCACAAACTGCAGCAGTGCTTAAATCCAGCAAATTGAGGCATACAAGGTAGAAATGGAAATGAAAAAAGGTCCAAAAAATGATTTCTTTTTGTCTGTTTTTTTGTATTTTAAATATTCAGAAACCAGCAGAGATTCTGTCGGCCATTTTGGCTTGAACTAACTCTCACACTCTCCCTCTTGCTCTCTCTCTCCCAGATCCTTCAGATTTTGATTCAAAGATGAAACTACAGCCTAACCTCCTCCCAGCTCAGATACTGACAAGGTCAGAAAGTCTGTGAAGGAAGTTGGGAGTGTAATTAATCACAGATGAATATGATATAATTATAATATAATTAAAGCTGTGATCCAGTTCCTGCTCAACACCCCTGTAGGAGAGAGATGAATTACTAGTCTGTCACCCTAATCAAAAGACAGAAGAAGGAACTTACACTCTCTGGATAATAAAAAAATAAATAAATAAATAATGTACTTCAGTCTCCACTGTTCTTTTATACACAATATCCAGAAAACAGTAAGAAATTATGAGACAGGCAATAAAACAGGAAAATGTGACACTATTTAAGAGACAAACATAGCCTATAGAGTCAGACCAACAAATGACCTAACTATTGGAATTAGCAAAGATTTTTAAACTAATTTTTAACTATTATAAATCTATTAAAGAAAAGATAAATGCAATGAATGGATAGGGGTTTTAAGGAAAGAAATAGAAACACTAAAATGAGCCAAAAGGAAAATTATAGCATTAAAAACAGAATATCTAAAATTAAAAATAATTAAATGTGCCTAATAGCAGTAGGCTAATCACAAACGTGCACTGTTTAGATCTCCTGCTATATGGAGAAAAACTGACAAATAGCCCAGCTACTGTTTCTCTGGCTCTATAGAGGCAGTCACATCAAAGCCAAGCCTGCTATAGGCTGCTCCCGGCTAATGGCTGAGCATCACAGGGCTATTAATAAAGGTCCAGTCCTATGAGTTGTAGGAATTCTCCAGTGGGTTACTTTGGATTAAGAAATTCCCATAAGCCTGGCAAAACATTTTTACTTCTGTGTAAAAGTCTAAATTTCCTATACAGTCCTCCTTCCTTATCCTTTTCATCTCCTTCACAGGCATCAAACTTTACTTACAATCTGAAGGTTCTCTCTACCTTTTTCTTTTATCCTTCACAGATATTTTCCCAACATATCTTTTGGAAATCTAATCTCATGTTTCATTTGCTTCTAAGAGGATCCAAACTAACACAAAAGGATTGTACATTTCAGAAAAAATCATCAGTGGAATTAAAGACAGCTCAGTAGAGATTTTCCAGTCTGAATCTCAGAGAAAAAAAATGATTGAAAGGAAAAAAGAACAGAGTGCATCAGTGACCTAAGAGATCAAATCAAATCATCTAATAGACATGCAACTGAAGTCTCAGGAGAGGACAGAGAGAAAAATATTTGGAGGGCCAATGACTGAACAACATTCAAATTTGATTAGAAATACAGTATCCACTCCAGAATCCAAGAAACTCAGTGAATTTCAAGCAGAAAGAAAACAAGCCAAACAACACTGGGGTATATTATGGTCTAATTACTGAAAACCAAGGATAAAGAGAAAATCATATGTGACAGGTTAAGAGGAGACAATGCATACAGAGAAACAAAGATGGGGATATTTGCTTTATGGCAGAAGCAAAGTAGTCCAGATGGCAATGGAACAACATCTTTAAGGGGCTAAGGAAGGGGGATTGTCAGTCTGCAGTTTTATAACCAGCAAAGATGTCCTTTAATTGTGGGAATGAGGATGGAGATGTTTTCAGATTGTAAAGGTCGGAAGAGATTATTGCCAGAAGATCCACACTATAGAGGATACTAAAGGAGGTTCTTTAGGTTGAGGGAGGACAGTGGAGCATAGACACTCTACAGGAAATATTAAGCACACCAGAGATAATAAATGTGGAAGTTTTTTTTTCTTTTTCTCAACTTATTTGATGGAAAGTTGACCATTTAAAGCAAAAAAGATAGAAATACGTTGTAGGGTTGGTAACGTGTAGAAGTAAAATGTATGAGGATCATGGCACCAAGGCTGGAGAAGGTGGATAGAAGTATATTGTTGTAGGGTTGTTGCCTTATATATGAGGTGGTGTCACGTTACTTCAAAATAACATGAGGTGGGCTTCCCTGGTGGTGCAGTGGTTGGGAATCTGCCTGCCAATGCAGGGGACACGGGTTCAAGCCCTGGTCTGGGAGGATCCCACATGCCACGGAGCAACTAAGCCCATGAGCCACAACTACTGAGCCTGCGCGTCTGGAGCCTGTGCTCCACAACGGGAGAGGCCGCGACAGTGAGAGGCCCATGCACTGCGATGAAGAGTGGCCCCTGCTCACCGCAACTGGAGAAAGCCCTCGCACAGAAACGAAGACCCAACACAGCCAAAAATAAATTAATTAATTAAAAATAAATAAATAAAATAACATGAGGTGAGGTGGGGATATCTATTGCGGTCCTATAGAAAACACTAAAAAATTTTTAAAAAGGGATAAAATTAAAAACAATAAAAGTAATAACCTATAATGACTACAAGCTTTTTGACCATGACCTACAATAATAAATATCATATATCTATCACTACCTGTACACAAGTGCTCCACAACAATCTTACACACACAAACACACATATAACAGAAAAAAAATTATTGAAAGTAATACTAATGATTACTAAGTGCAATGAATGCTTTTTATTCTTTTTCACTTTTTAACATCAATCATTACCTATTGAATCAATTTCATTACCAATCACAACTTCTCTATAGCATCTGCTGTGTCAGGCCATTTACTTAAAAAATATTTTTAAATTTACTTTTGTCACTTAATTGATGTTTACCAAAATATTCCAGGACATAAGTTATCCCTATTTTAGAAATGAGGAAACGGACATGGAGAAATTAACTAACATTCTTAAGATTGTAAGGCTAGTAAGTGGAAAAGGTAGGATGTTAATCTAGATATAAGAAGTCCAGGTTTCCGGGTAAAATGGCGGAAGAGTAAGACGCGGAGATTACCTTCCTCCCCACGGATACACCAGAAATACAGCTACACGTGGAACAACTCCTACAGAACACCTACCGAACGCTGGCAGAAGACCCCAGACCTCCCAAAAGGCAAGAAACTCCCCACATACCTGGGTAGGGCAAAGCGGAGAGATTCCCGCACAGAGGATCGGTGCCGAGCGGCACTCACCAGCCCGAGAGGCTTGTCTGCTCGCCCGCCAGGGCGGGCGGCGCTGGAAGCTGAGGCTCGGGCTTCGGTCAGAGCGCAGGGAGAGGACTGGGGCTGGCGGCGAGAACTCAGCCTGAGGGGGGCTAGTGTGCCACAGCTAGCCGGAAGGGAGTCCGGGAAAACTCTGGAGCTGCCGAAGAGGCAAGAGACTTTTTCTTCCCTCTTGGTTTCCTGGTGCGCGAGGAGAGGGGATTAAGAGCGCTGCTTAAAGGGGCTCCACAGACAGGCGCGAGTCACGACTGAAAGCGCGGAGCCCAGTGACGGGTGTGGGACGCTGGGGCTGCTGCTGCCGCCGCCAAGAACCCTGTGTGCGAGCGCAGGTCACTGTCCACACCGCCCTTCCGGGAGCCTGTGCAGCCCGCCACTGCCGGGGTCCCGGGATCCAGGGGCGGCTTCCCTGGGAGAACGCACGGCGCGCCTCGGGCTGGTGCAACGTCACGCCGACCTCTGCCGCTGCAGGCTCGCCCCGCACTCCGTGCCCCTCCCTCCCGCCCGGCCTGAGTGAGCCAGAGTCCCCGAAGAGGCTGCTCCTTTGACCCTGTCCTGTCTGAGCGAAGAACAGACGCCCTCCGGCGACCTACACGCAGAGGCGGGGTCAAATCCAAAGCTGAGACCCAGGAGCTGTGAGAACAAAGAAGTGAAAGGGAAACCTCTCCCAGCAGCCTCAGAAGCAGCGGATTAAAGCTCCATAATCAACTTGATGTACCCTGCATCTGTGGAATACATGAATAGACAACAAATCATCCCAAATTGAGGAGCCAGGAGTCAGTGCTGTGCCTCTGAGGTGGGAGAGTCAACCTCAGGACACTGGTCCACAAGAGACCTCCCAGCTCCACATAATATCAAACAGCGAAAATCTTCCAGAGATCTCCATCTCAACACCAGCACCCAGCTTCACTCAACGACCAGCAAGCTACAGTGCTGGACACCCTATGCCAAACAACTAGCAAGACAGGAACACAACGCCACCCATTAGCAGAGAGGTGGCCTAAAATCATAAAAAGCCCGCAGACACCCCAAAACACACCACCAGACGTGGACCTGCCCACCAGAAAGACAAGATCCAGCCTCATCCACCAGAACACAGGCACTAGTCCCCTCCACCAGGAAGCCTACACAACCCACTAAACCAACCTTAGCCACTGGGGACAGACACCAAAAACAACGGGAACTACGAACCTGCAGCCTGCAAAAAGGAGACCCCAAACACAGTAACATAAGCAAAATGAGAAGACAGAAAAACACACAGCAGGAGAAGGAGCAAGATAAAAACCCACCAGACCTAACAAATGAAGAGGTAATAGGCAGTCTACCTGAAAAAGAATTCAGAATAATGATGGTAAAGATGATCCAAGATTCTATTTCCCAGATGCAAAATCTTGGAAATAGAATAGACAAAATGCAAGAAACAGTTAACAAGGACCTAGAAGAACTAAAGATGAATCAAGCATCGATTAAAAACACAATAAATGAAATAAAAAATACTCTAGATGGGATCAATAGCAGAATAAGTGAGGCAGAAGAACGGATAAGTGAGGTGGAAGATAACATAGTGGAAATAACTGCTGCAGAGCAAAATAAAGAAAAAAGAATGAAAAGAACAGAGGACAGTCTCAGAGACCTCTGGGACAACATTAAACGCACCAACGTTCGAATTATAGGGGTTCCAGAAGAAGAAGAGAAAAAGAAAGGGACTGAGAAAATATTTGAAGAGATTATAGTTGAAAACTTCCCTAGTATGGGAAAAGAAATAGTCAATCAAGTCCAGGAGGCACAGAGAGTCCCATACAGAATAAATCCAAGGAGAAATACGCCAAGACACATATTAATCAAACTGTCAAAAATTAAACACAAAGAAATCATATTAAAAGCAGCAAGGGAAAAACAAGTAACACACAAGGGAATCCCCATCAGGATAACAGCTGATCTCTCAGCAGAAACTCTACAAGCCAGAAGGGAGTGGCAGGACATAATTAAAGTGATGAAGGAGAAAAACCTGCAACCAAGACTACTGTACCCAGCAAGGATCTCATTCAGATTTGATGGAGAAATTAAAACGTTTACAGACAAGCAAAAGCTGAGAGAGTTCAGCACCACCAAACCAGCTTTACAACAAATGCTAAAGGAACTTCTCTAAGCAAGAAACACAACAGAAGGAAAAGACCTACAATAACGAACCCAAAACAATTAAGAAAATGGGAATAGGAACATACATATCGATAATTACCTTAAATGTAAATGGACTAAATGCTCCCACCAAAAGACACAGATTGGCTGAATGGATACAAAAACAAGACCCATATATATGCTGTCTACAAGAGACCCACTTCAGACCTAGAGACACATACAGACTGAAAGTAAGGGGATGGAAGAAGATATTCCATGCAAATGGAAACCAAAAGAAAGCTGGAGTAGCAATTCTCATATCAGACAAAATAGACTTTAAAATAAAGACTACTAGAAGAGACAAAGAAGGACACTACATAATGATCAAGGGGTCGATCCAAGAAGAAGATATAACAATTGTAAATATTTATGCACCAAACATAGGAGCACCTCAATACATAAGGCAAATACTAACAGCCATAAAAGGAGAAATCGACAGTAACACAATCATAGTAGGGGACTTTAACACCCCACTTTCACCAATGGACAGATCATCCAAAATGAAAATAAATAAGGAAACACAAGCTGTAAATGATACATTAAACAAGATGGACTTAATTGATATTTATAGGACATTCCACCCAAAAACAACAGAATACACATTTTTCTCAAGTGCTCATGGAACATTCTCCAGGATAGATCATATCTTGGGTCACAAATCAAGCCTTGGTAAATTTAAGAAAATTGAAATTGTATCAAGTATCTTTTCCGACCACAATGCTATGAGACTAGATATCAATTACAGGAAAAGAGCTGTAAAAAATACAAACACATGGAGGCTAAACAATACACTACTTAATAACGAAGTGATCACTGAATAAATCAAAGAGGAAATTAAAAAATACCTAGAAACAAATGACAATGGAGACACGATGACCCAAAACGTATGGGATGCAGCAAAAGCAGTTCTAAGAGGGAAGTTTATAGCAATACAATCCCACCTTAAGAAACAGGAAACATCTCGAATAAACAACCTAACCTTCCACCTAAAGCAATTAGAGAAAGAAGAACAAAAACATCCCAAAGTTAGCAGAAGGAAAGAAATCATAAAAATCAGATCACAAATAAATGAAAAAGAAATGAAGGAAACGATAGCAAAGATCAATAAAACTAAAAGCTGGTTCTTTGAGAAGATAAACAAAATTGATAAACCATTAGCCAGACTCATCAAGAAAAAAAGGGAGAAGACTCAAATCAATAGAATTAGAAATGAAAAAGGAGAAGTAACAACTGACACTGCAGAAATACAAAAGATCATGAGAGATTACTATAAGCAACTCTATGCCAATAAAATGGACAACCTGGAAGAAATGGACAAATTCTTAGAAATGCACAACCTGCCAAGACTGAATCAGGAAGAAATAGAAAATATGAACAGACCAATCACAAGCACTGAAATTGAAACTGTGATAAAAAATCTTCCAACAAACAAAAGCCCAGGACCAGATGGCTTCACAGGCGAATTCTATCAAACATTTAGAGAAGAGATAACACCTATCCTTCTCAAACTCTTCCAAAAGATAGCAGAGGGAGGAACACACCCAAACTCATTCTACGAGGCCACCATCACCTTGATACCAAAACCAGACAAGGATGTCACAAAGAAAGAAAACTACAGGCCAATATCACTGATGAACATAGATGCAAAAATCCTCAACAAAATACTAGCAAACAGAATCCAACAGCACATTAAAAGGATCATACACCATGATCAAGTGGGGTTTATTCCAGGAATGCAAGGATTCTTCAATATATGCAAATCAATCAACGTGATACACCATATTAACAAATTGAAGGAGAAAAACCATATGATCATCTCAATAGATGCAGAGAAAGCTTTCGACAAAATTCAACACCCATTTATGATAAAAACCCTGCAGAAAGTAGGCATAGAGGGAACTTTCCTCAACATAATAAAGGCCATATATGACAAACCCACAGCCAGCATCGTCCTCAATGGTGAAAAACTGAAACCATTTCCACTAAGATCAGGAACAAGACAAGGTTGCCCACTCTCACCACTCTTATTCAACATAGTTTTGGAAGTTTTAGCCACAGCAATCAGAGAAGAAAAGGAAATAAAAGGAATCCAAATCGGAAAAGAAGAAGTAAAGCTGTCACTGTTTGCAGATGACATGATACTCTACATAGAGAATCCTAAAGATGCTACCAGAAAACTACTAGAGCTAATCAATGAATTTGGTAAAGTTGCAGGATACAAAATTAATGCACAGAAATCTCTGGCATTCCTATATACTAATGATGAAAAATCTGAAAGTGAAATCAAGGAAACACTCCCATTTACCATTGCAACAAAAAGAATAAAATATCTAGGAATAAACCTACCTAAGGAGACAAAAGACCTGTATGCAGAAAATTATAAGACACTGATGAAAGAAATTAAAGATGATACAAATAGATGGAGAGATGTACCATGTTCTTGGATTGGAAGAATCAACATTGTGAAAATGACTCTACTACCCAAAGCAATCTACAGATTCAATGCAATCCCTATCAAACTACCACTGGCATTTTTCACAGAACTAGAGCAAAAAATTTCACAATTTGTATGGAAACACAAAAGACCCCGAATAGCCAAAGCCATCTTGAGAACAAAAAATGGAGCTGGAGGAATCAGGCTCCCTGACTTCAGACTATACTACAAAGCTACAGTAATCAAGACAGTATGGTACTGGCACAAAAACAGAAAGATAGATCAATGGAACAGGATAGAAAGCCCAGAGATAAACCCACGGACATATGGTCACCTTATCTTTGATAAAGGAGGCAGGAATGTACAGTGGAGAAAGGACAGTCTCTTCAATAAGTGGTGCTGGGAAAACTGGATAGGGACATGTAAAAGTATGAGATTAGATCACTCCCTAACACCATACACAAAAAGAAGCTCAAAATGGATTAAAGACCTAAATGTAAGGCCAGACACTATCAAACTCTTAGAGGAAAACATAGGCAGAACACTCTATGACATAAATCACAGCAAGATCCTTTTTGACCCACCTCCTAGAGAAATGGAAATAAAGACAAAAATAAACACATGGGACCTAATGAAACTTAAAAGCTTTTGCACAGCAAAGGAAACCATAAACAAGACCAAAAGACAACCCTCAGAATGGGAGAAAATATTTGCAAATGAAGCAACTGACAAAGGATTAATCTCCAAAATTTATAAACAGCTCATGCAGCTCAATAACAAAAAAACAAACAGCCCAATCCAAAAATGGGCAGAAGACCTAAATAGACATTTCTCCACAGAAGATATACAGACTGCCAACAAACACATGAAAGGATGCTCAACATCTTTACTCATTAGAGAAATGCAAATCAAAACTACAATGAGATATCATCTCACACCAGTCAGAATGGCCATCATCAAAAAATCTAGAAACAATAAATGCTGGAGAGGGTGTGGAAAAAAGGGAACACTCTTGCACTGCTGGTGGGAATGTGAATTGGTACAGCCACTGTGGAGAACGGTATGGAGGTTCCTTAAGAAACTACAAATAGAACTACCATATGACCCAGCAATCCCACTACTGGGCATATACCCTGAGAAAACCATAATTCAAAAAGAGACATGTACCAAAATGTTCATTGCAGCTCTATTCACAATAGCCCGGAGATGGAAACAACCTAAGTGTCCATCATCGGATGAATGGATAAAGATGTGGCACATATATACAATGGAATATTACTCAGCCATAAAAAGAAATGAAACTGAGCTATTTGTAATGAGGTGGATAGACCTAGAGTCTGTCATGCAGAGTGAAGTAAGTCAGAAAGAGAAAGACAAATACCGTATGCTGACACATATATATGGAATTTAAGAAAAAAAAAATGTCATGAAGAACCTAGGGGTAAGACAGGAATAAAGACACAGACCTACTAGAGAATGGACTTGAGGATATGGGGAGGGGGAAGGGTAAGCTGTGACAAAGTGAAAGAGTGGCATGGACATATATACACTACCAAACGTAAGGTAGATAGCTAGTGGGAAGCAGCCGCATAGCACAGGGAGATCAGCTCGGTGCTTTGTGACCGCCTGGAGGGGTGGGATAGGGAGGGTGGGAGGGAGACGCAAAAGGGAGGGGATATGGGAACATATGTATATGTATAACCGATTAAATTTGTTATAAAGCAAAAAAAATAAAGAGAAAAAAAAAAAAAAAAGAAGTCCAATTGCTGTGCTCTTAACCACTATATCACACTACCTCCACCTTGGCCACTACATTTGGGGACCTGGGTGCCAGGGATGGGTGCATGTAACTACATGCATTTTTCTTGGGATAAATACTAGTTTTTACCTGTAACCTGGAAAAAGCTTAAGAATCACAGTACCGCCCCACCCTAATTTACAGTTTGCTTTTTCCTACTGGGTAACTAAAATCTGTTCATGTTATCTCAGCAGATTCTCTAAAAAGCTCCAGTCATTCAACCACAATAAAACTCTACCTTTCAAGGTTTCATATCCTATACTTTCCTTTGTATATGTTATTGGTGAGTGGGTGGCAACAGAAATCTACAAAACATACAAATGAGAAACTTTACTGAAGCTATTTTTCAGTTCTGCAATTCTATAAACCTATAATTCTAATCAAGGACCCAGCCACCTGCTATTCTATAACTAAGCCACAAGATGGGCAGTTGTCTAAATTGCTCAGAAAGATATACAAAAGCAGGGGTTCCTTAGTTTGTTAGTCTGCCCTGAAGTTTTTCCAGGCCTAAAGTTAATTACAGTCTCTTGGTGCAATTTAACCATATTCCTCTTAGTTTATTGTCTATCATACGATAGAATAATCTAGCTTTCCCTCAGGATAATCATTTTTTTCGTGTACTTATATAATTGAAAATAACTATGTATTCACTATTTAGCTTTTTCCTCTCTAGACTAAATAAATACAATCCCCTTAATCTTCCCCCACTGGTTTGACTTTCTCTGTAATCATTTTGGTGGTGCCTCTTAGAAGACCCTCTCTAGTTTCTCCACATGCATTTTAAAGGGCGGAACCCCATATTGATTGCATTACTTTAATGAGGGCCTGACCAATGCCAAATATGGCTGGATGATCTGCCCTCTTGCCTGCTGTGCTGTTGCTAACAGAAGTGAGTATTATATTAACATTTACAAAAACATTATTGCCAGTTTTCTGGATCATCATCAGCTGAAGCTGAATCCCACTCATACAAACTGCTATAAACCAAGTGAACCAGTGCCTTGCATTCTCTGTTTTAAAATATTCGCTCCTATGTTTTAAAGGCTTTTAGATTTCTTCTTTCATGACTTGAATTTTCTTCCTCAGGTTGTTTTTTTTTTTTTTCTTCTGTATTGTGACATTATTGTTTTTATTGATTCCAAGTTCTCTTTATATTAAGGATTTCAATTATTTGGTGTTTGTCTATGTATTTTTTTTTAGGTTTGTATGTAATCAGATATATTGCCAGTTTTTTTGTTTCTTCTTTCTTCCATCATTTTTATGGAAAGTTCTTTTTCTTTTTTTTAAAATTTAATTTATTTATTTTTGTCTGCATTGGGTCCTCGTTGCTGTGTGTAAGCTTTTTCTAGTTGTGGCAAGCAGGGGCTACTCTTCGTTGTGGTGCATGGGCTTCTCATTGCAGTGGCTTCTCTTGTTGTGGAGCACGGGCTCTAGATGCCCAGACTTCAGTAGTTGTGGCATGTGGGCTCAGTAGCTGTGGCTCATGGGCTCGAGCACAGGCTCACTAGCTGTGGCGCACAGGCTTAGTTGCTCCATGGCATGTGAGATCTTCCCAGACCAGGGCTCAAAGCTGTGTCCCCTGCACTGGCAGGCGGATTCTTAACCACTGTGCCATGAGGGAAGCCTGGAAAGTTCTTTTCAATCCCAAGATCAAGCAATAATTATCTGTATTAATTTTAACTTTTTTTTAACATTTCACACTTTTCTGTAATCAACTTGTTAATCATATAGCATTAATTTTGGTATTTATACTAGTGTGAGATATGGTAAAAATCTCACATATGTGTATGTGAGTGAGAGTCTGACAACTTTTCCCTTTTCCATTGGTTTGTGGTACTTTCTTTATAATACATGAAATTCTCATATAATGACATATGTTTCAGAATTATCTGTTTATATATTAAAAAGTATTGAAACACTTATATCATATATAAAACGCTCTTAAGAAATAAAACCCCTATAGAAACATGGAAAAAAACATTCATAAAAGGAGAAATTAAAGTTCTTATACACATAAGAAAAACATTCATCTTTATAACTAAAGAAGTAAAAAACTAAAATTTATACAACTTTTTGTTTTGAATAATGAAAGATTTTTTTCAAAATTATTTTAATATTACGGTTGTTGAGATTGTTTTAAAATGCACGCTCTCAAACACTGCTGTTGCAGTTCTTTTTCCTAATAGTTTCTTTTGCTAATTTTCAAACCTTCAGAAAATGTAAAAGTATAGTACAATGAATACCCATGTACCCCGCACCTATATTCACTAATTGTTAACATTTGCCAAATTTGCTTTTTCTCTCTGTATATGTATATGTATATCTGTGTAGTTATGTACATACACATATGTGTATATATATGTATAATTTTTTGCTGAACCATTTGAAAGTTAGTTGCAGACACCAGGATACTTCAGACTCAAAGATTTTAACCAGCAGCTGGAGGTGTTTTAAACATGAACAATATATTTCAAAAGCAATTTGGAAGATGTATCAAAGCCTTCAAGATATAAAATCAGCATGATAAATTCACTTCTGAGTATCTGTTCAAAAGATTTTATTCTCATTCCTCAATTTGAGCCTCCTTTTTTATGGCATCCAGTATAATATTGGTCCTTATTTATGATTCATTAGAAAACTACTCAAATAATTACAAAGGAGACATATAAAATTAATTCTAGCTTCTGACACTAACAGAATACATGCATCTGATAGATTTTGTCCTAGAAATTTGTTTTTTTCATACATATGTATTTTATTATACCAAAAATCAAAATGGATAAGATGTGGACTTGCTCTCAAGAAGTTTGTTATCATTAGTGCTTTTAAGGCCATGCCTAGAAATTCAGACTTTTCTTAGAAGGGGACTGAAGGATTTTAGATATAGGTCTGGTCTGATTTGCATTTCAGAAAGATAATTGTAAAGACAATTTTAAAGTTAAATTGAATGGGGAAACACTTGTTAAGGAAAGCAGCTGGGAGGCTGTTGCAATTGTACAGGAAGTTGAAATGAGAACAGAAAGAAGTGGACAGATTCAAGAGAAATTAACATGAAAGAAATAATAAGAGATGAAGGTTTGTTGAACATTTGGCTTAAGTGAAAAGGAGGACTGCAGGATCCCTTCCAGGTTTCTAGACTTAGGCTACTGGTGATGGTGGTGCATCCATGACTAGAGAGGTAGGAATAAAGAAAGTCTGGGGAGAACAGGGAGAAAAATCATAAGTTCAGTTTGGTGTGTGTGAGGTACTCAATATATGAGGCTTGCTCTGGAGATGTGGTAGGAGTTATGGAATTTGATTAAAATACGGATTTAGAAGACATCAGTGTATAGTCAGGGGTTAACACCACGGGAGTAAATGAGATCATCTAAGAACAGTGAGAAAGGTAAGAAGAAAATTAAGGCTGGATCTCTAGAAAACAGTTTAAAAGTAAACAATAAAACAAAAAAATAGAAAATTTAGAAAATACTGAAAAATTTGTATAATCTAGGGAAGTAAGGTCTTCCTAAAAGCAAACTAGGACACCCAGACATCATAAAGGAAAAGATAGATGTCCTTAACTACATACATGTAAACTTTTTTTTAATGACAAAAGACACCATTAAATAAAGTTAAAAGTCAAACTATTGATGGGTAGCAAAATATGCCACCCAAAGTATGCCTCTTTGGCATAAGGATTATTTGAAGCTAAAGACAATTGAGAAAACGCAGATACAAGAAAACCTCTCTGCCCTCCCCCTATTTACCCAAAAGCAAGACATATATTTGTAAAGGTGTTCCCCCCTCCCCCCACCACCTCCCTCTACCAGGAAGGACAGAAATTAATTGCTGGAGACACTCTAGAACTTTACCAGCCCAGAGACAACACCAGAGAAACCTATATAACAAACTTTACTAGCTCTTATCTTCCATTAGTTCTCCCACATACTTACCTTCCCACAATTTGCCACCCTAGAAACTCAAGGTCTTTTTCCTTTGTCTCGTCACTTGTCAAAATTTATTGTTCTTTTGTTAAGATGCTGCATAAGACCAAGTTCTTACCACCCCTTTGAGTTACTCATCACTGAGTACTCCTATGTGTATGCACAATGAGCATGTTAACAAACATCTGTTTTTCTCTTATTAACCTGTCTTTTGTCAGTTTAACTTACAGGGCCTCAGCCAATGAACCTAAGATGGATAGAGGAAAAAGTTTTTCCTCCCCTATATCACAGACTGTAATGCATATGATAAAAAGCTCCTACAGATGATAAGCAAAATGCTTAACATTCCAATGGAAAAATAGGCAAGTATATAAACAGTGTTACCAAAAAGTGAAATTCAAAGGACAATAAACTTATGAAAATATACACAATCTAACAAATTGTTGGGGAAATGCTAATTAAAATATTGATGAGATTCCACTTCTCACCCATAAAATCGGCAAAAAATTAACAAATGTTCAGTGGAGAGGTAGGGAAGTGAATGTGCCTACTCGGTACATGGTCGATGGGGTTGTAAACTGCCATCTCCTTTCAAGAAACATAGCAACATACATTAAAATGTAAAACACATGATGGAGCAATGTCAATATCATATCCGGACGAAATAAAAGTGCCAAAATTTTATTTGTGTGTATGGAAATGTATATGTATTGGTAATCATATATTTATTTATAATATGTGTATGTATATGTAAGTATATTTATTGTAACATTTTAAAATACAGTAGGGAAGTCCCTGGTGATCCAGTGGTTAGGACTCCACACTTTCACTGCCGAGGGCCGGGGTTTAATCCCTGGTCAGGGAACTAAGATCCTATAAGCTGCGTGGCACGGCAAAAAAATAAAAATAAAATAAAATACAGTAATCACAAAAAATAGGTTGATTGTCCAAAAACAAGGAAATAATTGAATTAACTAGGAGTCATTTATACTACAGAATATTGTGCTACTATAACTATAATTGGTGGCATCTATATTAGTTGACCAGAAGAGATGTCCAGATGAGGAAGTGAAAACAATAAGTTTCAAATTTGTGTATAGGGTGATTCCATCAACACAGACACAGCCTCTCCATATATGAGGACATGAATTTAGGTTTATTTGTATAAGCAGGAAGAAAAAGAGAAATGTGAGGAGACCCATACAGCAAACAACTAACATTTGTTTTTCAGAGGAGGAAAAATGGATTGCATGGAATAAGGGAAGATTATCAACTTTTTCTTTATAAATTTTCCAGTGGTTTCAAACATGCCTTATATTAGTAATTTTTTAGTTAAATAAAAAAACACAAGAATAATGCACAAAGTGGTAACTCAAGAACTGTCAAGAAATTAACAGATATCAGTAATTGAGTTTTCATTTTTGTATATTTTACAATATATTTTATATATTACATTATATTTTACATTAAAATATTTGTAAGTATAAAATATAAAAACATTGTTCAAATAAAAGCACATATCACATCTCACCACTTAACAAAAAATTCCTTTCACATCAGTGGTCCTAATTTACACCTAAGTAGTTCTTGTCACTGTAGGATTCAGGCAAGCATGGGCTTGCGTAGAGTCAGACCCACTGAGGTTGATTTGCATGAGAAACTGCAAGGCCTTCGAAGAAAATCTAACTTAAACAGTTAGAATTGGACACATACTTTTGGTCAAACAGTGTTGGGAGGAGTGTGATGATTTGGAACACAGCATAAGGACAAAGGTCAGCATTAACATCCTTACCATTCAATGTTTTCTGACCCCACTGAGAAGACAAGGTTGTACAATTTGGGGACCACTGTAGGAGATGTGACATTAAGGTGGAAGCACATCTAGTGTCACAACAGCAGCAGTCACCCTTGCTGGGCACAGCAGCATCATGGTGACACTGGAAGCTTTATTGGGTGTCTACAGAGTCTGCACCTACAGCAGCAAGATTCAGAGGAGCAGGAAGATGTGTTTCAATAAAGGGCATTGGAAGCTGCAGGAAGGCCCCTCTATATTCTGCTTTATTCATTTACCATTATGGAATCCTTCTCTACATCTCTATGGTCTTCTTAATTATTTTAAGTGGATAAATAATATTTTATTTATACGATATATGTAGTTTATTAACCTTGTTTTCTGTTTTTGACTTTTTCTAGTATTATAGAAGTTCATACATACAGCTTTGTTTTGATGTTCAATTATTTTCTTAGAATAAATTCCCAAGAGTACACCGATGGATTAAAAAGATTTGAACATTTGCATATGCATGGTGATACACTGCCTTGTTTTCTTATTTTCCCAAAATGCTGAACCAATTTAGCATGCCATTGGCGATGTTTGAATTATCAAGCTTTTGCCACAAACAGGACAGTTAAGTGTTGTCTTTTACATTTCACAAATATTTGTTGAGTGTCTACTATGACCCATCACTCTTCTGGATACAGGAGAGCAGCGAACAAAACCCAAAGCTCCCTGCCAGCATTGGGCCTAGATTTAGTGGAAGGAGGCTGGTTTATTAGATATAAAGTCATTTTCTTGAAGTGTTGTTTCAGCTTCATGTGCTTGGATACTCGTGAAGGTGATCACCGTTCTGTTTCTTTGCTGGTTGTCATTGCCATTGTGTGAATTGCTTATTCATGTTTTTTTTCCCATGTATTACATGAGTTCTTCATGTGAAGGCCCATGAGATGCCTCGAAGCTTCTATTTCCCTCCAAGTTCCCACGTGGCCTCCTAAGGCCCGGGATTGTCCTTGGAAATCACTGCCCTTTCATCACCACATAAAGAATTTACGTACAGCTGGGCTTCCCTGGTGGCTCAGTGGTTAAGAATCCACCTGCCAATGCAGGGGACACAGGTTCGAGCCCTGGTCTGGGAAGATCCCACATGCCGCGGAGCAACTAAGCTGGTGCGCCACAGCTACTGAGCCTGCGCTCTAGTGCCCCCAAGCCACAACTACTGAGACTGCATGCCACAACCTCTGAAGCCCACGTGCCTAGAGCCCGTACTGTGCAACGAGAAGCCACCACAATGAGAAGCCCTCGCACCACAACAAAGAGTAGCCCCCACTCGCCACAACTAGAGAAAGCCCGCGCACAGCAACGAAAACCCAACACAGCCAAAAATAAATAAACAAAGAATTTACGTACAGCTAAGACATATCCACCTACCATGGCGTCCTGTTTCTCCTGCTTGCAGACCTTCCATTTTGCAATGGAAAAACAATGGGAAACACTGTTCCACCATCTTCTCTGCCCATGGAAGCCGTTTCTCTCCTTGTCACTGAGGTAGATTTTCTAGGATGGCTCTCTCAAGAGAGATTCGTTCCACATCCAGGTTATAGTCTCTCAGTTTTTCCTTTCTTTCTCCCTCTGGAGTAAAGGACCCTCCTTGAGTCAAAATTCCTGGGTGACCACATCTTCCCCTACCCGAGGACCACTCCAATTCTCCAGCCCCCAGAGCCTTGCCAGACACCAGATCAGCCCCCTTCTCCCTGTGCACAGGCCACATGCAACGAGGACACCCCAGGTGCATCCCCACGACACCAGTCCTGCTCCCACCTAGACGCGGGTCTTCTCTGCTCCTGCAGCCCAGCACGTGGAGAAGAACCGGTCCACTGCTTTCACTTCTCCTTTGAGGATTTTTACCACAGATGGTGGCCTTTGTTTGTCATGTCTGATGTGATCCTTTCCCGTCTGGTGACCTAAGTTATTTTGTTCTTGTTGTTGTACACGTGTTTACAAGTCTTTATGCAGCCAAATCTGTCAATCTTTTCCTTTGTGATTTCTTCTGTCACTTCACAGTATAAAAATAATAATAATAATAGTTTCTTCAGACCTCTGACAGGCAATAACTTATATTTTCTGCTATGTTTTCTGTTACCGATCATCCTAGCCATTCAAAATTCATTTTTATCATGATGCATGAAATTGGGAATATTAAATTGATTTTTTTGCAAAAAAAAAATGCTAGCTACGAATCCTAAATAATGTGTATTAAATAATTCTTTTGCTGTTCGTTTGAGATGTCTCATTATTTATTATATCCTTCTATACAGTACACATATTTCTGGACTATACTATTCCATTTATCTACATGCTTATTTGGGGAAGACTAGCTCCACTTTAACATTCCACTTTGTAAAATACTAGTTAATGTTCTTAGTTGAGCATGGTGGTGTTAGGTGTGTGGGCCCTGGACATTTAGAACCCTGGCTTAGCAATTTACTAACCATCATGTGAACTTGGGCAAGTTACTTACCTTCCCTTGGCCTCAGTTTCCTTATTTGTAAAATGGGGATAATAAAGACACCTATCTGTTTTGTGTAAGTGAGGTATTTATTCTATGTAAAACATTTAGAATAATGTCTGCCATATAGTAAGTGCTCAAAACATGATATCTATTTTTGCAGAAACAAATTATAGTCATCGTTAAGTTCAAAAATTCTGTGAGATTTTTGAGTTGGATTATGTCCAACCTATAAACTGACTGAATAAAACAGAAGTCTTTCTCTATCATTACTTTTAAGGATAATTGTACACCTCTCCATTGGTCTTCGCTAATATTATTCAGTAAAGTTCTGTCTACATTAAATAAGACACGTAACTCTCTTTTAAAAATACTTATTCTTAAATAATTTAGATGTTATGTCATTACTATGAGCTGAGATAAAGGACTCAGTGATTTGTATATATTTATTTTGCATTCAACTTTCTGCTTTATTGATGCCTATAGTCTTTTTTTTAGACTTTTCACTTTAGTTTTTAAAAGTATGCAATCACAATATCCAAAAATGACGTTTTAATTGTTTTCAAATACTAATTCTACTGATTTTTTATATCTTCTTGAACTGGCTAGAACTCCAAAACAATATTTAACACACACGAGAATGGTCATCTTTGTCCTTTTTACTGATTTGAAAAGGAAAGTTTCTAATAGGAGAAAGGAGACTGGCATAAGACTCGAAGGTTGCTTTATACTGATGGTGTCTCTTCCTAGCTGAGAATCCAGAACGAATCCCACAGTCTCTTGGAACCACAGCTTCTTCATCAATAAGATGAGGATATGAACACTTATCTCTCATAGTCATAGGAATAACTGAGATATCGTATGTAAAGTGCACTGGCACTTAACGTAGACACGATACATTTCAATCCCATCTATTCTTTATATTCCATATATTTATCTATTAAGGAACTCTATCATTCTGTTCCTAAATTTCTATTGTTTCTATTATAAATGGGTATTCAAATGGATAGTTCTTAAATGCACTGATTTTGTGATTAAAATTCAACTTGAAAACTACCACACAGGGAAAAAAATGGCATCTTCAGTTTCACATCTCCTGGCATTTATGACTTATCTCTAGTCCCTAAAAGTACACTTGTTTCATAACACCGATGCAATAAATATTTGCTGAATATTTTGTTGAATGAATGAGCTCAGTTAATTCCAAAAAATTCCTAAGATTTGTTTCCCAGCTAATTCATAGGTAACAATTCACAGTTGAACACCACTTTCTTTGTCAAATCCAGCAAAAGGAGCTTGAAAACTCAGTGAATACACATAGACATACACACATATATATACATATGTATATATGTACACACATATATGTTTATATTGATATATTTTATATACATTATTCAAAGCCAAAGTTTTTCTAAGAGTAAGATAAGCTTTGTTTACTAGGGAAAAAATAAAAAACTTTTAAAAAAATTGTTTTACTTTTATGCGCTGGTACCTATAAATTTTAAAGATTAACATAATTGAAAAAACTAATTGAATTCATTAAACCACCAAAATTTTGCTAATCCAATACCACCAACCCAGAGAAATGATTAAATTAGTTCTTATGGTTACACTTAGTTTGCATTAGTTTTGCTCAGTATAAGCATCACACTTTTAAACTAGAATTCTATCATATCACATCTTGACCAAAATACTTAACTGTTTGAGTTACTTTTCTCTTGATGATCTATATAAAACATCGGCAAACATGTTAAGATCCAATGGTAAAGAGTGAGAGAAGGACTATAGAAAGGGAAAAAATAAAACGCAAAAAGAGAAATAATATAAATGACCAAATTTAGATTCTGTGTATTTCCTTAACAATAACTAGGACACTGTACAGTATTTCAAGGAGTTATTTAATTTTTCCTTTGAGCTGAATTGCAACTCTGACTAACTGTAATTGAGTACTAACCACGTGACAAGCAGTTTCTGTGCGTTTAATCGTTTAATTCTTATCATCACACTGAAATGCAGGTACTTCTCACTTCATCTCCATTTTTAAGATGAGGAAACTGAGGCTCAAAGAGGTTACATTATTAGGCTGAGGTCATACAGCTGGTTCATGCCAATTGAGGTGAGAGATGAAGCCAGATCTACCAGACTTCTGGCCCATACTTACAGTCCTGTGCTCTGAAGCCCCTTCAGGAGGAATTGCATCTGTGTGCAGGTTGAGCCCCTGTATGGAAGCAAATACAGTCACAGATTTACCAGCAGTGGCAAAATAAGCCCTGGTCACTAAGCTATTTCTCTGTGAATTTGCCAGTGTTCCTTCATATACAGCATCACATAATGACAGATTTGAAATGTCCATACTCTGTCAGGTAAATGCAAGCTCAAGGTACTGGCTACCTCTGGGAGGGGAGAAGAGAGGGAGGGCATTAGGCTAGAGGAGGAACACACGGGGAGATGCAAGTTATTGATACTATTCTGATGCTTAGGTTGGGAGGTAGTTTCATGGGTCATCATTATTGTACTCTAGTATGTCTCAAATTTTATATAAAATATAATTTTAAACTATTAAAGCAAAAAAAATCTCCTCTGGGCACACTTCGCATGAACAATGAACAATTCCTATCCTCTCTACCCTGCCTCATTCTACAGTGACCAAAGGTATGTAAACCGTGCCAACCAAGTTCCTGATTCTTTCCTCCTCATAATCACAGCATCCTGACTGAAAGGCCTGGGAGTTACCAGACCTGGTTTCTGGAAACTATTTGTGCTGGAAAATAATGCAAAATGCTTTCCTTTAAGGACTAGCTTCCTTTCATCAAAGCTTCAAGGGGCAAAGAAAGAAAGAATTAAAGAAAGCAGCTTGCTTCACTGCTACCAATTCATAAGCACTGCGCTAAAGAGCAAGGCCTGTGCCGATTCCTCTTGCATTACCCTCAAAGCATCCAGCACAAGGCCTTGCATGGAGTAAGTGGACAATTGACGTTTGTGAATCAATGTATAAATCGATGAGTCAAGTCACACTATTTTCATGGAGAATCTTAAATGTCAGTCTTCTCGAAATTTGACCGTGCTGCTCAACCTACTAAAAATTTCATAATGAACCACCCACAAACACAATCTTGTATGAATATTCCCTGTGTTCCCCAAATCCTTTGTGACCTATGGACACAATTGCCGAATATGAGTCATGCTTCTACCACTGCTCCCACACAAGTGGTATTTTTAATGCTCCAGCATTTCCCGAAGTCGCGCTCTCAGGAAATGGTTTTTACAATAATGACCTCACTCTCCCCACGTTCCCCTCATCCCCACCACTGAATCCCGGAATAGCTGAACAGGTGTTCAAATACCTAGAATTACCCAAAACACTCCACAACCTGTCTTATGTTTCCTAGCAAAGTCACGAGGATAACCTCTTGTCCTTTGGAGTTTGAAAGGACTATTTGTGCTTTATTTATATCTAGACATAGTTTATTCTTCAAACTGGCAATAGTCTCCACACACCAGAACTAAATCAATGTAACATAGTGGTTAAGGTTATAGCCTCCGGGGTCCAACAGCCCTGGAGAGCCAATTTTGACTCTGCCACTAACTATGTGGTTTCAGGCAACTCATTTAGCCTTTTAGAGCCTCAATATTCTCATCTGTAAAATGGGAATAACAGAAGATATAATTTCTTGGAATGTTGTGAACATCAAATAATACAACTCTTGTAAACTGCTGACCTCTGGCCTGATAAACAGCAAATGCTCAATATTTGCTAATGGTTATTATTGTATCAAGTTTTCCCAGGCCTCAGGCCTGGTCAGTCTCTCTTGGACATTGTTTACCACGATGTGGTCACTGTGATTGCTGGGGGTCTTTAGATGTTCAGATACCTTCAGAAGCTTACCTGGCTCAACCCATTCTGGGGAGCACTGCCTGGCCACCTTCTGAGAATCAGAAATGTCAAGGCAGAGCAGAGAGTGAGAAGGAAAGGATGGGAGGGAATAGTGGGGGGTTATAAAACCACCTGGTCTCACCCAGGTTCAAAGCAAACAGAGGAGCTGCCACATGAGTGTGGGAGGAGAGGTATTTACACAGTGAGGCTCCTTGGAACCATCATGATCAAAGTCCATACTTCTTTGGAAAAGAGTATATTTATCTTATATTTCTTTCTTATAAGAGAAACCCAATAGGAAAGATGATGCTGAAAATGGCAATTTGACTCTGGGAAACAAGCTCCCGCTATTCTCATCAGACCATCCGATAGGCTTCCCAAGGGACTTTTCTAGGCTCTCCAAACAGCACAGGACAGAGTAGCCAACTCTCAAGAGGATGCCCTGGGGTGCAGCCAAACTGCAATTGCCCTGGAAGTCAGATCCCAGTGGCTCAGACACGAGGGGCAAGGGCAGGATGCATGTCACCCCAAAAGCCATGAACTGTTCAGCACCATGCAGGAGCACACAGAAAGCTACTCCGGAAGAATTGCTTTGGAGGCACAGAGAGGAAGAAAAAGATCCCGCTGGCACTGCTGGGAAACACAGCGGTAGTCAGCACACCCTGGCCCTAGCAACCAGCAATGGACAGACTCAGGCTGAGAAAACCTTTCTGGGCACATGGCATGAAAGGAAACCCCTCAGAGGCTCAGGCTCCATGAAGGTTAAGGATCAACAACAAAAAGACATTAACCCGTCTCCTAAATGGTATTTCATGGCCATCAAACAGCCATGACAGGCCCATCAAAGGAGCAGCCTGTGTATGTAGGCTGGTGGAAGATGCTCTGGCAGTTTAGAGGGAGTTCCAGGGAGGGAACACTGTCCGTGGGGTCTCTCTACTTATGAAGGCAGCACTTTGCATAACAAATGTTCCATGCATAATCTTTACTTGGCATAATTCATTCTGGACCCAATAATGACAGTTACTCTCAGTCCTAACTGAAGGTCCTAATTCTAGGGAAAATAAAGGAGCCAATACTTCTATAAATTAGCAAGTAGGATTACTATGATGGCCAAGGAGCCCTCCAATTTGCCTCAGGAGATCTCCTGCGCTGTGTGACCTTGAGTATGTTAGATCCACCATTTGGACTTCAGTTTCCTCATTTATAAACCATCTTTTTAAGAGGATATCTTGTGGGTTCTTTTGAATACTCCCAACCTATTACTATTTTCTTTTATAATTCTTAGTTGCAGCTTAGCACACATGCAATAAAGTGCACAAAAAGAAATACTATTCTTATTTAGAATTTTATACCTTTCAGGGAGTGCAAGATGGTAGTGGGGTAATGTTGATTCACTCCCTATATCAGCACCAAAGGCCATCTTATAGATGTAAAATCTTGATAATCAAAGGCACAGAGAATGTGTCAGTCATAGCACTCAGATTAGAGCTCCAAAGTCCTGAGTCATGATGTTTAGTCTAATGTTTAGTCTCAGAGTGTCCTACCATGAGTTCCTGGAGCAGCCCTCCACAATGGGAACAGCTTTGCTTGAATCACAGACAAGAATGGAAAGAAGTGGTAGTCTGAGAAGAGACTTTTAGTTCACAAGCAGATGCCTAAAAACGATGAGTACTAACTTGTCTGGGAAATTATTATTCCCTTTGACCTTCAGGTTCTGCCATAATTTAATAGCTATTATTGATTGGGTGCTTATTTTGTGCCAAGCATTGCACAGAGTTTAACATGGATAATCTCATTTAATCTGCAAAATAACCCATGAGATGGACACTTTTATTAGTCATTTTACAGAAGAGAAACTTGAGGTTCAAGAAGATTAAACTACTTTTCCCAAGTTATAGACGAAGAATGGCAGAGCTGGGATTTGAACCCAAGCCCACAGACTTCACCACATCATTCAGTTTCCCACAGCCACTTCCACCTTACCTCACAACCAAGGCACCACCACGCCTCGGGAAAATGCACTACCTCAACCAGATGGCACCCTGCACTTATGCCTCAGTTGATTTAGCCTCCAGCTTGGCATGGCCTTCACCCTCCCCTCTACTATCCAAATCCATCCTTCAAGACCTAACTCAAATACCACCATCTCCTAGCCATTCCATTACACACAGAAAATCCTCCCTTCTGAATTAATGTAAAATGTGTCATCTATTTCATTCAAAGGTGTCGGGAGTCTTTATCATTCTTTTCAAATGTGTACATCATTCATTCACTCATTCAATGACATATACGTACACTGTCCTTTCTCCTCAAATGACTGTCAACTAGTAGATGTCAGGAACCATATCATCTATTTTTCTTTGTATCTCTCAAATTATCATGGTACAAAATTTAGAAGTCAAATAATGTGGTTCTGTACAGTGGCTATGAAAATTATATGACATTAGAGCCACACCTTGTATTTGATGGCTAAATTGTCCTCCTCATTTATTTCCCAAGCATTTGACCCACTCTTCCCTAGTATGAATTATCTTTTAAAAGTTTTTTTGCCCTTGTAAGACCATAACATTCGGTATTACTCTTTTTCTATACTGAGACATTAGCAACTCTGTGTGTGTGTGTGTGTGTGTGTATGTGAAGGTGCGTTTATATGTGTATGAAAAACATATGTTTTGGGGCTTCCCTGGTGGCGCTGTGGTTGAGAGTCCACCTGCTGATGCAGGGGACGCGGGTTCATGCCCCGGTCCAGGAAGATCCCACATGCCGCAGAGCGGCTGGGCCCGTGAGCCATAGCTGCTGAGCCTGCGTGTCCGGAGCCTGTGCTCTACAACGGGAGAGGCCACAACAGTGAGAGCCCCGAGTACCGCAAAAACAAACAAACAAACAAACCAAAAAAACATATGTTTTGAGAAAGTAAAGGACATAAGATAATAGCCCATTGCACCTGCATTAAGCAAGCACCCAGGATGGCGTTACTTGCATGCCAACCAGCAAACCTGCCTGCGAAGTGATCAACTTTCTCAGGCCACTGCTCAGCCTGGTGTGTTGACAACCTTGGGAGAGAAGACAGTAATTGTGGTCATAAAGTAATATCTACCCCCATTCCCTCTGGATTGCTTGTTTATAGTCTGAAATTGCTGAACAGGTTCTGCAGGTTTTTCTTGTCCATTTGCTGAGCTTGAATCAAGAAGGGAGAGTCCCAGGTTCATCCAACTGTAAACAGTACCTCCCAAGGTCAAGCTGGAGAGTCTGCACAGTGGTTGAGGGCAGTGGGGGTGGGAGGGCAGTTCTGGATATAACATATGAGAGAAATGTATCACATGTATACTGTCCTGCGTGCCTGGACAGAGGAAAAAAGTGAAGAGGAAGAATAGTGAAGCACTATTCTTCCTATATCAGGAAGAATAGCGCTCACATTGATTTCTTACCGTTTTTTGGCAAAACATGAAGGTGAACTTTTTTAAAGTAATTAGACTTCTGACCTTTGCTTTATCCACTGTGACAACCTCCAGTCTTTTTCTGTCATTATATAAACGTTATTTGAAGTTACAAAGAGCACAAGCACAGCTGAGTAAGCTAGATATTAATGAAAGTTAGTTAAGGAAGTCAATGAGCCAGCCAGGATCAGGTTGTCTTGAAAATAAATACATGAGACTGAGCTCCAAATGCACAGCTCTGATATGTTCAATTCACCGACAGGTACTGGGCCCTACTTTGCCTCAGGGCCCTGGGGACACAACATTGAACAAGTTCAGGCTCTAGTCTCTACAAGCTTGCAGTCGGGGTACAGTAATAAACATGTGCATGGCCACCATCACACAGTAAATCCAGACAAACACAGAAGGTAAAGATGAGAAAACCCTCTTTTCAATGCTTTAATTTTTAAAAACACTATTCACTGACTGTGGGGCATCGTTTGGGTTTGTTTGTTTTTTAAGTCTAAATTCCTGAACTTCAGGCTTATTTTTGCCTTTTTCTAGCCATAAGATCTGAGTCAAATCACATTACCGATTGACCTCAATTTCCTCATCTGTAAAGTGTTGGTGTAGACCAGGGGTTAGCAAATAACAGCCTGAGGGCCAAATCCAGCTCCAACCTGTTTTGTAAATGAAGTTTATTGGAACACACCCATGCCTGTTCATTTACATATTGCCTATGGCTGTTTTCATTCTATGGCAGAGTAGCTGTGACACAAGGCTCACAAAGCCTAAAGTATAATATTTACTATCTAGTCCTTTACAGGAAACGTCTGCTGACCTCTGGCATTGACCATCTCTGAGGCCTCTTCCAGGTGCTTACAAGATTTATATGGACAGATGAAAGCACTTTGAACACTGAAGATAAACATACGAATGGAAGGAATTATCAAAAGGTACATGCTGGTTCCAGGAAGTTAACAATTCTGCATATTCATTGTCATCAACAGAAAACATTTATTCCAATGGGTCTCTACTCTGGATTCGTATTAGAATCAATTGGAGAAATATTTTTAAATTAATTTTTACTGGAGTATGGTTGCTTTATAATGTTGTGTTAGCCTCCACTGCACAATAAAATGAATCAGCCATACACATACAGATATCCCTGCCCTTTTGGACTTCCCTCCCATTTAGGTTACCACAGTGCATTAGTTAGAGTTCCCTGTGCTATACAGTATGTTCCCATCAGTTGTCTATTTTATACATAGTATCAATAATGTTTGTGTCAATCCCAGTCTCCCAATTCCTCCCACCCCATCCCTTTCCCCCTTGGTATCCATACATTTGTTCTCTAGTCTGTGGAAATTTTTTAAATGTCAATACCCAGGACTCAATGTCTAGAGTTTCTAACTTAATGGGTATGGAGTGAGGACCCGGTATCAGTATTTTTTTAAAACTCTCCAAAAAATTCTAGAATGCATTCAGGATTAAAAAATGCTGATTTATTAAAGGCCTGAACACAATACTATGCTTGACTTTGAGAATGTAAGAAGTCATAGTTCTTTAAGTAATTTTAAATCGGGTTGTATGAACTTGACATATAAAACAATTAATAAAACATATATAAGAACATTGCTGTATATCAAATAAGCAATATAGTGAGTGGTCCCCAAACTCAGATCTGTAGACTCTTGCAGAGATGGCTGCATAAGAATTGTCTTGAAAAAAAAAAATTGTCTTGAGAACTTGTTAAATACACAGCTTTGGGGGCCGAGTCTCAGAGATTCTCATTTAACATATCTGGGGAGAGATTCAGGCATCAGTGTTTTAAAAGCTACAGTGATGAGTCCACTGAGTAGCTAGGTTTCAGAATTAGATAGAGAACTCCTAAAGCGAGGTCCCACATCTTTTTATCTTTGACTCTCCAAGGTCTAACTCAGCATCTAGAATTTAGTAGGTATTTGTTAAGTGTTTAATAAATAGACCTTGATTTAGGAAGTGACCAGTGAGTGTTTTGGTGGACAGAGACACCAGACTTAGGGATTTAAGCTTGACCTTGAAAGAGAGAACATGAGACTCGTTCTATGTATTAAACACCATCAGCTGCAACCTTCCCACGTAACCCTCACTCCTACATTGACTACCAACCTAACCAAAAGATCATTATTTGGGGATCACCAAGCCACTGAGGCCCTCTCAGTCAGGCTGAAGTTCATATGATTGCTTAAACCTTTCTTCGGGGAATAGCTCTTTTATACCAACTGGCAGGGTTACTGCCCCATAAACTTACCTTCTGTCATTAGCTTTGACTGTTGACATGTGCAATGACTAGACAGAGTTGAGCAAAGGGTATTTTTGCAGTCTGTGGGGAAGAGTACAGAACATAAATAACCACTGCATCTCATTACAAAATCCTGAATGTGCAAAATATACTGATCCAAATGCCACAATTAGATTAGCACTTGCCACGCCCATTAACTCCACAGGGAAACTGAAGCCAAATTTGGGCCCATATGCTCCCTGTCCTTACACTTAAGCAAGTCAGATGATGTCTATTTTCACATTCAGTTAATTTCTGAAACAGCCTACATGATACTTATTGCGCCGGACTCTTATAATTTCCCCAGGCAGCCTTGCTCAAACACCCCATGAAATCCACTCCACTTAACAGTTTCACACAAGCTTTTGGCCACACCCTGAACATGTCCTTTTTAAAGACACATCCTTTTAAATGGCTGAGTGACAGCCTCCCCCATCACATAAGGCATGAAAGTAAAGGACATAAGATGCATGTGTTTTGTATGAGGGCAAAAGGTCACTAAAGTGGCCAGAATAAAAACTAAGGTGGACATTGGAGGACTGAGATGATTGGCAAGGAATCTTTAAAGAAGAGAATTCTGAAGGCCTCTCTGTCTCAATCTATGATAGTCTATTGGCAAACCACCCTATATAATACATCACATTCAGCTCTGATCAGCAGTTCACGGTGGGAGGCTATAAGTGGTCTGAGAAAGAGCCACATTCAGAAGTTTTATTGTGCTAACGTGAGGCTGCTATGACAAGTAGATCCCAAAGTTATAAGTCATTCAATGAGATGGCCTCCTCTGGTCAGGGTGCCATCTAGGGACAGGTGTAGGGAATAACTGGCTGCATGCAGTGGGCTCAAGGGCTTGGGCAGACCCCTCTGTTCAAACATGTCCCTACTGCTTAAGTGTTAAAGGCCTTGGAATCCCATTATGAGAACCCAGTTCCTTTATGCTCTTTTTTGTCATGGAAGCATGTACCACAGAGGGGAGCACAGGCTGGAGAACTGAGTGGGCAGAGAGACCCTTGGATGAAAGAGGCCCACAGAGGGCCAGAAATGTCCCTCCAGCAAGCCACAGTTCGGATGATAAAGAAAATTAAAATATGTGACCTCCTGTGTAAAACGAACTGATTTCTCCCTCCTTCCCAGCAGTATCAGAATTGGTTGATGTGGAGCCATGGGTGGAGAGCTGGCTATGCATTGACTACAAGGTCCATCAATTCTCAAAAGCAGCAACTGCAGCAGAAAGCAGCACAAACCCTCAGGAGAAGCATGGGTGGAACAGAGGTGGGAATTCCATGGGGAAGGAGTAGAAGGGATTCTTTCATAACAGTGTGGAATGGGCACAAGGACCCTCAACGTCAACATAACCTGGGAGCTTGGTACAAATGTAGATTCTCAGGACTTCCAATTGTGATATGCATTTTACCAAAACTCCCCAGGCAATTTGTATGCACATTTGAAAAACACTGGTCTAAACAAAAACATCTAGGACATCAGAAAAAGGGAGAGAGAGGAAGGGAAACAGAGAAGAAAAGAGGATATTTATTCTCCAGGGATGGCAGTAAGAATGAGAACTGAGAAAAGGCACCAGTGCCTCCAGGTTGCCTGGGTGGCCTTTGAGAGCAGGGTCTGCAGAGGCAAGTAGGTGTGGAGGGAGAGTTTGTGGTAGGAAGTGGGGGCAGTAGGTGCAGGCACTTTGTGTCAGATGGAGCTAGGGAGGATGAGCTTGGTTTTGCTATTTGAGGTCGTGGGTATAGGCGACTTTCAGTTTCCATTTGAGGAAGCCTGGGTAGGTGCATTCCAGATATGCCGAAATCAACGGTGGAGTGATTCATCTCCAGTCATCTTCCTACCAAGTTCCCCTACTATTTGACACCTTTTCCTTAAGCCTCTGCCTCATGGCCCCCAACCCTCCCCACCAGATGACTTTGTCTCATTCTTCTCTGAGACTGATGCCACCAGATAAAGGCTCCCTCAACCTCTCTCTTCCCTATCTCGCTGTTTCTCTACATCTTTACCCCTCCTTTTTTGGAGAGGAAAGCCTCCTCCATTCCAAAGGTAACTCCACCGAACCATTGACCCCTCTCTTCCTTACAGACACTTGACCCACCAATCATGCTCTCTCTTGCTCATTTAATTTCTCCCTCACTTTCACCATCTATTCCTAAACCAACAATTAACTCAAGTCTCCCCACTCCTGAAGAGTTCTCATTCAAGCTTGCTTATCTTTTCAGCCAACCTCCACCACTCTGGAATTTTATACCCGGACCTCTTGGTTGGATCACTGATTTCACCTCCTAGTGGTGCACTCACCTCTCAGCCCTCGTTTTCTGGCTTCCTGGCCTGCCTATGTGCTTTTGCCCCTGCTGCACCCTCCCTCTGTTCTAGAATGCTCACACCTGTGCCTGGCAGTGTACCATGTACCTGCCAGGTTTGCAAACCCTGCATCCCTCTCCCTGACCCTCACTTGGAATGCAACCCTGTGCCATTCCATAGACCCACCCTGAGACAGGTAGACCAGATATAAAGGTACCTTACCTCATGCTCTGAGATGCAGCATTAGCTAAGATTGGCCACTGCTCCAGGTTCAAGTACATCTTTATTGTGGGAACTATTTGAATCTCATGTGTGGGCCCAGTTTTGGCACCAGCACTGGTTTCAGTTTCATGCATCCTATTTTTTGAGCATTTATTATGTGCCAGGCTCTGTGGCACTATCTACATGTGATCTCACTGACTCATCCCAGCACCCCGGTGCTGGGGAGCCCTACCGTGAGTAGACCCATGTTATAAGAGGGTTTGAGAAACTTGCCCAAGGTCACACAGTCAATAGATGGTGGAACCATGACTGAAACCAGGCTCTAGGGCTTATGCTTGATAAATAGTTATAATTTCTAATAAAAGGAAGAGTGGGGGATATTTATGTGTGCGAGCATGGGTATGGGTGTGGGTGTGATGCAGTGATGCTGGGAAAGCTTTCAGGGACCCTGCTACTCATGCCAGATTTCGTGGCCCTGATCAGCTGCTGCCTGGCTGCCAGGAGGTGTTGTTATCACTCACTCCTGTGCCCCTGTCACTGGGCCTGTAGGGACTTGCCCTTCCTTCCTGCTCTTGGCCCTGTGATGTTGACAGCTGTACTGGGAAATCACATGCTGGCTGCTGCCACGCTTAACAGACACAGATTGTACGTGCGGATCTGGACGTCCTGCCCACTCTGTCCCTTGCCTGCCCCTATACAGGCAGTCGGGCCACTTCTAGGCCAGGGCCTTGTTCCGTCTGTTTTACCTCTGTACAAGTAACTGAGTTTTCTCTATGCTACCACTTCTCCATGGAGTCTTTTCCCTGGTTCTCCCTGACAGAATTCATACCCTCTGTTATATTCCTTTAACGTTTGACTTACGCTCGCTTTCTGGCTTTTTCACCTGTCTTGTTAACTCCTTCTAATATTTAATCTTCTTTTTTTTTTCCAAATTTAAATATTTGTGTATTGAATAAATTAGGACATACTCCTTCAAAACAACGATGGTACAAAAAAAGCTCAAATTGTTAAGTGTGTTGGGGAAAAATGAGTCACTGGAAGTAGAAATCTACCAGGAGAATAAAAACAATGATAATGAGAACAATAATAGCCAATAAGCAATATTTTTAACATGCTTTACAATGACCAAACACCAGACTCATTGTCTGGTCCTCGCTGTCCTGGAAGATGCACTCTGTGACTCACTGAAAGCCACATAGCAAGTATAATGGTGACAGGACTCAACCCCCAGGCTCTCGCTTCAAATCCTATCTTCTTCCTAAAATGCCTTTTAAAGAAAAGATTTCTGTCTCCTCAACCAGCTCATCTGGGTCATTTGAAAACCTCAAGTAGAAATTTCTCAGGTCAGCATTATGTGTTCTCCAAGAGCAAGCATCTTCAAACAGAAACCAAAAACAATGAAAACCAAATACCAATGGCTTCTGGCTTCTCTTCAGTGGTAGCGAGTCTTAGTTCTTTTTCCTTATTCCATGTGAAAACTTATAACCCCCAAGGGGTGTTGTGGGCTTTCTAATGGTGGAGCAGAGACATGAGCTTAGAAATGTAACCTTCTCCTTCCTTCCCTCTACCGACGTTAAGTACACCGTCATGCTCTTACATTCTGTTCACTTTGAATTTAAAGTCAATGAGACCATAAAGGACCAGTTTTGTCTTTTGTTGTCTTATCCCCCTGCAGCTTCCATAGCAAAACTAAATATGTGGAACATCAAGTCTTTGTGAATCTTGCCTCCAACGAGAGAATTGGGTATGCACTTTTTGAGGACATCAGTTTCTTCAAGATAATGAGACAACTTTAGAAAAAAAATTCCCTTAATATAAGAAGTCTAGGGCTTCCCTGGTGGTGCAGTGGTTGAGAGTCTGCCTGCCGATGCAGGGGACACGGGTTCGTGCCCTGGTCCGGGAAGATCCCACATGCCGCGGAGCGGCTGGGCCCGTGAGCCATGGCCGCTGAGCCTGCGCGTCCGGAGCCTGTGCTCCGCAACGGGAGAGGCCACAACAGGGAGAGGCCTGCGCACTGCAAAAAAAAAAAAAAAAAAAAAAAAAGAAGTCTATAGGCCAACTGGACTTCCCTTTCTGGTCTAAATGTCATGCTTGTGAAAGTGGTGTGGTATAAAGAGCAAAGTATGGAAATGAACAATTACGCCTCTGCTGAATAAACCAGACTCTTAGTTGCCTGATTTGCTGCTCCTCCTGGTTTGCTTCTCCCTCCCATGGCTGGTGCCTTCTCACCTCTCAGGCCTCCACTCCAATATCACCTCCCAGGAGATAGCTCCTAAAATTGCTCTTTCTCCATTACTTTTTAACCCCTTTTCCTTCGCTTCATTATTTTATTAATAGCATTTATCACTATCTGGCATTTTATTTTCATTTGTTTATTTATTTATTGTCTGTTTCCTTCTACTAGAAGATAAGACCTTTATGTGAATTTGTCTTAATTACTGCTGTTTTCCCAGAAACCAGCTTCCTGAATTCAAGTCCCTGAATAAACATTCAGGACGCCACTTATAAATAAAACAGTTCTATTTTTTCTTCACATGTTGGAGAAACGGTAGGATCTAGGGATACCATTAAAGATAAATAGGAGGCCAAGGTTTGTTCATTGCTAAGGATTTTCCACTGCAGACACTACAGAGAAGGGTCTCTTCACTCAGAATTTTTCTGTTTTCTCAGCATCACAACACAGTATTTGGGTAAGAGAGAAAAGTCCAGTAAGTCTGCATCTTATCTCAAATGTCAAAGAAGAGAAAGTGAAACAGAGAAACATTTGTTCCAGATTTGTTGGAAAGATTCTAAAAAACTCAGCGCCTGAAACCCAATCTGTGGGTTCCTTTTAATGGTTCAATTTGGTTTTTAAACCTTCTTCTCGTCAGAGCTGAGGAAGAAAGTAAGATTCATTTACTCATTCAACAAACAGCTCAAACATCACACCTCTGAAATGTTTCCCCCATCGTAAGTTCTAATGGAATACCCCCCACCCTTCTATCATTTTCTAGTTTATTATACTGTTAATTTCCTACGAGTACTTATCTCTATCTAAAGTTATATTTTTATTAATGTTTTACATATTCATTGTCTAATTCTTCCTGGTAGAACATAAGCTCCATGAGAGCAAGAATCTTGCCTCTTCTCCACTGATGCTTCTCCAGAACCTAAGAGTTTACAACACATGGAAAATTCTCAACAGGCAGCTGTTGAATAAATGAAGGAATGAAGTTGCAAGGGCTCTGTGAAGGCTTTCTTGACATCGCTGGCCTCATTTTGACATTCTTGCTTTTCTGAATATTCTCGCATCCATCGCTCTTCCCCATCACCAGGAATTTAGTCTCTAGAGTTCTCTTCCCTAACAGCTGTACAGCACCACTGAGTCCTTTGCTGCTTCATTACACCAAACTAGCATAAACACAAGCTCGTTTGTGATTACTTCACACACTCCTATTTTGTTTCCCCAGCAACACTGTAAGCTTCCCACAGAGAAGGCCTATGTCTTACGCTAAGGAACAGAGAAGGAAGAGAAGGGTTTTGAAAAAATGATAATGAAGTGAGTTTTAAAAATACTAAATTTGTATGCCTATGGTATATGCAGATAGAAATGTCCAATAGACAGTTTATGTGTATGGATCTGATGTCAGAAAAGAAGTCTAAGCTGAAATCATTCATTTGTAACTTGTCAACATCAGTTCAGTATGACTAATGAGTTGAGTGTATGCGCTCTCTCCGGGAGAGAGCAGACATTGACAAGATGAGCAACAAAGTGCAGAGCCACAGCACTGCCACCATGGCCAGGCAGAGGAAGGAGGATGAGAAGGGCCCATGTCAGCAGTAGGAGGGGGACCAGAACAGTGCATCTTGTGGATGCTAAGAAAGGTGACACTCTCAAGATGGTAGAGAATGGTCAATGATGGCAAGTGTCACAAAGAATCCAAGTAAGAAAAGACTGGAAAATGGCCCCTGGATTTGGCAGTGAGTCTTGCTACAGCAATTTCACCTGAGGAACGAGAAAAGAAGCCTGATTGAGAGGGACTGAGAATGGACTTTACTGGAAGATGAGTAATTCAGCAAAGCAAGTCAAGACAGTGCCGTTTACAAGCTTAGCTTTGAAGACAGGGAGAAAGATAGGCTGGTACCTAAATCTGAGCTTCTGTGGAAAATAAACTGAGTTTAGTACTCAAAAGGTGGTTACAAATTGTGCATTGGAAATGTGTACAGTTTACTGTATACCAATTATACTTCAATAAAGTGTTATTTTTAAAAAGCACATTTTAGAATTTCACAAAATATAAGTATCTTCTCATTTGAGAATAAAATTTCAAATTCATAATAACATATTAAGATATTTTCTGATATATAAATGAGAAAAATCCAGTATAAGGAAAAAACCAGAAATAGGTAAACTAATACTCCTGGTTTACAAATAATAGTAAGAAAAAAATCAATAGTTAACAGAAGAACTTTTTTTCTTACGGTAGGGAGCAGAAAAGCATTATGACCTGGAATATGGGCCAGCATAGAAAAAGGAGTGGAATTATGTTATTTTAGACCTATCTAAGAGACTAGAAAATGGACTAGATCATGACCCAAATTAAGGCAACTACAAGCCAAACTAAGACCTCCAAGAAAGGCTCAAAGAGTTTCCTGAGCACAGATGAAAAGGCCTTAATGTCATCAAAGCTTCATTTAGGGTCATAATGAGAGAAAAAACATGTAGAAATACATTGGGTAGAGAAGGGAGAATAACATCTAACATCTAAACCTTTTCCAAAGATTCAGCACTTATCCTACCAGAGTCATAAAAACTGGAGGGAATAAAATGCCAAGGTTTAAACAATTAATAGTTAGTAAACTCAAAGGTGAGACAGGTAGACAAAACTGAAGAGAAATATTAACTCAGTGAAAGCTGGTTTTTCAGAATGCAGCCATCTAGAATTCTCTCTACAGTGTTTTCATGTGGAATAGAAAAAAATGACAAATAGAAAGTCAGTAGATTAAATACTTATGTGTACAGTCTTTTAAATTTTCTCAAAGCATACTTTTCCTCACTGGATCCTTAAAATAATTCAGAGAGGCAGGCAGTGTGCCAGAGTGTCAGTAGCCCCCCACTAACCACTGAGTGATATTTATCTTTTGTGTTTCACACAAATGGACCTTGAGAGGTAATGTTTTTCCTTTGACCTGACCTGTTTCCCCACAACACTATCCAGGGAAGCAGATTTATCAGAGACTGAAAATGCAATAGAATAAGCAGGGAAAAGTGGAGAAGAGGCATTGTATATCTGTTGAAATTGTATCATCACCTTATTACTTCAAAAAATAAGCATTAAAGATAAGTGATATGGTTACCAACTTACTAATTAGAGAACTAGACAAGAGGCTAAGTGATGTAATCATCCTATTCCAGATTGCAACTCATGATTAGAAAAGCAACTTCCAGCACCTGCCACAGAATTAGTAGAGAGTCATTATAATGTTCTATACCCCTGTGACCTCAAGGCAACCAGTGGGAAGTGATGGTCATGAAAGCATGATGATTCATAAGACCTGACAAGATATTCAGCATCAATTTGGTATCCAAGGTACTAGCATCTTCAGCTATTCATCACTCTTCCCATTTCTCCCAACTCAATCCTGTCTATCCCCCCTAAAATAATAGCTAGTATTTACAGAGGACTTACTAACCATTGTTATAAGCACTTTTCATGTACTAAGTCACTTAATTATGACAACCCTATGAGTAGGTGCTATTTTTTGCATATTCATTTATAGATGAAATTGCCATGACACAAATAGGTTAGGTAATCTACCCAGTTGGCATGTAGCTGGTGAGTATGAGAGCCTATCCAAGCCCAAGCAGTCTACAATCAGAGCTCTCATTCTCAATCACTAGGCAATACTGTCTTTTATTTCAGATCATAATCATCTCTTTTTTTTTTTTTCTGCGGTATGCGGGCCTCTCACTGTTGTGGCCTCTCCCGTTGCGGAGCACAGGCTCCGGACGCGCAGGCTCAGCGGCCACGGCTCACGGGCCCAGCCGCTCCACGGCATGCGGGATCTTCCCAGACCGGGGCACAAACCTGTGTCCCCTGCATCAGCAGGCAGACTCTCAACCACTGCGCCACCAGGGAAGCCCCATCTCTTTTCTGGACTATTACAACAGCTTCCTAGCTGCTCTCCATTCAAGTTACCTCTTTTCACATTATTATTTTTTATTATAAAAATAATATGCAAATACATTCTCCAGGTAAAATATTATAATAGCATGAATCAGACAAAATCCCTTTTGGCCACCAGCTGCAATCCCAAGTTTCTCCCCAGGGTCTGGTGTGTCTCCTTCTAGATGTTTTTCTGCATATGTATATACCTTTAAAAATATTCAGTATTGTTTGACAGATTTTAAAATAAATTTTATTATATTAATTTGCAAATGTTTAATTAATCTATATATTTTCATGGCCAGGCTAAATCAAAACAGTGTGACCTTTAAAAGAAGAAAAATCCATTCCCTTTCTTGAAAAACTACCCCCACCCCAAAAGGAGATGGTACAACCCTATTGAAGTCTTCCACTACTCCCCTTCTAGTGTCAGTGAAATCAAGCAAGTCCCCCAGAGGAAAAGACTAGGAAAAAAAAAAAATTAAAGGAGCAACAGGCTGAGTGGTATATACAGAGTAGGATGAGGAGAACAATTTTATAGCAGCTCATCCGTGGATGAAACAGTCCATGGATGAGGGCATCCTCATCTGGGGATTTGCCATGCAGTGAAGCCAGATCCACTTCTGATAAAGTCTGTGTAAATAACCGGAATATCAAGTTACTTGTGCATCTCATTCCAGTGGCAAGCTGGCATATCAGGATAACATTATGTTTCCACTCACTGAACTAGTCCCTTCGTGGATGTGAATGTGTTTACCTCTTTACCTGTCTACTGTTTCCAGAGTATAAGAATTGCATCTCTCTACTTTTCTGCTGCAGTACCATCACGTAGCTCAGGACCTGGCATGCACTTGGAGCTCAATAAATATTTGTTGAATGACTGAATAAAGCCAAAGGTGTGTGATTAATTCTGATGATCAAAGTTCCATGAATTTTCTACCTTGACTTTTGGAAGCTTCAGAAAACAGAATGATTTGATCACCCATGGCCATTGTACATTGATCTAAACAGTTATAGATCTACAGCAGACACTAATAACAACCCACCTAAATTATACCTACCTATGGCAGGTCGGTATAATTAAGAGTTAACAAATATCACCATATGCTTGCTGTGTGACCTTGGGCAATTTTCTTCACCTCTCTCTTCAGTTTGCTTCTCTGTAATAATGAACATAATAAAACCTTTAGGATTTAGCGAGGACTAGGTGAACTGATACATAAAAGCATCTAATAATGTGTGAGACACTGAGTGAGTCCTCAGTAAATGTCAGCCCTGTGCCTATGTCTCCTTCTGCCCACTTGCCACCCCCTTCCTAATAATAAGGCTTTGAGTTTATTTACCCTGATAAGCATTTCTCTTCTCTCATTTCCATTTGTGGCAATCTGGGCAACAACTTCTTTCTTTTCCAGTGCTGACCTACTGTTTGGTTGGAATCAGTCCCAGGGCTCTGGGCTCTAGAGACTGCCGTTAGACTACGAAGCATTATGGATCAAATCCAAGTGCTACAGCATATAATGGCTCTGGCCACTAAGAAACAAATGCAAACTGTTTTAGCTATTTTATGGAGTGCAGTACATACCCAAAAGTTTATAATAGGGTTACCAAATACGGTGTTCTAAAACTCAAAAACTCATCCCCAAATTACTCATCTCCTCATAGACAGACTTGCTATGTTGAATATTAAAACAGACACCTCGCTCTTGAGTCTAAAGTTTTCTCCAAAGTTCTCACAATTATAATTTCAAACCAGTGAATGTTATTCAAACAGGGAAAGACAGAATCTTCAACTTACTTTCACCCTGTGAGACTCTTTATCCAACTCCTACCATTTCTGCTTCCTCAAATTCTTTTAGATCTACCTAAAATCCCCTTATTTACAAAGTCTTAGAGTCTCAGAAACACTTGCATTTATTCTGTCATGTACACACCCTAACAAGTCATCCTAGGGCTTTAAAAAGAATTTAAGGAGACTCAGCTAAACACAATCCTTCCCCTTTATAAGTCTTGCTTCTCTCCAGAATTTAAGAACATCTTCCCACAAACCACTGGGGCAGAGCTACTGGGTCGTTGACTGAATGATCTCCTAGCAATTAGACGTGTCTTTAAGGCATGATATCCATTACTTCTCCTTCATCCTGCATTACAACTTGAACAATGCCCAGCTCAATAAAAGCAGTGTTTCTACTATCCTGGTTAGGTTCCAACCTCAGCCTTCAAGTGGAGATCTGTCTGGGTAGCTTATAAATCTTGTTTAAAAAAAAACCAAAAGTTCTTGCTTTGAGACCTGGGGAGTGTCAAGAATTGTTGGAGTATTTTCTTCATGTGCCCTTCGCCTAAAGATTATATCTTTTGCTCAAAGATTTAACAAGAGCCACCCGGTTAGAATTATAGTCAATAGGATTAGCTAAGCATACTACACCCCAAAGACAAGCAGCAGCTGGATTACTGTGCCACAGCTCACCTATTTGTAAGAGATGATCTCAGAGTTCCGTATTCACAGAAAACTCAAAACCCTGAGGAATTCATACACCACTCATGCATCATTACAAAAGAACTCCAAAGTGGAAATTAATATCTAGATGGGTCTGAATAGGCCTGGGAAGAACCTTACTTTCTCACTTCTGGATTCTGGCTAGCTAAGCCTCAGTCCTGAGGGCCAAGTAACTGCTGGGAGGAGGAGTGAGGGGACCCGATCAGGGGAGTTATTTCAGGACCTAGATCCTTCCATTGCCCCAAACATCCTTCACGTGTCATGTATCTTTCCAAGGCTTGGTTCCCACCTGTAGTGAAAAAATGCCTGATAATCTTAAAGTACAGTGTGTTTTATAATACCATTAATTCCTTAAAGCAGCTTGTTAAAGTACCTTAATTCTTGAGGGATGGAAATGAGACAAAGAGAAACACAAGCTACAAAATTCATCCTCAGACTAGTTCATCAGCTGACTGGTTGACTATAATATTCCATTAATAATAAGATAAGGCACAGATGAAAACAATCACTGGGAATAAGCACATTTCAAACTGACAAAAGTCCCAGACCATTTAAAATGGTAAATTAAAATTTAGATCTCCAATCTCTCTCCCTCTCTCTCCCTCCCTCTCTCTCCCTCCCTCCCTCTCTCTCCCTCTCCCTCTCTCTCTCCCTCTCTCCAATCTCTCTCTCTCTCTCTCCGATCTCTCCCTCTCTCTCCCTCTCTCTCTCCCTCTCTCCAATCTCTCTCCCTCCCTCTCTCTCTCCCTCTCTCTCTCTCTCCCTCTCTCCAATCTCTCTCTCTCCCTGATCTCTCTCTCTCTCTCTCCCTTCTCCCTCCCTCTCTCTCTCCCTCTCCCTCCCTCTCTCACTCCCTCTCTCCAATCTCTCTCTCTTTTTTAAAAAGCAATTTTGTCCCAACCCCAACACAAGTTAAACCACTAAAACCACTTAAATTATAGTGATGAAATCATAGCTTTTGGAGTTGAGATCTGCTTTGCACCATTCCAAGGAAACCCAGCTACACCTTTAGAAAACTTTGTTCCTTTTTTGACCATGCAATGAATTTTAATAAACAGTCCATTATTTTGTTGCAGCCTTTCTCCTGGTGGCAAGGGGTGAGTTTGGGAGGGGTGGGGCAGAGGTTGGGAAATTTGTGAGTGAAGCATTTTTTCATACCTCGATTAAAATGGTTAATTAGGTGCAACAGAGATTCCTTAGATGCTACAGAATTATATCAAATCCTTATGTCAAACTCCTTAGTTTTGAGGAGAGTTCACTCCCATTTTAAATGATGTTCTTTAGATTTGCCATTTGGTAATACTGAAACTAAAAAAAAAGCTCAGGAGAAAAATAAAATCAAAAAACACTGACAGTTTGAACATACCATCAATTTTTCAAGGGCAAAGACCAAGATCCTTCTCATACAAGTCAACATAAAACACTTTGGGGGCAGTTAGGAGAATTATCTGCTTATGATTATCAACCCTAGAAATGTCCCGGTAAACATCCTCACTGATAATTCTTCAGCCACCAGTTTCTTACAACCAACAAGACCCAATTCAGCAGCTACCACAAGTGGCCCAAACTGCCTATAGGAAATTATGCAAGTTTCTCTTCCTAAGAACTGCCGCAAAAAAAAAAGGTAAAAAGGGCTTCCCTGGTGGCGCAGTGGTTGAGAGTCCGCCTGCCGATGCAGGGGACACGGGTTCGTGCCCTGGTCCAGGAAGATCCCACATGCCGCGGAGCAACTGGGCCCGTGTGCCACAACTACTGAGCCTGCGCGTCTGGAGCCTGTGCTCCGCCAACAAGAGAGGCCGCGATAGTGAGAGGCCCGCGCACCACAAAAAAAAAAAAAAAAAAGGTAAAAAAAATCTTGGACCAGAAGAATTGGGTCACAGGATGAGAGAGACACCATTTTCTTCAATATTATTAATTCTTGATTTTTAAGGAAACATGGTTCCCATTAGGCTAACAGAGTTTCTTAAATGTGACCTACATTCAAGCGTAATTATCTTTCTTTCCCAATTGGCAAACATACACTGTATAACCTCGTTATAAAATCCCGTAATTAATACAGTTTTGAACGTTAAGAGCCAAATTATCTGACCTAAAATGTAGTAAGGTATATAATAGTTGAAGACAATCAGAATAGTCTGACTCTACCTTAGGCTTGCCCCCGATGTTTTGAAACAATAGCTCTTCCTTTATACAACATGACTTATTTTACCAGTGGAAGTTATCCACGAGTTCACTGGGAGAAGTTAGGAATGCTACATCCTTACTAAATATTCAGAAATAGTTTTAAATATTATTTTAAAAGTACAACCAAGCATAGAACTAAAACAACACGTGAAGCTTTATGGCAGTAGGAATTTATTCTGTAGACAGATTACATTATTTATTTATGCTGTTGTATTTATTGGGTTTTTGGGTTTTTTTTGCAGTACGCGGGCCTCTCACTGTTGTGGCCTCTCCCGCTGTGGAGCACAGGCTCCGGATGCGCAGGCTCAGCGGCCATGGCTCACGGGCCCAGCCGCTCCGCGGCATGTGGGATCCTCCCAGACCAGGGCATGAACCCGTGTCCCCTGCATTGGCAGGCAGACTCTCAACCACTGTGCCAGCAGGAAAGCCTATTTATTGGGTTTTATTAAGTGGTATCTAAGAGACATATTGTGTCTTCAGAGAAAAGGACTGAAAGGTTTGGATCTAAGTACCAGGCCAGCACTCACCAGCTCTCTGATCTTAAGCTTATCACTCAAATCCATTTCTCATCTGTCAAATGGAGTTGTGGCAATACCTATTCCACAGTGTTGTTTTAAAGAACAAATATAATCATTTGAAATAATTATACCTCAAAAGGATTAAATAAATTTTGGCTTGTTAGTCTACCTTCACATATTAAGAAAATAGCCAGGGCTTCCCTGGTGGCGCAATGGTTGAGAGTCTGCCTGCCGATGCAGGGGACACGGGTTCGTGCCCCGGTCCGGGAAGATCCCACATGCTGCGGAGCGGCTGGGCCCGTGAGCCATGGCAGCTGAGCCTGTGCTTCCGGAGCCTGTGCTCCACAACGGGACAGGCCACAACAGTGAAAGGCCCGCATACCGCAAAAACAAAAAAACAAAAAAACAAAAAAAAAAAGAAAATAGCCAGAGAAATGACACATGCTAAAAGATATCTTAAATATGTCCACTGAAAATACATTTTTACAAATGACATGGGCTATAAATGAATACTGAAAAGCATTTAGAAATTTCAGATCATACAAATATGCATTCAAAAATTAACATGAACTTCCAGTTAAAGATGACAGATTGTACACATGTATTTATATTCTTTTCCATCCAGAAACCCATTAAAATGTCAATGAAGAATGCAAGTAGGTATAAACTCATAAGATAAGAATATATAGTGGTCATTAGCTCATAGAAGACTTAAATTTTTGGAAGATGACAAGTAGATGTAGATATACTAACATATGAAAGGCATATAAAGAAGTGAGCTTAAGAGTAAAATGAAAGGGAAGTAGCTGGTGTAGTAACAGAGATGGAAATAAGCTGCCAAGAAGAACCACTGAGATGCTCAGAATTCTGAAAATGCAGATACAATAGGGGAGGGAATGACACATAAGACTGAAAAATAGAGGAAATAGATCCAAATTCTGTTTATGGGACAGCTGATTTCATCACTATGTAAATCACAAACCAGTCATGGTGTTTGCCTTACTTTAAAATGTGAACAAAAAACCAAAGATTCCCATACATTTGAAAAAGTCCCCAATGTGGGAGATTCTGACCAAAATAAACAAACAGGAATACTGATTCCAAAATAAAAAGATATAATGTGAAGAACAGAAATTTTTACAGAAACTCTAACATCCTTAGAAAGATTCAAGAATACACTGCATCCATAAGACAAGAACAGGATAGTATGAAAAAAGAACAAACAGATTAAGAAGGAACCTTGATTTAAAGAATATGAGTGCCAGGGCTTCCTTGGTGGCGCAGTGGTTGAGAATCCGCCTGCCGATGCAGGGGATACGGGTTCGTGCCCCAGTCTGGGAAGATCCCACATGCAGTGGAGCGGCTAGGCCCGTGAGCCATGGCCACTGAGCCTGGGCGTCCAGAGCCTGTGCTCCGCAATGGGAGAGGCCACAACAGTGAGAGGCCTGCTTACCGCAAAAAAAAAAAAAAAAAAAAAAAAAAAAAATATGAGTGCCAAAGGAAAAAAGAAAAAGAAATTTTAGAATACAGAATTGAGAAATTATCCCAGAAAATAAAAATTTAAAAGACAAAAGGATCAAATCAGGAGAATTAATAGATAATTATTAGGAATTATGGAAAATGAGTAGCAAAAATGGAAGGGAGAAAATTGTTCATTTGATTAATACAAGAGAATTTTGGATAGCAGAAAGATTTAACACTTCAGATTGGAATAGCCCACCAATGGCTGTAAAAGGGCCTCCATCGATGATTGTTCCCGAAGGAAAAAAGCAGAAAGAAAAAGCAGATCATCAAAGAATGAGAATCAAGCTGGCATGGAACTTCACATCAGCAATACTGTTGATCAAGAAAAAGGAACACTGCCTTTGAAATTCTGAGGAATTTTACATTTTCTATACCTAATTAAATTATTATTCAAGTGTGAACTTAGATCACACTTGCATGTGCTGATTTTCACACATTCAAACAATCAGAAAAGTTGCATCTCACATATCCTTTCTTAGGAATTTTGATGAGTATGTACTGCAGCAAAAAGAAGTAAATAAAGAAAGCAAAGGACTCGAGTTCCAGAAATGAGGAAACAAAAGTAACACCAAGATGGTCACTATTAGCAGGGCTACATAACAAGTACAGGTAAGAGTAGCAAGATGAAGAGCTTCAAAGGAAAGCAGTTTCTGGAAAAATTTAACAAAATCTCTGAATGGTCAAAAAAAACAAAAATTAGAACACAAAAAAGGCAAGTAGTATAAGAAAAAAAAAGGCAATTAGAAACTCCAGAAAAATTAAAACTTGTACAAGTATAATACACTATGTGATACTGCAATAAACAAGACTGAGCCTCAATATAAACACTATTATTGGTTTACAGTTTTAGAATCAACTGATAGACAAAGATGGTAGAATGATGATGAGAAGTCAAATGTTAATAACCTTGACATTGTAGAAATACAGATTACAAGAGGTACAGATTGGGAGGGAGAAATGGGAGAGGAAAACTGAAAAGTTGGGGACACAAAATAAATTGTCTCGTTAAAAGAATAAGTGTTTCACTTAAAGTTGCAAAATGAATAAGTATTTTATCTAAAATTGCATAGGTAACCAATAAAGATCTAAAGTAGAGATATGACTAAAGGAGGTACTGAATGACTTAATCATGTTACATTCTCATCTATCTGCATAGGAAGACAACATATAATACCTAAAATTAATAACCCAAGATTTAGCAGTATAAGAATATTGCTTAGAGATATAGAGGTAAAGAACCAAAGGAAAAAATACTATAAAAGTTAAAATTTATATCTGAGAAGCGACTGAAGATAAGAAGGAGTAGACAAAGAACTACTGCTTTTTAGTGCAAGTGCTTTTATCTTTTTTGTTGTTGTTACCATGTGTGGTTTTTGTTTTGATAAAAGTTTTTAATTATTAATGTAAAAATACACATGTATAAATTTTACTAAGAAATGTGTGATCCACTATTATGCACATATTGGTCAAATTTATGTAAACATTAAGGGACAAAGTCTTCTTCTACAATATATTTAATGCTGAATTTGATTTCAGAACGGGAGGTGCTCACTTTATTTTGATAAACAGGCACTAACCAACCGTCAAATGTTCCAAACACAGCAAGATGTGAAGTATCTTCAAATATCCCCTCCATTTGGAGACATCTGTGCTCATTGATTTACAATGTGCACGGACTGCCTGATTATTTTATTATGACATTTACTACTGCAGGAATTATTCATTAACATTCGCCAGAAAGCTGAGAACATGTGGGGCTGATATCTTGATTCAGAACCCTAAACCTAAAAGGAATACAAGTACTTGGTAAATTTAGAAGCAGATTCTACTCTACAACCACCACCCTTCTTCATCTACCTTTCATAGACATTTATCACTACCTACAGGTGCACTTTGCATGGAATGTCCTTTGTGAGCAGCAGAGAACAACGGGAGTTTCCTGTAAAATGATGCTGAAACATGATCATTGATGTCTATTATCTTGCCAGAACCTTGCCTATTGAATATCGTCCCTGGCTATTATTCAGATATTGTTTCTTTGGATGGGTAAGACAAAGATGGGAAGTCCACTTAAATGCTCAAACAGTACCCTCTGCTGGTTGAGTTTGAGCTGAAGACTTGATTTGTAACAGGGCTTAGTCACACTGACAACACGTGGAAAGAAGAAAAGAAAGCAAGTCAAGGCAAACACAAAAATCAACTAATTTTAGTTACATATAAGGAAACTGACATTTGAGGCATCATATCACATATATGATGCATATGTACTTTATTAAATCTTAATAGAATGTTTTGCTCTTGCAAAAAGTATATAATCAGGGATTTTGCATATTACATTCAAATTCTCTGCTTTACAAAATGATTCATCACAAGTTCCGCCAGTGAGTTTCTCTAGCACTCTGAATGTGTGGTGTGATTTACACTCTGTCTTGTGGGAACATGTTAACTGTATAAAGTAAAGTGGTTTCTTGCATCACAGCCTGGGACTCTTATACCATACCAGAGATGTCTGCATTACTTGACATGTTTATAAATGTTTAGGAAAAGTTCAAAATTAATTTGTGCTGTCTTGCTAATACGTAAGGAACAGTGGTTTGGAGATGGCAGGATTAATTTATCTGACCAAGGAAGGAATAAGTAACATATGTTTCTGGGACAAGGGCTATCTTATGATCTATCGTGCTTAATGTAGTAGAAATGCTTAATAAATTGAGTAGCAATTAAAAACAGGTACTGTCCTACATTTAGAAGTGTAGAACCAGCATTTTTTATACCTTTGACTAAAAATCAAATGTATATTCAGCTGTTCATGCCTATCACGGTTCACAATGTATAAAGCATGTCCTATTCTCACTGAGGATTTGCAGTTGACAAGAAAGTCAACATATTTTAGGCCATTAAATAGTGGTACACACTAATAGCCTTTTTTCTGTTTCCTCCAAAAGTAAGAGTGGGAGGAATTTAAATGCCCACAGGCACCAAGAAATACGGTACATGCTGAGTTTGAGGAAAAGCACATGGTTCTCTTGGTCTATCTTTCATTTATTAACAAGACAGGGATACAAAGAAATAATTCTCCAGTATAAGAAATGCAACAGTGCAAACATGATGACAGGTAGTAACTGAAGCTTGCTTCAGCATCGGGGAGACAATAATGAGTAGGAAGACTGATGAAATGGAGAGTGTGCGCCCCACCTTAACTGATCATACATTCATTGATTGTCACTGTCGCCATGAAGCCCTGAGGGCCAAGGGTTTGTCAGATCTTATACTTTTTCAAAAGGAGCTTGAAGTCAGAATATTTACGCAACATTTCCTCTTTGAGGCTCAAAATTTTCCAGAAGAGTCTGTGAGCCAAAACAAACATCTACAAACTAAATTTATCCCCCAGGCCAGCAGTGTCTAGTGACCACAGACTAAAAGTTCTTTCCTTCTGCTTCAGGCCTTTGCACATATCCTTCATTCTGCCAGTAATTTTCTTCTCCCATTTCCCCTCCCTTCCTCGCAGTTAACTACACTCATCCTTCTGGTACTCAGTCACTATTGCTCCCAGAAAGTCTTCCCTGATCTGCTAAATTAGGTTAGGTCCCCTTGTGATGGCCTCTCTCATCTTTCTGTGCCTTTCCATCATAGCACATAGCACAGTTTGTCTTTATATGCTTATTTGTGTACTTATTTGATTTTTTTCTCCTCCACCATGAGACAGGCAGGGGCCATGTCTCTTTTGTTCAGGAGGCTATTGCTCATCCTAAGGTAGGCATTAGAAAGTAGTTGCTGAATAAGCAAGTAATGACTTTAAAGTAATTCTTCATAGGTATACCTGGAACTGATCATCTACAGTTAATATCACATGATCCCTTAGGTTTGGCCTTTGGAAGCAGAAAGGTCTGGGTTTGAACCTCAGACAGCTCACCTACTGTCTGTGTGATGTAGTTGCTGAATCTCCGTGAGTTTGTTTCCTCATTTAAAAAGTGGAACCTCCTAGATTTGTGCAGAGGCCTAAAGATAATGCATTCATTATACAGTGCAAACGCGTAGTCAGTGCTCAAAAAATGTTAATTGTTATTATTACCACTAACACTAACAGTCAGTCTACTCACACTAGGTGGCCCATATCCCCCTGGTGCAGTGGCGAGTGTCTGGCAAGTCTGAGCTAACAGGCCCACTGCTGTGCCTTCGGCCTCAGAGCAACACCCTACCCCTACCCCCCAGCAACAGCACTATCCTACCAACCAAGCTAATCAGCATTCAGAGAAATCAGGCCTGGAAGAGGTCTTACAACCCAGTGTCTTGATCATCAATTTTTTTTTTTGAAGTCAGAAAGACTTATTCACCATTGATCTTTCCAGATTATGTAACTGATCTTAAACCATCCCTTAAGAATGCTTGATACATATCTCAGGCACACCTGCTAGGAATGAGTTATGAACTTAAGATGGATCAATGAACATATTACTCTCAGGGTAGGACACATGCTCCTTGATTTAGAATAACTGGGAAGGAGACACTATGGTGTGTGTCATGGAAAGCAGGGAAGATTGGAGCCAGACTCACCTGTATTCAGAGTTTTTGTCACCAACCAGCTCTGTGATCTTGGACAAGTCCTTAGAACAAGTCCTTGCCTGTAAAACTAACCTCATAACGCCTGCTCGGAGCATTGTTTTGAAGATTAAAGATGATATGTGGGAAAGAGTCTGGCATGGAAGAGATGCCCAATGAATGACGGCTATGTAACAAAAGGGAATCAGAGCACTGAACTCACGCCTCACCCCCAACCTCCCCACCTATTAAATTTTATTTAATAGAATTAAATAAAATTCTATTGAATTTACACAAGATAGCACAGACCACAGCAGGCTGGATTGTACACTGTGAATCATAGGATTTCAAACTTATAATGGAAGAAATAGCACAATCTTTGGAAATTTATAGATAAACTGGGCCAAAAAATTGACTGCCATGTACAGCTCTTCATCCTCTATGTTCACAGAAAAGCAGGGAGAAATCTGAGGTGACAGATAGCGCTTCCCTGGAAGGCGGGCCAGGAAACCAGCATTCCCTAGTCGCTGTCCCACTGCAATCCCTGTTTCCAGCATTGGCCTTCTAAAGTCAAGCTGATCTGGCACATCTTGTGACTCATTTCTGTACCACTTTGTAACAGAATGTCCCTAAGTTTCACCCGTCATCATTTTAATTAATTTATTTATATTTACTGTCTCACACTAGCCTCCTTGGCTCTTAGCCTCCCCTACAAACTGAGCCCAGTACAGGTTATCATCATTTCCTGTTCTGAGCTTCTGTGGTTCTTGGTCCTGCCCACATGGCAGCACTCCCTGAGTCTGACCCGGTACCTGCTTGTCATCCTAAGAACACAGCACCATTGTCTGATTTATCTGTTTTCCCAGCAACTGGTACATAGTAGGTGCTGGTATCTACCTACCAAAGAAACTAATTGTGGCTGATTTAAGCAAGAAAGGAATGTATTCACAGGATGTTGAGTAGTTCCCTGAATCACTAGAAAGCCTGAAGATCCAAATTCTAGATCTTTGTGGCAAGAAACCGAGGCCCCAAGTAGCCCCCAGCATTCATCAGGCAAAACACTTCTTCCCCCTCCCTCCGCTCTTTGGTAACAACTTCCCAGTTTAAAATCCAGGACAGCTCTCCAGGCCTGCCTGCAGGGGAAGTGGGAAAGTAGATATCTAGCATTTTCAGCTTCTCACATGAGAGATGGCCTCTGGCCCAGCAAGACTTAAAAGGTAAAGAATTCCTACACAGGACAAGGTTCAAATGTAGGGCAGCCAAAATTAGAATATGGCAAATCATTACTGCACCAACTTCTTAGCATTGACTTCTTAGCACTCAGAACACACAAATTATCTAATGTGTTTGGGGTTTTTTACTGCTCACTACAGCACCAACCAGAAAATTACATGCTCACTACCTGTTTACTAGAATAAATAAATGAACAATGAACCTAATGCCACATAGTCTCTTTCTTCCTGGGTTCCCATGACATCCACGTCGATTCCTTCTTGTCCTGAACTTTGAAAGTGGCCCAGACTCACTGTGCTCTACAGAGTGGACACCGAGGACCACCAGCTGTGGGCACAGCAGCCACGCTCACTGCCATCCCTTCAGCCTGGCTGGCACCAGCCCCAGGACTGCCTGGCTGCCCCCTCTGGTTTTGTCATCTCTTTTCCATCATTCCCTTGCCCTTTGGACTCGATGGCTGCATTTGGCTCACTTACTTTTTGACCCTGGGCACTTTACAGTTTCTCAACAAGGGTGCAGAACAATTCTTTGTTGAGCAGAACTGCCCCATAGGTTGCAGGATTTTTAACATTCCTGTTTTCATTAAATGTAAAGACTATTGTACAGTCTTGGTGACAACCAAAAAATGGATACACGTTTCTAAACTGTCACTAGTTTGTGGTGGGAAGTGTGGGGATAGCATGATCCTCAGTTGAAGTCCTGGGAATAGAGTGTTCAAGTCTTCAAACACCAAAAATATAAATGAGGAATCAGCGAAGGAAGATGGTTGCCCAAGCCCTTAGTCAGAGCTTTCCAGAGATACAGAGTGGGTGGATTTGCATAAGGAAGGATATTCTTGCTTCTACTGGGAGGGGAGGAGAAAGGAAAAGATGGAAGGAGGGAAGAAGGCAAGGAAAAGGAGGGAGGGAGGGAGGGAGGAAGGAAAAATACCAGGACACCTTTGTGGAACACCAAAGAAAGTCATGGGGCTTCCCTGGTGGGGCAGTGGTTGAGAGTCCACCTGCCGATGCAGGGGACATGGGTTTGTGCCCCGGTCTGGGAAGATCCCACATGCCGCGGAGCGGCTGGGCCCGAGAGCCATGGTCGCTGAGCCTGCACGTCCGGAGCCTGTGCTCCGCAACGGGCAAGGCCACAGCAGTGAGAGGCCCGCGTACCGCAAAAAAAAAAAAAAGAAAGAAAGTCATGAATTTGGTAACACTGTGGCAAAAAGAAAAGGAATTAGAATGAATCGATGGGACACAGGGAATGACTTTCTCCAAAAAAAGGAGCCAAAAATGAATCTTTCAGTAAAGTCACATACTCTGGCTAATGAGAAGAGAGGAAGACAAGCAGAACTAACAGACGGTGATTTGCAAGATCATCTGAACCTTCCAAAGATTTGAAGAGTTTTCTTGGAAATGAAGTATTTTATTTTTTTGGATATAGATACAAAGAAAAATACTGAGAGAAGAGATATTGTCCTCAGTCCTGTCACATAGTAGGGCATGTAACTTGGTCTTTGTGGTTTATTAAAATCCCTGAGGGCTCCCCAGGAGATGTTATAAAATTCTCCAACTCTGGTCTTAGGCACTGTCTCCCATTGGCAGGCCCCTTCCTTACTGGGATAAACAACCCAATAGTGGTACTGACTGTGCACACACCTATCTGCCCTCACCATTCTTGTAAATGACATCGTAAATTTTTTAAATATTTAAAAAATTTAAAGTTACATTTTTAAAAATTCTAATAGTAATATTTGCTCACAGAAGAAAAATTTAGAAAACCTACATAAGGAAAAAGAGGAAATATAAATCACCCACTACCCAGAAATAATGATTGTTAACTTTTGTTGTATATGCTTACAGATATTTCCTATGCATGTTCCATACACACACACACACACACACATCCTCATGATCATTCCGAGAACTATTTTGTAACCTGCTCTTTCCGGTGGTATCTTTTACATCAACCAATATAGCATAGAATGGTAACATTTTTAATGGCAATATAGAATTCCATTACATGATTGTACTATAACTTTCTTAATCAATATATTATATTTGACACATAGGCTATTTCTAATTGTTTTGCTATTGTAAACAATGCTGTGATGACCATCCTTAGCTAAAACTTGTACATTCATAATTAGTTACTTAGGATAGTTTCCTAGAAGTGGTATTACTGGGTCAGAGACTTATCACCTTTGCAATTTTATGCATATTGACAAATTACCTTCCAGAAAGGCTGCAACTATTTCTATACCCACAGCTTCTACAAGAGAATATGGTTGAGCCTTCCTTTGATCAACACTGTGTGACTTAGCCTTTGCCAGTTTGGTAGTGAAAATGATGTATGATGTTAATGTCAAATATTTCAAAGGAAATCCCCACTGTTTAAACAACCCAACACACATGGAATCCTCCCTAATTTCTAACTATATTTATCCTGTATTTATAACATCAGTTAGCATAGACACTTTGAAAATACTGGCCTAAAAATTATATCTAAAGATACACACATTCAGTAACCAACTTTCAGGGTTATGAGATAGGTTTTTAATAGTAATTGCTGACATTTATGTTACTTTCTGAAGTTTAGGTTTTAACTTAAGTCATTAGATAAGCAAATTGCCAATCATAGTTGTAGCTCACCTGGCTAGTTAATAAATCTGAATTTTTCTAAATCAAAAATTGAAAATTTATCCAAACAAGTAGAATGAAGGGGAGAAAAAGCACAAAAATACTTGATGAAATGGTAACTGTATTCAGCAAGCAAACAAGTAAGTTTGACATTAGAAAACTTAGTTTCTTCCCAGCTTTGTCCCTGATTTTCTGGCCTTTGGGAAGTTACTTAAATGTGTTCTAAAACAGAAAAGTACAGATGAGTCCTGCATTCCTACTTTTCTCCACCCTAGGCCTCATTGCACAGGCATTTTGTAAGAGTTTATTACAAACTATCTGCCAAGCACTTTGAACTTCTTGCAGAGGAGTGTTTATAAATAGAATTTTATCTTGTGGGGTCCTTCACTAGTTAAGTAAATGTTTCATGTTTCTTAAAAAAGTATTACACAAGTGACTTAATAAGAGAGAAACAAAAGCTGCCTATTCCCATAATCTACTAGTTTCTGGAAAGCTTCCCCAAGATCGTCTCCTTTTATATATACCTAGAACCATTTACAATACTTCTCTGTGACAACTTTAACATTTCTCTTTTTTTCTCTCAAATTAAGATGCAACTCTATAAGAACCATTTTTCTGAGGAAAAATAAAATTAAAATATAATAATAAAATTATATATCAATTCTAAGACACTATTGATTCTAGAATTTACCTTCAATATAATGATAGCGTTATTAAGTAAAAAGGAACCATTATAATAAAAGTACACTTAGGTTGTAAGTCTGGTTCCGAGCTTAGACACATTAAAATGAAAGAGAGGAATACGCATCACAGAATCGGGGAAATCTGGAAACAGTCATCATGGCTAGAAACTACTAGGCAGATACCATAATGCTGGGCACTGGGCTAAGTAACTTATGTGTGTTATTTATCCTTACAACGACCCCAGGGCCTTGTGGATAGCACCAAGGCCAGACTGGCTTAGAGCAGACCATCTGACTCCCAGGTCCAGGGTCCCAGTCACCGGGCTCTCTGCCTCCCCAAGACGTCACTCACGTTTCAATTCCTAAACCACCCCACTGCCCTTTATTTGGGTCGTCCTCAGCAAAAGTAGGATTTACAGGGACCAACTCACGTGGTCTCAGATGGCCACTCCCTGGTCTGCTCTACGTCCTCTGCCCACCTCCCTTTACCCACCCTATTCCCACCAAGACCTTCTTGTTGGTTACAGAACAGTAGTAGAAGCAGGGCCTCTGAAATTGTAACGGCCGTGTGTATTATCTGAAGGGAGCATTCTCTTAGAGTACATTACTTAGATGAATTTCAGATTAAACAAACCACATCTATGATTCTTTTTTTATTTCTTCATTCTGTGTATTTGTCCCACTTCCAAAAATGACTTCCCCCACTTCTATTTATATAAATGAAATCATTCAGTAAGTATGTATTAGGGTCTACTCCGGGCAGTATTTATTGGGGTCTACCACTGTGTTTACAGGCACTGGGGATGAAGCAGTGGGGAAAACAAAGGCACTTACCCTTTCCTCAAGAATCTTACAATCTAGTGGGGGAATTAGAAATTAAATAAATAATTCCAGGAATAAATTTATAAATCCAAGTTGCAATCAGCGCTCTAAAACCCAACCAAGCCTGCAGTGCTTTACATGTCTTGGGACCAAGTATCTTAACCTTGTCAGGCAGATAGGGGAAAGTCGTCTTTGAGCAAATGACACTGAGTGACAGGCAGGGGTTACAGGCATGGAAGGTGGAGAAAAGACAACTCAGATGAAAGAGCAGCACTTTTGAGTGCCCCGAGATGGAAAAGAAGTAAATCTAAATCCTACATAGGTTCAAAGCTCAGCGCAAATAAGGTCTTCTGAAAACTTTCTAAAAATTCCCCTCAGATATTGTCTCCTACCACATCCTTTCTGCGAATTCTTCTAGCATTTTGTCACCTTTTCATAATGATAACAATAACAACAATCACATTTAATTAAGACTTACAATGTGTCGTTCTCTTCTATAAGCAGTTTACCTGTTTTTCTCATTTCTGCCTCACAACAAGTCTCTGAGGGAGTTACTGTTGTTAGCTCCATTTTACAGGTGGAAAAACTAAACAGAGACTGTTAAATAAACTATCCCAGTTCCCAGTTAGTAAGTGGAGCAGTTGGGCTGGCACTCTTATTTATTTATTTTTGCTGTGTTGGGTCTTCGTTTCTGTGCAAGGGCTTTCTCTAGTTGTGGCAAGCGGGGGCCACTCTTCATCGCGGTGCGCGGACCTCTCACTATCACGGCCTCTCCTGTTGCAGAGCACAAGCCCCAGACGCACAGGCTCAGTAGTTGTGGCTCACGGGCCCAGTTACTCCACAGCATGTGGGATCCTCCCAGACCAGGGCTCGAACCCGTGTCACCTGAATTAGCAGGCAGAATCTCAACCACTGCGCCACCAGGGAAGCCCTGGGCTGGCACTCTTAACCGATGCTCCATACAGCCTCTTATATATGCTTTCCTCATTATTTTTGTACACGTCTTACTGCTTCTACTAGATGATAAAGTCTTAGAAAAGGGGACAGGGTAAGTGACTCATTCACTTATTCATTCACTCAGCCAACATTATTCCATGACTATTATTTGTCAGGTACTGTATACCTCTACACACCCACCCCAGTGCACTGAATGAATGAATGACTGGTGAATGACCACAATGCACAACTCAGAGAGCCTTGTCTGGGGCAGGAGATGGAAGGTAGAAGCTTTACTGGAGTCAGGAGCAGCAAAGGAAGACTTCATATGTGTCATCAGAAGGCACCTCTCATCATTCTTCTTGAGAAAGAAGGGCTCCTGAGGGCAACCAAGTACCTGACAACATGTTAGGTAGCTTCCTGTGTTACCTCGCTTCTGGTACAACAGCCATGTTTGTACAGTTTGTCATCTCAATTGCATAAATAAAGAAACTCAACTTAGAGAATATTTGTGACCTGCTGAAGCCATACAGCTAGGAAATGGCAAAGCAGGAGTTTGCCCCCAGCCTTGTCTGAGGTAAAGTCTCCTTCCATGCAGCATCCCAGACTTGATTATGGAGTCTCTCCTTGTTAAGCTGAAGAAGGTCAAAGGCTTAAAAAGTCGGCCAGTCTCCAGACTACAGTTTATATTGATAAAACGATCAAAATACACACACACACACACACACACACACACACACACACACACGGAAATGATTACCAACCAGGTCAGCAAAAGGGTTATCTTGAGAAAAAAGACATGGGTGTGTTGGCAAGGAACACTCAGCAAGCTTCTGAGGTGCTAGCAATGTTCTAGTCCTTGCCCAAGTAGCGATTACATGAGCAATCACTTTATAATTCATCGGTATAAATTTGTGTGGTGCACTTTTCTGTGTGTCATAGGTCACAATGAAAAAGTTTTCAAAGAAAAGTCTCACCATTTCTTGCAGCAAAATACAGCCTGCAATAGATTATAGAGGCAGGTGGCCCTGGTGAGAGAGGCATTTACATTGAGCTGCTTTTCAGCAAAATCCAAAGGGACAAATTCTTGAGAGAATGGCCCAGATGAGATGACATCATCTTCTCCCTGGCCTGGGCTGTAGGCCCCAGGTTACTCACTTTGGTCCCTATACAAGCCCAATGCACGAGCAGAGCACACAGAGGCCAGATGATGTTTCCAGCCTGGGGTCATGGAGGGAGTGGGGCTTTACTGTAAGAGACTATCCCTCTGGAAACTCACCAAGAATAGCTAAAGGACACAGGGCAAAGTTACAGTCTGCAAGCAACTGCTTGCGCAAGTAACATCATTACATTCCCCAGTCTGCTGCCCCTTGAGCCACTGCCCTGGGAGTTGGCATGCAAGAGCTTCTGTTCCTCCATTCACATAACATAGCAGGGGTTGTGAAGCCAAGAGTGTGAAAGGCCCAGGACTCCACAAGAGGAAGCCCATGGTAGACAGATGGTCCAGGCCAGAGTATGACCCACAGAGAAGATTCTGAGAACAACTGCTCAAATACAATTGAGCCTTGCCACAGGTCTCCATTTTCTATTTTTTTCCCTCATATTTTTGGCTGATTATTTTCGGTGCAGTGGGTCTATTTTGATTTTCCCAAAGCAATATTTTAGCTATAGAACATCTGTCACCTTGAGAGTCCGAGTGGAACTGTTCATCATTTTGTAACAAAATTCTAATATATCAGATACTGACCCTGTTTGTGAGTACCTAAGATGTGCAGAGTGCACCAAATTCAAAGGAATACAGCCCCCAACACCACACACACACACACACACACAGCTTATTCTACCTGTGCCATATGACATACCGTATGATATTTGTGTCCCAAAAGGATTCTCATCAACTGTTTTAGTTTATTTCTTTTTGCTATTTTATATATATATATATATAAATTTATTTATTTATTTATTTTTGGCTGCGTTGGGTCTTCGTTGCTGCACGCGGGCTTTCTCTAGTTACTGCAAGTGAGGGCTACTCTTCGTTGTGGTGCATGGGCTTCTTATTGCGGTGGCTTCTCTCTGTTGCAGAGCACAGGCTCTAGGCGCACGGGCTTCAGTAGTTGTGGCAGATGGGCTCAGTAGTTGTGGCATGCGGGCTCAGTAGTTGTGGCTCACAGGCTCTAGAGCGCAGGCTCAGTAGTAGTGGCGCACGGGCTTAGTTGCTCCGTGGCATGTGGGATGTTCCCGGACCAGAGCTTGAACCCATGTCCCCCACATTGGCAGGCAGATTCTTAGCCACTGCACCACCAGGGAAGTCTCTGTTATTTTTTTTTTCATTTGAATCCATTTTTGTAATTGCTGAAAATGTATTCATCTAACAAGCAGCATTTCAAATTTTTTTTAGAAACAGCATTGATGCTGAATTTCCTGACTCTCTTGACTACCTTAAAAATCACGTAAGTTACTGGCTGTGTGTAAATTATGCAGAGGGCTGTCACTTCATAACCATGAGACCTGGGCAAGTAATTTAGCCTCTCTCTGCCTCAGTTTCGTCATCTATAAATAGGAGCAGTAATGCATGGCTCACAGGACTGCAGAAGAATTCAGTGAGATAATGTATGTAAAGCAGATAGAACAGTGCTTGGCAAACAAAGGTGGTTAATAAATGTCAGTCCTCTCTCCTTTCCCCTCAGTTTATTAAGGTCTCTGAAGGATACAGCAAATAAACACAAATGACATGGCACAACCTGTGGATTAAAAATATGATGTTCAAAGGCATAGGGTGTTTTTATCTCTAAAACAACCACTGTACATCCAAGAATAGCTCTGTGTATGACTGTATTTTTATCCATCTGGGTTCACTCAACCCTCAACCTCACCGTATCAGTTAGTCTTTCATATTAGGTTTAAAATTCATTTCTCCCGAGGATGTCTTCCCAAGGCATTTCAGCTCACAGTGATCTCTCACTTTCTAAAATTCCCCCTCTGAATACATTTAACAGTACCTTATGTGTATGTGTGTGTGTGTGTCTGTGTATAATTTGTGTATATTACAATTTTTCTTAATCCAACTGTAAACCTCTAAAGCAAGGATTGTAACCAATTCCCCTCTGTATTCTCAGAGCCCAACACAGTGCCCTGCATTCAAGCAGCTGTTAAATATATGCTTGTTGGTTAATCAATTGATTTATTTATTTTTTTAATATATATTTATTTATTTATTTTTGGCTGTGTTGGGTCTTTGTTTCTGTGCGAGGGCTTTCTCTAGTTGTGGCAAGCGGGGGCCACTCTTCATCACGGTGCACAGGCCTCTCACTGTCGTGGCCTCTCCTGTTGCGGAGCACAGGCTCCAGACGCACAGGCTCAGTAGTTGTGGCTCACGGGCCCAGTTGCTCCGCGACATGTTGGATCTTCCTGGACCGGGGCACGAACCTGTGTCCCCTGCATTGGCAGGCAGACTCCCAACCACTGCGCCACCAGGGAAGCCCTCAATTGATTTATTGATTGATGGATAGACAAGGACTTAACTCCTCTGTTGTAACTGTGTAACAGGCCTGTACAATCTAAAGTTCATACAGGGAGCAGCAGATTCCCAAGGAACCCAACTACCAATTCCCCAACAGCCTCCCAAATGGTAACCCTTAGAGTAGTTGCGGAGGAATCACTCAGGATCTATGAATTAAGCCAGTCTGAGATCTATCCACTGCTCCCCTAGCTAAGCAATGAGCAGTGATTCTTCTCCACTGGAAACAAAAACATTTGTCCAGTTTAGCAAATGTCAGCACGGCAGCATGAAGAACAGAAAATCAAGTGCCATTTCCATGAAGCGAAGATACTGGGCCAAGAGCAGATGCATCCATTGGCAACAGGCAAGGTCCATTATGCAAGCAGCAGTAATACCAGAGATCAAGAGCAGACAAAGACCAAGCTTTCAAGCCTGGTATAAAGGCCCATCTATTGTCTCTGGCAGACAGTGCCAGAGATAGAGTATCCTGGAGACACAATGTAAGGCAGGCTGAAAATGCATGTGCCAAACCAAAACGAAAGCGAGGCTGCACAATGATAACTACTGAAGGAGCAGCTGGTCCCGATGGCACCAGACTGTGTCTTTCAGACCATGTCATCAACACTTGTCCATATAGTAAACATTTTCTGAAGAGGTGCCTGTCAGCTTCCATTTATTTATAAATAAGTGAATGAATAGCATCCAACTTACACATTTTTCATGGTCTTTTTTTTTCCTTTAAATTCTGAAACCAGATGAGAAAGGACACCACATAGCAAAGTGATAACACAACAAGAATGCAGCTCTGTCCTTGAAGGACAGTTGACGACTGACAGATGATACACGTTGAGACAATGGAACAAGGCAGTTGCAGACAACTGTTGCAACAAAAGGAGGTCAAGTCTTATTCTTTTCTCCTGCCAGGACACAAAGAGTTGGTCACAACTTTTCTTTAAAAAAGAAGAAGAAGAAGAATGCATTCCTAAATCAAGACTTCCCAGGGCAGCGGGAACAATCCCAGCACTCCTTAGCTACACTATCTTGGTTGGTGGACAAATATTTTTGACCTTTTATGTTGAACTTGCAATCTTCTTGGGCAGAGCTGCCACTCTAAGAAAGTCCTTTTAAATGCAAATTAGCCATAGTCATCTCATTTCATCCATCTCTTCTTGGAAATATCAAAATGACAGTGAAAAGATAAAGCTATACACATGCAGAAGCATCCTTTACAGAGGTTTGTAGAGTTCAATGGTCATTAAGTTTCTTGTCAGTAAAAATGACATTGGAATTCTCCTCTCCTTACCACCTCCTTCTTTACAAAGCAAAATATAAAAATAAATGAATTGAGTCAAATCCATCTCGGGCCAGAGGATGAACTGGAAACAATACAAAGATACAGAATATTAAATAAATGCACCTTCTTTGAAACCAGTGATGACAATTTCTAGGACCAATTCAAATGGAACTTCTTTTTACAGAGTTTCATGGTGCACAAAAATTGGCCTGTCGGCAAATTGTATGCTGTAGAAGCTACAATGAGCCATAGTTATGCCTTGTTTGGAGTACCGCAGTAGAGTCCACAGGGTAGACTGCCAGACATTTAAACAGAAGATCTCTTGTGATACCCAGAAGATCCCTATAATGCACCTGGAATTTCTCAGGACACTTCAAAGACTTCATTCACTCGAGACCACAGATCTAGAAGGAAGCTTATAGAAATACCATTGACTTCCACTGCCTGATGGCTATCTCAGCAGGTAGGAGACCACTCTTCCTGCAATGGGACAGTCCCAATGCGCCATCTCTCAAGTAATAATAGAATTTTGAATAAACACACAAGCTGCCTTACCCTAAGATGGAATAATTCTGAGGTGCCTGGTCTATACCGTCTCCCAGAAACCCTAGAGGGGTTGAATCCCATTTGCCCACAGCAGTCATCTCATCTCTAATATATTCTTTATTGGGTGTATTTCCTTCACTGTTTCACTTGCCTAACAACATTTCCTAGGATCACCTTCCAAATAATCAGCTTGCATTTAAATATTTTCTGAGATTTGCTTATGAAAAATCTAAACTTAAATAATCATAGAAACTCGTGCCTGGATGGAACCCATCTAAAAACCCAGATCCCAAGAGCCAGACCTAGAAAGAGTATGAGCCCAGAAACATTCCCTCATTTTAACAATGCTTAATGAGGGTAACACACTGAGATTTCAATGCCCAAGAGTCCAAGCAGGTCTTCAACATCTCCCTCCTGGGATTTTGTAGTCATCATCTAAGTGGTCTCCCTTTTTCCAGACTTGCTTCATTTCTCCCCACTATCCCTCCTATAACTATTTTCCACACAATGGTCATGTAGCTCCACTGCGTAAAGTTCTTCAGTGTTTCCCTACTGCCCTCATGATGAGTCCGATCTCCTTAGAATAACACACAAGATCCTTCATTATCTGGTCATTCTTACCTACCTCTCCTGCCTCACTTTTTACCACTTCCCAGTACCTTGGCAGTACTAAATAACATACACTTCCTGACTCAAGAATACTGTATTTCCTTAATCTGAAATCCCTTCTTTCCATACACCTACTTGCTGAAGCTCGATTCCTCCTTCAAAACTCTGATTAGGAGATGGAACGGGTTGGGAAGCCGTATCTACTCTCTTGCTGCCTATCCCTCTAAACGGTATCTCTGATCCATCCATTTCCCTTCATGTCCACCCACCACCCTAGTCAGATCCTTCTATCTTACCCTCTCATAGAACCACGTACCTTCCTTCATTGCATCTGCCTGAATTTTACTTTTTTTCTTATATGTGAGATTAATTGATGAATGTCTGTATCCTTCTACAGGTGGTAAATCCCTGTGAGAACAGGACCAGGTCTACTTTGACTCACAATGGAGGTCTTGGTACAGGACATGCCATGTAGTAAGCATTCAATAAATACTTGTGAATGCAATTTGTGAATCACTCCTTTCTATTTAAAAAATTTTACCTTGAAATCACATATATCATTTCACACCTAACCCTCTGCTTCCCTGTATAGTCATGGTTCTCCAGAGAAAAAGAAGCAATGAAATACACTGAGAGACCTATAAGAGGAAACCTTATAGGAATTGGCTGGTGCAATTATGGAATCCAAGAAGTCCCATGATTTGCTGTCTGCAACCTGGAGAACTGGGAAATCTGGTGGTATCATTTGGCCCGAGTCTGATGGCCGGAGAATTGGGAAAGCTGATGGTTGAATTCCTGGTCTGAGTTCAAAAGCCCAAGAACCAGAAGCACCAATGTCTGAGGGCAGGAGAAGATGGATGTCTCAGCTGAAGCAGAGAGAGTGAATTTACCCTTCTTCTGCCTTTCTGTTCTATTCAGGGCCTCACTGGGTTAGACGATGGATGTCCACCTGCATTGGTGAGGGTGATCTTCTTTACTCCATATAGTGATTCAAATGCTAATCTCTTCTAGAGATATCCTTACAGTCACAACCTGAAATAATGTTTTACCAGCTATCTGGGCATCCCTTAGCCCAAACTGACACATAAAATTTACCATCACACACTGTGTAGTACCTTCTTGCTCACATGTCAATTTCTACCACATAATTGTGATCTTGGGGGTCCCAAGGCCTTCATACAGTGCTCCGCAAGAACTTACCATTATTGAGCTCTTCTGCTGAATTAAGATTTCTGAAAGTGTAAGATTATAATGCACAGAGAAGGAAGTTCATCAGGCAGGCTTTGGAGGTCGGATAAGATTTCAACTGGTAAAGATGATGGCTTGAAAAATTCCTTGAATACATGGGGAAATACAGGTAAAAGCAATGTGTATAGGAAATAATAAGTTGTCACTCTGATTGGAAAGTGATTGGAGTGTGTGCAATGGAACGATGTAGCTGATGTGTTGAGTGCTTATTATATGCCAGGCACTATTATAAACATTTTACATATAATAATACTTTTTAAAAATAATGAAAGATAAGCTAGAATAATAAGTAAGGTTCAAAGGCAGAAGGCTTTGAATATCACCTATGGAATTATTCTTTATCTGGTTATTGATGGAGATTCATTAAAGATTGATATGTATGACATATCTGACATCTCAAGGCCATTCTGTAGGAATATTAAGCTGGTAAAAGCAGGCAAGATATCTAGAAGAGGGACTTCCCTGGTAGTCCAGTGGTTAAGAATCCACCTTCCAATGCAGGGGACATGGGTTCAATCCCTGGTCAGGGAACTAAGATTCTACATGCAACTAAGCCCATGCACTCTAGAGCCAGTGCGCCACAACTAGAGAGAAGCCCACGTGCCACAACTAAGACCAGACATGGCCAAATTAATTAATTAATTAATTAATTAATTAAAAAAAAGAAATCTAGAAGAGGAAAAAGTTCAGGGTACAGAGACTGCATAGGTCATCTTTAGAGATATCTATGAGAGTTTTCAAAGAGAGACCCATAAGACATGGGTCTTTTAGATGGCATGAGAAACAAGAAGGAATACAGAATCAGTCCACAGACTTGATCATGAATGGTTAACCAAAGGATTAGGAAGTATTGGGTTGGCTAAAGGTTCATTCAGTTTTTTCCATAGGATGGCTCTAGTAGCACTAAGTTGTCTTTAACTTCATTCAAAACAATTTTGTTAGATTTCATGCGACAGCTGTCATATCAGCGTGCGTTTAAAAAAAGACGTCAAAATTGATGAATTTTTGTGTAGCTATTTTAATATTGAAGAAGGAAGGAAAAAAGCAACATTTTCAGCATATTATGCTTTATTCTTTCAAGAAAGGTAAAAACACAACTGAAATGCAAAAAAAAAGATTTGTGCAGCATACGGAAAAGGTACTGTAACTGATCGAATACGTCAAAGTCATTTGCAAAGTTTCATGCTGGAGATTTCTTGATAGACGATGCTTTATGGTTGGGCAGACCAGCTGAAGTTGATAGCAATCAAATCTAGGCATTAACTGAAAACAGTCAATGTTATACCACATGGGAGATAGCCGGCATACTCAAAATATCCAAATCAAGCGTTGAAAATCATTTGCACCAGGTTGGTTATGTTAATTGCTTTGATGTTTGGGTTCCACATAAGTTAAGTGAAAAAAAGCCTTCTTGACCATATTCTGCATGCAATTCTCTCCTTAAACGTAATAAAAATGTTCCGATTTTAAAACAAATTGTGACGGGTGATGAAAAGTGGATACTGTACAATAATGTGGAATAGAAGAGATGGTGGGGCAAGCGAAATGAACCACCACCAACCACACAAAAGCTGGGTCTTCATCCAAAGAAGGTGATGTTGTGTATATGGTAGGATTGGAAGGGAGTCCTCTATTATGAGCTCCTTCCAGAAAACCAAACGATTAATTGCAACAAGTACTGCTCCCAATCAGACCAACTAAAAGTGGCACTCGAAAAAAAGCACCCAGAATTAGCCAACAAAAAAACACATAATCTTCCATCATGATAACACAAGACCACACGCTTCTTTGATGACCACGCAAAAACTGTTACAGCTTGGTTAGAAAGTTCTGATTCAGCTGCCGTATTCACCTTCACATTTCCATTTATTTGGGTCTTAACAAAATTCTCTTAATGGAAAAAATTTCAATTCCCTGCAAGGCTGTAAAAGGCACCTGGAATAGTTCTTTGCTCAAAAAGATAAAAAGTTTTGGGAAGAATGAATAATGAAGTTGCCTGAAAAATGGCAGAAGGTAGTGGAAGAAAAGGGTGAATAGAAGAGGAACCAAGATGGCGGAGTAGAAGGACGTGCTCTCACTCCCTCTTGTGAGAACACCAGAATCACAGCTAGCTGCTGGACAATCATCGACAGGAAGACACTGGAACTCACCAAAAAAGATACCCCACATCCAAAGACAAAGGAGAAGCCACAATGAGACAGCAGGAGGGGCGCAATCACAGTAAAATCAAATCCCATAACTGCTGGGTGGGTGACTGACAAACTGGAGAACACTTACACCACAGAACTCAACCCACTGGAGTGAAGGTTCTGAGCCCCATGTCAGGCTTCCCAACCCGGGGGTCAGCAATGGGAGGAGGAATTCTTAGAGAATCAGACTTTGAAGCCTAGTGGGATTTCATCGCAGGCATTTGAGAGGACTGGGGGAAACAGAGACTCCACTCTTGGAGGGCACACACAAAGTAGTGTGTGCATCGGGACCCAGGGGAAGGAGCAGTGACCACAGGGGAGACTGAACCAGGCCTACCGGCTAGTGTTGAAGGATCTCCTGCAGAGGCAGGGGGTGGCTGTGGCTCACCATGGGGACAAGAACACAGGCAGCAGAAGTTCTGGGAAGTGCTCCTTGGCATAAGCCCTCCCAGAGTCCACCATTAGCCCCACCAAACAGCTGGGTAGGCTCCAGTGTTGGGTCGCCTTAGGCCAAACAACCAACAGGGAGAGAACCCAGCCTCACCCATCAGCAGTCAAGCAGATTAAAGTTTTACTAAGATCTGCCTACCAGAGCAACAGTCAGCTCTACTCACCACCAGTCCCTCCCATCAGGAAACTTACACAAGCCTCTTAGACAGCCTCATCCACCAGAGGGTAGAGAGCAGAAGCAAGAAGAACTACAATCCTGCAGCCTGTGGAACGAAAACCACATTCACAGAAAGATAGACAAGACGAAAAGGCAGAAGGCTATGTACCAGATGAAGGAACAAGAAAAAACCCCAGAAAAACAACTACATGAAGTGTAGATAGGCAATCTTCCAGAAAAAGAATTCAGAATAATGATAGTGAAGATGATCCAGGATCTTGGAAAAAGAATGGAGGCAAAGATCGAGAAGATGCAAGAAATGTTTAACAAAGACCTAGAAGAATTAAAGAACAAACAAACAGAGATGAACAATACAATAACTGAAATGAAAACTACACTACAAGGAATCAATAGCAGAATAACTGAGGAAGAAGAATGGATAAGTGACCTGGAAGACAAAATGGTGGAATTCACTGCTGCAGAACAGAATAAAGAAAAAAGAATGAAAAGAAATGAAGACAGCCTGAAACCTCTGGGACTACATTAAACGCAACAACATTCGCATTATAGGGATCCCAGAGTGAGAAGAGAGAGAGAAAGGACCCGAGAAAATATGTGAAGAGATTACACTCGAAAACTTCCCTAACATGGGAAAGGAAATAGCCACCCAAACCAGGAAGCTCAGCGAGTCCCATACAGGAGAAACCCAAGGAGAAACATGCCGAGACACATAGTAATCAAATTGGCAAAAATTAAAGACAAAGAAAAATTATTGAAAGCAGCAAGGGAAAAATGACAAATAACGTACAAGGGAGCTCCCATAAGGTTAACAGCTGATTTCTCAGCAGAAACTCTACAAGCCAGAAGGCAATGGCATGATATACTTTAAATGATGAAAGGGAAGAACCTACAACCAAGATTACTCTGCCCGGCAAGGATCTCATTCAGATTCGATGGAGAAATCAAAAGCTTTACAGACATGCAAAAGCTAAGAGAACTCAGCACCACCAAACCAGCTCTACAACAAATGCTAAAGGAACTTCTCTAAGTGGAAAACTCAAGAGAAAAAAAGGACCTACAAAAACAAACCCAAAACAATTAACAGAATGGTCATAGGAACATATATATCGATAATTACCTTACACGTGAATGGATTAAATGCTCCAACCAAAAGACACACACTTGTTGAATGTATACAAAAACAAGACCCATCTATACGCTGTCTACAAGAGACCCACTTCAGGCCTAGGGACACATACAGACTGAAAGTGACGGGATGGAAAAAGATATTCCATGGAAATGGAAATCAAAAGAAAACTGGAGTAGCAATACTCATATCAGATAAAATAGACTTTAAAATAAAGAATGTTACAAGAGACAAGGAAGGCCACTACATAAGGATCAAGGGATCAATCCAAGAAGAAGATATAACAATTATAAATATATATGCACCCAACATAGGAGCACCTCAATACATAAGGCAACTGCTAATAGCTATAAAAGAGGAAATCGACAGTAACACAATAGTAGTGGGAGACTTTAACACCTCACTTACACCAGTGGACAGATCATCCAAAATGAAAATAAATAAGGAAACAGAAGCTTTAAATGATACAATAGACCAGATAGATTTAATTGATATTTATAGGACATTCCATCCAAAAACAGCAGATTACACTTTCTTCTCAAGTGCGCACGGAACATTCTCCTGGATAGATCACATCTTGGGTCACAAATCAAGCTTCAGGAAATTTAAGAAAATTGAAATCATATCAAGCATCTTTTCTGACCACAACACTGTGAGATTAGAAATGAATTACAGGGAAAAAAACCCCAAACACATGGAGGCTAAACAATACGTTACTAAATAACCAAGAGATCACTGAAGAAATCAAAGAGGAAATCAAAAAGTACCTAGAGACAAATGACAATGAAAACACGATGATCCAAAACCTATGGGATGCAGCAAAAGCAGTTCTAAGAGGGAAGTTTATAGCAATGCAAACCTACTTCAAGAAACAAGAGAAATCTCAAATAAAGAATCTAACCTTACACTTAAAGGAACTAGAGAAAGAAGAACAGACAAAACCCAAAGTTAGCAGAAGGAAAGAAATCATAAAGATCAGAGCAGAAATAAATGAAATAGAAACAAAGAAAACAATAACAAAGATCAAGAAAACTAAAAGCTGGTTCTTTGAGATGATAAACAAAATTGATAAACCATTAGCCAGACACATCAAGAAAAAGAGGGAGAGGACTCAAATCAATAAAATTAGAAATGAAAAAGGAGAAGTTACAACAGACACCGCAGAAATACAAAGCATCCTAAGAGACTACTAAAAGCAACTCTATGCCAACAAATTGGACAACGTGGAAGAAATGGACAAGTCTTAGAAAGGTATAACCTTCCAACACTGAACCAGGAAGAAACAGAAAATATGAACAGACCGATCACAAGTAATGAAATTGAAACTGTGATTAAAAATCTTCCAACAAACAGAAGTCCAGGACTAGATGGCTTCACAGGTGAATTCTATCAAACATTTAGAGGAGAGCTAACACAGATCCTTCTCAAACTCTTCCAAAAAATTGCAGAGGCAGGAACACTCCCAAACTCATTCTATGAGGCCACCATCACCCTGATACCAAAACCAGATGAAGATACTACAGAAAAAGAAAATTACAGACCAATATCACTGATGAATATAGATGCAAAAATCCTCAACAGAATACTTGCAAACAGAATCCAACAACACAATAAAAGGATCATACACCATGATCAAATGGGATTTATCCCAAGGATGCAAGGATTCTTCAGTATATGCCAATCAATCAATGTGATACAGCATATTAACAAACTGAAGAATAAAAACCATATGATCATCTAAATAGATGCAGAAAAAGCTTTTGACAAAATTCAACACCCATTTATAATAGAAACTCTCCAGAAAGTGGACATAGAGGGAACATTCCTCAACATAATAAAGGCCATATATGACAAACCCATAGCAAACATCATTCTCAATGGTGAAAAACTGAAAGCATTTCCTCTAACATCAGGAACAAGACAAGGAAGTCTACTCTCACCACTATTATTCAACACAGTTTTGGAAGTCCTAGCCATGGCAATCAGAGAAGAAAGAGAAATAAAAGGAATACAAATTGGAAAAGAAGAAGTAAAACTGTCACTGTTTGCAGATGACATGATACTATACACAGAGAATCCTAAAGATGCCACCAGAAAACTACTAGAGCTAATCAATGAATTTGGTAAAGTTGCAGGATACAAAATTAATGCAGAGAAATCTCTTGCATTCCTATACACTAATGATGAAAAATCTGAAAGAGAAATTAGGGAAACACTCCCATTTACCATTGCAAGAAAAAGAATAAAATACGCAGGAATAAACCTACCTAGGGAGACAAAAGACCTGTATGCAGAAAACTGTAAGACACTGACGAAAGAAATTAAAGATGATACCAACAGATGGAGAGATATACCATGTTCTTGGATTGAAGAATCAATATTGTGAAAATGACTATACTACCCAAAGCAATCTACAGATTCAATGCAATCCCTATCAAATTACCAATGGCATTTTTTACAGAACTAGAACAAAAAATCTTAAAATTTGTATGGAGACACAAAAGTCCCCGAATAGCCAAAGCAGTCTTGAGGGAAAAAAACGGAGCTGGAGGAATCAGACTCCCTAACTTCAGACTATACTACAAAGCTACAGTAATCAAGACAATATGGTACTGGCACAAAATCAGAAACACAGATCAATGGAACAAGATAGAAAGCCCAGAGATAAACCCACGTACCTATGGTCAACTAATCTATGACAAAGGAGGCAAGGATATACAATGGAGACAAGACAGTGTCTTCAATAAGTGGTGCTGGGAAAACTGGACAGCTCCATGTAAAAGAATGGAATTAGAACACTCCCTAACACCATACACAAAAAGAAACTCAATATGGATTAGAGACCTAAATGTAAGAGCGGACACTATAAAACTCTTAAGGAAAACATAGGAAGAACACTCTTTGACATAAATCACAGCAAGATCTTTTCTGACCCACCTCCTAGAGTAATGGAAATAAAAACAAAATAAACAAATGGGACATAATAAAACTTGAAAACTTTTGCACAGCTAAGGAAACCATAAACAAGACGAAAAGACAACCCTCAGAATGGGAGAAAATATTTGCAAATGAATCAACGGACAAAGGATTAATCTCCAAAATATATAAACAGCTCGTGTAGCTCAATATTAAAGAAACAAACAACCCAATCCAAAGATGGGCAGAAGACCTAAATAGACATCTCTCCAAAGAAGACATACAGAGGGCCAAGAAGCACATGAGAAGCTGCTCAACATCACTAATTATTAGGGAAATGCAAATCAAAACCACAATGAGGTATCACCTCACACCAGTTAGAATGGGCATCATCAGAAAATCTACAAACAACAAATGCTGGAGAGGGTGTGGAGAAAAGGGAACCCTCTTGCACTGTTGGTGGGAATGTAAATTGATACAGCCACTATGGAGGGCAGTATGGAGGTTCCTTAAAAAACTAAAAATAGAATTACCATATGACCCAGCAATCCCACTACTGGGCATATACCCAGAGAAAACCATAATTCAAAAAGACACATGCACCCCAGTGTTCATTGCACCACTATTTACAATAGCCAGGTCACGGAAGCAACCTAAATGCCCATCGACAGACAAATGGATAAAGAAATTTTGATACATATATACAATGGAATATTACTCAGCCATAAAAAGGAATGAAATTGAGTCATTAGTTGGGACGTGGATGGATCTAGAGACTGTCATACAGGGTGAAGTAAGTCAGAAAGAGAGAAACAAATATCGTATATTAACGCATGTATGTGGAACCTATAAAAATAGTACAGATGAACCGGTTTGCAGGGCAGAAGTCGAGACACAGATGTAGAGAACAAACGTATGGACACCAAGGGGGGAAAGCCACAGGGGTGTGGGGATGGTGGTGTGCTGAATTGGGCGATTGGGATTGACATTTATACACTGATGTGTACAAAATTGATGACTAATAAGGACCTGCTGTATAAAAAAATAAATAAAATTAAATTAAAAAATTAAAAAAATTTTAAAAAGGGTGAATACGTTGTTCAATAAAGTTCTTGGTGAAAATGAAAAATGTGTCTTTTATTTTTACTTAAAAATGGAAGCCACTTTTTGGCCAACCCAATATTAAGAATGAAAAGGTGTGGAATGGCTAAATAAATTATGGTAAATCCAAGCTGACGTTATTAGATGATTCAATAAGTAGCGTGTGTATTCTATGCTTAATTCAATTGAAAAATAAGGCAAATTAGTAAAAACAGATTAGCGACCAAATATTATCTTTATTATTGATGAAGCTGATATTGGATAAAGTGGTTTCTATCTAAATAAGAAAGGCAAGTGGACTGCTTCATAATAAGGCTCAGAATTAGACAGACTGCCCATGACAATGCTGGTCTAGGGAGACGATCTCATAGAAAGTATATGAGCCCTGCAGGCAGCTCGTTCCCAAAGAGAAAGAAAAGAGAAAAGGGCATGCCCACTCTCTCCTGTAACCTCACCAATCATTTCATGTCATTCCACCTCCCCTGGGGCAGAGTTAGTGAGGGGGTGGAGAAGGCAAGTTCTTATGCTAATGGAGCTCACTCATTAGCATAAGAGTGGAAGGGCACATCAAATATGAGGAATAAATAACCCTCCCTAACAGTTTAAACCAGGGTTTGGCAAACTACAGCCCATGGGCCAAATCTTGCCCATACCTGTCTTTATGCAGCCCCAAGCTAAGAAGAATGGCTTTTATATTCTTAAATGGTTGAAAGTATCAGAAGGATGATATTTCATGACATTTAAAAATTAAACAATATTCAAATTTTAATGTAAATAAGTTAGGTTTTATTGGAACACAGGTATATGAATTCACTTATGTATTATCCATGGCTACTTTCATGCTACACCAGTGGTCCCCAACCTTTCTGGCACCAGGGACTGGTTTCGTGGAAGACAATTTTTCCACGGACGGCAGGGCAGGGGGATGGTTCAGGAGGTAATGCGAGCGACGCGGAGCGGCACATGAAGCTTCGCTCACTCGCCCGCTGCTCACCGCATGCTGTGTGCCCCAGTTCCTAACGGGCCACGGACCAGCACTGGTCTGCGGTCTGGGGTTGGGGACCCCTGTGCTACACAACAGGGCTGAGTAGTTAGGACAGAGACTATAAGGGGTGACAACATAAAAATATTTACTCCCTAATCTTTAAAAGAAAAAGTTTGTGACCCCTGATTTATACGATTGAATTCTATGCAGCCATCAAAACAGAGAGAGAGAACTATATACTGACCTGGATGGCAGCCCACCATTTTCCACAACGAACAAAAAGTAAGTTGCAAAGCATTCAATATAGTATAAGCCTATTTTATTAAAGATGCATATACAGCTAGATAGAAAGATATTTACATATGTACCTAACAATCCTTAACAAACTTGGTGAGTGGAAAGGAATGGGAAGAAAGAGGAGGGCTCAGACATTTCACATTTTGTATTATTTTAAATTTTTCACAATGACCATTATTATTTTCATATATATGCAAAACAAAAAGATAGACATAACATGAACACAGTGATGGCTTAGGCTGCAAACAAGTCAAATGAGTGAAAACTTGGAAATGACTGTGTGACAAACACAATATCTCAGGATTCAGAAGCACCCTGGTGTAAGAGCTCATTTGATGCTTGAATCGATTCTACAACCTGAGTTTGAATACCTCCAGCAGCAGGAAACTTGCTGTTACCCACAGCGACCCATTTCATCTCTGGATAATTCCAGTGATAGTAGAATTCACCCTGATTTGTATTAAAATTTTACCTCACTGTAGCTTTTACTTGTTGATTCAAATTCTCCATTTTAGGCTTATTAGAAAAGTAATCTGTCCCTCATCTGAGAGCCCTGTATGTGAACACAAGTTACATGGCAAACTTGAGTCCTTTCTCCAAACTAAATATCCCTCTGTCCTTCAACCATTCAACATGTGGGGTTAAAAGAATGGAAAGGGCTTAAAAGCCATAAATCATGAAATAGAAAGGATAAGTATAAAATATATCCTTTTTGAAAACTTTAAGCAGTCATTGTTAGTTCAGCTGTTATGAGTTCAAGCTGATATCTTGAGAAAGAGAACTAAAATTTCAAGAGGAAACAGATATTGTGACTAAAAGGATAAGTGAGCATACACCTACCTAGAGGAAGTGATGTCAGTGGGAAAGGATTTGGGATAAGCAATGGAGGTAACCTCCAACCCAGGCAGAGGGAAGAGGAGAGATGCCGAATAGAAGAGTGAGAAGGCAGAAGACTATGAGGAGGAAATAAATAAGGTGATTTCAAACAAATCTTCCCAGGAAAACAGGTGAGCAGGTCATCTCCCATGAGAGACGGAGGCCAGCAATGTGTGATGAACCGGGTGGAAGAAGGAACAAGAAAAAGTGAGGAGTACGTTGTTGAGTTGAAAACTCACGTATTACAGTGGCTGCCAAAGAAACAGAAGAAGGAATCAACAGGTGTTAAATAGAAAGAATACTTAGGGACTTCCCTGGTGGTCCAGTTGTTGAGACTTCGCCTTCCAATGCAGGGGATGTGGGTTTGATCCCTGGTCGGGGAGCTAAGATCCCACATGCCTCGCGGCCGAAAAACCAAAACATAAAACAGAAGCAATATTGTAAGAAATTCAATAAAGACCTTAAAACTGGTCCACATCAAAAAAAATCTTTAAAGAATATATATACTTGAAAAAAAAACATAGAAAGAATACTTAGCTTTGGTGAGGGCTGAGGGTAGGGAAGAGCAGACAGGTCTCAAGATTTAGTGAGTTTTTCCAACAGCATTTAACAACTCAAGGTTAATGAGTTAACCCACTTCATCCTCTCCCCCATCCACTCTCCCACCACCCCCCAAATGCAGGACCCAGAGTGATGCACTATTTATTGCCAGCAGGAGATTGAGAGGCCCATTGCAGGAAGACAGCAGTGGCTCTTTGTCCTCAGTTACAAGGGAGTGTGCCTTTGTGTGTGTAGACCCTCAAGTTTATGTCCCAGTAGAAACACTATATTCTATGGGCTTATTAAAGAATCTTAACACCTTTCAAAATTGCCCAAGCCATAATAAAAGCCCAGTAATCAACAATAGGAACTGCTTGACCTAATCAGTCAGAAATAATGGAAAATATATTAAAAGTGCTACCTTTTCATGCACTTAACATAATGCTTTTGAATTTCCCATGGCATCCCAGTGGATTACTATGAATTACTTTGCAGGCACAAAATTTTGTTTGTTTTCTCTCCCACCCTAGACTATAATCTTTGAAAAATGTATTTATCAAGAGCCAAAGTGACTTGTTTCTCCACCCGCCTTCTCTGGAGGTGCACGTAACAGCATGTAGAAAGCCCAGTGTTTAAAGAGCTAGGACATTAGAAGGGCTCTTTCCATGTACAAATCAGCGATTATCCTGTTCCTTTCTGGTTGATTCCTTGGTCTATTCCCCATATTCTAAATATTCTAAAGTTCATCCAAGTTTACATCTCACTCTCCATCCCCCTTACTCTCTAGGCTATCTTCTTATTACCTGTGCTAGGACACCCCAAAACCCCCATCCCTGCACCCTTTTCAATAATCATGACCTCTCAGAGTGCTGGGCTCTGTAAAAGAAGACAGGGACTTGTCAGACTCAAGAGATTCTACAGATATGATGGTGCCCACAGCTCCATAGGAACTATGCTAATGGCATCACCTACCCAGCTATCAAAATAGACTTTCTCATCAAGGTTTATGTGTCTTCTAGTGGTGGCCTTCTCTTTCAAGTGTTTTCTTGAGAGGCTTCCTGCCATTTCCTCCCTAAGAACTCTTAACATTTTCTGACATGCACCTCAACGGCTTGCAACTTGGGTCCAAGAACAATAGACCAAAAATAAGTAAAGGAAACATGCATTCTTTGTCTTTTCCCCAGTCAAGTCCTTACTCACTTGTAGCATTAACTATAAGTGCCAAGTATAAGTACCTCCAGCTGGGGAGGAAGGAACCACAGGGAAACCAGGATGGAATAAGAGTGAATTTGCTGTATGGAGAGTGTCAGATTCTTGGTTTTAATGTGGAGAAGAGTGAAGAGTAGCTTTTCAGGTACTCTGCCTTCAAGCTGGGTAATCACATTTCACACCAGTTTTATCTGAACATAGCCTTTTAAGTCCACTAAGCCTCTTCTTCTATTTTATTGAGAAAATCAAGGCCATTTAATTAAAGCATCCCAAATTTCCCTTTATCAGCTTTTTATAGGTAGGTTAGGGGCAAGTTCTCCAGGCACAGATAGACCTGAGTTTAAATTGAAGCTTTCTCTGACACTTAGTAGCTACTGGGCAAGTTCCTTGATCTTTCCATGTTTGTAAAAAGTTTCCTCATTATAAAAAGCTAAAAACAATGCTGATTTTGCATGACTGTTCTGAAGTTTTATTTAGATCGTGTATCAAAAGCTCCTGGTTTTTTTTTTTAGTATGAGTTTAAAATGATACATAAACTCCTGATTCTTAGTCTGTATTAAGTAATGCGGGCCAAATTATGTGTTTAATAATTGTTATTATTATAATTTCTTTGCTTCTTTGCTAGAAATATGGAAAACAATAAGAAAATTAGCAAATTACATTTGGTAGAAGCACTCTATCACCATACTACATATCCAAAACAATTATAACGTTACTAGATCTGACAAGAGATTATCCTATCTCTACCCAACTGAAGTTATCAAGAAGATTATCTGCAATATGGATTTATATGCACCCTCCTTAACAATGAAGGACACTCTAAGTGTATAATGAAATACTAGCTATAATTTTAGCAAGACCCTTAAAGACGAAGCAATCAGAACACGAATAGCATGGTTTTTAGTGACAGAAAACTTGAAAATCAACTTGAAATCTTTTAAATATAGTTTATCTTGTTCCTTTTAATATCTACTTTTATATTTTACACTATGCAAAAGTTGTTAGTACAGGAATGCATGGCAGCAACATGGATGGACCTAGAGATTACCATACTAAGTGAAGTCAGACAAAGACAAATGTTACATGATATCGCTTATATGGAATCTAAAAAATAATATAAAGCAATCTGGGACTTCCCTGACAGTCCAGTGGTTAAGACTTCGCCTTCCAGGGGCTTCCCTGGTGGCGTGGTGGTTGAGGGTCTGCCTGCCGATGCAGGGGACACGGGTTCGTGCCCCGGTCCGGGAAGATCCCACATGCTGTGGAGCGGCTGGGCCCGTGAGCCATGGCCGCTGAGCCTGCGCGTCCGGAGCCTGTGCTCTGCAACGGGAGAGGCCACAGCAGTGAGAGCCCCGCGTACCGCAAAAAAAAAAAAAAAAGACTTCGCCTTCCAATGCAGGGGGTACAGGTTCAATCCCTGGTTGGGGAGCTAAGATCCCACATGCCTCCTGGCCAAAAAACCAAAACATGAAACAGAAGCAATATTGTAACAAATTCAATAAAGACTTTGAAAAAGGTCCACATCAAAAAAATCTTTTAAAAAAAAAATACACACACACACACACACACACACACACACAACAGAAACAGACTCACAGACGTAGAAAACAAACCTAAGGTTACCAAATGGGAAAGGGAGGCGGGATGGATAAATTAGGAGTATGGGATTAACAGACACAAACTACTATACATAAAATAGATAAACAACAAGGATTTACTGTATAGCACAGGGAACTACATTCAATATCCTATAATAACATTTAATGGAAAGTAATCTGAAACATATACACATATATTTAACTGAATCACTTTGCTGTACACCTGAAACTAACACAATATGGTAAATTAACTATATTTCAATAAAAAACAATGCATGGATATAACTTGTAAATAAACAGATATGCATATGTTATGAGGACATGCTCATTGTTTTTAAATTATTATTATTATATTTATTTATTTATTTTTGGCTGCATTGTGTCTTCGTTGCTGCGCACAGGCTTTCTCTACTTGCGGCGAGCGGGGGCTACTCTTCATTGTGGTGCGCAGGCTTGTCACCGTGGTGGCTTCTCTTGTTGTGGAGCACAGGCTCTAGGTGCGCAGGCTTCAGAGGTTGTGGCACGCGGGCTCAGTAGCTGTGGCTCGTGGGCTTAGTTGCTCCGCAGCATGTAGGATCCTCCCAGACCAGAGTGGCTCGAACTCATGTCCCCTGCACTGGCAGGTGGATTCTTAACCACTGCGTCACCAGGGAAGTCCTCATTTTCAACAATGGAGTGCACTATCAAAAGTTTAAAGAATGTGATCTACACTGACCCCATGTGTTTACCCCACTCTTTGGGTTATGTCATACCCCTGCATAAATATCTATCTTTCACAGTTCTCCATTTCCAAATGAACATGGTCTGAGATCTTTACATGCATGCAAGGCCTTTCCTAACTTGGTCCCCAGCCCTCTCCTATCTCTCCAGATCCAGGCAGGAAACAGATTGGCATAGAAAAAGAGAGATTAATAGACTATCTACAAAGATGTAGGTGAAGTATAGAGAAACTACAAGGGATAGTGACAGAGGATCTGAAGTGATCATGCTTATGATGATCCAGGGACATACACCCCAATGTTAATTGCAGCACTATTTATAACAGCCTGGACATGGAAGCAACCTAAATGTCCATCGACAGAGGAATGGATAAAGAAGATATGGTGTAGATATACAGTGAGATATTACTCAGCCGTAAGAAAGAACAACAAAATGCCATTTGCAGCAACATGAATGGACTTAGAGATTGTCATACTGAGTGAAGTAAGTCAGACACAGAAAGACAAATATCATATGATATCGCCTATATGTGGAATCTAAAAAAAAGTGTACAAATAAACTTATCTACAAAACAGAAATAGAGTTGCAGATGTAGAAAACAAACTTATAGTTACCAGGGGGTAAGGTGGGGGGAGGGATAAATTGAGAGATTGGGATTGACACAGACATACTACTATATATAAAACAGGTAACTAGTGAGGACTTACTGTATAGCACAGGGAACTCTACTCAGTACTCCGTAATAGCCTATATGGGAAAAGAATCTAAAAAAGAGTGGATGTATGTATATGTATAACTGATTCACTTTGCTGTACACCTGAAACTAACACAACATTGTAAATCAACTATGCTCCAATAAAAATTAAAAAAACAAAGTGGGGGCTAGTGTGGTTAGTGGTTATGAAGCAAAAACAACTTGGGAAGGTGGGCACAGACTGCCTCACACCAGACTCTGCCAGCTAAGCTAAAGAGCTTGGGCAATGATGTGTCATTGAAGTTGGTTAGTGCCCTAATATTGATTACTTTTGTTGTGAGTCTTGGCTCCGTGCCTTTGCACATGCAGTTTCCCCTGCCTGAAAACTCACCCTCTCTCTTCTATTCGACAGTGATTCATCCTTTGACCCACTTTGTATGTCATTTCCTGTCTAAAGCCTTCCTCAGTCCCTTTAGGCTGTCTTAGTCACTTCCTCTTCTGTGCCCCCTTAGCACTTTGCAGGGCTCTCACTGCTTTGTCACTACTTGTTTACGGATCATCTCTCTCAAGACAGTGAGCTCTTTGAAGGCAAGACCATTCTGTGTTTATTTTCACCCTCACTGTACCCCACCTCTCACCGCCCAGCCCTCTGAGGGCTGAAACTATATCTCACTGAGGTTTTTGTCCTCCCCCCCATCCCACTCTCCCCCCAACCCCCGGTTCACCTGACTCAGGGTGTGCCACATTAATCACACTCAAGAATGTACACCAAATGAATAAATTCACAGAAAACAGACCTTCCACCAACTCTGGTCTCAAACAAGCTAAGCCTGCCCAGAAGACGCTACCAGTGCTTGGCAATGTCTAAAAGCTTCCTGATTATAGAAAGTGAGATGGAATCCACTAAAACAATTAGAAGAGGGTTTTTGTTTGTTTGTTTAACAGAGCAAAGATATTTAATTATATGTTTAATAAATTATTCAAATTAAACAGTTAACAAATCATAGTTTAAAATAAATTACTGAAGTTGGATAAACAGGTCTGCCACAAATTTTTCAAGCTTGTTTCTTCCAAGAAGGCAAGGACAGTGTCTTTTTTAAAACTTAACTTTTGTGTCCAAAAAGCCTAGCACAGAGTAAATCCATATTGAATAAGTACATGAAAAAACAAGAATTTGACATCAGACGTGCTCTGTCTAGACTATCTCCATATCAGTGGTGACATTTTTTTTTTTTTTTGCGGTACACGGGCCTCTCACTGTTCCGGCCTCTCCCGTTGTGGAGCACAGGCTCAGGACGCGCAGGCTCAGCGGCCATGGCTCACGGGCCCAGCTGCTCCGCGGCATGTGGGATCCTCCCAGACCAGGGCACGACCCCATGTCCCCTGCATCTGCAGGCGGACTCTCAACCACTGCGCCACCAGGGAAGCCCAGTGGTGACTTTTAATCATGGTTAGTGTGTGGTTATCTATGGCTGCATAACAAATTATTCCAAAATGTAGCTGCTTCAGACAACAAATACTTATCATATCCAGTTTCAAACAATTAGAAGTTTGATGTGTATCTGAGTTTAGAGGGTGCCTTAAATCCATATGATAGGTAATATTTATTAAGTGCTTACTATATGCCAGACTATTCTAGCAGCTGCATGTATTTACACATTTAATCTTCAGAACACTCTGAGGTGTTTACTCTTATTAACTTACTCTACAGAGGCAAAAAATTCAGCACAATGAGGTTAACTAAGTCAACGAAGGTCATACAGGCAGTAAAAAGCAGGCCTGGAATTCAGACCCAGGAAGTCTGGCTCCAGAGCCCAAACTCTTAAATCTCTAACAGACTGCTTTCAAAGATAGGAAAAATAACAATAATTTACTCTTTAAGGATGAAGCTAATACAATGGAAGCTCCTCCCTCTCATCATTGTCCCATATAGGTTATTTCATCTCTCCAAGAGAGACGATTAGACTTGTATAGATCTATTGTCCCGTATGTGCATGATGGCCGCCCATATTTGATGGTGAAATCTGGGGCCATGGGTCTGGTCTTAGCAAATTAGCTCAAAGGAGTTCCAACCTATGGCCTTGACAGTATTTGAACCAATGAATCAACCTGTATCTTATTCAATGTATAAGCAAGGATGCAGTCATTAATCTAAAAATTATATCCAGGACCACTGATCACGCCTAAACCCCTAGCATGAAACACTGTCTCTTCTCTCAGACAAAAAAAAAAAAAAAAAAAAAGAACAAAGGGGCTGGCAAACAATGATTTTAGAAAGCAGGTCTCCTGTAAATGAGGTAAAGACTTCAGCTCTTACAGGGTCTTTATTGTCAACCCCTCCCCATAAAAGAAATAGGAAAATCGCTCTCTCACACACAGGTATTTTGCACTAGAGGACGCACAATGCATATTTTTTCAATCAAATCTAACCAAAGAGTGGGATGAACAATGGTCTTGAGCGAGGAGGACTGAGTTTACACCTCGAACTAGCTGACTCATCACAGACACAGTTCTTCACCACTCAAGAGCATAAGCTTCCTTATTATAAGAGAAAAAAATGGATGACAGATTCTCTAAGATCATGTCTACCTCCAAAAATCGGTGATCCTTAGAAATACAATTCCATATAAAATTAACACTTCTTATTTTATTCAGGTGATAGATACTATTATGCTTTGTAACAGTCTTCCTATTAACTGCACATGATTAAAAATCTCACAAAACAGGACATGAGAATTTATCATTTATCAGAGGCCAGACACAATGTCAGTTCTGAGAAAGACAGCAGCATTCAAACAACCCAAGACCTGCAGAGAGTTTCTCATTACTCTATTCTGTCACACAGCAGGGGAGTACAATACAAGATGACAAGACAGATTCCACTTCCCTGCCCCACCACCCAACCAGTATTGGTCATGGACTGGGACCCCTGCTCACAGGGCACGTTCGGGAGCAACAGCCGCTGAGGAAGTCATATCCGATGTTCCCTACTGCACCCTCATGGGCATGTGGAGTCAGATATGTTTTTCTGTAAGCTGTTATGAGAACTGCAGTGATGGGGATGAAGTCTATTACATAACATGGGAAGAAGAAGATTATAAATAAAACCCTGCTGACAGGAGCAATACGAAGGGTTAGAGGGAAGCTCAGGGTCATCACTGACACGCCAAGTATGATGTAATAGAAAGATCATATTTACAGGGAGCTGGTCCACCTGGGAACTAATTGCATGGTTCTGGGTAAGTCATCTTATCCCCTGTTTATAAAATGAGGAGATTGCATTCGATTAGTGGTTTTCAAACTGAGTCCTTAGAACAGTGGTGTCTCATGGAAAAACCAGGTGAGTGAGAAAGGCACAAACCCAAGTGGGTCATGCTCTCAACTCTCCACTCCATCTCCTACGCAATGAGTTTTGCTTTTAACTGTTTTATTTTTTCTTATTTAATTTTATTTATATTTTTATACAGCAAGTTCTTATTAGTCATCAATTTTATACACATCAGTGTATACATGTCAACCCCAATAGCCCAATTCATCACACCACCACCCCCAACCCCCCACCGCTTTCCTCCCTTGGTGTCCATACGTTTGTTCTCTACATCTGTGTCTCAACTTCTGCCCTGCCAACCGGTTCATCTGTACCATTTTTCTAGGTTCCACATATAGGCGTTAATATGCGACATTTGTTTTTCTCTTTCTGACTTACTTCACTCTGTATGACAGTCTCTAGATTCATCCACGTCTCTACAAATGACCCAATTTCGTTCCTTTTTATGGCTAAGTAATATTCCATTGTATATATGTACCACATCTTCTTTATCCATTCGTCTTTCAGGCATTTAGGTTGCTTCCATGACCTGGCTATTGTAAATAGTGGTGCAATGAACATTGGGGTGCATGTGTCTTTTTGAATTATGGTTTTCTCAGGGTATATGCCCAGTAGTGGGATTGCTGTGTCATATGGTAATTCTATTTTTAAGTTTTTAAGGAACCTCCATACTATTCTCCATAGTGGTTGTATCAATTTACATTCCCAGCAACAGTACAAGAGGGTCCCCTTTTCTCCACACCCTCTCCAGCATTTGTTGTTTGTAGATTTTCTGATGATACCCATTCTAACTGGTGTGAGGTGATACCTCATTGTAGTTTTGATTTGCATTTCTCTTATAATCAGTGATGTTGAGCAGCTTTTCATGTGCTTCTTGATCATCTGTATGTCCTCTTTGGAGAAATGTATATTTAGGTTGTGTTTTCATTATCATTTGTCTCTAGGTATTTTCTGATTTCCTCTTTGACTTCTTCAGTGATCTCTTGGTTATTTAGTAACGTATTGTTTAGCCTCCATGTGTTTGGGTTTTTTATGTTTTTTTCCCTGTAACTGATGTCTAACCTCATAGTGTTGTGGTCAGAAAAGATGCTTGATATGATTTCAGTTTTCTTAAATTTCCTGAGGCTTGATTTGTGACCCAAGATGTGATCTATCCTGGAGAATGTTCCGTGCGCACTTGAGAAGAAAGTGTAATCTGCTGTTTTTGAATGGAATGTCCTGTAAATATCAATTAAATCTATCTGGTCTATTTTGTCATTTAAAGCTCGTGTTTCCTTATTAATATTCTGTTTCATGATCTGTCCATTGGTGTAAGTGAGGTGTTAAGGTCCCCCACTATTATTGTGTTACTGTCGATTTCCTTTTTTCGAGCTGTTAGCAGTTGCATTATGTACTGACGTGCTCCTATGTTAGGTGCAAAAATATTTATAATTGTTTTATCTTCTTCTGGATTGATTCCTTGATCATTATGTAGTGTCCTTCCTTGTCTCTTGTAACATTCTTTATTTTAAAGTCTGTTTTATCTGATATGAGTATTGCTACTCCAGCTTTCTTTTGATTTCCATTTCCATGGAATATCTTTTTCCATCCCCTCACTTTCAGTCTGTATGTGTCCCTAGTGGGTCTCTTGTAGACAGCATATAAATGGGTCTTGTTTCTGTATCCATTCAGCGAGCCTGTGTCTTTTGGTTGGAACATTTAATTCATTCACGTTTAAGGTAATTATCGATATGTATGCTCCTATGACCATTTTCTTAATTGTTTTGGGTTTGTTTTTGTAGGTCCTTTTCTTCTCTTGTGATTCCCTCTTAGAGAAGTTCCTTTAGAATTTGTTGTAGATCTGGTTTGGTGGTGAATTCTTTTAGCTTTTGCTTGTCTGTAAAGCTTTTGATTTCTCCATCGAATCTGAATGAGATCCTTGCCGGGCAGAGTAATCTTGGTTGTAGGTTCTTCCTTTCAGCACTTTAAGCATATCATGCCACTCCCTTCTGGCTTGTAGAGTTTCTGCTGACAAATCAGCTGTTAACCTTATGGGAGTTCCCTTATATATTGTCATTTTTCCCTTGCTGCTTTCAATAATTTTTCTTTGTCTTTAATTTTTGCCAATTTTATTACTATGTGTCTCGGCATGTTTCTCCTTGGGTTTATCCTGTGTGGGACTCTCTGCGCTTCCTGGACTTGGGTGGCTATTTCTTTTCCCATGTTAGGGAAGTTTTCAATTATAATCTCTTCAAATATTTTCTCAGGTCCTTTCTCTCTCTCTTCTCCTTCTGGGCCCTGTAAAATGCTAATGTTGTTATGTTTAATGTTGTCCCAGAGGTCTCTTAGGCTGTCTTCATTTCTTTTCATTCTTTTTTCTTTATTCTGCTCTGCAGCAGTGAATTCCACCATCCTGTCTTCCAGGTCACTTATCTGTTCTGCCTCAGTTATTCTGTTATTAATTCCTTGTAGTGTATTTTTCATTTCAGTTATTGTATTGTTCATCTCTGTTTGTTTGTTCTTTAATTCTTCTAGGTCTTTGTTAAACATTTCTTGCATCTTCTCAATCTTTGCCTCCAGTCTTTTTCCGAGGTCCTGGATCATCTTCACTATCATTATTCTGAATTCTTTTTCTAGAAGGTTGCCTATCTCCACTTCATTTAGTTGTTTTTCTGGAGTTTTATCTTGTTCCTTCATCTGGTATATAGCCCTCTGCCTTTTCATCTTGTCTATCTTTCTGTGAATGTGGTTTTTGTTCCACAGGCTGCAGGACTGTAGTCCTTCTTGCTTCTGCTGTCTGCTCTATGGCAGATGAGGCTATCCTAGACAGTACCCAGTTACAAAAGAGGTTGGATTCAAATTGGGTTTCTGGCAGATAGAACAAAACAACGTCCTTAATTGTTTTATTTTAAAGTTGAACAAAAAAGTTTAATTGTTTAAAGTTGTGCTATTATAAAGAATAAAGTGTTTGAAACCATGTAGACTAGATGACCTCAAACATCCCCAAGTCTGTCTATGAGTCTACCCAAATATTAACAAATGAACAGGCATTCACTTGCAATCTCAATTCATTTTCACACCCACAGCAAACATCTCAGGGTAAATTAAAAGTAATTCTTTTGAACCTGACCTATTCTTTCTCTTGTTCAGCAGTGGATTCGGTAGCACCTTGACAAATGTATCTAAGTTATAAAAATCACCAGTGTCTTCTCTTCCACTAGAAAAGGAAGCTGTTCATGAATTCTGGCCATAAAACTGATGTGACTTGTTTTATCAACTTCCTCAAATCATTATTCCCCTTCTGCTTCATTATCATTATTATTCATGAAATCACGGCAGACTCCTTGGATAGTCATCTCTAATACCATACATCAACCTTCCTGTCTCCACAACCTTAGCACAGGTTGGCAGCACCCTTCCCAATGTTCCATCAAAGTGTTGCCACTCTCTGGTGAATCCAAAGTAGTCTTCAGTTTCCTTGGCAACCCAAAATACTTTACACGGTCACCAGAATCTTCTTTTGGGTAGGGAAGAAAAGGCCTCCATTTGCTGGGAAAAGTTCAGAGGTAGTGGAAGGGATGACAGAGCCAAATTAAATTAAAATGAGTAAAGAGAAAGCGGAACAGTCTTTGTGCATATAATAAAATGGGTGAAATTGAGAATGGTCCACCATATCACCAGGTGCAGCCATATAATTGGATTCCACAGCAATTAGCCCAGGCAGACCTGTGGAATTTGCCCAGTCTTTATCATGCTGTTTTCCTATCCCTAACGGATCCCAGAGTAAAATTGCATCGACATCCCAGAGAGCATTTTCGTTATTAACAGCCAGCTTTGGTTCCAGTATCATGGTCAAAGGAAGGAACAATTACAACATTGTACTCCGGCCCTTGGAATCCATTCCAAGTTTTAATCACACAGACTGTTCCCTTCAAAGTTTAGTGCTTGTTCCATTTTGCAGTTTTTGGAATGATGTATCTAGTGTCACACATGTTGAGACATTTAACCAATTCATTTTCTATACCTGAAAGATGCAGAGGGTCAGCAAATACTTGGCCTGCTTGCTGCCACAGTTTCCCTTGTATCCAAGTTACACACTAAAAAATCGATGACAGCAGACTTTTCACTCAATCCAGATGTAGCCTCCAAAAGAGTTCTCTGAGCATTCACTAAAAATTAGTCAGAGTTGACATTTAAGATGAAACTTACTCCTCACCCTGGACGTACCCTTGGTATTTGTGTATATAACATTTATAATTTCAACCATTCAGAAGCACTCTTCAAGATCATGATAGCTATATAACTTGGCTTAGTCATATACCTAAATCACTTCTGATGAAAAGATCCCTCAGCTCATGAATGAGTCTAACCCCTCCCAACATCTATACCTCAACACAACTTTTTATCTTTCTTTTCCTTGCTCTCAAAAGAAGCATGTTATGGGAATTCCCTGGCAATCCAGTGGTTAGGACTCCATGCTTTCACTGCCGAGGGCACAAAAACTCAAAAGAAGCATTTTATGAGAAAAATTATGGACTGTGCTATTATTTATTAATTTGAAGATTTCATACAGGCTCCTGTTTTTTAAAAATCCACTATTATAACTACTATTATTAATATCCAGGCATACCACACCTCCCCAATTCTAAACTCATTCGTCCTCCACTGTTACCATCTCAATCAATGGCATGAATATTCAAAAGGTTGTTCAGAACAGAAACCTGGAGGTCGAGTGTGAATGGCCCCCTTAACTCCCCATCCCCCAATCCACAAGAAAATCCTATCCATTCTACCTCCAAAAAGATCATGATCTGCCCCACTAATCCTCCACCTCCACTGTGGCCATCTTGGTCCAGGCCATTGTCATCTCTTCCCTAGACTGCTGGTCCTGACTCATCTCTTCGCCTGCCTCTTCTCACTCCACACTCTATTCTGGAGTCACAGAAATCATTTTGAAAAGTGAATTCAATCACACCATAACATCCTCCCACCAGCTCCTTCATCACCAAATACACATTCACGTGCACTGAAAATCCTTCAGTGTTTGCCCATCGTATGCTCAAAGTGCCGGTCTGCAACAAGGTAAGAAATTTACATCAGGACGGCAATGTAAAACTTCCCACTCCTTCATCACTGAGAAAGCCTTTGCTACATGTACGTATGTAAGCATACCTATAAGATGTTCTAGGTGACATAGTTGATTTATGTCTGCACAAAGTTGTCTGACATGGTTGATTATGTCTTTTTCTTATCACAGACAGATAGCCAATAGTTTGCAGGCCACAAATGGAGTATCACTGGCTTCACAATCCCAAATAATGAGGCTCTCAAACTTAATTTTGAGTCCCTCCTTTGCATCCCCCCTCTTCCAGTACAATGGACTCCTTTTGGGTCCTAGACATAACCATGCTGTCTTCGAGACAGAACCTTAACGGCCACCTGTCCTAGAGACTTTGAACTTGCTTTCCCTCAGTTGGCCCTCCCTTTTTACTTCAGTGATACATCCTCAGGTCCTCGTTCCCTGACCACGTTATGTAGAGCTCCCTCTTTATTCTCCATCACCATTTGGTCTCTGGTTTGAAACCACGTTTTCAATCTGCAAGTACGTATTTATGTATGTGTTTAGCTGCAGATTACCTGTCTTCCTTCCCAGACTGGAGGCTCCATGAAGGCACAGCCCCAACTGGTTTCTCTGGTTTTACTGCTCAGAGAACCACAGCTTTTGGCACGGCCTACCCCTCCAGTGCGTATGGTAGACGGAAGTTTAGAGAATCCATGGCCAGCTGTGCTGACACTCCAAGATGTTAACTGAGTTTTCAAGGCTTCCTAGGATCATCTGCAAAATTTGAATGAGAACTGGATTCTCAGACCCAGGTTGCCCAAGGTCTAAAGCCACATCACCTCTTACTTTGTAGTTAGAATGAGTCTTAGCCAGTTTAAGGTTAGGCAACTTATAAAGGAGAAACAAAATTACTTCATGTGAGTAAACAATTTATTACCCTTACACAGGATTTTCTCAGCCTGAATCCCTGCAACGTTTTCATGTGCATTTGCATTCCTGTCATTCTCCTTAGAGGCCCCATCACATAATAGCTAAAATTATAAACAGCCAAAAATTTAGATACCAAATGCTGGGACCCCTTCGGGGAACAAGACCACCCAGACCCGCCTTCACAGAGCTTATGGTTCAGAGAGAAAAACAGATGTCAACAAGTAATAAAATAAACATGAAGAGTGGTGAGTGAGAAGAACACAGTACTACAGCAATACATTGCAGGACACACTAACATTTTTTAGCGGTCATGGAAGATTGTCCCCTGAGGATGAATACGAGGCAAATAACAGGGACAGAAGTGTGACTCAGATAGCCAGAGGCTGGTGGAAAGGCCAGGGAAGAAGAGCAAGCTTGGTCAATTCTGGGATCTAAAATGAGTCAAGAAGGGCTAGAATGTAAAATAAGGGGAAGACGAAGACAAGGAATGAAGCTGGGGGGACAGCCAGGGGCCAGATCTACCACGACAAAGCAAGGAACCTGAACTTTGTCCTTTTACGTCCCACCTCCTATTCCCTAACTTCTTACCTATAAACCATTTACAACAATACTAGGCATGTAGCACTTGCCAAATATGTGTTAGGAACTACTAGAGGTTCATTAAAAAATAAACTGAGACAATATTAACATCAAGGGAAGAAAATTATAGAAGGAAATTAATCAGTACACTACATGGCTCAGCTATGAAGAATATTTACATGTGTATATATGTGTGATATAATTATATTTGAAAGATCTGTAGACAGTCAACAGATAATACCTACAATTAGAAATCAAGGGCTTTCCAGGTGGCGCAGTGGTTGAGAGTCCGCCTGCCGATGCAGGGGACACGGGTTCGTGCCCCGGTCTGGGAAGATCCCACATGCCGCAGAGCGGCTGGGCCCGTGAGCCATGGCCGCTGAGCCTGCGCGTCCGGAGCCTGCGCTCCGCAACGGGGGAGGCCACAACAGTGAGAGGCCCGCGTAACGCAAAAAAAAAAAAAAAAGAAATCAAGAAATAGCTGTAGCTATTATTTAGAAATAGAAAGTAAATACCATGTACAAAATTGAAAGATTTCTAAGTAGTTACTTCTGAGGTAAGGGATTAGAAAGGGCAGGTGGAATGGCGTGAGGTGGGATGGCGTAAAGTGGGGCTGGGCAGGGTCTTTATTTTATTATCATCCTTGTAAATGTATTATTTTGTTATTTTTTGTGATTATGAGCCATGCATATGGGTTTTTTTGATAGAAGTATAAAAAGCCCTAGCAAATATTAAACAGAAGGGAATAGAGGGAGGCAGTTATGATGCCCCCTACTGCCCTTACGCCCCCATCCAGACTTGCCTGGGTTCCTAAACCACTCATGCCAGCGGCAGGACAATAGCACCCTCTGACCTTCTGTTTGTTGGAAGTGTCAAGAACAGGGCTGCCAGTGCTAGGGGGACCTAATAGTTATCTGCTTAGATCCCAGGTTGGCTCCATCTAATGGATCCAGAGCACAAACCAGGGTCCCAGTGAAGCAGATCCACTGGGAGTTGCAGAGCTCTCAGGATCTTCAGAAGAAGCCAGGACATGAGGGAACCATGAGCTCCAAGTACAGTGAAGCAAGATTCAGAGATAAATCACAGACTCTCTTTGATTTGGTTGACACATCCACTCATGGGAAGGACATACTGAAGTGTCACAGCAAAGTTCTTTAGGTGCTTCATATCTCATTTCTTCCTACCCCACTTGCTAGAAATCTGTGATACTTAACAAGGACAGAACTCAAACTATCGTTTTACTACCTATGAAGGGAAAAATTGTGAGAGAAAGATTGTAATTGAAAAAAATCTATTGAAGAGAGGAAGCTGTTTTTAAGTACTTTCAAGGACTTTAGAAGGACCTCTTTTACTGACAATGTTAATTAAAAATCTTTTTTATTTATTAAAGCAATTCCCTTAATTTTCTCTACCAAAGTTTTATTAGACATTCAGTGAATAGATATATTTGAAAGCAAAAAAAAAGTATTAAAACTGTTTTATAGATGAGAATTTTTACTTCTTCAGAGTAAGTTTTACATGTAATGAATCTTTTAAGTGAGTGTTATATATCCTAAGACAATTTCCCCCAACTTAAAGTCAATGAAGATATTTATCTCTCTTGAATGTAGGGTTGTTTTTTTTTTTTTACTGAAAACTAGATAGTTTCTCAAAACATATGCCAACTATTTCTTCATTATATCTTAAAAGAATAACTTCCATGTAAGTAAACGTTCATGTTAAATGTTATTAAGTACAAACAGCATAATAACTAAAAATAGCTCAAATCTTCTAGCTACATTTTGTCAACAGTCTTGTTCTAGCCAAGTTCCCTGTTAATTGCACAATCTATATTTGGGGAGAGACAGAACTTAACTGCTTCCACACGAAATTTCAAGCCTGCATACTGTTTCCTTCCTCTGGTTGGTTTCAGTTAAATGAATTAATCTTTTAAAAGGGAGAAGGCAGAAAGGGGGACTTCTTCAAAAAACTCATTCAACATGTGCATTTCATCAAGGACTTTAATTATAAAGTTGCAATGGATAATTTTTGTTGCAATCATCTTTAGAGAGATTTCAGTTTTTTAGAGCATCACTTTCATCTTTTGCCTTACACTTTGTACAGACAAATAGCAAACAGCAAATGCCAACTTGAAGAAAAGATACTTAATGCTTAAGGACCTGAAAGCAAAGCCAAAAAAATTTCTAATACAGCCCAAGCAATGTTATATAAAAAAATTTTTATCAGCACATTCAATTGCCTCTTCCTAAAGTAAGAAAATACAAGCAACTCAGAATACTGAGTAAACTTTTTCTCAGTTGATGAATGTTACTTCATGGACTTTTCAATTACTCTTTCAAAAATCATCACATTTTTAACATTCAAAGCATAGTTTGTAGATACATGGGGAATATGAAGAAGTATAAGACACAGTTACTACTTCCAACCTGATTAAATCTTATTGGGAAAAATAATCTTACTGTAGGCACTTACAGTAGCTCAGCTGAGCTAGACTTTTCCATTTATAAATCACCTATAAGTCAGAGGAATTTCAACACTGGTCATGTGAAATATTAAATGCCTAGAGAGAGAGAGAAGTATTGATAGTAATGGGAATAGATCCACACTAGATCCTGATGTTTTACCCTTAAAAAGGCCTTTAAAATGGGATCCTTAAAAGACACATCCTACACAGGGATTTCTATAATAAAGAGCACTATGCTTTACATAAATTCTTACTTAACCCTCACAACACTTTGGGGGACATCCTCTAGTTATTCTCCCTTTACAGATGAAGAAACCAACACATAAAAGAGGTCAATAATTTTCCCAAGGTTATGTAGTCTACTGAGTGGAATTAAATCAAGGCAGTTTTGCCCCAGTGCATGTGCTTTTGACAAACATGTATAGAGTTTTTAATCCCACTTTGGTTTAAATGGGATTATTTATGCAAATAGAGGCACATATTTGCATGGAGAAAAAAGTGTGTGTGTGTTGTTATTATTGTTGTTGTTTTTGTCATTATAAATGTCTTCTCTGGATGGTAAGACTTTGATTTTTCTTCTTATGTGAAATTATAATTTGTAATTATAATGTCTGTGTATCGCTCATGTAATAAAATACATACAAAATGTTATTTCAAAAATAAAATTAAATGGTAACAATCCAAGTTGATTTATTTAATGACTAAATGAAGATGATAGGTTCCATTCTCCTGCTATTAATAATAAAAATAGCTGTTTGAGGGCACTTATTTCTGGAAGAACATGGTGCCAAGTCCTGTACCTGCATTATCTCATTTAATCCACACAATTTTCTCACAATGTAGATGTTGTTATTTATTATTCTCTCTTTACAAAATGGTGAAAATGAGACAAAGTTTGTGTAATTTGCCCTAGGTCACATCACTATAAGTGGCAAAACTATAATCTGAAGCCAGTCTCCCGAGCTTAAACTCCTAACCAGCATGGCGGCAGTCTCCCCCGTGAAACAGGAGTTCTGGCTGCCAACAGAAGGCATATCTGGGCATGGCAGCTCTCTGGATTAGGAGACTGAGAGATGTGAAAGGAGAATTAATGTCAGTCGCAATCAAGGCTAGACAGTTGGAGTCCCTCTCTCGACTCATGTCCTAAGTAGAAAAATGTAAAGCCGTTTTAGAGGTCTCTTTACGTAGGAATAGGGTTCTTACTAACCTCTAGTATTTTGTAGGCAGGAAACCCTTTTACAGTTAAAGGGTATGTTGTGATAAGTTTTGTTTAATTTTCATATAATAAAATACAGAGTGTGAAGTTTTAAAAAATATTTCCATGATTTAAATTGTTCTAAATCCAAAATTACAAATGTTTGCATTTCAACCTGAAACCAAATTTAATATATGTTTACAATAAGATCTTATGTTTGAAGCTGTCATTTAAATTACCAAAGCATCCAATAAGAGGATGTTAGATTCTAAACAATCAAAGGGAAGAGTTCAACAGGAGCAAATTTTTTATTATTATCCCAGAAGAGATAATTATGGAAGTTTAGATGTGTGATTGCATATGGATTTTAAATAAATTATTATGACATTAATTTATCTTGAAATCTAAGAAATTACTCCCGAGACCTGTTCATCTACTTTTGACAATATATATATTAAAGTTTTGATATTTTGAAATTAACTTTATGCTAACAGATTCTGCAGATAATATTCTTCTTGGATATTGCTGTAAGGGCTCCTTAAATTGTAGGAGCAATGGCACACATGGTTATGGAATGAACATCAATATGTTTTGTTTTGCTTACAGTGATGTTTAACTAAATATCTCCTGAAACTATTTGCTGGTAGGTGGCAAAAATCTGTGCAGGGCTCACCATCTAGTTCTTACAACAGGATGGAAATGTGGCTTGAGACAATCTCCATGCGAGTGTTTTGTGAATAATCTAATACATTTCCTCCTAAGAGCATCTGAAAATGTTTCAGAGCTTGCTTATGAAAAGAGAATCTCACTTTCTCTTGCAGAGACAATTTCATTAAGCTCCTTATTTCATGTTTTTATCCCCCAGTGGGTTATCAGGCTGGTTTCTTTCCCAGCACACAGGGAGAATTGTTCATTTCATCTATACTTCTTTAGTATTGAACAGCACTGTGATACATGTCAGGCCGTAACCATACACGCATGTTAAAAATAATTACATACTGCCTATCACCACCGTAACAGTACTGTCTGGTGGTCCCATTAAATTGTTACTAGGTCTTCCTGTGCCACAGAATCTATTGAGCTCTTTGATTGCCACTGGAAGGGTCTGAAAAGCCAAGTGACATTTTCCTCTCTTTTTCCTCTCCACACTCTCAATCATCTTTCCTACATTTAGCGGAGTTCTTAATCCCTTTCACTCCTCTAGGAGAAAAGGGAAAACATCTGTCACAGGCAGAAAAAGAAAATTTTTTTCTTGCCTTTTCATCTCCAGGCAGATGAATCAGTAAAATATGAAGACAAAAGTGCTCCATCTTCTGGCCAAGTATGAATGTTCACCAGCAGATATTCTCTGTTATAAAAGGAAGCATTTCATCTCGGAGACAAGATCCTGAAGACAGCTACTGATGAATCCTCCAATACCATCAAGAATAAAACATCCTTCTCTTCATCTCACAAACTTGAAATCGTTTTCTTCCCATCTCCTTCTCTTATTTTTTTCATTCACACCTACCAACCCAAGTCTGCTAATGGTGCAGGATCTGGCTTGGCATCAGGCAAAGCTGTCTCCTCTCTGCCCCTTCATGTCCCCGCAGAAGGTACTTAATCTTTCGAATCCTCAGCACCCTCATCTGTAACATAAATATAATAATGCTTTCTATCTTCTACCTAACTGTGAGGACTGAATGAAATATAATTTGTAAAATACTTAACCCCGCATCAGGCACATAGAAAGCACCCAATAAATGTAAGCTACTCTGATTATAAGTATTGCTATGACTATTTTTTTTTTGCCGTTTCAATTCAATTCAATATATTTTTTTGCAATCTTAACTTTTTCAATCTTTACTGCTAAGCACGGTAGTAGGATTTTTTTTCAATGTAGTTTTTGCCTTCAACAAATTAATAGTCTACCAGTAGTGACAAAAAACCTTTAATACAAAACAGGATATGGTAGGTGACAAAGAGAGCTATAAAGTGTTCCAAGACAGGGCTTCTCAAACTGTAATGTGCATATCAACCACTTTGAGATCCTGTTAAAATGCATATTTTGATTCAGTAGGTCTGGGGTGGGGCCTGAGATTCTGCATTTCTTATAAGCACCCAGGTGATGCTGATGCTGCTGGTCTGAGGTCTACCCTTTGTGTAACAAAGTTCTAGGACACTCAGGTATGATACAGACAGGGTTTGTATTTAGCTGATGTGCATTGCATAACTGAACTGGTTTCTTAAAGGCTGCAGACGTTCTGATTCATCATTATCTATGACAATCTTATTGTTAAACCTATGGTTAAGTATCACTCTAGATGTAAGTATTACAGTCGTCTGGTGCACAGCATAGATATTACATTTGATTTTAAAGCAAATGGGTCAAGAGTAAGTGGGGTTTAAGAATGGCCTTGAAAGATTAGCACAATTTTATTCATTTCCACTTGCTTGCCTAGTATGCTTCCCAAACACTGCAACTGCTGTTCATTTGGACTATAAAGTGCCTTCTTATGACTCCCCTCTAAAATAGCATTCCTTTGAACCTCTGAGAACAGGCAACTTCTTTGGAAGAATGATATCTCAACAGTTGTTCCCATGTTTTCAAGCCTTCATTGTTGTTGTTTCTGGCTTTGAAATAAAATTAAACAATAAAAAAGTGCAGAGGCATCCTTTATCTTAGAAGTTAAACCCAGGCCCTTCCGAAGCTAAGGCCAGCCCTTAGCTGCTGGTGCCAGATACCAACTATTGAATTGGATACCAATTTTTAATTGGGCTTCCACATAAAAATCTAGATATCCAGCTTGGAAATTTGGGAAATCCAGCTGCCAAGGGCCCACATTTGCACTTGGAAGCGATCAGCTGGAGCATCAGAGCCAGACCATGTTTAGCTGAGGCCTGCACGTCAAAGTCCCCACACTCCAGGCAATTCTCATTCTCTCTCACACTTGATCCACTTCACTCTCTCCTATAACTCGGCCCATATAAGTATTAGAGTTTGTGATTCTATCTACCTAAAGCCCAGGAGTCATCGTCCTTTGGGGAAAAAAAACACTGTCTTAATGACATATAACTACTATACATGCTAGTTTTCAAAATACAAGGGCTTCCCTGGTGGCACAGTGGTTGAGAGCCTGCCTGCCGATGCAGGGGACACGGGTTCGTGCCCCGGTCTGGGAAGATCCCATATGCCGCGGAGCGGCTGGGCCTGTGAGCCATGGCTGCTGAGCCTGCGCGTCCGGAGCCTGTGCTCTGCAACGGGAGAGGCTACAACAGTGAGAGGCCCGCGTACCGCAAAAAAACAAACAAAATACGAGGCAACTTTTTTCTAAGAAAATAAGTCTTACTATAATAATCAAACCATATTTAAAGCTAGTTTACTTTAGCATTCTTGGTTTCCAGTCTTTGTTTTCATTATTTCAGTATTTAGTCCCAGTAGTTCGTGTCTTCCCTTCCTTACTGTGGAACTGAAAGGGAATTTGGGTAAGGAGGAGAAAAAGGATAAACCAAGGAATCAATACCCCATTTCATGAGTAAGACATTTCTTAAGGCTATAATAGCAACTTTAGGAACCAGTATTCACATAAAGTAAAGAAACCAGAGAAAAGTGTGTTTTTCCCAACCTATGTTCTCTATGTCCAGAATTTTATTACCAACTCAGTAAAACCTGGGTAAATCACTTTGGTTTCTTATGCCTCATGAGACAGAGAGAAATAAAGAAAATAGTTTTGAGTCACTGTGTAAGCATCTTCAGGTTACTGCTAATAGATACGTATTTTTAAATTAAGGCCTTTATTTACTTCCTTAAAACATACTTTATTTTAGATTTTTTTTCCCTTCTATATTTAAAGATAGTCAAAACTACATTGATACCAAGAAAAAAGAGGCACTAACTGCCTTCTTTAAGATACAAAAACATTTTCCAACTTTTTTAAAGTTCCATAAATAGACGACCATTCTCTAGCATAACTTTTTGACAATTTGAAAAACTGAGAGGCTTCTAGAGGAAGACAGGATCACTTCTCTAAACATAGCTTCAAAATGAATACACCCTGACCACACTATTTAACTGGGCAGCTGATGTGCTAGAGGAATCTGGCTTGTTTTCAAGTTAGAAAGTAACATAATACCTTGGCCAATATCTGGCCCCCATTTCAAACATATAGATTCACAAATTTGCTCAATATGAGGCATGAGCACTGGGGTTTAGAGACCACAGCCCTCTGAATATGAGGGGTTCTGCCCAGCTCACTGGCAGTGACCACACCCCTCACATATCTGAAGGCCAGAGGGAGTGAATACTATGTCCCAAGGTGGTTGTAAAAATCAAGTAGAGAGATGGAATTATCTGACACCGAAAAGAGTGCCACAAAGGCAAGACATCATTTGATATGTACAACGTTTAAAATAGTGCATGGTACATTGTAAATTCTACATACGTCCTGTTCATTTACAAAAAAAAAAAACAAAAGTGTTCCTAAGATCCATGGTACTGAACTCTAGTATGAATTTCTTAGTAATTAGCTACACAGAATACTTCCGTGGTTGACCTGCTCCCTACTCACTTTTTATCCCACTCTAATACTTCTGGAAATGGCTGAAATACAAACCAGATTTGGTCTTTCTAGCACTCTTACCAAAAGGTTATTCACAAAAGATGCTTAATTAATGGGAAATAGCCTTTAGTATTAAATGGTACATAAGCTAATTAATTCATTAAATTAGAGGGGTACCATATGGAAGCTGAAATTCAGTATGCTATTCAAAATCTCAGTCATTGGGGGCCCTTAGGCTCACTAATCAGGGTGAAAAGGAGGGACCTTTATTTACTAGGTTAGCATCACAAGTGACTCTTATTTTAGTCCCTCTGATGCAGCAACCTGCCTCTGCCCTACCTCCTTCCCAGCACACTCTCAGCTGTATGCTTGCCTCCTTTCACTTCTCTGACCCCCACCACTGAACATCCCCAGCCTTAGAAGATGGACTTCTGTGTCTCCATTGTCACTTCTCGCTCCCCATTTGATTGACAAGACACTCTTTCTCCACCTCGTGACCTGACTTAGGTCACACAACATCAACATATATTCATGATGTTATGGATAAACTGTCAGCTTCCTGTGTGCCACCAATGTCATGTACACTGCACACTGACTAGGTACCTACTGTAAACAAGGCACTGGTGAATGTAAAAGCTAAATAACTTTCTGTCTGCAAGCAGCTTACAATAACTAAGGCACTTATGTCATTTTCTCATGTATAAAAAAGTACGTAATTTTTAAAGTATAATTATATCCTATAGGAGTACAAAAGGAAAAGTTATTGTATTCTCCTCACTGATCTTTCCCCCATCACTTTCTGGCCCCTTCCTCTCCTTTATTTTACCTATTACCTTACCTCCTCTACTTACCTGATAAATTACATATCTACTTTTTCAGTTACTTATCAATAGCTATCTCCAACTCCCAGAATGTAAACTGCATGTGAGCAGGGACTCTATCCTTATTCACTGATGTGTTCCCAGCCCTTAGGATACTACCTGGTCCAGAGAAGGCACTTGATAAATATTTGTTGAAAGCAGGCCTTCCAGAAGAAGTGGCATTTGCATTGAACTTTAACCAATAAGAAGGGTTTCAATAGTTGAGGAATGGGGGAAAGAATATTCTAGAAGGATGAATCAGCTTGGGCGGTACAGTATAACTGAGGTAATAAAGTGGCTCAAAGATGGAGAAATGAAAGGATTGGTGGAATTTAACCATTTTAAATTAACTTTATGAAAGAAAATAATTCTTGCATCAACAGCATTATATTTTAGATATTTCAATGACATTTATGGGCCAATCTAAGTACTTTTAGTGTGATCCAGGTCCCAAATGGATAAGCCACAAAGTAAAGATGTATTTGTTAATATCATGGAGAACATATTGAATCCTGAAAGTAGGGAAGCTGGGGAATCACTTAATGGTGATCTATTTTTTTAATGTTTAAAGCCTTTTAAATAGTATTTGTTTAAATGGTTTATATCCAAGTCATTCCTCTGGAATTAACTTGCTTGCAAGGAATTTTTGTCTGCCACACCATTTCTAACTGCCCTGAATAGGCTGTGACTTTATGTCTCTATCTTGCTTCAAGTCAAAGATAAGTCTCTCCCAGGACTACAGCTGATTGAATCAGCTCCGGGATGAATATCAAAAACTGGGATGTAGCCCAGGTGATGTGGGCCCAACCTTTGTTTTCGTCCAGCTTTCAGCCATGTCTTCCCAGTCCACTTCCTGGTATGAAATTTAAAACTTGGTGTGTCTCAAATGCCTCTGCAGGGAGGCTTCTATTGTCCTCACCGGGGGAGGGGGAGGGGATTATGACTTGCATCACAGATGCCTCAAGTAGGGAGCTGTGCTGAGGAACAATTTATCCAAGCTCATCAGGTCTTAATTATTGAGAGTATAGAACAAAGAATTTGAAATTCACAGCCAACAAGAAATGCCCACTTGGCCTCTAAAACTCTGAAACAATAAAAGCCCTTGGGGAAGACTGTGTTGCTCCTTAGTTGCCTTAGAAAACAGATTAATATGACAATTCCAGTAACTTGGAAATTGAACTTACCAACCAGCCACCCCTAGAGGATGCCAACCCAAAACACTGCCTGCAACCAACTGGGTGTTGTGGGTTAGACCAACACTGGGAACATTTTCAATTCTTATAAAGAGTCTAAGGACACCAAACAGAAAAAGTGGTAAAAAGGTCCAGTGGCTTTTTTTTTCTATCATCCTCTTGAAATAAAAATGTATTTTTTGAAAATGCAAGCTAGAGAATAACCACTTCCATTCTTGCAACCCAGCCAGGTTTGGGATGAAAGCAACTACTTCAGAAAAAGGATGAAACAGCAGCACACAAACCATGGAGGAGAGAAAGGGCTGGAAGATGAAAACTCTCTTAGTGTAGTCAAAACAAAAACTTGATCAAAGCACACACTTCCCAGTCTTGAAACATAGTATAAAGACTTTATTGTGGAGAACAAAAGACTCTGGAAGGAAGAATGAAAACAAAGGAATGGCCAAAAGAGAGACGGGGAGAAGCAATGACATTCTTCCAAGACCAGGAACGAAATTCATCCTAGAAAGAAAGAGCACAAGAGAAAGGCAACTACAAAACAGAAATAGAAAATGACTATGACATGTTGGGCCAGGAAGACAATATGACAATATTTTCTCATAAAATGATATTCTATTTCATCACCATATGCTTTAGGAAAATCCAGTATGTTCCTGACAGACTTCTAACATTTTTTCCCAAGATGGTTAAAGCTTTAGGGAATGTGTCAAAGATACTTAGCACCCACTGCATTTTTGAATATTACACGTCGGTAACTCTCCGGTTCATGAATTTTAATAATACCACTGTAATTCAGTTTGCCAATCACTCTCCCCAGCACTAGCTGATAAAAACATGCAACAGCAGATTCTGTTTTGGTTTTGTTCCAGTATACTGTTCTGCAAATGGAAATTATATATATGTATAAATATATATGTAAAAGTATATATATATTATATATATATTTATAACATTTTTTTTTAAAGAAAACATATGCTAAGATGAGATACAAACATTATTTGAAAGAATTATTTCAAAACGCTGGTTGACTCACTGGCTATTGCAGAAAGAAGTGAACATTAAAGATTTAATCACTCAGTCATACATATACCGTTTCAAACTAAGTAACACAAATGAGAACAGGAGATTAAAATGAGGCATTTTGTGCCGTTTGCTCTGCACACTTCCATGTGGAGGACCTTCTAAGCTTCCTCAGCCTTTTACTGTCATTCCACCTGTATTTGCATATCTCTAACCACCTGTGCATTTCTAGTGGGTTACTGCATCATCACAAATGACATACCATCCCCAGAAAAGTGCCTGGCAAACTACAAGATATTATATAAATACTGAATGAGATGCTGTACCATTAGTCATGATATATTAGTGTTAACAGTGAAATAATCTATCAATATTTTGCCTTCTGTCTGGCTTCCCTTTCTTTATTCTGCTATTTTATTTCTGTCAAAGGCTAACATTATCCTTCCAGCCACCTGAGCTTCAAATGTTATTATCCTTCATTCTTCCTTTCCCCACTTCACCTTCCCAAGGTTACCAAACTCTGTTAGTTCTCTATTAGTTCATTCACTAACACAGCCTTTTTCTCTTCCCTCTTCCCCAAACCAGACCCTCATCATCACACACCTAGACTCTGCTAAAAAATCTCTTAAGAGCATCCTGCTTCCAGTTTGGGTCCCCTCTCATTCATTCCTTTTGTTGACACCTGGTAGAGCTTTCTAAAAATGCTAGTTTAATCTTGTCACTCCTCTGCACAAAAACAAAGGCAGCCGCTCTTTACAGGATAAAGAACAAAATCCCCATTCCATAGCCCAGGGCCAGGGTAGGCAGCCCAGACTCTTTGCAGCTGCACCTCCCATTATTTCTCTAAACAAGCTCCTTGCTGCACATGGATGCTCCACGCCTACAAATTGCATGACTGCCAGTGGCTGCTTGCCCTGCCTGAAGCACCCTTCTTCTCTTCCCACCTGTTTGAATCATAGTTCCCTGTTAGGCCCATAAAGCCTCCTGAGCCACCTTTGCCCACAGGTTCTCTCTGTCTTGGCACTCATCTGGTGCTTGTTGAAGGTCTAATGTGTATCACATGGCTGCAGGACTGCCACACCACTGTAGAATCTGTAGCTGTGTCTTTTATTTTCCCCAAATAGATGTAAGCTTTGTGAGGGTAGGAACCCTCACATAACATTTATTGAGCACCTGCTGTGTGCAGAGCCCTGCTTGAGGTACCACAAAGATAGGAAGGTATCTTCGTCCATTCAGGCTGCTATAACAAACTATCACAGACTAGGTGGCTTATAAAAAATGGAAATTTATTTCTGTCTGGAAGCTGGAAGTCCTAGATCAGGGTACCAGCATGGCTGGGTTCTGATGAAGGCCTTCTTCCAGGTTGCAGACTGCAGAATTCTCAATTTGTTCTCATAAGATGGAAAGGGGGGAGGGATCTCTGGGGAGCCTCTTTTATAAGGGCACTAATCCCATTTGTGAGAGCTCTGCCCTCATGATCTAATAGCCTCCCAAACCCCCTGCAAATACCATCACCTTGGGGGTTAGAATTTCAACATATGAATTTTGGGGGACACATTCAGTCCACAGCAGGAGGGTTACACTTTTTTGGCATTTTACAAGAACAAATATGGTACCGTGCATATCATAGCTGTCCAATGCACATTTTGAGTGAACTGATTTCCATAATTTTTATATTTTAGAATTATTATTTTTAGAATTAATCTGTCAAAATTAAATCCCCTAAATGTCTTCTTCATTTTACAGTAGGGAAACTATGGTAAAGAAAGATAAAATGTCTTCTTAATCCAATGTATTGGTAACAAAATAATATCTCAATGCACATTTTTGTTTTCAGTTCTGCTACTCCAACTGCGAAGTCCTTCTCATCTCTTCAAGAAAAACACTGTGTCTGAGATTCAACTTTTCTTTCCATTGGTAATTAATGAATTGCTCTTCTGCCTGAGGCACTTTGTGGCTTCAGTCCCCTGGTCAAGAAGGCACTGAGTCTTGCTTTCTGATCTTTCATTTTTTCATATGATTCTCCTTATTTAGACCCAATCATAGGAAGCCCAAATCCTATGGAACTGGAGCCAAAGTCAAATAAATCAAAATAGATGCTTCTTATTCCTACCGTTCACAGTGCCAGATAGTTCACATTCACAGGTAATTCCTGAGTTTTCCTGATAACTACTGAAATTTCAAAAAATGTGCTTGATCACATGCCTCAGCTGCTTTGCATTACACAAAAACAGGCATATGTCCAGGAATATTTTATATTTATCATAAAGAGATTTTGGTGAAGGAGGGATTGATAAACCACACCATGTTATTTGGAGAATGAGAATATGCCAAATGATAAATCTTCACACTTGTTTAGTAGAAAGAAGACTCAACACTTCGAAAATCAAATAGTCCAAATAAAAGGTGATTTTAAAATACATACAATATTATCAAAATGTATAAAACAAAAAATACACAATGAAAGCACTAACACTAATATATTAACAAAGTTTTTTTTCTAGGTATATTCATTCATTTATCATTCACTGAGCATACACTCTTGGAGAATTTACTAAGTGCGAGGTACTGTGTTAGGTATTGAGTTGTGAAACTTTTTACCAGTTCTCCAAAATTCTTAACTGCATGTATTAATTCTATGATGAAAAATAAGATTTTTAATTGTAATAGAGTTGTGATGGTTAATTTTATGTGTCAAGTTGACTGGGCCACAAGGTGCCCAGGTATTTGGTTAAACATTATTCTGGGTGTGTCTATGAGGGTGCTGTACGTATGTATATATGTATGTAATATGTAATGTATGTAGGGAGGTAGGTACCTATTTTTCAACATTAAACATAAAACTTAAAGTTGATAATTGGGACTTCATTAAAATTAAGAAAGTATGTTTATTAAAGGTCATTACTAAGAAAGTGAAAATGCACTGAGACTTAAAGAAGATATCTGCAATATAAATATCTGGGAAAGTACTTATATCCAGGATATATAAAGTATACCTATAAATCTGCATGTAAAAGATAGACAACCTATTAAAAATGGGCAAAAGACTTGGTACGAGTAAAATACTCAAACATAACTAAACGTCTGAAAAGGTGCTAAATATTATTAGTCATCGTGAAAATGCAAATTAAAATCATAACCACTTACCATTGTGCATACCAGAATGGCTTAAAACTTATAAAGCCTGACAATTCCAAGTGTTGGCAAGAATGTGAAGAACTGTAATTCTCATGCGCTCTAGTGGTAGTTTAATGATGGTTGGTAAAAACATTTTGGAAAACTGTTTGGCATTACCTACAAAGGCTGAGCATTAACATTACCTGTATTCCAGCAATTCTGTTCTCAAGGAAATGCCCAAGAAAAATGCATGCGTTCACCAACAGACATGCACAGGAATGTTCATAGCAGCATAATATATATATAGCCAAAACTTGAAAACAACCCAAATGCTCATCAATAGATTTGAAAAATAAACTGTATTAATTACAGAAATGAAAAGTAACAAATTACTGCTACTCGCAACAATATACATAAACTTACAAACATAATGATTGAAAAAAGCTAGATACAAAAGAGTAACTTCCATTTACACAAAGTTTCATCAGGCATAACTAATCTGTGGTGCTAGAAGTCACAACAGTGGTTTCCTTTGTGTGTAGGGATGGAATAGGGAGGCTTCTGGGGTGCTGCTTCTTTTCTGATTGAAGTGTTGGTTACACAGGTATTTGGGGGTGGTAAAATTTCACTGAGCTGTATACTTAGGATTTGTGCATTTTTCAGTATGTACGTTATACAACTCCTTAAGAGAAAGTTTAGCAAATGGCACCACACAGCCTGCTGAATAGTTCTCCTCATATGGCATTTAAGGTTCCTTAGAGACAAGGATCTGGCAAAAACGTTCTTAATTCTCATTGCTGGCCAACAACAGTCACTGATTTCTTAGTGCTTTCACTAATGACTACCTTTGAGCCTGGATTGTATTTCTCCGCCCATTCCTTCCTGTCAAAATTTCTATCTTCCCTTTAAGACTGACTAAACAATTCCATCTTCTTTCTGAAGCATTCCCTGATTTCTTAAGGAAGCCTTTTGATCACATTCTACTGTATCACGTTCCACTGATCACGTTCATAATTCTCAGTAAGTTTATGGCCACTTTTTTTCTTCTACTTATTTGTGGAATTCTGTCCTCTTATTTTAATTATTTTAATTTCTGTTTTCACTCTTTAAGGGGAAATATTGTATCTCAATCATTTTTTAATAGCATCCTATCCCATAGGTAGTCCCTGGTACCTGCATATATACTATTTATACTTTTACACTTTCCAAATTTACACCTTCAGCCCAGTCCTCTCCCTGCAACTCCAGTCCTGTACATCCATACGCCAACTCCTTATCGCCACTAAAATTTCTAACAGGCATCTTAAACATCACATTCCAGCCCCTAACTCCTAACCATTCCCCTCAAACCTGTGTCTTCCAGTCTCTGAATGAATGGCAACTCTATCAGTTTCTCTGGTCAAAAACCTTAGAGTCATCCTTAACTCACCTCTTTCACTCAGCATCCTACATCTTATTCATCAGGAAATCCTGTCAAGGGTACCCTCAAAAGAGAATCCAAGGCTGAACCCTTCTGGACTCCTCTACACTAGGACCCTGATTCAAACCACCATCACCTCTTGCCTGGAACAGTGCAATGGCCTCCTGCCTTTGATTTTTCTCCTTAGTCTGTTCACACCCTGGCCAGCATATCCTTTTAAAAATCTAAGTCAGATCACATCAGTCCTCCTGAAATGGCTTCCTGCACTCACAGGGCAAAAGTGCTAACGCTACCAGACCCTTCTCTACCCAAAGCATCTCCGACTACTCCCCTCCCAGCTCCCTGCCGATGCCCTGCTGCCTGCCGTGCTGTTACTCTGCTGCCCCAGGCATACTCCTGACTCTGGAACTTCACGTTTGCCATCCCCTTAGCCAGGAATGTTCTTCCTTCTTTGAGTCAAGGAGCTCAGTCCCTCACCTCCTTCAAGTCCTTCCTCAAACACTACCCTCTTCATGAGGGTGTCCCTGGCCAGCCTACCTTAAATTGCAATCCCACTCTCTCCCACACTCCTTTTCCTCCTTCCTTGCCTTATTTTTCTCCACAGCATTCAACACTGTCTATATCCTATACAGACATTCTATATGTTTACTTAGTTTTTTTTCTATCACCTGCTTTCACCAACTAAAATGTGAGCAGCACAAGGACAGATACTTATATCTATTGTGTTCACTGGTGTATCCCTAGAACATAGAACAGTGCCTGACACGAAGTAGGTGCTTAATAAATATCTATTGGAGTGGGCTTCCCTGGTGGCGCAGTGGTTGAGAGTCCGCCTGCCGATGCAGGGGACACGGGTTCGTGCCCCGGTCCGGGAAGATCCCACGTGCCGCAGAGCGGCTGGGCCCGTGAGCCATGGCCACTGAGCCTGTGCGTCCGGAGCCTGTGCTCCGCAACGGGAGAGGCCACAGCAGTAAGGGGCCCGTGTACCAAGAAAAAAAAAAAAATCTATTGGATTAATGAATAAACAGTAGGTGCTTGATATATCATCTAGGAATTAATGAATAAGTGAATCAATGAAATAGTTTACAGCATTTCATTTTCCAAAGATATAATGTGTCAGTTTTCATCCTCCCTTACAATTTATTTTGCCGTATTGGATAGATATCTTTTTATGATACGTGACCCATTAATCTGCCTTCTTAAATAGAAACCATAGATGCCATTTAACTCTTTCTTTCTGACTCTGGGTCACTGATATAAACCTAAGTCCCTGCAAATGATATCTTCAGAGCTTATCAAAGCTTATGAAATTGGCTCTGCCTTCAGTAAGTTTTGTGCTGTTTTTGTCATTTATCTCTTACCTTCACTCACTGCTTTCTTTATACATATTTGGATCAAGCCTTTTCTAATTTGCAGGTTGAAAGTTAGGCTTATTAAGCTAATTAGAAATGAGTCTGTTGGCTCTAACTGACAATGAAGGGATGTTCCTATGAGTTAAATTCTAATACTTCAGTACTCAAGTGGTACTCAGCATCCATTTTTGCTTCTCAGAAGCTGACCTGATTACTTCCAAGTTTTACTATGCTGGCAATTACAGTGACAAGATAAATGACTTCTAAACACTTGGGAAAATGAGCTACTAATGAAAATGTTGGGATACATGTATATATGTGAATATATATTCCTTGGTGTATATATATGTGTGCAAAAATATGCATTGTGATAAAACATGAAGTTGACAATTTTCTTACATATTGTATTACTGCAAATTATCAAATTTTAAAAACTTAACTGTATCGTCACATATTTTATAAGTGAGGCTCCATGTTCCATGTGCTATAAGAAATATAAAATTCTTAATTACATTCCATTTTAAACATTATCTTTGACTATGGGTTTCTAGAATTTTGCATGTCTGTAATTTTGTTCTTTCCTCTGACAACTGAACCACAGTTGACAGGCATAAAATCAATACATGTCCAATTAAGGATAAACTGTCTCAGCTTCTGGCATCTCGATAATTTCCATCTTTTTCTAAATTGAATTAAATTTATGGGATCAAATTATTTATCATTAAAATCAGCTCTCTTATACTTTCATTTTTCCATTGCATGCATTTTTCTAAATAAGTGCAAAAGTATAATAAAATTCAAATTATTGCATAAGCCACTGCTATGAAGATTAAGATGGAGGATGCTGCCGGAACTGAACTATCAGCTGAGAGGCAGCTCTACCAGGCTGAAAGCATCAATTTGTCATTCCAGATCCAAAGGTCCAAATTTGGCCTGGAAAAGACAATAAAAGGGGTAAAATGTATAATGGTCCCGAAGTGGTTTGTGTGCAAGTAATAACCTTCAGTTGGCGAGTGCTTTGTTCTCAGTAAGCAATCACTATTATTGTTATTGTTGTTGTCATCATTCTCATTACAATTTTTGGTGTTATTACATAAACATACTCTATTTGTGTCATACACCTAAATAGATTGCAAGGGCCCCCAGTCTTCCAACAAACATTTGCGGAGCACTGATTCCATGCCAGGCACAGATCTTCTCACTTCCTTCCAGAAGGTCATCAGATGTCTAGCCCAGGGTACTTTTCTACTATCTATCATGCCCTGTATCGTGGTGAAGCCACTGTGATGCAGATAAAAAGCTTCGATGCAGATCACAACAGTCACTGCTTACTCAAATTATCCATACTGCCCAAACAATTCACATTAATCATAGGCTCATACAACAGAATGATAAGGGGAATCCGAAAAAACATCCAGTTCAGCTCTTCACATTTGACTGATAAGGAAACCAAGGCCGAAGAATAAATAACATGCCCAAGGTCACATAGGAAATAAGCTGGAGAGTTAAGACCACAAACTAGTCTTCATTCATCTGTCCTACTGATAACTCAGTAACTATTAACCAGACATTTGAGGGGTGCCACATGTGGCAATTTAAAGGAATGAATCCACAGCCAGAGACTCCTGGATTGGAATGTGTGCTCCAGGATACACACCAACTGTCACTTAAACTTTCAGAACCTCAATTCCTCTTCTGTAAAATGGGAATGATAATAATACCAACTCAGATTTAAATGAGATAATATAGGTGAAGGACTTTGAGTAGTACTAAACACAGTAAGTACTCAATGAGGGGAAGATGATATGTTCGCCTTTATTACATGTTATATAGATACGATGTAGAAACTATAGTAAATATTGTGTTAACTTCACAGTGCTGGAAATGTTGCTTTGCCAGTCCCAAAGCAGAATTGTGTAATAGAGTTTCACAGGCCACAAAGAACTGCCCTCAGTAGCTGCCTCTGGGGTTCCTATTCCAAGTTTAGAAAATGTAAAGATAGAAAATTGCTGAACCCAGTGAAATGCCAGATGTTCAAAACAGAATGGCCTTCCAGCCAAGTCAATATCACTTCTGGATGGATACTGATCATTAAAACCTTTCTCAATAATATCCATAGATTACTAAATCTAAATATTCTTAACAGAGATAAATACCCTGGATTTCTGTGTATAATTCGTCTCAGCCTTTACCAGTTATAACGCTTCGTGCTAGAGACATTTTTGCTAGTGTGTTATAACCACACAAGTAGTACCCTTTTCTCCTGGTGAAAGAGTCTACATTTCTGACACAGCCAGAGGAAACAAAGCAATTTTATTTTTAAACTACCATTGTTTTTAGTTCCTTTATCCCCCAAACCATAATGAGATACATACAGAGTATCCAATTTTAGATTTGGTGGGCTACCAGGATATTTTCTTTCAGGAGAAAAAAATTAGAGGAAATCACTGTACAAATAATCATGTCCCTCTGGACTGTGCTGGTAACCAGTGGGCAATATACTTTGTCACTCCCAAAGCTTTGTCATAGAAACCACCATAACTGAGGTGGCTCCTATAGAAACTGCACATTCCTCATGACCTTCCCAAATGGAAAAATCTGGTTTGAATAAGTTAGAAAGGCAAGAAGAATTTACTCAGGGTTCACAGGCTTCATAATCTAATCGAGTTCTTTTTTTTTTTTTTGTACAGAAATTTAGCAAAAGATATCAAATAAACATTCTGAGAATTTTAACGAAAGAGAAATCTCTGGCAGTGATTCAGTTTTGCCAAGTCAGAGTCCAATTTTTCAGTAAAAAGGTGGTAAAGGTGGGGAACCCCAATTAAAGCTCAATTGTTAAGTCATTCCTGACCCTTGGCCATGAAAACAGCTGGTCCCACAACTTCCTGTTTTGTCTTGACTTGCATGTAACACTGATGCAATGTCTTATTATTTTGCAGAAATAGGGATTTTTAAAAATATATTACACATATACTTCTAAAGATTAGAGGCTATGAATCCATTCTTTGTTGTCTTGCTTTAGGTAAAAATTAAGTGAAAACATATAAAAAGTAACAATCAGGGGAAGAGACAAAGTAAACAGAAATAAGTGCAATTCTTCCCTTGCTGTTTGTTAAGCTAGAAGAGTGGGCCTCTCCTCTCCTTGGGCCTCTAGAATATACACACGCTCACACTCATACTAAAGTTTTTCAAATACACATATCTCCATGGATCTTTATGCCAGTTCTGAGAGGGAGGAAAAAACATGTAAGAGAGAACACTTATGGTACATGGGCTCAGCCATGCACAGCCCCAGGTGTTCTCTCATTCAGCTTCTCAGCTGCCCTTTGAAGGAGGCATCAGCAACCCCTGTAGACATAAAAACTGGAGGCATCAGCAACCCCTGTAGACATAAAAACTGAGCCGCAGGGAGATGAAGTGATTCAGTCCAGGTGAGTGTGGAGTGAGTGCTGCAGCTGGGCTGTCGGACTGTTTTCACTACACACACCACCGGATTAGGACCTGCCAGATTCAGACATTGCCCCACTACTGCCCAAGCTCTGGGAAAAACCACATTATTTGAAGTTTATTGTTTAATTGCAGTGAGATAGAAATTTCAGGAGACAAAAGGAGGAAACATGGGGAGGGGAGGGGAGAGGAGGGAAGAGTAGAAAAGAGGAGGGGAGAGTTGGGGAGAGGAGATCTGGGAACAGAACCTCTGACCTTCTAATGCTGCAGGTTTTGGAAAGCTGCCAAGCTGCTCAAGGAGCCATGGAGAAAATAAGTTCTCTCCCTTCAAAGAAGATTTTTTTCCAGAAAAAAAAAGGGCCATGAACAGCTTTCTTTTTCCCAGAAGACTAGAGTGTTTTTCCCTCAGGTCAATGACCATCACATAACAGATCATATTTTCATTTTTGTTTTGGCCCCTGGCAAGCTTAGAATCACATTTACAGCTCAATTTTACTAACCCTATTGGACCTTATAGTCTAAATATTTATTGTATCTTTTTACCTGACCTTGCCTTTGTATATTTATATATTCTCAGGTATCAATTTTTAATTATTTTATGTTAGCTTGTAATATATATACTTGTAGACAAACCCAATTACTATATAACCAATAGATAAATTACTTTATGCATTTGATCACTCTCTCTACTACCTGAGACAGCTGTTAGTATATATTAATTTTCTTTGACTAAGTAAATATGCTTAGTCCCACTGCAACTGTCCCACTAATAAATCTACAGTGAAGAGTATAAGGAAGAAGTATACAGTTGGTAGAAGCACCCGTAACGGTGGACTTGAGCTAATCCAGCAATTGGCAAGAATTGCCCCAGACATGTGACATGTGAACTGAGACTTATAAGCATTAACTAAGAGAGGAGAGACGTGGAGAAAGACTGCAATTGGGGAGCACTTCAAACAGAGAAACAACACATGCAAGGCTCTCAGGTACAAAGGAAGGGGCTTCCTTCCAACCTGTGAGAAGGCCAGTATGACTACAGCTTTGACAGTGAGGGAAGGAAGTGGTATTGAGGTGGAGAGACAAGCCATGCTAAAGACTTTGGTCTTTGTCCAAAGAACAATGATGAGAATATTAAATGACTCGCTCAAAGTCACCCAGTCAGTAAATAAAGATGTGTATAGCAAATATTAATAATGCAGCTTGTAGCCAATAATCAGCATTAAGGGGAAATCTGGAACAATCATAATCATTACGTTAATGCTTTCACATATAGATCATTATCAAAATTGCTGTTAAGTCAAAAACAAAATTTAACAAAAATCATGTTAAATAGTTATTACTAAATTTACTGTTACGTACCCCCGTTCACATATGAGAAAACTGCTGCTCAGAGGAATTAAGTGATTTGCTTGAGATCACTACAGAAAAGTGGTAAAACTGGGACTAGAAATCTGCACTATTGAATAAAAATCTTGTGTTCTCTCCATAAAGTATGCCCCCTAGGATGCATAGCTGATCCTTTAAATACATGTTCAAGACTGGGTACCAGGGAGCAAACCAGAGGATGTAAACTTTTATAATAAACTGGCCTTGAGCTCCATTCTTGAAGCATATAAATGACAGTGCAGGAGAATATGTGACATAATTTTATAAATTATTCTAATAAATAAAAAGTCATTATCTAGATTATTCATGCAAATCTATGATCAATCTTGAATTCTTACAGAAGAAAGAAAACAAAATATCTTTCACTATTGAAAGGTAATTTGAAATTTGTTACACTTAAGATGTTAAGAAATCTAGGTGAATCTTAGCTTTCTGTGCTTTGATTTTAAAAAGCTATCACTCTCAGGTAGAACTGACTATTCTTATTCCTATCCCTAATGAGGGAAACAGGAAAGTTTGAAGGGGGTATAAAGAAATTGTTTCCTCTTTTCACATAAATAGTGTTCTTTGCCATTGAGTTGTTCTTGTCAAAAAAAAAAAAAGCTTCAAGCAATGTCAAGAAATGGAAATGGGGTTTTATCAAACGGTACTCTTGTCAATAAAGGAGAAGGAAATCTCATGAGAAAAAAGGAGGCAAAGAAGAGAGAGAAGTGTCCCCTGAAAGTCATTCAGTTGCAGAGGCTAAGAAATCTCAGCTTCTCAGCAGCAAGAGTTCTTGCATTGCCGTCAGGTGTGCTGCCACCAGCAGGACCCAGCCACCCTCCTGTGAGTCGTCTTCCTTCCCTATTCGACCCACCGGCATTTGTTGAGCATCAGGGAATATGGCCAGGACCCTGGAGGCAGTCTCTGTCTTCCTGACCATCAGGGTTCACTGGAGCTCTCTGTCACGTCATAATCTCTCTCCTCCAGGACTATACATTTTGTCCTCTACTCTGACTCTTTTCCCTACCTCACACCTCTGCTTACTAATACCTTTGCCTGATCTCTGCTTTGGTCCATTCACAACTTCTCTAGACCTCTAGGCCTTATGGCCTCAGTTATATGAGTTCTCGCCATAGTTGTTTTTGGTGTCGGCCTCTTCCTTCTAGAATACTCTACTATATTCCACAGTCCGTATTCACAAGAAGAAACCTGACAGGCTTAGTGAACAACCCCTGTTCCAATTTTGACACAGCTGTTTCTACCAGGCCCCACCACTGACTGCTCACCAGGCTATGGATCTGCTACCCTTGCTTCAGGCAATCAATGCTTTCCCAGCAAGCTGTAGCTGAGGGAAAAAAGCAGCATGGAGAGTAGTATGGCACAGAATATGAGGGCAAGCTCTGACGTGACGTCTGGGTTCACATCCCAGCTATGCCATTTACCAGCTGTGGGACTTCGGGCAAATTCCTTAAGGCATCCTCTATAAAAGGAGGGTGATTATAACATCTATCTCCTTGGGTTGTTGTGAGGATTAAATTAAATAACACATGAAAAAAACTTAGCACTGTATTTAGTGCCTAGGAAGGGCTCCATAAGCGTCAGCTATTATGACTGTGTATATCTGTGACTGATCCTCAGCAGATGGCCATGGGCAGGCCAACTGCCCTTGACTGGAAAATGTAGTCCCAGAGAAACTCATTGATGACCTGTTCAATCACAAGTGTGCAATTTCTTCAACCTCAGTTATGCCTGTCAAAGCTCACTAAGAGGTCTTTTTAAATGTTAGAGAGGATTTTGGATTTTTTTCTGTCTACATTATTTTCACATGACATGTTTAAATTTGAAAAATTAATATACAAGTAACTTCTGGAATAGGCTGTCAAAAGTGCCCTCCTTCATTTGAACATTCTATGAAATATTAATGCTTGAGCTTAGGGAAGTTTTTGTGGTTGTTTAGGCATTTGTGTGTGTGTCTCTGTCTGTGTGTATCTATGTACGTTTTAATAAGAACTCCTTCGTCATTATGTGACCCATTAAGACCTAGAGGAGAATCCGTGCCTGTGTGCACCTCAGCCATGGAAGCACGCACTCGGCTTCCTGAGGCACTCCCTTCCCTTCGCGAGTAGAGCCTGGGAACAGAATGTCACCATCGTTTGCCTCATTTCATCAAACACGCCTTCTGACAGGTCTCCCATCCTCTAGCTTTCTCCCAGCTTTAGTCCATCTTCTCCAGGATGACCCAGCCGTGTGGCTGACAGGGTCTTGGTGCTCCAGCCAGGTGTCAGGCCTGAGCCTCTGAGGTGGGAGAGCCAAGTTCAGGGCACTGGTCCACCAGAGCCCTCCTGGCCCCACGTAATATCAATCGGCAAGAGCTCTCCCAGAGATCTCTGTTTCGGCACTAAGACCCAGCTCCACTTAACGACCAGCAAGCTCCAGTGCTGGACATCCCATGACAAATAACTAGCAAGACAGGAACACAACCCGACCCATTAGCACAGAGGCTGCCTAAAATCATAGTAAGTTCACAGACACCCCAAAACACACCACCGGACGGGGTTCAGCCCACCAGAAAGACAAGATCCAGCCTAATACATCAGGACACAGGAACGAGTCCCCTCCACAAGGAAGCCTACACAACCCACTGAACCAACCTTACCCACTGGAGGCAAACACCAAAAACAACAGGAATTAGGAACCTACAGCCAGTGAAAAGGAGACCCAAAACACAGTAAGTTAAGCAAAATGAGAAGACAGAGAAATGCACAGCAGATGAAGGAGCAAGGTAAAAACCCACCAGACCAAACAAATGAAGAGGAAATAGGCAGTCTACCTGAAAAAGAAATCAGAGTAATGATAGTAAAGATGATCCAAAATCTTGGAAACAAAATGGAGAAAATACAAAAAATGTTTTAACACGGACCAAGGAGAACTAAAAAGCAAACAGTGATGAACAACACAATAAATGAAAAGAAAATTCTCTAGAAGGAATCAATAGCAGAATAACTGAGGCAGAAGAAATGATAAGTGCCCTGGAAGATAAAAGAGTGGAAATAACTACCACAGTACAGAATAAAGAATAAAGAATGAAAAGAATTGAGGACAGTCTCAGAGACCTCCGGGACACCATTAAATGCACCAACATTCAAATTATAGGGGTCCCAGCAGAAAAAGACAAAAAGAAAGGGACTGAGAAAATATTTGAAGAGACTATAGTTGAAAACTTCCCTAATATGGAAAGGAAATAGTCAATCAAGTCCAGGAAGCACAGAGAGTCCCATACAGGATAAATCTAAGGAGAAACATGCCAAGACACATATTAATCAAACTATAAAAAATTAAATACAAAGAAAAAATAATAAAAGCAGCAAGGGAAAGGCAAAAAATAACATACAACGGAATCCACATAAAGTTAACAGCTGATCTTTCAGCAGAAACTCTGCAAGCCAGAAGGGTGTGGCAGGACATATTTAAACTGATGAAAGGGAAAAACCTACAACCAAGATTACTCTACCCAGCAACAATCTCATTCAGATTCGACGGAAAAATCAAAACCTTTGCAGACAAGCAAGAGTTAAGAGAATTCAGCACCACCAAACCAACTTTACATCAAATGCTAAAGGAACTTCTCTAGGCAGGAACACAAGAGAAGGAAAAGCCCTACAATAACAAATCCAAAACAATTAAGAAAATGGTAATAGAAACATACATATCGATAATTACCTTGAATGTAAATGGATTAAATACTCCAACCAAAAGACATACACTGGTTGAACAGATACAAAAACAAGACCTGTATATATGCTGCCAACAAGAGACCCACTTCAGATCTAGGGACACATACAGACTGAAAGTGCGGGGATAGAAAAACATATTCCATGCAAATGGAAATCAAAAGAAAGCTGGAGTAGCAATTCTCATATCACACAGAATAAATTTAAAAATAAAGACTATTATAAGAGACAAAGAAGGACACTACATAGTGATCAAGGGATCAATCCAAGAAGAAGATATAACAATTGTAAATATTTATGCACCCAACACAGGAGCACCTCAACACATTAGGCAAATGCCAACAGACATAAAAGGGGAAATCGACAGTAACACAATCATAGTAGGGGACTTTTACACCCCGCTATCACCAATGGACAGATCATCCAAAATGAAAATAAATGAGGAAACACAAGCTTTAAATGATACATTAAGCAAAATGGACTTAACTGATATTTATAGCATGTTCCATCGAAAAGCAACAGAATACACTTTCTTCTCAAGCGCACATCGAACACTCTCCAGGATACATCATACATTGGGTCACAAATCAAGCCTTGGTAAATTTAACAAAACTGAAATCATATCAAGTATCTTTTCGGACCAAAACACTATAAGACTCGATATCAATTACAGGAAAAAAACTGTAAAAAATACAAACACATGGAGAGTAAACAATACACTACTAAATAACCAAGATATCACTGAAGAAATCAAAGAGGAAATTTAAAAACACCTAGAAACAAATGACAATGAAAACAGGATGACCTGAAACCTATGGGATGCAGCAAAAGCAGTTCTAAGAGGGAAGTTTATAGCAATACAATCCTACCTCAAGAAACAAGAAAAATCTCAAATAAACAACCTAACCTTAAACCTAAAGCAACTAGAGAAAGAAGAACAAAAATACACCAAAGTTAGCAGAAGGAAAGAAATCATGAAGATCAGAGCAGAAATAAATGCAATACAAACAAAGAAAACAATAGCAAATATCAATAAAACTAAAAGCTGGTTCTTTAAGAAGATAAACAAAATTGATAAATCATTAGACTCATCAAGAAAAAAAGGGAAAAGACTCAAATCAATAGAATTAGAAATGAAAATGGAGAAGTGACAACTGACACTGCAGAAACAAAAAGGATCATGAGAGATTAGTACAAGAAACTATATGCCAATAAAATGGACAATCTGGAAGAAATGGACAAATTCTTAGAAATGCACAACTTTTCAAGACTGAACCAGGTAGAAATAGAAAACACAAACAGACCAATCACAAAGCACTGAAATTGAAACTGTGATTTAAAATCTTCCAACAAACAAAAGCCCAGGACCAGATGGCTTCACAGGAGAATTCTATCAACCATTTAGAGAAGAGCTAACACCTATCCTTCTCAAACTCTTCCAAAATATAGCAGAGGGAGGAACACACCCAAACTCATTCTATGAGGCTACCATCACCCTGATACCAAAACCAGACAAAGATGCCACAAAAAAAGGAAACTACAGGCCAATATCACTGATGAACATAGATGCAAAAATCCTCAACAAAATACTAGCAAACAGAATCCAACAGCACATTAAAAGGATAATACACCATGGTCAAGTGGTGTTATCCCAGGAATGCAAAGATTCTTCAATACATGCACATCAGTCAATGTGATACACCATACTAAAAAATTGAAGGATAAAAACCATATGATCATCTAAATAGATGCAGAAAAAGCTTTCGACAAAATTCAACAACCATTTATGATAAAAACCCTCCAGAAAGTAGGCACAGAGGGAACTTACCTCAACATAATAAAGGCCATATATGACAAACCCACAGCCAACATAGTTCTCAATGGTGAAAAACTGAAAGCATTTCCTCTAAGATCAGGAACAAGACAAGGTTGCCTATTCTGATCACTATTGTTCAACATAGTTTTGGAAGTTTCAGCCATAGCAATCAGAGAAGAGAAAGAAATAAAAGGAGCACAATTCAGAAAAGAAGAAGTAAAACTGTCACTGCTTTCTGATAACATGATACTATACGTAGAGAATCCTAAAGATGCCACCAGAAAACTACTAGAGCTAATCAATGAATTTGGTAAAGTAGCAGGATACAAAATTAATGCACAGAAATCTCTGGCATTCCTATACACGAATGATGAAAAATCTGAAAGAGAAATTAAGAAAACACTCCCATTTACCACTGCAACAAAATAATAAAATACCCAGGAATAAACCTACCTAAGGAGACAAAAGACCTTTATGCAGAAACCTATAAGACACTGATGAAAGAAATTAGATGATACAAACAGATGGAGAGATATACCATGTTCTTGGATTGGAAGAATCAACATTGTGAAAATGACTATACTACTCAAAGCAATCTACAGATTCAACGCAATCCCTATCAAACTACCAATGGCGGGGCTTCCCCGGTGGCACAGTGGTTGAGAGTCCGCCTGCCGCACCGGTTCGTGCTCCAGTCCGGGAAGATCCCACATGCTGTGGAGTGGCTGGGCCCGTGAGCCATGGCCGCTGAGCCTGCGGATCCGGAGCCTGTGCTCCACAACGGGAGACGCCACAACAGTGAGAGGCCCGCGACCGTAAAAAAAAAAAAAAAAAAAAAAAACTACCAATGGCATTTTTCACAGAGTTAGAACAAAAAATTTCACAACTTTTATGGAAACACAAAAGACCCCAAATAGCCAAAGAAATCTTGAGAAAGAAAAACGGAGCTGGAGGAATCAGACTCCCTGACTTCAGACTATTCTACACAGCTACAGTAATCAAGACAGTATGGTACTGGCACAAAAACAGAAATATAGATCAATGGAACAGGAGAGAAAGCCCAGAGATAAACCCATGCACTTATGGTCACCTTGTCTTTGATAAAGGAGGCAAGAATATACAATGGAGAAAAGACAGCCTCTTCTATAAGTGGTGCTGGGAAAACTGGAGAGCTGCATGTAAAACAATGAAATTAGAACACTCCTTAACACCATACACAAAACTAAACTCAAAATGGATTAAAGATCTACATGTAAGCCAAACACTATAAAACTCTTAGAGGAAAACATAGGCAGAACACTCTATGACATAAATCCCAGCAAGATCCTTTAGACCCACCTCCTAGAGAAATGGAAATAAAAACAAAAATAAACAAACGGGACCTAATGAAACTTAAAAGCTTTTTCACAGCAAAGGAAAACACAAACAAGATGAAAAGACAACCCTCAGAATGAGAGAAAATATTTGCAAATGAAGCAACTGACAAAGGATTCATCTCCAAAACTGAGAAGCAGCTCATGCAGCTCAATATCAAAAAAACAAACAACCCAATCCAAAAATGGGCAGAAGACCTAAACAGACATTTCTCCAAAGAAGATATACAGATGGCCAACAAACACATGAAAAAATGCTCAACTTCACTAATCATTAGAGAAATGCAAATGAAAACTACAAAGTGGTATCACCTCACAACGGTCAGAATGGCCATCATCAAAAAATCTACAAACAATAAATGCTGGAGAGGGTGTGGAGAAAAGGGAACCCTCTTGCACTGTTGGTGGGAATGTAAATTGATACAGCCACTATGGAGAACAGTATGGATGTTCCTTAAAAAACTAAACATAGAACTGCCATACGACCCAGCAATCCCTCTACCGGTCATATACCCTGAGAAAACCATAATTCAAAAAGAGTCATGTACCACAATGTTCCTTGCAGCTCTATTTACAATAGCCAGGACATGGAAGTAACCTAAGTGTTCATCAACAGATGGATGGATAAAGAAGATGTGGCTCATATATACAATGGAATATTCCTCAGCCATAAAAAGAAATGAAATTGAGTTATTTGTAGTGAGGTGGATGGACCTAGAGTCTGTCATACAGAGTGAAGTAAGTCAGAAAGAGAAAAACGAATATCGCATGCTAACACATATATATGGAATCTTAAAAAAAAAAAAAAAGCATCTTCTTCTTATTAAGAACCTAGGGGCAGGACAGGAATAAAGACGCAGGTGTAGAGAATGGACTTGAGGACACAGGGAGCGGGAAGGGTAAGCTGGGACGAAGTGAAACAGTGGCATAGACATATATACACTACCAAATGTAAAATAGATGGCTAGTGGGAAGCAGCCGCATAGCACAGGGAGATGAGCTCCGTGCTTTGTGACCACCTAGAGGGAAGATAGGGAGGGTGGGAGGAAAACGCAAGAGGGAGGAGATATGGGGATATATGTATATGTATAGCTGATTCACTTTGTTATAAAGCAGAATCTAACACACCATTGTAAAGCAATGATACTCCAATAAAGATGTTTTTTTTAAAAAAAGAATATATATGATATAGCAAGTTATTTAACCTTTGTAAGACTGTTTTCCCACTTGTACAATGGGAACAGGAATATCTACTACCTCACTGGGCTGTTTCATGGGTCAAATAAAACAGAACATACCTATCACAGTACCTGGCACATAGATATTGAATAGCACTCAGTATGCTTTAGCTGTTATTGTTATTCCAAGAGAAAGTTCTGTTTAAGATGTATGGCTGGTTCACTTTGCTGTACACCTGAGACTGGCGCAGCATTGTAGATCAACTATACTCCAACAAAAATTTTTAAAAAATCATATGGTGCTCCCCTCAAAAAAATCATATGATGTTCAATGATGAAAGTGTAACCCCCGAAGCTCAGTTTCTCCCATTTTTAAAATAAAAATAGTACCTATAGCAAAGTAAGCATTAAATAAGAAAATACATGTAACAGTACTTTGTAAATTATATGGGTGTATTAGCCTTATTTAATATATTAGTTTTGGCACTGGTGTTATTAGTATCACAATACTTGAAGCAATCATAACTGCTGTCATATACATATACCCATGCAAAATCCACAACCAGTTCTCAATTTTCAGCCTCAGGATTAAAGATGACAAAGATACACTGTTTTGTTTCCTGAAGAGAAAAAAGCACACACACAAAAGAAAAGAATCATTAGGGAATGAAATAGTCTGTTACCATAAATTTTTTAGAAGGGTAAATTCAGTTAAAATTTTCAACCTTGCAGTTTGCAATAATGAGTAATACAGGGAAATAAGTCAAATATATTTATGCATATGCAGGGTGAGTAAGACAGCTGCATTTGGTCGTTAGGATTCCAAATCCTGTTGGTTTCTCTACAGGAAATATAAGAGATAATATGATAAAATAAAGATAAGACCATCAAGAACAACATCATGCATCTAACCTCAACAGCCAGGTGCTTGGAAACAAGCACCAAAGCATCTCCATGGTAGAGGGGTGACCTATTTTGGAGGCTCAAGGAAGGAATTCTCAAACTTGAGCAAGCATCAGAATCATGTGGAGGGCTTGTTAAAACACAAATTGCTGGGCCCTACCACCTCAGAGTTTCTGAATTCATAGGCTGGATGGAGCCCAAGAATTTGCATTTTTGACAAGCTCCCAGGTGATGTTGATGCTGCTGGTCTAGGGACCATACTTTGAAAACACCTAATCCACATAACTGATATCTCTGTAGAAATGCTCAACTCCTGGAGGATGGTTGGAAGAGAACATAATAGTGTTGGGGCTTTTTTGTTTCATTTTTAACTTTATTGAGGAATAATTGACCAATATAATTGTGTATATTTAAAGTGTATAACATGACGACTTGATATACATATACATTGTGGAATGATTAACAAGATCAAGATAATTAACACATCCATCACTTCACATAAACTCCTTTTTTGTTGTTGTTGTGAGAATGTTAAGATCTACTCTCGGCAACTTTCAAGTACACAACACCTAATGTATTATTAACTATAGTCACCATGCTACACATTAAGGCTGCAGAACTCATTCTTCTTATAACTGAAAATGTGTTCCTTTTGACCTGTATCACCCCATTTCTCCTCCCCACCCCCAGCCCATGGCAAACAACATTCTACTATTTCTAGGAAGGTGACTTTTTTACATTCCACATATAAGTGATATCATACACTATTTGCCTTTCTGTGTCTGGCTTATTTCACTTAGCAAAATGCCCTCCAGTTTCATCCATATTGTCACAAATGGCAGGATTTCCTTCTTTTTTATGGCTGGATAATATTTCATTGTATATATATGTTTCACTTTTTTTTTTATCCATTCATCCATTGACGGACACTCAGGTAGTTTCCATATCTTAGCTACTGTGAATAATGCTGCAATACACATGGATGTGCAGATCTCTCTCAAGATACTGATTTCAATTTCTTTAGAAATATATCCAGGAGTTGGATTGCTAGATCATCTGGTAGTTCACTTTTTAATTTTTTGAGGAACCACCATACTGTTTTCCATAATGGCTGTACCAATTTACATTTCCATCAACTGCGTAGGAGGGTTCCCTTTTTTCCATATCCTTGCCAACAACATCTGTTCTCTCTTCTCTTTTTGATAATAGCTATCCTGACGGCTAAGAAGTGATATCTCATTAAGGGTTTGATTTGCATTTCCTTGTTGATTAGTGATGTTGAGCACTTTTTCACATACCTATTGGCCATTTGCATGTCTTCTTTGGAAAAATGTCTATTCAGATTCTTTGCCCATTTTTTAATTCCCAACACTACTTATTTAAGAGACTATCCTATCCCCATTGTATCTTCTTGTTGCCATTGTCAAAAATTAGTTGACCATATATGCATGTGTTTATGCCTGGGTACTCTATTCTGTTCCAATGGTCTATGTGCTTCTTTTTATGCCAGTACCATACTGTTTTCAATACTATAGCTTTGTAATATAGCTTGAAATCAAGAAGTGTGATGCCTCCAGCTTTGTTCATCTTTGTCAGGATTGCTTTGGCTATTCAGGGTCTTTTGTGGTTCCATACAAATTTAGGATAGTGTTTTCTATTTCTGTGAAAAATGCCATTGGTATCTTGATAGGAATTGCATTGAACATGTAGATCATTTGGGGTAATATGGACATTTTCACAATATTAATACTTCAAATCTAAGAACACAGGATAGATTTCCATTTATTTGTATATTCTTCAATCTCTTTCATCAATGTCTTATATTTTCAGTGTACAGATCTCTCATCTCCTTGGTTAAATTTATTCTGAAGTATTTTATTGTTTTTGATGCTACTGTAAATGAGATTATCTTCTTAATATCTCTTTCAGACAGTCCTTTTTTAGTATATAGAAACACAACCGATTATGTTGATTTTGTATCCTGCAACTTTACTGAATTCATTTATTAGTTCTAATAGTTTTTTTAGTGCAGTTTTTAGGATTTTCTATATATATAAGGGTACGTCATCTGCAAACAGAGATACTTTTACTTCTTCCTTCTAATTTGGGTGCCTTTTAGTTCTTTCCTTTGCCTAACTGCTATGGCTAGGACTTCCAGTACTATGTTGAGTAGAAATGGTGAGAGTGAGCATTCCTGTTTTGTTCCTGAACTTAGAGGGAAGGTTTTTAACTTTTCACCACTGAGTATGATGTTAGCTGTGGGCTTGTCATATAGGACCTTTATTATATTGAGAAACAGTTCTTCTATAACTAATTTGCTGATAGCTGTTAATCATTAAAGGGTGTTAGATTTTGTCAAATGCTTTTTCTGCACCTTTTGAAATGGGCATGCAATTTTTATCCTTCATTCTGTTAATGTGATGTGTCAGATTTATTGATTTGTATATGTTGTACCATCCTTGCATCCCAGGGATGAACTCCCATTGATCGTGGTGACTGATCCTTTTAATATGTTCTTGAATCCAGTTTGCTGGTATTTTGTTGAGAATTTCTGCATCTATGTTATTCAGGGATATTGGCCTGTAATTTTCTTTTCTTATAGTGTCCTTGTCTGGCTTTAGTACCTCAGAAATGCTAGCCTCGTAAAATTAATTTGGAAATGTTCCTTCCTCTTCAAGTTTTTAGAATAGTTTGAGGATGATTGGAATTAATTCTTTAAATGTTTGACAGAATTCATCTTGAAGCCATATGTTCCCAGGCTTTTATTTGGTGGGAGATTTCTGATTACTGAACATAACAGTGCTTGATTTCAAATGGAAGCATCTCTGTAAAAGGTGAGGAATGGGAATTAAAGGGACTGAAATTATGGTCGAAAGTGCTGTTATTTGTGGCGACATCTGTTCTGTGAATCATTGGAAACCAGAGATTCCTCTGACCCTACTGGCTTGCTGGAGTCTCCAGTTCAAAGCATTAGTGGGTTCCCAACTGGTCCCCAAGAATGCAATTTAAGTGCAAAGGGAAGTCAATTTGGCCTGAGAAGACACCACAATCCTTGCACTGCTGCAAGTACCCTGAAAGAATATAAAAGGATATAAGGAAGTCTTTCAGCAGAGATCTGCAAGGAGGAGCCTAGGTTTTTGTTCTCTTTATTGTTTGCTAAGCAATTTCAGATATTACCAGATTCCCAGCTGTGACTGAGTTCCTGGCCCATGAAAATCGCTATTATTATTGTAACTGTGCAAAGTTATCAATAATAATGATCAGCGTTTATCTAGGGCTTACTATGTGTTGAGCACTTTACATGCATTATCTTATATAATCCTTATATCACCCTTTAAAGTAGGAGCTACTATAATTTTGAGGTTAAGCAACTGGCCCTAAATCATAAAGCCAGTAAAGAACAGAGCTGGGTGTGAAACAGAGCTCAATGCTCCTGACCCTGGTCTATATTCAGATAACCCTGGCACGTGTGAAGAATGATCTGAGATATGCATCTATAAAACTTAACTGGTGCCTAAGAACCTTTAGAAATCAAACATATTTCTATATGCATATCTTCCCACTCCTCTTGAAAAACATGGTAATTTCTTGTTGCCACTATATTACGACAAACTACAAAATGGTACAGAGAGGCAAACAGAATTCCTTTTGTTCTGTCAGCCTGGTAAATATTTTTTGTTATTAGCTCAACAGGAATTCTCTTTGTTCATACACTGTGTATTGATTTCTACCCCAGCTACGTCATCCTCTTCCCTTCTTTAATAGGAATCTTGGTCTTTCTCTTAGTTGCCGTAAGTCTCTAAGCTAAGGAAACAAACATTTGAAGAAAGCACATATTTTCCATGATTAAGCACCTAAACATATTTCATGACTTAGCCTTATTTAACATTCCCAACAATCTGCAAGGCAGACACTATCCTACCACTTCATGCATGAGGAAATGAGTCCAAGGGTATTGGATAGCGAGGTCAAAATCATCTAGAAAGGAACCTAGGAGCTCTGAGTCCTTGTCCTTTGACAACAAAGCCTGGCTCTCTGCCTTTCTCCTATTCTCCTTGCTCTTTCCACAACTTCTATACTTTTGAAATATAAATTCCATAAAAACTAAATAGGGAGGGGGAGTGGAGGGTCAGGATGCAAAATATTTTTTAAATAAAAATTAAAAAATAGCCTTTCCTGGTTTTTTGAGGTCTTGGTGGAGCATTTATTCCTGCTACCCCACTGTCACTCAGCTGAGGTCTCTGGGATCCTTGCCCCTAGGATTAGCTAGTGGGGAATTAATTCCATGTGTTTGCATGTAGAACAGGATGAACTATGAAGGCCAGTCTTGCTGACAATGGCGTGTCTGTCTGACCTGGTTAATGCAGTTGGGAAGATGCACAGCCCTTTCCCCCACGTTGGAACTGTGTAATGTTATACTGACACCTTGTGGTTCCTTCATGTGTGCTCAGAAACAAAGCATGGGCTTGACAAAACCGGTCACGTAAACCACAGGGGGCTTGGAGCAGGGGCTGAAGGCGAAACGGAGGTTTGGGAGAGAATTTAGAAGAGATGTTCTAACTTATCAGGAAAAACATAATTCCATTTGTCACGAAATAATTTACTGGTCATGAGCACAGGACTTGAAGTCAGACCACCGTTTATACTTACCAACTAAATGACTACTTTGGGCCTCAGTTTCCTTGTCTGTATAACGGGAATAGTGATAACTTCTCAGGACTATTGTAAGAATTAAACGAGACAATGCATGCAAAGTACCTGGCCTTGAACCTGCCACATAATAAACCCTGCTATTATCGTGGGGCCAAGACAAGAACCATGCTCTCAGGCTTCTCTGGTGGTGCAGTGGTTAAGAATCTACCTGCCATGGACAATATACACTACCAAACGTAAAACAGATAGCTAGTGGGAAGCAGCCACATAGCACAGGGAGATCAGCTCAGTGCTTTGTGACCACCTGGAGGGGTGGGATTGGGACTGTGGGAGGGAGATGCAAGAGGGAAGAGATATGGGGATATATGTATATGTATAACTGATTCATTTTGTTATAAAGCAGAAACTAACACACCACTGTAAAGCAATTATACTCCAATAAAGATGTTTTAAAAATTGGGTTAAAAATCTCAATCTTTATCTTTTATTTGGAATAAAAAATGATTAGGAATCCTAAAAAAAAAAAAAAGAATCCGCCTGCCAATGCAGGGGTCACGGGTTCGAGCCCTGGTCCTGGAAGATCCCACATGCCGCTGAGCAGCTAAGCCCATGCACCACAGCTACTGAGCCTGCACTCTAGAGCCCTCGAGCCACAAGTACTGAAGCCCACACGCCTAGAGCCCATGCTCCACATCAAGAGAAGCCACCACAATGAGAAGACTGAGCACCGCAACAAAGAGTACCCCCTGCTCGCCGCAACTAGAGAAAGCCCATGTGCAGCAACAAACACCCAACTCAGCCAAAATAAATAAATAAATAAATAAATAAATAAATAAAAAGAACCATGCTCTCCTCTCCAAAGTCACAAAGAGTACCCTAGAAACCTGGCTTTGGGGACACCAAGCAGAGCACATTTCCAATCACATCCTAACCCTCTAGCAGTTCTGTGACCTTTTGCCAAGTCATGTAAACTTCCTGAGCCTTAGTTTTCTCACCTGTAAAATAGGGTGAGTAATAACCATGTCCCCAGATTACAGAAAAAATTGGAAACAGTATAGACAAAGCATCTGGCTGTCTTGCACACAGTCATTATTCCATGTGGTAGTCATTATTATTGCTGTGATTACATTTATTCATTCCAATTTTCCAATCCTTCAAGAAGCAACAAAACCTTTAAGCTCACCTTAACCATCAAAGATTCATTGGGCACTTGGAAGAGAAAGAGACAGTTCATCTAGCATCTAATTATGCAGTTCCAATATAACATTATTTCCCCATGATTTCATAATACACTTATTTTCTCAAGGCTAAAATGCAATTTTTCACATTTTTATGTTTCTGAAATTGAAGTATATTTTTAAATCAACATGTATGTTTCTGTTTCTTCTCTCCAGCCCCCAACTCCCTCCAAAAAAAGATGTTATTAAATCAGGGTATATCTGATACTCGATGGCATTTTAAGACTACGGAATATAAGCGGATTCTACTATTATCTACTGTTATCCTCCCCAGTATCTGAAACTCTAGATTTATAGTGACTCCCTGAACGTTCCTAGCCATAAGAACACGAATTCCCAAAACCACAGTCTTAGTATATGGAGCAATCACTGTGAGGACCCATCCAAGGGTCCTACCCACCTGGCTACATGACACTTCCCTTCCCTTGTAACACAGGATGAGATTGGAACTCTTGTATTTCCCATTTGTCCATATCCCAGAAACAAATGACAAGCCCTGAGCGCTCTAAATTCAAGTGGGAAAGATTCAGCTTTCTTTCCTGAATATGCAAACATTTAATTGCTCCCAGGATACCTGAGCTAGCAGCATGGATGCTGCGTACTGAAATTGCTCAACCTTGGGTCAGATAGGGAGCTGCATTTTCAAAGCCACTGAAATACAGCTGGGATCACTGCCTTGAGTTTCTAATGAATGGGGACTTGTTGCATAATTGAAAATGAGTCTTAACACGCTTCATTCATTATTGTCAGAAGAAAGAAAAAAACAGAGAAAAAGTCCTGACGCCAACTTTTTAAAAGTCCCTCTGATCCATTTGCCTGCATAAAAACTAGCCCGTAATCCCCAGCCACTCCAAATCTTGGTAGTGCCTTCTCTGGTCCACCCCTTAGCACTGCAGATAAAATGATCTTTGAGGCTGCTTCTTTGGAAAGGTAACTTCAGTGCAGTGGAATAACTAATAGGGTGGAGGAATAACTAACCATTTTACTCTGACCTAAACAGGCTGTTTCAGCCACAGGGTGCAGCCAGTAGGTCAACCAATACCTTTCCTAATTCTTCCAAAGAAAAACAAAGTGAACATGGACACTGCAGGGCCCTAGAGAATGTGCTGGCAGCCAAGCTAAGCTAACGCCTGTAACTCTGATATCTGGAAAGCTGACAGCTGCTCACTCCTTCCTTTCTCCTCTCAGTGCATTTCTCCTGATGTTCATTCTTATGGTCAATTGCCCAGGACACCTGAGAGGGTGAGGCACCTATTAAGACACAGGTGGAAGTCACCAAATAAATTGCCATTAGCTTTCATCTTTACCTGAGCTAAATGGAAACTGTGACACCAACACACAGATTTTGTGTACAAGTCCCCTTCTCAAGATAAGCCATTAAAAGGCAATTACAGTGAGTGATCACAGTTGAGTTATGCCCAGGTGCCACTTCTGTTTTGTTGCAAAATAAAAGCTGAAGAGAGCTTGGCTTAAACTGAATAAAGATTCTTCTGAGATGCTACTGCGGGGATGCCTTCAAATCAACTTCCAGATCTGTGAAACGAGATCTATCTATCTCCATAACTAAAGTCAATCCCCATAGAACGAAAGCTTATAAACAAGCTGGTTTTAAAAATGGCCTGCATTCTGGGCTATTCAAAGACAGGAAGACCAAAAAGATCTTAAACCTAATCAAGCGAAGACACTCTGGCTGAGGAGTACTAAACTGGAAAAGAATAGCGAAAGGATCATGTTAGCCTTATGGAGATGAAAATAGTAAACGATTTATCTTCCAGGAACTAACCTCTCTTCCTGAAGAAGAGACTCTCACATCTTTCAGCTCCATTTCACTCCCTAAAAGCATCAAGGAGTAAATCAACTTAAGACATTGTATATGTCACCTATTTCACTTATTCAACAAATATTTCTTGAGGGCCTACTGCAGGCCAAGCATTCTACAACAGCGAAGTAAACCTAATTCCAGTCTTCGCAGACTTTAGAGTCTACTGGAGCTGGCTGCCCCTCCAGCTGTGTCAGGCAGCACTAATGTACACTGGAAGGAGCACTGGACTCAGAGTCAAGAACACTGAGGTCAAGACTGGGCTCTGCCATTGACCTTATATGTGACCATAAGTGTCTCCCCAAGCTTCAGTAAGATGAGGGATGTTTGTGAGCTGCCACCTAGTTTACTTTCTGCTTATGTTCCTCAGAGCTCTGAGCATCTTGAAGGCAAGATGGAGGTTCATGGGACCAGACTGGCCACAGACCTTCCATCTCTCTGCTTCAACTTCAGAAGTTCTGCTTGCTTCTGTTTTACTACATCAGAGTTCAGAGTAAGATCTCACTTGGAGGAAAAAGAAAAAAACTTCAACAGCTACAATAAAGTTTGAAAACTACTGCTCTAAATGAATTTAAAGTCCATTCCTGTCCTGTGGTTTGTTTTCCCAAACTTCATTGTTTCTGCCTCTTGCAGAACACATCAGTCTTTCATCTCTGGCAAATAAATTACAAGGGGAAAAGTCTCTGAGAAAAGTTCCTCTCCTGGTGAGATGGACTTCTCTCAGGAATATTATACTACCACAACTTCATATAGCTTCTCCATCTGTCTTCTTATTCCCAGATTTCCTCTTCTCATCCCGCATATATAAGGTCATCAATATAAGGTCATCACTGGTATGAATATCTCATTTCCTCTCTACGTTACCATACTTGACACATTTTTCCTGAATAAACCATTGTTTCCTATTTTAGCCACAATCATAGGCTACTTGTTCTCCCTGGAGAAGGTTTTTGGTTTTGCATAGTTGTTTATATTCCATCTTCTTCTCAGAAAGGATCTAAGGTGGTTTACAGGAATGCATAAAATACAAGATTGCATGAAATCATTAAATGATATCAAAGTTACATATGCACATATTAAAAAAAAATAGTCCAGTGATCACTTTGCCAGCACATATCCTAAAACTGGAACGATAGAGAGAAGATTAGCATGGCCCCTGGACAAGGATGAAACACAAATTCGTGAAGCGTTCCATATTTTTAGCTACATGTAAAAGAATGCAATTAGGGCCTCCCTGGTGGCGCAGTGGTTGGGAGTCCGCCTGCCGATGCAGGGGATACGGGTTCGTGCCCCGGTCTGGGAGGATCCCATATGCCGCGGAGCGGCTGGGCCCGTGAGCCATGGCTGCTGGGCCTGCGCGTCCGGAGCCTGTGCTCCGCAACGGGAGAGGCCACAACAGTGGGAGGCCCGCATACCACAAAAAAAAAAAAAAAAAAAAAAAAAAAAAAAAAAAAAAAAAAAAAAAAGAATGCAATTAGAACACTCCCTATCACCATACACAAAAAATAAACTCAAAGTGGATTAAAGACCTAAATGTAAGGCCAGACACTATCAAACTCTTAGAGGAAGACATAGGCAGAACACTCTATGACATAAATCACAGCAAGATCCTTTTTGACCCACCTCCTAGAGAAATGGAAATAAAAACAAAAATAAACAAATGGAACCTAATGAAACTTAGAAGCTTCTGCACAGCAAAGGAAAACACAAACAAGACGAAAAGACAACCCTCAGAATGGGAGAAAATATTTGCTAATGAAGCAACTGACAAAGGATTCATCTCCAAAACTGAGAAGCAGCTCATGCAGCTCAATATCAAAAAAAAAAAAAAAAAAAACAATCCAAAAATGGGCAGAACACCTAAATAGACATTTCTCCAAAGAAGATATACAGATTGTGAACAAACACATGAAAGGATGCTCAACATCACTAATCATCAGAGAAATGTAAATCAAACCTACAAATGAGGTATCACCTCACACCAGTCAGAATGGCCATCATCAAAAAATCTACAAACAGTAAATGCTGGAGAGGGTGTGGAGAAAAGGGAACCAACCCTCTTGCACTGTTAGTGGGAATGTAAATTGATATAGCCACTATGGAGAACAGTATGGAGGTTCCTTAAAAAACTAAACATAGAACTATCATATGACCCACCAATCCCACTACTGGGCATACACCCTGACAAAACCGTAATTCAAAGAGTCATGTACCACAATGTTCACTGCAGCTCTATTTACACATGGAAACAGCCTAAGTGTCCATCAACAGACGGATGGATAAAGAAGATGTGGCACATATATATACAATGGAATATTACTCAGCCATAAAAAGAAACGAAGTTGAGTTATTTGTAGTGAGGTGGATGGACTTAGAGTCTGTCATACAGAGTGAAGTAAGTCAGAAAGAGAAAAACAAATACCATATGCTAACACATATATATGGAATTCAAAAAAAAAAAAAAAAGGTCTGAAGAACCTAGCGGCAGGACAGGAATAAAGATGCAGAGGCAGATGGGCTTCCCTGGTGGCACAGTGGTTGACAGTCTGCCTGACGATGCAGGGGACATGGGTTTGTGCCCCAGTCCGGGAGGATCCCACATGCCGCGGAGCGGCTGGGCCCGTGAGCCATGGCCGCTGAGTCTGTGTGTCTGGAGCCTGTGCTCCACAACGGGAGAGGCCACAACAGTGAGAGGCCCGCATACTACAAAACAAAAAACCAAAAAACAAGATGCAGAGGTAGAGAATGGACTTGAGGACACCGGGAGAGGGAGGGTAAACTGGGATGAAGTGAGACAGTGGCATGGACATATATACACTACCAAAGGTAAAACAGATAGCTAGTGGGAAGCAGCCACATAGCACAGGGAGATCAGCTCGGTGCTTTGTAATCACCTTGAAGGGTGGGATAGGGAGGGTGGGAGGGAGATGCAAGAGGGAGGAGATATGGGGATATATGTATACATATAGCTGATTCATTTTGTTATACAGAAGAAACTAACACAGCATTGTAAAGCAATTATACTCCAATAAAGATGTTAAAAAAATTAAAACTAAAAATAGAGGAGATTGGTTCAAGACGGCAGACTGGAAGGATGTGTGTTCACTCCCTCTTGTGAGAGCACCAGAATCACAACCAACTGAGGAATAATCATCGACAGGAAGACACTGGAAATCACCAAAAAAGATACCCCACATCCAAGACAAAGAAGAAGCCACAATGAGATGGTAGGAGAGACGCAATCACAATAAAATCAAATCCCATAACTGGTGGGTGGGTGACTCACAAAGTGCAGAACACTTATACCACAGAAGTCCACCCACTGGAGTGAAGGTTCTGAGCCCCACGTCAGGCTTCCAAACCTGAGGGTCCAGCAATAGGAGAAGGAATTCCTAGAGAATCAGACTTTCAAGGCTAGCGGGATTTGATTGCAGGACTTCGACAGGACTGGGGGAAACAAAGACTCCACTCTTAGAGGGCACACATAAAGTAGTGTGTGCATCGGGACCCAGGGGAAGGAGCAGTAACCCCATAGGAGACTGAACCAGGCCTACCTGATAGTGTTGGAGGGTCTCCTGCAGAGGCAGGGGGTGGCTGTGGCTCACCGTGAGAACAAGAACACTGGCAGCAGAAGTTCCGGGAAGTACTCCTTGGCATGAGCCCTCCCAGAGTCTGCCATTAGCCCCACCAAAGAGCCAGGTAGGCCCCAATGTTGGGTCACCTTACGCCAAACAACCAACAGGGAGAGAACCCAGCCCCACCCATCAGCAGACAAGCGAATTAAAGTTTTACAGAGCTCTGCCCACCAGAGCAACAACCAGCTCTATGCACCACCAGTCGCTCCCATCAGGAAACTTGTACAAGCCTCTTAGAAAGCCTCATCCATGAGAAGACAAACAGCAGAATCAAGAAGAACTACAATCCTGCAGCCTGTAGACCAAAAACTACATTCACAGAAAGACAGACAAGATGAAAAGGCAGAGGGCTATGTACCAGATGAAGGAAAAAGATAAAACCCCAGAAAAACAACTACATGAAATGGAGACAGGAAACCTTCCAGAAAAAGAATTCAGAATAATGATAGCGAAGATGAGCCAGGACCTCAGAAAAAGAATGGAGGCAAAGATCAAGAAGATGTAAGAAATGTTTAACAAAGACCGAGAAGAATTAAAGAACAACACCTAGAAGGTTTAAAGAACAAACAAACAGACATGAACAATACAATAACTGAAATGAAAAATACACTAGAAGGAATCAGTAGCAGAATAACTGAGGCAGAAGAACGGATAAGTAACCTGGAAGACAGAATGGTGGAATTCACTACCACATAACAGAATAAAGAAAAAAGAATGAAAAGAAATGAAGACAGCCTAAGGGACCTCTGGGACAACATTAAACGCAACAACATTTGCATTATAGGGGTCTCAGAAGGAGAAGAGAGAGAGAAAGGACCCGAGAGAATATTTGAGGAGATTACAGTCAAAAACTTCCCTAACATGGGAAAGGAAATAGCCACCCAAGTCCAGGCAGTGCAGAGAGTCCCATACAGGATAAACCAAAGGAGAAACACACCGAGACACATAGTAATCAAATTGGCAAAAATTAAAGACAAAGAAAAATTATTGAAAGCCTCAAGGGAAAAACAACAAATAACATAAAAGGGAACTCCCATAAGGTTAAAAGCTGATTTCTCAGCAGAAACTCTACAAGCCAGAAGGGAGTGGCATGATATACTTAAAGTGATGAAAGGGAACAACCTACAACCAAGATTACTCTACCCAGCAAAGATCTAATTCAGATTCAACAGAGGAATAAAACGCTTTACAGACAAGCAAAAGCTAAGAGAATTCAGCACCACCAAACCATCTCTACAACAAATGCTAAAGGAACTTCTCTAAGTGGGAAACACAAGAAAAGAAAAGGACCTACAAAAACAAACCCAAAACGATTAAGAAAATGGTAATCTGCACATACATATCGATAATTACCTTAAACGTGAATGGATTAAATGCTCCAACCAAAAGACACAGGCTCGCTGAATGGATACAAAAACAAGACCCATATATATGCTGTCTACAAGAGACCCACTTCAGACCTAGGGACACATACAGACTGAAAGTGAGAGGATGGAAAAAGATATTCCATGAAAATGGAAATCAAAAAAAAGCTGGAGTAGCAATACTCATATCAGATAAAACAGACTTTAAAATAAAGAATGTTACAAGAGACAAGGAAGGACACTACATAATGATCAAGGGATCAATCCAGAAGAAGATATAACAGTTGTAAATACATATGCACCTAACATAGGAGCACCTCAATACATAATGCAACTTCTAACAGCTATAAAAGAGGAAATCGACAGTAACACAATAAGTGGGGGACGTTAACACCTCACTTACACCAATGGACAGATCATCCAAACAGAAATGTAATAAGGAAACACAAGTTTTAAATGACACAATAGACCAGATAGAGTCAGTTGATATTTACAGGACATTCCATCCAAAAAACAGCAGATTACACTTTCTTCTCAAGTGCATACAGTACTTTCTTAAGGATAGATCACATCTTTGGTCACAAAGCAAGCCTCAGGAAATTTAAGAAAACTGAAATCATATCAAGCAACTTTTCTGACCACAGTGCTATGAGATTAGAAATCAATTATAGGGAAAAAACGTAAAAAACACAAACACATGGAGGCTAAACAAAATACGTTACTAAATAACCAAGAGATCACTGAAGAAATCAAAGAGGAAATCAAAAAATACCTAAAGACAAATTACAACGAAAACACCATGATCCAAAACCTATGGGATGCAGCAAAAGTAGTTCTAAGAGGGAAGTTTCTACCAATGCAAGCTTAACTCAAGAAACAAGAAATATCTCAAATAAACTATCTAACCATACACCTAAAGGAACCAGAGAAAGAAGAACAAACAAAAACCAAAGTTAGTAGAAGGAAAGAAATCATAAAGATGAAAGAAGAAATAAATGAAATAGAAACAAAGAAAACAATAGCAAAAATCAATAAAACTAAAAGCTGGTTCTTTGAGAAGATAAACAAAATTGATAAACCATTAGCCAGACTCATCAAGAAAAAGAGGGAGAGGACTCAAATCAATAAAATTAGAAATGAAATAGAAGAAGTTACAACAGACACCACAGAAATACACAGCATACCAAGAGACTACTACAAGCAACTCTATGCCAATAAAATGGACAACCTGGAAGAAATGAACAAATTCTTAGAAAGGTATAAGCTTCCAAGACTGAACCAGAAAGAAATAGAGAATATGAACAGACCAATCACAAGTAATGAAATTGAAACAGTGATTAAAATCTTCCAACAAACAAAAGTCCAGGACCAGATGGCTTCACAGGAGAATTCTATTAAACATTTATAGAAGAGCTAACACCCATCCTTCTCAAACTCTTCCAAAAAACTGCAGACAAAGGAACACTCCCAAACTCATTCTATAAGGCCACCATCACTCTGATACCAAAACCAAACAAAGATACTACAAAAAAAGAAAATTACAGACCAATATCACTGATGAACATAGATGCAAAAATCCTCAACAAAACAGTAGCAAACAGAATCCAACAACACATTAAAAGGATCATACACCACAATCAAGTGGGATTTACCTCAGAGATATAAGGATTCTTCAATATATGGAAATCAATCAATGTGAAACACCATATTAATAAACTGAAGAAGAAAAACCATAAGATAATCTCAATAAATGCAAAAAAAGCTTTTGACAAAATTCAACACCCATTTATGATAAAAACTCTCCAAAAAGTGGACATAGAAGGAACCTACCTCAACATAATAAAGGCCATATACAACAAACTCACAGCAAACATCATTCTCAGTGGTGAAAACTGAAACTATTTCCTCTAAGATTAGGAACAAGACAAGGATGTCCACTCTCACCATTATTCAACATAGTTTTGGAAGTCCTAGCCACAGCAATCAGAGAAGAAAAAGAACTAAAAGGAATACAAATTGGAAAAGAGGAAGTAAAACTGTCACTGTTTGCAGATGACATGATACTATACATAGAGAATCCTAAAGATGTCACCAGAAAACTACTAGAGCTAATCAATGAATATGGTAAAGTTGCAGGATACAAAATTAATGCAGAGAAATCTCTTGCATTCCTATACACTAATGATGAAAAATCTGAAAGAGAAATTAGGGAAACACTCCCATTTACCACTGCAACAAAAAGAATAAAATACTAGGAATAAACCTACCTAGGGAGACAAAAGACCTGTATGCAGAAAATTATAAGACACTGATAGAAGAAATTAAAGATGATACCAACAGATGGAGAGATATACCATGTTCTTGGATTGGAAGAATCAATATTGTGAAAATGACTATACTACCCAAAGCAATCTACAGATTCAGTGCAATCTCTATCAAATTACCAATGGCATTTTTTACGGAACTGGAACAAAAACTCTTAAAATTTGTATGGAGACACAAAAGACCCCGAATAGCCAAAGCAGTCTTGAGGGAAAAAAACAGAGCTGGAGGAATCAGACTCCCTGACTTCAGAATATACTACAAATCTACAGTAATCAAGACAATATGGTACTGGCACAAAAACAGAAATATAGATCAAGGGAACAGGATACAAAGCCCAGAGATAAACCCACACACATATGGTCACCTTATTTTTGATAAAGGAGGCAAGAATATACAATGGAGAAAAGACAGCCTCTTCAATAAGTGGTGCTGGGAAAACTGGAGAGCTACATGTAAAAGAATGAAATTAGAACACTCCCTAACACCATACACAAAAATAAACTCAAAATGGATTCGGGACATAAATGTAAGACCGGACACCATAAAACTCTTAGCGGAAAACATAGGAAGAACACTCTTTGACATAAAGCACAGCAAGATCTTTTTTGATCCACCTCCTAGAATAATGGAAATAAAAACAAAAATAAACAAATGGGACCTAATGAAACTTAAAAGGTTTTGCAAAGCAAAGGAAAGTACAAACAAGATGAAAAGACAATCCTCAGAATGGGAGAAAATATTTGCAAATGAATCAACGGACAAAGGATTAATCTCCAAAATATATAAACAGCTCATGCAGCTCAATATTAAAAAAACAAATAACCCAATCAAAAAATGGGCAGAAGGCCTAAATAGACGTTTCTCCAAAGAAGACATACAGATGGCCAAGCAGCACATAAAAAGCTGCTCAACATCATTAATTATTAGAGAAATGCAAATCAAAATTACAATGAGGTATCACCTCACACCAATTAGAATGGGCATCATCAGAAAATCTACAAACAAAAACTGCCGGAGAGGGTGTGGAGAAAAGGAAACCCTCTTGCACTGTTGGTGGGAATGTAAATTGATACAGCCACTATGGAGAACGGTATGGAGTTTCCTTAAAAAACTAAAAATAGAATTACCATATGACCCAGCAATCCCACTACTGGTCATATACCTAGAGAAAACCATAATTCAAAAAGACACATGCACCCCAATGTTCACTGCAGCACTATTTACAATAGCCAGGTCATAGAAGCAACCTAAATGCCCATCAACAGACAAATGGATAAAGAAGATGTGATATGTATATACAATAGAATATTACTCAGCCATAAAAAGGAATGAAATTGGGTCATTTGTAGTGACATGGATGGATCTAGAGACTGTCAAACAGAGTGAAGTAAGTCAGAAAGAGAAAAACAAATATCGTATATTAATGCATATATGTGGAACCTAGAAAAATGGTAGAGATGAACCGGTTTGCAGTGCAGAAATTGAGACACAGATGCAGAGAACAAACGTATAGACACCAAGGGGGGAAAGTGGTGGGGGGTTGGTGGTGGTGGGATGAATTGGGAGATTGGGATTGATATATAAACACTAATATGTATAAAATGGATAACTAATAAGAGCCTGCTGTATTGAACAAATAAAATTCTTATATTAAAAAAAATTTTTTTTAAGAAAAAAATAATCCAGTCAGAATATTTTTTTAAGATTAGCCCCACTTTCCAGAGCCAACTGCTTTAAATCATTTAGCCATTTTCTTTTTAATCCTGATCACTGCTTTTCATATTTCTTAACAATATGCTGATATTGATTTTTTTTTCCAGTTTTATTGAGAAATAATTGACATAGAGCACTGTATAAATTTAAGGCATGCAGCATGATGGTTTGACTTACATATATTGTGAAATGATTATCACAATAGGCTTGGTTAACATCCATCCTTGCATATAAATACAATAAAAAGAAAGCTATTTCTTGATCTTTCCATTTTTATACCTGATCTATTGATTTCTCCTGTTATGGATGAGGAATTAACACTCACCATCCCCATCCTTCCACTATTTTAGGTAAATCAATATACATTTTCTACTATGATGACTATGTAAATGTTTTCCCTGGAAAGGCCAAGCCGTTTGCTAAGCATGAAGCTTAAATGGGAACCTAAAGTGGAAAAACAAAGACTAAGAAATAAAAAGGAGCTAGCAATAAGATCAAAATGCACTCTGTAATACAGCATATAGGTGGTTCCCTCGTGCCATGAATAAACCACCACTTAAATCACTCTCAAACTATAATGTGCACAAAAATCACCTGAGAGCTTGTTAAAATGCAGATTCTGATTCTGAAGTCCGGATGGGATTTTTGCATTTTTGACAAGCTCCCAGGGGATGCCAATACTGCTGGCACATGAACTTTCAACTGATGACTTTCAACTTTTAACTGATGACTTCCAACTCTTTCTCCAGAGAGCCCTGACCCTTCTCAACAATCTCATCCTATTCCATTTCTTACCCTAAAGTGTGAGGCAACGTGGCATTAACCATAACTACTTGCACAGTGGGGAGGAACAGGTGTCCTGTCTCTGTTTCACAGATGGGAAACTGTGGCAGGTAAGAGAGAGTCACACAGGGTTGAATGGCAGAATCCTCTAATGTAGAAAGTGTTGCTTTAATCTCTGCCTTTCTTCCCTAAGACTCAGGGGATGTTTAAGCACATCTAGCTTTAGTCTGATGACAGTCTGAGTTGATAGGATAAGCAAAGAACCAAGCACAATTCCTGATCCTTTCTCTTGTCTCTGCTTCTTTTCATTTCTCAAAGGTGCTCTTTCTTTACCCACATCAAACTGGGCTACCAGCAATCTAGAGACACAGGTTGATGGAAAAGATGCCAAGAGAAGCCCTCCTCTGCTGTACTATGGCTGTCCTCCACTGCAGGAGAAACTTCCTTTGAATATTCCTAGGAAGTGGCACCTGTCTTTTTTTTTATGTGGTTAATGGCCAGTGGTATGCTGTAAATGTTTAACAATTGGCTGTCCAATCCCCAAGGTGTAAATACTCCCACCCTGGCCAATTTCAAGCTAACAATGTGACTTTATTGAACATGGAATTAGAAAGAGATAAATACAATTGGCTCTCACCAGCTGGTACAAACTGGCTCCAGGACATCACAAGTCAAGTCTGTAAGTTTAATGCCAGACAATTAAAGCTGTATATTCAGTAAAGATTTATAGCTGTTTTATCAACCTTCTCATCACCTCCCTTTACTACCAAATTAAGCTGACCTGGCAAGGTCTTTAACAGTTGATAATTTTTCTTTATTACAAATTATTTGGCAGAAATGTTCCCACCACATAAATTAGGCCCTTGGTCTACAGATAGCTTCTATAAATAGCTTTTTTTGTCTCCTATTGAATTACTGCCTTGGACCAGAGAATCAGAATTCCCTTCCTGATGGTTCCCATGCATTTGGTAACCCTCTAGGAAGAGGAAAAAAATAATCTGCTACACATATGCTGAAATTAAAATTATTCAAAACCTTTTATTATGCTCTAGCTATGTATCTTAAGGAATTTTTTCAGACATTGTAAAGGTGTGTTTGAAATAAATACATCCATTAATTGAACTTGCTATGTGAAGGAAATGAGATAAAATTTTTATATAGGAACAAAAATATCTTATGGTTCCTAATCCAGTGTTCCTCAAAACTTAGTAAGTGATCGATTTCTACTAGTTCAAGAATAGTTTGCACTTAAAATATAAACTTAGGTACACCTGAAACTAATACAACATTGTTAAATAAATAATAAAAATATATATTTTTATTCAATAAAAAATATATATACATATATATATATATAAACTTTAGGAAATAAGTATTCTTTGACAGCTTTTAAGGGTTATAGAAGTTCAAATATATTTGCCTGGGAAGAAATAGAAGGTGTCTATAAGTGGGTTCTTCTTATGTAGCCATGTCCTTTGTGATGTGACTTTGCAACTTCTCACATTAAAAGGTAAGGTTTCCTTCTCTACACCTTGAATGTGAGCTGCGCTTCTGACCTCTTTGGCCAGTTAGAATGTGACAAGGCAGTATGTTCAGTGCAAGCTGAGGCTCCAAGCAGCTGTGGAGTTCCCACGTACTGTGTAGGGAAACCTGGCACCACGTGAACAAACCTAGGTCAGCTTCCTGGGGGTGAGAGACCACACAGGGCAAAGATGAACCATTCAGTGAGCCCCCTACCTCCACCCAGCCAGACTTCCCCTGACCCACACGGAATCACACCTGAGCCCAGCTCAAATTGTCAAACCACAGAACCTTGTGCTAAATAAAAGACTGTTTATTTAAGCCACCAAGTTTTGCAGTGGTTCAGCAGCTAAAGGTAACTGTTACAGTCACCTACAGATTAAACTCAAAAGATGCACCAACCTTATGCAATATGTGGATCTTTCCTTTTTTTGGATGCTGATTGAAGTGAAACCAATTGTAAAAGGATTACTAAGATAACTGGGGAAATTTTAAATGAAATCAGATGTCACTGAGGAATCACTGCCAATTTTGTGAGATATAAAGGCACTGTGCTTAGGTTCGGGACACAAATATATATATTTATATATTTTAACATATATTCATACAGATATAAATGTATATATAATACACATACATATACAGACATACATGTACACATGCAGCCAGAAACATTTAGGCATGATATAATATTATGCTTGGAATTTGCTTTAACATACTATAGCAATGGGAAAAAAAGGGGACGACAGGGAATAGAAAATAGGCAAAATATTATGGTGATAATATTTGAAGGCTGATAATGGCTACGTGACAGTTTGTCATGCTATTCTCTCTACTTTTACGTATGTTTGAAATTTTCCAAAATAATTTTTTAAAATATTTCATAAAGGAAGAAGTTCTTAAGATTATTTCTGGGATTTTTTTTCCAAGTACGTGAAAAGAAAGCAATCACAAAATAGAAAGACTGTACAATCACTGGCCTGATTGCCTGCTCAAATAACCAGTAAATTTCACCGTGCCACTGTGGAAGCAGAGGGAATCAAGTAATGGAGGTGGAGATTAGATTAGCTAAATCATCATGGTAAAGTCAAACCCAAGAAATTAAATCAGTTTACAAATGTAAACCCCAAATGCACTTAATGAAAATTACAAAGTGAACAGATCAAGGACGAGGAACTTGAGGATTCTGATTTTAAGTCCAGTATTTTTCCACTGCCACACTGCCACTCCTTTGTTTTAATTGCATTCAAGTGGCCAAACGTTAGCAGGGCCCTTCTGGTTGCAAGTGACAGAAACGTAGCCTAAATTAGCTTAAGCAATGAAAGGTTAATTTCTACGTGGATTAGTTAAGGTATTAATCACTAGTTGCTTAAAAAGTTAAACCCCCAAATCTCAGTGTCTTCACATAATGAACATCTATTTTTTGCTCATGTCACTGTTCCATGGTCGTATCCTGGTCAGATAGCCACAGGATCCACCCTCCTCCAAGACTTCAGCCTCCTACCCAATGGATAAGAAAAGGAAATGAAAGATCCCTCGTGGGATGTGTTAATGGTTTAAGCCTGGAAATAGGTTGTGTGTGTCAGCACATTTGGTGAGAATTCAAGCCCGTATCCAAGTACGAGGGAAGCTGGGAACTGTAGTCTAGCTGTGTGCACCAGAGGAGGAGGAAATGAGTATTGATAAACACATTGCAATTTCTGCACAATTAGACTTTATGCCAGGGAAGGCAGAAGTGGCATATCAGGCACCACTGGGTCCAAGGTTCCATCCTGATGTGAGATCTCTTCCACACGCTCTCACCTGTCTCCACCATATTCCATCTCAGCACTGCCTAATTCTGTCTGCTGGCTCTTTTCTGTCTACTGCAGGATGTTCAGGCACCATACTGTTTGGAAATGCAGTTAGTGTATATGATGTAGATACTGACTTTTCCTATATATCCCAATATTCAGTTTCAACCATTCACTGAAACATCATGGTTGCAAAAACTGCAAAGGGGGTATGTATGCTAAATACTGACATTTAGCAAAAGCTGGAATAACATAGTCCCTCTGTCTTACCACTCAGTTTTGTGGGCAGGAAGGACATACAAAGAAACAGAAAACAACAGGACAAGGTAGAGTGTGCTATGCTTGAATTATGAGCAAAGTGCTTCAAGAATCCAGCGGAAAGTGGATATATGGCCCCAGAGTTGGAAGAACTTGGCAGAGAAGTGATTTCACTTTCCTCTGCTGAAGGAGGGATTTCAGGAAGAGGAATCACTACATTTGAAAGTACCAGTCTGAGAGAGTGCATGCATTTGAAGGAGAAAATCAATATGGTCGGAACATAAAGATCATGGGGTGAGTGGGCACTAATAAGACATAAGGAAGTCTAAATACACAAGGTCTTAACTGCCAAGCCCAAGATTTTGCATTTGTTTTCACAGATATTCTCTCCTTGACCAAATTCTAGCCAGCTCCTCTAAGGCCTCTGCTTGACTAGGCCTCAACTCTGGCTTACAAAAGACTTGAACAAACACTAACTAATTTCTAACAACTCAAGGATGCATCCCTAGGATGACCCTAGTTCCCCTTAAAACGTCTGCCTGAGGAAATTCAAGGCTGCCAGAAGAATTTACTGTTTGTTCTAACCAGCAGGTGGAGATAAGGCCCCTGTTGCCAAGCCTCTGTGGGAAGGTAGGGGCCTAACTTTAATAAGGGCCAGTTAGTAAACCCAGGTGGGTTTCACATGGACCAATTCCCACTTGTCACTTCCTATGACTTTTCACTTCCCTGTCTCTACTGAGCCCCTGCTCACCACCTCCCTATTCCCTCATTCTTCCTTTAAAATGTTCAGTCTTCTCTCTACAAATTAAAATTGAGTTCAGTTCATGCTGGACTCTTTTCCTTATGGCAACAGTACATTACTGATTAAAATCCGCCCTTTCCAATTTAACTGGTATCCAGCTTCGTTTATCTTTGACAGTTTCCATATAGGTAATGGAGACTTTTGAATCAGAAAATAACCAAATGTGAGGTTGTTTGCCTGTTTTGGTTTTTGTCATTGTTGTTCTTATTGTTTTATGCCTAGGGGTAAATCATCTGATGGGGTGTAGCAGATGATTTGGAGCAAGGTGATACCAGACACCAGAGAGTGTCCAGAGAGGAAGCTGATGGGAATAGAGCAGGCAGGAGACTGTGAGGCTTGAGCTGAGCCCTTGGCGGTGAAGAAAGAAGGGGAATCTTCACCTTGAATTAGAATTTGCAAGATTTGGCTACTGACTGGATGAAGGTAGTGAGAGACACAGAGGAGCAGGAAAACACCTGAAGTTTCCAGATGAGGATGTGGATGGATGACACCATTGATTTATTGCTTCAAAAAGAAATAATTCATTTGAACCATATTTTCACAGGTTTAAGCTACAGGAAGAAAATTACCAGAGGAAAGTTCTCTGGGAAGACATTTCGGTATCAGAGGTTTTCAAAGCAATTATAGAACACAAGGCTTGAATTAAAATAGCAGAAGTTACACCATATAAAGTTTGATTGATAAATAGTACATTTGGTGTTTCCAAGTGAAAACCAGGGTCATAAACCAAAGTCAACAACTTTGATCTTGCTAAATCTTCTAAGTTTGAAGAGCTGAACACACATACACACATACACACACACACACACACACAATGTTGTACTCTTGAAAATATCCATTTCCTTTTTGCATTTAAAATTCAGATTAAAAATTAGGGGAGTTGGTCCAGAAAATTATGCTACTCCCTGCAGTAGTTTTAGTTTGTAAATGGTTAGCTGGAAACAAATCACAAGGCTAAACGTTTCAATAGTGAATTTCTAAATGACATTACCTGGAATAATGCACAAAAACTGGCCAGTCGTGTTTTAAGAGACTCATAGCAAGGTTTTAGAAACATAAGAGCAGAGATTGAATCTCTACTACAAATGTTAGGAATTAGAATTGAGAAAAGTATCCAATAACACCTTCATCCTTAAAAACCTTTGGAAAACGGACATAAAATGTCTGATGTTCCCCCAGAGCCAACTTAATATAGCAGAATAGAATAAAGAAAAGAGAGTTGGAGAGACACTAGAATACTTCTTTAAGATTATCCAGAAAAAGTAATTATGTCCTCATTTGTTCTGAAGAGATAACAATTTATAAGCTTTTAATAAGAACAGGATACTTACAGCATTAACAGATTTCACTTAGTTACCAATGCCAAATATTAAATGCTGAAAACATAACAGCAAAATCCCCATCCTGGGGAGCTCCCCATCCCCTGTGTGGCCCACACTGCATCCTTCACAGAAGATGATGAGGGGAGAACCACATGTTTTTCCTGCCAGCTTTGAAAAGTTATCGTGCACCACAGGCAAAACCCAAGGACAGAGCTGCTCAGGGGAACTGCAGGGCAGCAATGAGAGGCAAGAGGGACCCAGGAAAGCATTGGATCTGCCCTCCCAGGACAAAGATGGATGATCCCACCTCTGCCACCCACTGTCTACGGGACACAGAGCAAGTCTTTGAAGCCCTCTGCACCTCTAAATGGAGAATCATTAAAGGTTGTCTTTATTAGCTCTTTAGTTTTATATGCATGTGTGAGGACAAAATGAGATAATCAATGGAAAAGCATTTTATAAAATGGGAAGAACAACATAGAAGCAGAATGGATTCGTCAGCTGATGTCCTAGTACTATGTATAGTATTACAAAGCTTGGAGACAGGTTGAGGGTGTGACGTTGAAGCAACTTAATGTCTGCCACCTGAGTCTTTTGTAAGCTCCAGAATTACACAGGTTGTACTCCTCGATGTGGTGTGCTTATCCCCTTACAAGATAAATATCACCAAAGATTATTTTAGGATTTCTCTTTTTTCTTCCCCAAATGGGTTCCTTTCAAGGAATGCTCGGTCAAGATCTCCATCATACAAAACATATAGGCCTGTGGCTGTAACCTACTGAATTAAGGGAAGAGTTAAGAGAATCAGTATTTTCAGTATCCCCTCTACTGAGAAGGAAAGGCATGCAGTGAAAAGAGCGGGGCATTTGGATTCAGGCCTGGTTTAAGTTCGTATTACCCACTTGCTGACTGTGCGCCCTTACAGCAGTGACATCTCTCTGGGCTTCAGCTTCCCCATCTGTAAAATGGGGGGCAGAGGGGAATAGTATTACCTTGCTAAACTGTTATGAGTACTCAAGGCAAGGTGTAAAAATACTCCTCCGATCACCTAATAGCAGACATATTGCTGCTGAGCCTGCAGAGATTTCTAGTTTGGACAACAATGTCAGTTTTCTCTTCCAATGTAGGAAATTCTTAATAGTTTCCTTGTTATGTTGACCAATTGTTATATTTTGTATACATTTTATTCATATTGCACATGAGAATGAATTGAGAATAAACAAAATATATCTTATGCAGCCCTTGAAATTAGCATATTATGTAAGTTTTGATCATCTAGCTGTTAGCAGTAGAAAATCAAAAAAAGAACTCATGAAACTTTATTGAGAATAATCTAGAAGATAAATATGCTTGACAACTCACAGAACACAAGGAATCACTATACTTTTATTAATTGAAGCATAATATCTATATAACATGACATTCAATTCTCTCCCCTTCCATCTAAATTTGCATACATAATATCCTACATAACTAACGGGATTTTAATAATATATTTTAAGTTGTCACCTTTACAGTTACAAAAAATGCTTCTTCATTTGTTTTTCGTAAGAGAACATGAAAAGTGCATACGGGAAGTGGATTCAACATAGATTTGTTATACCAAACAAGTTTTGTCTCAATCCTAGCTAGGAGACAAAATCGTTGGAACAATACAGGCATTTGCAAAACCTCTTTAGTTTCTGTTGACCAGGCCCTCGCAGGGGTGCTAACAGACTGCAGCAGGTACCGGCAGAGCACCTGTATTTGTGGGTCTTGAGTAATGCCGTTTGCTTGGGATTTTAGTGATCAAAGGTGTGATCCTGAAACGCTTCACTGCTCGACAACTCATCAAACCTGGCCAAAATGACAATCAGGGGACAATAACAATAAGACAACATAACTGTCCATCCCGCCTGGCCTATGAATCTCTCAGATCACTGCCTTCCTCCTGTCCCCTTTCCAGCCCCTCCCTTCTCACAGAGGGTGACTCCATATGCAGGTCTAAGCACTATATTTACTGATTTCTACCTCTTTTTTTTCTTGTGAAAGCTGTATCTCCAATCCTCTACCTTCTAGCCCTAGCTCTCTATTTTCTCTCTCCCCTCAACAGACTTGAACCCGGTAACCATCTGCTTGCCAGAAACTCCCAGACTGGTAAGTTTTGCTCTCCTCAGTGACGTGGAATTTTGTGTCACAGGCCCTCCTAGTTGAAGGAAGGTCACTGTCTCGTCACAGCTGTCCACTCCCAGGCTGACCTTCTGTTTACATTTGATGCAGAAGCAAGAATGGAACTGTAGGGCTTCCCTGGTGGCACAGTGGGTGAGAGTCCGCCTGCTGATGCAGGGGACACGGGTTCGTGCCCCGGTCCGGGAAGATCCCACATGCCGCAGAGCAGCTGGGCCCATGAGCCATGGCCGCTGGGCCTGCGCGTCCGGAGCCTGTGCTCCGCAACGGGAAAGGCCACAACAGTGAGAGGCCCACGTACCACCAAAAAAAAAAAAAGAATGCAACTGTAGTGACAAAGCTGGAGGGAGGGTTGGTTTGGAGCTGCTGGACTTGAGCACATTCTCCAAAATGATGCCTTTTCAAAAAATTTTAACCAAATATGTTGACATAATGATTGCTAAGTTGTATTAAATATCCTCACAGAAAGGAATGTAAACAGAGTGCCACAGATAGATGATAGTTAACCTTCCATCTAAAAGTTTGGGTGGGAGGGGAGCTCTTTGGGTGTTGCTTCTCTGTCAGTCATGGATCATCCTCAGAGTCCTCTCCCACACATCCCCCATCTTCCCTCCCAGGCCGGACCCTCAAGGCTGAGAGACGATGTATTTTCTGTGTATTTCCTCCCCAGCCATGAGAACATAACTCTGCTTGTGTTTGATACTGGAATGATTTTTTTTTAACTAAAAAACATTCTCGGGGGGTGGGGGGGCAGGAGTGGTGAAGGGAGAGGGAATTGGAGGAAGGTGTTCAAAAAGTACAAACTTCCACTTATAAGGAAGAAAGTAATGTACAACATGATGACTACAGTTAACACTGCTGTACGATAGGAAAGTCATTAAGAGAGTAGATCCTAAGACTTCTCATCATAAGGAGTAAAATTGTTTTTGCTTTTCCTTTTTATTGTATCTACGTGAGATAATGGATGCTAACTAAACTGACTGCAGTAATCATTTCACAATATATGTAAGTGAAACCATTATGCTTTACACCTTAAACTCATACTGTGAGGTATGTCAATTATATTTCAATAAAACTGGGGGAAAATTCTGAAAATAAGAAAGGACAACAACAATCCAATGCACTTACACACAGTTTTTATACTTGCCAAAGTTCTTTTACTGCCAATACCTTGTGCAGTAGGTATGGGAGATAATATGTCTGCTATATTGATGAGGAAACTGAGGTACATTGTGATGAATAAATTTATCGTAGGTCACACCATCGTTAGAATCCCATCCCTGGACTTCAATTCCAGGTCTCTCGCAAATACAAGAAGTTGGTTCCCAACTTATGCCGGAATTAACATAAGTTAATGGGTCTTAAATTATGAAAGATATTAGAAGAGTCTAAAAGAAACCAGACTAAAAGTGAGTGAATATTTTAGTACTTTTCTATTATTATTTTCATTATTATTAATGACCCCCTAGTGGTATATTTTAGGATATTGATGAGCCTTGACCTTGGATGCCACACCACTATGCAATTATTAAGTGTCAGAAGAATTGATAGCTTTTAGAAAGTAACAGCAAGGCTGAAATTAACTCCCAGCCAGTATGCTGTTGACAGCAGCTGATGGATGAGAGTGAGTACAGGAAAGATATGGTTGCAAAGGAAATCACAAGTTCCTGCTCCTGAATCTCCCAAATCAACTTAACTTGGCTCAGATGAGCATCTGTGTTTTCCCCACTATCACTCTGAATTCTGTTGGTAGAAGGAAGTGGAGGGCTTTCCTTTTTCTTCCATTGACCACCAAGCTGGAGGATACCGATCTGTGGATTCCCTTGTTAAATGGAAAGCAATCCTTTGACGGTAGAAGAGACTTTATAGCCAGTTGGAGCTTCAGAAGGCTCTGCTGTTTTCTGGTTTTGTCAACATGATCTGAATGTAGGTTAGAAACACAGCAGTTCAGCTAATAAAATAATAATTTGGAAAGGGAAAATATAGGCCAGGAAAAACATGTCCTTTAACACATAGGGATTTTTTTTAAGTCAAGAAGATAAGTAATTCCTGGAAGAGTGATTTTTCTGTATCAAAATTAGGTCTGACCTTTGGCTTGAGTGCCATATTCCTCTGAGGGCTCTTTTAAATGGAACCACTACCACCCTTGGGTGATTCTGAGTCTGAGTCCTTGGATAGAAATCGGGAACTCTGGTCTCTGAGTGCTTGGGTTGGCACTCCATTCCCATCTGTGATGGCAGTTCTTAGCTGGATCTAACCTCTTTTATAAAAGACAAAGACCCCAGAGAGGTTTCAGGAGAACTTGCAGATCAGTCTTGCAAAGGGCACTGTGGTGCTAGAAGCACTGGCCAGGACACAGGAGAGCCTGAATACATTTAGCCAGAAAGCCTCAACCACATAATCATGAAGATGATTATGACCTTGTTGGTAGACCACACATTTCTTCTTCTTTGGAGACACCCTCTGAAAACTGTGAAGGTGTGCAGAACTTGTAAAGTCTGAGTCATAATACACTTTTCCTCCACAGGAGCGGGGGAAGAGAGGGGAAGAGAGAGGGAAGGGAAGAGCGGGGAAGAGGGAGGAGGCAAGAGAGAAGAAGAGCAACGACGTTTTCAGATTAGCAGAGTCACCCACTGGCAACTCTGTAAGAAAATCATCTTGCAGTTTAGTGACTTGGCCTCTGTTTCTTTTTTACTGAGACACAATTGACAGAGAGCATTATATTGGTTCCAGGGGTCATGGCTTCTTGATGAAGTACTAGATGTGACTGCCACCCACTAAAAGAGAAAGCAGTGCTGCAAGCCAGACACAAAATAAGAATTAAAAGATGAAAATCAATGCAATTCAAGGGCTGCTGCTCCCCTAAGTGCCCTGACCCTGTTTTCCATGGGGGAATCATTATCATCTCCACTCTCAACAGCTCCCCCTGGTGCACTGCGGTCAGAATCACAGACTCGAGAGGAACTTCCAAGTCCTAAGGAGGAAGCCTGGGTTCCATCCAGAGAGAGTTTGGGGAATGTAAGAAAGAAACTGAGAGGGCTTCCCTGGCCGATGCAGGGGACACGGGTTTGTGCCCCAGTCCGGGAAGATTCCCACATGCCGCGGAGCGGCTGGGCCCATGAGCCATGGCCGCTGAGCCTGCGCGTCCGGAGCCTGTGCTCTGCAACGGGAGAGGCCCGCGTACCGCAAAAAAAAAAGAAAAGAAAAAGAAACTGAGAGCACTTCCAGAGCTAGGGAGAAAAAGCAGCAGTGACAGAGGTGATCGACAGGAGCTTTCCGGAAGTTTAGCTCCTTCCCTACCCTGGCCCCACCCAAGAGCTTCTCCATGTTCTACTCTTGCTCCTCTGTTTTTCTACCATAGTTTCAGCAACCCCAGCAAACCCTCTTCTCCCCCTTTCCCTTTATCATTTATCTCTTCTCTCTAGTTTAAATGGTTTGGATTTTATTCATCATTTTAAACCACCCTAAACCCATTTTCTAAGCAGTAGGAGTAAATAAATAAATACACACATAAATAAATAGGGTTGGCCTTCATCTCAGCCACTCTCCTGGCTTTAACTATTCCTGTGAAAAGGACCCCTGAACCTGAGTCTTCAGTCCTGAGACTCTGGCCCCACAGCCCAGGTTCACTGGCTCGGCAATCTGGTCAACAATCTCCACCCGATTCCCCTTTGAGCAACTCACATGCAGAGCCCAGAGCCATTCTTCACCCATCCTTCCAAATCTGCTCCCGTCCCTGTGCTCCTGACTTAGACTACGATGATTACCATCCATCCAGTAAGCCACACAAAAACTCCAAATCACCTGTGATGCTTCCGTCTCTCTTGCTCCTAAATATCCATACATTTGTGAGATACCATCACCCTGTCGCTGCCATAGCTCTTGAATCCATCTCCTTCTCTCTTTCTACAAGCCCTCCCTTAATCTCAAAACTCTCTACCCTGCTCTTGGGTATTTCAATAACCTCCTTTCCCAGCCTATAGTCTTTTTCCACCTCCAGCCCTGCCTCACTGGGGTGACCATTCAAGCCAGGACACTTTGAAGAGTGAAAGGGGGCACTATTCATAACTACCTCAGGACAACAGGTATAACCCAGGCCTATCCTGAATATATGCTCACACTGATCCTATGTCTTCTGACAGACTGACCTCCCTAAAGCTGAGCTCTGATATTGTGTGACCCTGAGTGAAAACCTTCTTGAACTCCTTGCTTCTTATTCAGTAGATTCAGAGTTTTAACACAGCATTCAAGAACACAGCACTTGGGGCTTCCCTGGTGGCGCAGTGGTTGAGAGTCCGCCTGCCAATGCAGGGGACACGGGTTCATGCCCCGGTCCGAGAGGATCCCACATGCCGTGGAGCGGCTGGGCCCGTGAGCCATGGCCGTTGCGCCTACGCGTCCGGAGCCTGTGCTCCGCAACGGAAGTGGCCACAACAGCAAGAGGCCCACATACCGCAAAAAAAAAAAAGAACACAGCACTCAAGGCTCTGGCTCCAGCCTACCATCCCAACACGATCTCTCTCTCTCCTTCCTTACCCTCCACTCCAACCAAGCTCAGGAACCTATGCCCCACCTCTCCCCACCCCTTTTGTCTTTGTCTTCACCTGTAATATCCTCCCCTCCCAACTACCACCAGTCTCCCGAAATCCAAATCTTATCTAATTTTCAAGATTCATCTTAAAAGCCACCTTTTCTGAGAAGCCATTCCTACTATCAACATGGCAGGTTCTGGATTCAAGCAGCCTGGGTTAAGACCATAGCTTTTCCATTTACAAGAAGCAGGTCAGGTAAGAAGACATCTTACCTCTGTCTTGGTTCTCCTCATTTGTAAAATCTCTTAGAGTTGCTCTGAGGATTATCTGAGTAAATACTGAAAAGTGCTTAGAGCAGAATACTGATGAGTGTGGGTTATCAGGATTACCTTCCAATATAGCGCTCTTGCCTATATACATCCAAAGCCCTGCTTCCCACCCCTCCCAACCCTGCCCCCAGGCAGAGCTGTGAGGCATACAGGATCTTAGTTCCCCTGACCAGGGATTGAACCCATGCCCCTTGTAGTGGAAGCGCAGTCTTAACCACTGGACCGCCAGGGAAGTCCCGAGAAAGAGCTGCTTTTTTATAAAGCTCCCATAGGACCCTCACCATATTTGACTTTGTACTCCAATGTTTCCCAGGATGAAAAAATAGTAAGAGCCTTAATAAGAGTAAACAAAACTAACAGAAACAGTACTTCACTAGTCCACCCCACCAGATATGAAGGCCCTCTAGGCAAGTCATATCACTCCCAAATTGTAGGCAGAATTTCAGAGGAAGGGTCCCCTCATCCACTGTACAGTCTTGGGGGGAGGGGGAAGTAGGTAAATAACCCCTCAGTGACACACACACCATGAGTGCTGGGAAAGACCCACATGGTTGAGACCAGAGGTTTGAGAAAGTGACCACAGAGCAGAAGGAAGGTGAGGAGGGGGATGATGAGATAAGTCAATATGCACAGGACTCTTATTTGAGAAGCAGGAGCTAGAAGATTTCATGATCAAGTACTAAAACCCCCTTTGGCCACCTGCCCAGCTTTCCAGCCTCAACATCAGGCAAGCTCACTCCCACACATCTGCCCTGGGAGGTGAGGGATTCTGCGGGAAGGCCCCCAGGCTTTCAGTAACACCATGTGCCTTCAGGAGTCAGACGTGCTGCATACACACCAAACAGAACTAGAGAAAAGCACAGGGGATAATTTAATCCCCAAATCTGGCCCGCATCGCCCCACAAAGGTGCAAGAGGTCTCCAGAGAAACAAAGGAAGATGCAGCGGGGGATGTTCTCACCTTTGTTTTTGCCTTCATGTATATCTGGGGCAGTTTGCACAGCTGACTAAACACTAATAATGATCATTGAGGGGGGCTGGGGGAGCTGAGAAGTGACACCACTCCTGCCTGTGTGAAATTAATTTTAAAATACAGATAGTTAAGATCAAACTCACGACTGATAACAGCTGGATGGGACCACATTAGATTTCCTGAATATCCCCCTCCATAAAAAAGAACTTACCCCCCAAAACTGTATGGCTCCCCTCTGACAGGGCAGAATCTGCCTAGATAAGCTTTCAGTAGAGTGAAGAGCAAATGAAAAAGTCCTTCCTCTGCAGAAAGGCCAACAAACGGGAGCTGAGTGTGCTCCTTTCTTCTCCCCAGTCTCAGTCAGGATGCCATGCCTCCTTTTCCAGGAGGGAGGTAGTGCAGGGACAGAGAGAAAGAGTGGGAAGAAGCCTTCCAGCTTCTATTTCTGGGAATTGGAGTAAAAATCCCAGCCCTTCTACCAAAACATGAAGGGTTGAGGAATACATTTCCCACAGAGGTCATCATCATTATTATAACCACAGCCATAAGGACTAACCCCTCCCACAGACGATGCCCAGTCCCATCAACCCAGGTAGGGCAGCACTAATGTCACCCCCACTTTACAGGTGAGAAAAGGGGGACTGTGTGAGGTTCACTGACTTGTCCACATTTACCCACTTAATAAGCCAGCATTCAAATTCAACTCTGACCCTGAAAACCATTTCAACCACTTTGCTGTGCTGCCTTAAAATGGTGCCAGTAAGTAAACCCAAAGGTCTGATCTCTGTAAGAATTAGTCCTAAAAGAAATACTTTTTGGTCTGCAATTATAGGCTCTAAGATAGTTATCTACAAGTTAGTGCTTCTGATTCCCAGGGACCAGGAAAGCCTTTCAGTGGCTTGGCCCTGTGTTAGGAGACGTTTCCAAGATGTCTGGTGGTTTTCCAACTGCTACCACTGAGAGTGGAATGCTCCACTGCCTGATGCCATGCTGGGCCAGCTGCCCCCAACCACCGCCGATGTGACCTTCAGAGTTGGAAAAAGAACCAAGGGCTGGAGACATTACCTGCAGTAGTAATGATATAAATCCTGTGTTCGCTATACTTGGAATGTCTCAGAGGCCAATACAATAAGGAGCCCACAAAGCAGGAGCCACTGATGGTTCTCGGCTCCTGTTCCCTCCTTGGGCTCTCTTGCTATGTGATTTTGGGGGACCAATTCCCTATTCCATCACATTAAGCAAGAGGTACAGTAAGTAGCCTCTGAGGTGTCCCCAAGGATCCCCACCTCCTAGTTTTCATGCCTAGTGTAATTCCCTCCTCTGGAGTGTTGGCTGGACCTAGTAACTCACTTCTAAGAATACAATATAGCAAAGTGATGAGATGTCATACCCAAGATTAGGTCACAAAAAGACTGTGCCTTCTGTCTTGGACACACACCCTCTCCTGGCTCGCTGGCTCTAGATGAAGTCAGCTGCCATGTTGTGAGCTGCCCCATGGAAAGGTCTGCTTAACAGGTCTTCAGCCAGCAGCCCAGTAAGGAACTGAGGGCATCAACAGCCACATAAGTGAGCATGGAAGCAGGTGCTCTTCCAATGGAGCTCTGAGATGACGCAGCCCTGCCAACCCCTTGATTGCAACCTTGTGAGAGGTCTGAGTCAGAGGCTCCCAGCTAAGCCACCCTTGAGTTTTGGACCCACAGAAACCATGAGATAATAAACATTTGCTGTTTTAACTCACAAACTTATAGGATGATTTGTTCTGCAATAACAGAGAGCGAATACAATAAGAGACAAGTCCATGGTTGAGCACCAAATGGAGACCTCAAATTCTTCTGGCAGATTCTCCTTTTAATGTTCTTGTCCCTGTAATTATCTGTGGAGGAACAGGAGAATTCTCTGGGTCCCTGATATGATGGTGAGCAAGGCTTTCTGAGCTGAGCACTTGAGATTTTCTTTTTTTTTTAATTTTTGAATTTTCTTTTATTTATTTATTTTTATTTTGCAGTACGTGGGCCTCTCACTGTTGTGGCCTCTCCCGTTGTGGAGCACAGGCTCCAGACACGCAGGCTCAGCAGTCATGGTTCACAGGCCCAGCCGCTCCGCGGCATGTGGGATCTTCCCGGACCGGGGCACAAACCCCTGTCCCCTGCATTGGCAGGCGGACTCTCAACCACTGTGCCACCAGAGAAGCCCTATTTTTTTTTTTATAGAGCAGATTCTTATTAGTCATCAATTTAATACACATCACTGTATACATGTCAATCCCAATCGCCCAATTCATCACACCACCACTCGCAACCCCCACCGCTTTCCCACTTTGGTGTCCATACGTTTGTTCTCTACATCTGTGTCTCAATTTCTGCCCTGCAAACCAGTTCATCTGTACCATTTTTCTACGTTCCACATACATGCGTTAATACACAAAATTTGTTCTTCTCTTTCTGACTTACTTCACTCTGTACGACAGTCTCTAGATCCATCCACGTCTCAACAAATGACCCAATTTCATCCCTTTTTATGGCTGATTAATATTCCATTGTATATATGTACCAAAACTTCTTTATACATTCGTCTGTCAATGGGCATTTAGGTTGCTTCCATGACCTGGCTATTGTAAACAGTGCTGCAATAAACATTGGGGTGCATGTGTCTTTTTGAATTATGGTTTTCTCTGGGTATATGCCCAGTAGTGGGATTGCTGGATCATATGGTAATTCTATTTTTAGTTCTTTAAGGAACCTCCATACTGTTCTCCATAGTGGCTGTATCAATATACATTCCCACCAACAGTGCAAGAGGGTTTCCTTTTCTCCACACCCTCTCCAGCATTTGTTGTTTGTAGATTTTCTGATGATGCCCATTCTAACTGGTGTGAGGTAATACTTCATGGTAGTTTTCATTTGCATTTCTCTAATAATTAATGATGTTGAGCAGCTTTTCATGTGCTTCTTGGCCATCTGTATGTCTTCTTTGGAGAAATGTCTATTTAGGTCTTCTGCCCATTTTTGGACTGGGTTGTTTGTTTTCTTAATATTGAGTTGCATACACTTTTTATATATTTTGGAGATTAATCCTTTGTCCAGTGATTCATTTGCAAATATTTTCTCCCATTCTGAGGGTTGTCTTTTCGTCTCGTTTATGGTTTCCTTTGCTGTGCAAAAGCTTTGAAGTTTCATTACATCCCATTTGTTTATTTTTGTTTTTATTTCCATTACTCTAGGAGGTGTATCGAAAAAGATCTTGCTGTGATGTATGTCAAAGAGTGTTCTTCCTATGTTTTCCTCTAAGAGTTTTATAGTGTCCGCTCTTACATTAAGGTCTCTAATCCATTTTGAGTTTATTTTTGTGCATGGTGTTAGGGAGTGTTTTAATTTCATTCTTTTACATGTGGCTATCCAGTTTTCCCAGTATCACTTATTGAAGAGGCTGTCTTTTCTCCACTGTATATCCTTGCCTCCTATGTCATAGATTAGTTGACCATAGGTGCGTGGGTTTATCTCTGGGCTTTCTATCTTGTTCCATTGATCCATGTTTCTGTTTTTGTGCCAGTACCATATTGTCTTGATTACTGTACCTTTGCAGTATAGTCTGAAGTCAGGGAGTCTGATTCCTCCAGCTCCGTTTTTTTCCCTCAAGACTGCTTTGGCTATTCGGGGTCTTTTGTGTCTCCATACAAATTTTAAGATTTTTTGTTCTAGTCCTGTAAAAAATTGCCATTGGTAATTTGATAGGGATTGCATTCAATCTGTAGATTGCTTTGGGTAGTATAGTCATTTTCACAATATTGATTCTTCCAATCCAAGAACATGCTATATCTCTCCATCTGTTGGTATCATCTTTAATTTCTTTCAACAGTGTCTTACAGTTTTCTGCATACAGGTCTTTTGTCTCCCCAGGTGGGTTTATTCCTAGGTGTTTTATTCCTTTTGTTGCAATTGTAAATGGGAGTGTTCCCCTAATTTCTCTTATTGATTTTTCATCATCAGTGTATGGGAATGGAAGAGATTTCTGTGCATTAATTTTGTATCCTGCAACTTTACCAAATTCATTGATTAGCTCTAGTAGTTTTCTGGTGGCATCTTTAGGATTCTCTATGTATAGTATCATGTCATCTGCAAACAGTGACAGTTTTACTTCTTCTTTTCCAACTGGTATTCCTTTTATTTCTTTTTCTTCCCTGATTGCCGTGGCTAGGACTTCCAAAACGATGTTGAATAATAGTGGTGAGAGTGGACATCCTTGTCTTGTTCCTGATCTTAAAGGAAATGCTTTCAGTTTTTCACCATTGAGAATGATGTTTGCTGTGGGTTTGTCGTATATGGCCTTTATTATGTTGAAGTAGGTTCCCTCTATGCCCACTTTCTGGAGAGTTTTTATCATAAACGGGAGTTGAATTTTGTCAAAAGCTTTTTTTGCATCTATTGTGATGATCATATGGTTTTTGTTCTTCAATTTGTTAACATGGTGTATCACATTGACTGATTTGCATATATTGAAGAATCCTTGCATCTCTGGGATAAATCCCACTTGATCATGGTGTATGAACCTTTTAATGTGTTGTTGGTTTCTGTTTGCTAGTATTTTGTTGAGGATTTTGCATTTGTATTCATCAGTGATATTGGTCTGTAATTTTCTTTTTCTGTAGTATCTTTGCCTGATTTTGGTATCAGAGTGATGGTGGCCTCATAGAGTGAGTTTGGGAGTGTTCCTTCCTACACAAGTTTTTGGAAGAGTTTGAGAAGTATGGGTGTTAGCTCTTCTCTAAATGTTTGATAGAATTCACCTGTGAAGCCATCTGGTCCTGGACTTTTGTTTCTTGAAGATTTTTAATCACAGTTTCAATTTCATTACTTGTGATTGGTCTGTTCATATTTTCTACTTCTTCCTGGTTCAGTCTTGGAAGGTTATACCTTTCTAAGAATTTGTCCATTTCTTCCAGGTTGTCCATTTTATTGGCATAGAGTTGCTTGTAGTAGTCTCTTAGGATGCTTTTATTTCTGTGGTGTCTGTTGTAACTTCTCCTTTTTTATTTCTAATTTTATTGATTTGAGTCCTCTCCCTCTTTCTCTTGATGAGTCTGGTTAATGGTTTATCCATTTTGTTTATCTTCTCAAAGAACCAGCTTTTAGTTTTATTGATCTTTGCTATTGTTTTCTTTGTTTCTATTTCATTTATTTCTGCTCTGATCTTTAAGATTTCTTTCCTTCTGCTAATTTTGGGGTTTGTTTGTTCTTCTTTCTCTAGTTCCTTTAGGTGTAAGCTTAGATTGTTTGAGATTTATCTTGTTTTTTGAGGTAGGCTTGTATAGCTATAAACTTCCCTCTTAGAACTGCTTTTGCTGCATCCCATAGGTTTTGGATCGTCGTGTTTTCATTGTCATTTGTCTCTAGGTATTTTTTGATTTCCTCTTTCATTTCTTCAGTGATCTCTTGGTTATTTAGTAATGTACTGTTTAGCCTCCATGTGTTTGTGTTTTTTACGTTTCTTTCCCTGTAATTCATTTCTAATCTCATAGCATTGTGGTCAGAAAAGATGCTTGATATGATTTCAATTTTCTTCAATTTACTGAGGCTTGATTTGTGACCAAAGATGTGATCTATCCTGGAGAACGTTCCATGCACACTTGAGAAGAAAGTGTAATCTGCTGTTTTTGGATGGAATGTCCTGTAAATATCAATTAAATCTATCTGGTCTGTTGTGTCATTTAAAGCTCTGTTTCCTTAATTTATTTTCATTTTCGATGATCCATTGGTGTAAGTAAGGTGTTAAAGCCCCCCACTATTATTGTGTAACTATCGATTTCCTCTTTTATAGCTGTTAGCAATTGCCTTATGTATTGAGGTGCTCCTATATTGGGTGCATATATATTTATAATTGTTATATCTTCTTCTTTGATTGGTTCCTTGATCGTTATATAGTGGCCTTCCTTGTCTCTTGTAACATCCCTTATTTTAAAGTCTGTTTTATCTGATGTGAGTATTGCTACTCCAGCTTTCTTTTGATTTCCATTTGCATGGAATATCTTTTTCCATCCCCTCACTTTCAGTCTGTATGTGTCCCTAGGTCTGAAGTGGGTCTCTTGTAGATAGCATATATATGGGTCTTGTTTTTTTTGTATCCATTCAGCGAGCCTGTGTCTTTTGGTTGGAACATTTAATCCATTCACGTTTAAGGTAATTATCGATATGTATGTTCCTATGACCATTTTCTTAATTGTTTTGGGTTTTTGTAGGTCCTTTTCTTCTCTTGTGTTTCCCACTTAGAGAAGTTCCTTTAGCATTTGTTGTAGAGATGGTTTGGTGGTGCTGAATTCTCTTAGCTTTTGCTTGTCTGTAAAGGTTTTGATTTCTCCATCGTATCTGAATGAGATCCTGGCCGGGTAGAGTAATCTTGGTTGTAGGTTCTTCCCTTTCATCACTTAAAGTATATCATGCCACTCCCTTCTGGCTTGTAGAGTTTCTGCTGAGAAATCAGCTGTTAACCTTATGGGAGTTCCCTCGTATGTTGTCATTTTTCCCTTGCTGCCTTCAATAATTTTTCTTTGTCTTTAATTTTTGCCAGTTTGATTACTATGTGTCTCAGTGTGTTTCTCCTTGGGTTTATCCTGTGTGGGACTCTCTGCACTTCCTGGACTTGGGTGGCTATTTCCTTTCCCATGTTAAGGAAGTTTTCGATTATAATCTCTTCAAATATTTTCTCTGGTCCTTTCTCTCTCTATTCTCCTTCTGGGACCCCTATAATGTGAATGTTGTTGTGTTTAATGTTGTCCCAGAGGTCTCTTAGGCTGTCTTCATTTTTTTTCATTCTTTTTCTTTATTCTGTTCCACAGCAGTGAATTCCACCATTCTGTCTTCCTGGTCACTTATCCGTTCTTCTGCCTCAGGTTTTCTGCTATTGATTCCTTATAGTGTAGGTTTCATTTCAGTTATTGTATCGTTCATCTCTGTTTGTTTGTTCTTTAATTCTTCTGAGTCTTTGTTAAACATTTCTTGCATCTTCTCAATCTTTGCCTCTGTTCTTTTTCCGAGGTCCTCTATCATCTTCACTATCATTATTCTGAATTCTTTTTCTAGAAGGTTGCCTATCTCTACTTCATTTAGTTGTTTTTCTGGGGTTTTATCTTATTCCTTCCTCTTGTACATAGCCCTCTGCCTTTTCATCTTGTCTATCTTTCTGTGAATGTAGTTTTTGTTTCATAGGCTGCAGGACTGTAGTTCTTCTTGCTTCTGATGTCTGCCTTCTCGTGGATGAGGCTATCTATGAGGCTTGTGCAAGTTTCCTGATGGGATGGACTGGTGGTGGGTAGAGCTTGGTGTTGCTCTGGTGGGCAGAGCTCAGTAAAACTTTAATCCATTTGACTGCTGATGGGTGGGGCTGGGTACCCTCCCTGTTGGTTGTTTGGCCTGAGGCAACCCAACACTGGAGCCTACCTGGGCTCTTTGGTGGGGCTAATGGCAGACTCTGGGAGGGCTCATGCCAAGGAGTACTTCCCAGAACTTCTGCTGCCAGTGTCCTTGTCCCCAAGGTGAGCTACAGCCACCCCCTGCCTCTGCAGGAGACCCTCCAACACTAGCATGTAGGTCTGCATCAGTTTCCCCTGGGGTCACTGCTCCTTCCCCTGGGCCCCCGATGCACACACTACTTTCTGTGTACCCTCCAAGCACGGAGTCTCTGTTTCCCCCAGTGCTTTTGAAGTCCTGCAATCAAATCCCACTAGGCTTCAAAGTCTGATTCTCTAGGAATTCCTCCTCCCGTTGCCAGATCCCCAGGTTGGGAAGCCTGAAATGGGACTCAGAACCTTTACTCCAGTGGGTGGACTTCTGTGGTATAAGTGTTCTCCAGTCTGTGAGTCACCCACCCACCAGTTATGGGATTTGATTTTACTGTGATTGCACCCCTCCTACCGTCTCATTGTGGCTTCTCCTTTGTCTTTGGATTTGGGGTAGGGTATCTTTTTTGGTGAGTTCCAGTGTCTTCCTTTCGATGATTGTCCAGCAGCTAGCTGTGATTCTGGTGTTCTCACAAGAGGGAGTGAGAGCACGTCCTTCTACTCCGTTATCTTGGTTCCCATTAAAGATTTTTAAATATAAAGGGTTCTCCTTTCACTGTCCTTAATGCCCAGCACCTGCCTCTTTAAGAAGAGCAAATTAATGTCTTATACCATCATCTGCATATCTGAGGACCTCTATTAAATTATTATCTTTTGTGTGTGTGTGTGTTTCTGTTCTTCTTTAAACCTGTAAAGAAACGTATGTGATATATTTTCCTTATATATTGACACAAACTGTCAGCTCAATGATATGAATAAACAAACAGAATTGCATTAAAATGTACTGTATACTTAATAAAGATGTGTCTTTATTCGCAGACTACAGAATTATTGTGCTAAATGGTAAGTGCTCTAGCAGAAGAGGAATGAAAACTGGCTTTGCTTTACTAAATAGCAATGGAGCCAGTTTGGAGCACATATAACAATTTATTTCCTGACAGAATATGAAAGTAGAAATCACTGAGTTATTTTATCATTAAATAGTTAATCATTAAGAGTTATTTTCAGCATCTGTCACTACCACATTATAATCATCTCTCTATGTATTTTATTTTCTTCACATAAAAAATACTCTTTGCAGATAAATACTCCCTCTCTCCCATTTATTCAAACTCAACTCTCAAATTCTGAAAAGCTCATGACTACGTTTGGCACTGGAAAAGAGAGAATAAGAATCCTCTGTAAATTAAGCCCACTATAAAAAGGCAATTAAGGGCTTCCCTGGTGGCGCAGTGGTTGAGAGTCCGCCTGCTGATGCAGGGGACACGGGTTCGTGCCCCGGTCCGGGAAGATCCCACATGCTACAGAGTGGCTAGGCCCATGAGCCATGGCCGCTGAGGCTGTGGGTCCGGAGCCTGTGCTCCGCAACAGGAGAGGCCACAACAGTGTAAGGCCCACATACCGCAAAAAAAAAAAAAAAAAAAAAAAAGGCAATTAACCGGTCTTCCATGGTGGGTCAGAGGGATGACCACCACTATGAATATAGTATATTCCTGTTCACACACACACAAACACACACACACTCAAACCCTTCCCCAAAAGGGACTATATTTTTCTCAATTAATATATGAACAGTGATAAGGATCTGGATCTCAGGGCATGCTTGATTACTATGGTGATGCTTAAGACCTCCTGAAATGCAAATGATTTTCCAAAGCTGGACAAACTGTAATGCCAAGAGTAGCACATTAACTTCCCCAGAGGAGAAAGCAGGTATAATACCCAGATTCATAAGGAAAATGAAGCACTGACTTTCATGCTTTAGGGATCACATTTGCACATTCCAGAAACAAGCAGTGTGTACGAAACTGTGGCCAGATTGACCCTTTCCTCACAATGCTTCCACATGGTGCAATTTCAGTCTAATTAGAGCCATCTATGCAAATGAGATGGAAAAACAGACAGCCAGGTTACGATTAACAAGGAGGCAACGCAGTGCAGAGGCATGTTGTGCTTGCTTATGCACAGCTGCTGAATGAGGGGACTGGGACCAGGTGATCTATGAGGGTTTGTCACCTTGGCAATTCCTCTGTTGCACACCAAGAACAACAAAATAGCAAAGCCTAGCCATCTCCAAGAGGACTTCGTAACCCCACAGAACTGGAACCCCTCACCGTTAGGCTGGCCTTGTCCATTTCGCTGCAGGCTCAAAGGGCCTACTAAAACCTAGGACCCAGCCCCTACATTCAAAGCACGTGAACTGGGGGTCAAGAAGCTCACGAAGTCAGAGGGTGCGTGTTGTAAGGGCCTACTTGGATTGTCCCAAAGTCTCCACAGAAGTTCCTGATTTTGTCCTGATCCTCTGCAACACTCCTTGGTTCAGAATGGAATCTCTGGACAAGCCTAGGATAATATTATCATCACGTTGATGCGCTTGAATCCTATCACTCTACATCCAGCCCCATTGGAAAGTTGTGGATAAAGGCCCAGAGCCCAGAGCCACATGCAAAAGAGCAAAATGGTTAAAGGGCTCTAGAGTCAGAGGACCTGGGTTCAAATCCGAATCCACTTTTTGCTGTGTGACCTTGGGCAAGTAACTTAACTCCTCTAGGCTTTGGTTACCCCCAGTAAAATGGGGACACCAAGAGTACTTGTTTCACAGGGTTTATATAGAATTAAGATAATGCTTCTGCAACACTTCGTAACATGTCCAGGACAAAATAAGTGTTCAACAAATGTTTGCTAAGGAAAACAGAGACCCACCTGGAAATTATCTCTGCTCTCTGACAATGGATATTACTTTGATTGAAGAGAGAAGAAATACCCAGGTGTTACAAGTTCCTAAAGAGAAGCCTGTTCTCAGTGTCTGCTCTGGAATCAGGCATGTCAAGGATTGTTCTGAACGCAAGAACAGTGGCAGATTATAGTTGACAGTCAGCCTCTAAGACTGACTCCCAAGCAAGAAAAGAGCAAAGACCCCAACCTGTAAGCTCTGGGCACTAGACCAGGCAGGGAAGGCATACATCCTTGGAGAAAGGAGAACCAGAGCAGTACCAGGGACACAGGATGGTGATGGAGCTTTGAGTTCGATACCACAGGGTCACTGAACTTCTCTCTCCTCCCAGCTTAGCCTGACTTTGTATCAAGCATTAATTGTGGGTAAAATGCAAAGAGCATAACTTTAAGAGCACAGGATGAAATTAAGAGTGTGCTGACCAGGTTTGGAAGCTTAAGAAAAAACATTTCAATACTTTTTCAATGAAAGCCCTTATCCCTGCCATCGTGGGACAACCACTGGATAGAAAGCAGTCAGGACCAAGCTAAGACAACCAAGTCATCCAGGGTGATGTCAAGAGGGATGACAGCATGCCCCCACGATTAGGGAAAAAACAGCAGGGAGACTGCAGTGGAGGAGATGGGACACACTGAGGAGGGAAACCTCTGCAAGTAGAAGGTCACAGTAATACTTGAGTGAACAGCTAAATTTGATGTTCACAACAAGCTATGAGTTAGAGCTGGTATTTTTCCATTTTGCAGATGTCAAATCAGGGATTCATGGAGAAAAAATGCCTAAAGTTACATCACTAGAAAATAGAAAACCTGGAAATCAAATCTAGATCTTTGGGCTTCCCTGGTGGTGCAGTGGTTGAGAGTCCACCTGCCGATGCAGGGGACGCGGATTCGTGCCCCAGTCCGGGAAGATCCCATATGCCGTGGAGCGGCTGGGCCCGTGAACCATGGCTGCTGAGCCTGCGCGTCCGGAGCCTGTGCTCTGCAACAGGAGGGGCCACAACAGTGAGAGGCCCGCATACCACAAAAACAAACAAAAAAAATATATAGCTCTTTTGAGTCCATGCCTCTTTCTGTCATTTGCAAGTGCTCAGTAGATGGAATCTAATATACCTACAATGTGTCTATTGCAAGTGCTCAGTAGATGGAATCTAATATACCTACAATGTGTCTACAATGATGCAATGGTATCGTCTCCATTATTTTTACTATTATCACTAATATTACATCATAAGATCTTTTAGATGAATGAAATATGTATGAGCTCTGTCTTCCAGGAGCATGTCATTTAGTAAATAAGGTAAGTACACAAATAACTCTCTCCTGGAACCTAAATGAGGTTGGCTTGAGCCACCTTCCAAGGTTTAACGCTGCACCCAAATTTCTGTCACTTTCAGTGGGTCATTGATGTGGTCATGCCTGGCTCCAGGCTCTTGCTTTGCCTCCTAAGCTGGCTCAGTTTGATACCGCTGCAACAGAGACATGAAACTCAGCCCTCTCTGATATTTTCACACAAATGTACATGACCACACACCAAAAAGATTTCTGGTTATAGATTAATTTACCGTGGGTTTACAAAGGAGAGGTTAACATCTTGTGGTGCATTCCACTTCAAACTAAATTGTAGGTTCAGGTTAGACATTAGATTTCTCTGTTAATATACCTTCAGCTAACCAAGCATCTAGGAACTTCAACTAGCCACTTCACCCCCGAGTAAACCCAGCCACAGTACATGTCTGCTTGGCTTCTAACTGCACACAAAACCCCTCTCACTTCTCTGTCCTCTCTCTCCTTCCATTTTTCTTCTCAAAAGCTCAGAGACGTTCATCTCATTGTCTCCTTCAAAAGAGTATACCCATCACCTTTGTTCTCCTGGCTCCCACTGAAGCCAGCACCATTTTCTTCCTACACGTACCTTATCTATATATCAGTGTGTTTACCTCCCTAAGGGTTATTTCAGTGCCAGCTGTTAAAGGAATCCACTAAATACCTTGCTACAGCTGTATTATTACAAGGTTGTTGTGATAAGCCCAAGAAGATAAAATAAGAGTTTTTAGATAGAAAGAACAGGATTACTTCCAGTTACAGATACTGATGAAATCTTAAGTGAGGAGGTTGGATTTAAAAAGGGCATTCCAGGCAAAGGGGACAGCATGGGCAAAGAAGAGGTACAGGTATATGTCAGGGGAAAATGCTTGTTTCAGGACCCAGAACTAAAGGGATAGAAATGAGAAAAAAGATTGGGAAAGCACACTGGAGCCAGAATGTGGAGGTGGGAAGAGATCTTGGATCCATTCTATAGGAAACGAGAAGCTATCTTTGAGCAGGAAATTATTTTACAACCTCAGTGCAGAGACAAGAAATATAGAAGATCATTTATCAGAACATAAATAACTCTCCACACTAGCAACAAATGTGTATTCAGAACAAAAGAAGACTGCAGAGTTCAGGTTCAACATTTCTCCAGACCATTTCCTTGACCCTTTAGGAAGCTCCTTAACTGTGATGTGACCAGGAGGTGCGAAGCAGGGGTAAGAGGATGGCTCTCTTGTGTCTGCTGTGTTGTCTGTCAATAATTTTGATTATCTACTAATTAAGATTTTGCAGTTGATAGTTTTCCTTTGTTTTAAAATAGAATAGGGGATCTCACCCCTGTGACACTCCCAACTGTGAACAGACTTTGACCAAGAACAGCCAATTGTGAAGGTGTCTTAGGAAGAATATTTAGGGAGGGAGGGCAGTCTGGCTATTTGTACACAGACTAGATCGGACATATTTGGGATTAAACCTGGTTCTGCTATTTACTAGCCATGTGACCTCGAGCAAGTCAATTAAACTCTCTGGGAGGACCAAACAAAATAAACTTGCAGCCCAGATTAAGTGTGTGAGCCTCTGGCAAACAGATTCAAAGAGATTATGTATGGAAAGTAGCTGGTGCATATTAAATGATCAAGAAATAAAAGCTATCATCGTCACCATCCTCATTTTATTCTTCTTACTCCAGGATGCTGGGGAGTTGTGCTAAAATGCAGTGTCTGGCTCTCTCCGATGTGCTCTCCTGGGCACCAGGGTCCCTACATAAACCACCTTAGGGTGCTGCCTCATCCTGGCCTTGTCAATGAAGAGATATGGCTGACCCCACCTCTGCTGAACTTTCCCTGGCAGCGTAACCCTTCTGTCCGGCCGCCACTTCATGCCCACCTCCTTCCTCTACAAGCCCTCCTCATACTCAACTGCAAATTTTACTGAAAAGGCCTCTGCCTCCTCTCTGCTTAGCCAAACCCAATTCTGCTGCAAACATGAACAGGGCCAGGTGCTGGAAGGAAGAGTTAAATAAATGGGACCCAGGCCTGTCTTCAAGGGGCCTGCAAATTGGCAATGACAGTGTCTTATTCATCTTTTTGCCTCTAAATCCCGACACAAAGTAAGAACCCTATGATTGTTGTTATTATTGTTGCTGGCTGTTTTTGTCACTGTTTTTGTTATTATTTAAATGCTTGTTAAATGTAACTAGTAAATTAGTACGTTAACTTCAGTACAACTTTACCTCCAATATGGTAGTTTTATAACACTGGATCATAATAAAAAGGGTAAAGCAGATAAGCAAAGTATAAACTAAACATGCCTTTAAATAGACTTCTACTGGTATATTTTAGAGGCACTATTTGATTAGGAAGTACTGTAGCTAATGAACCAACTATTAGAATCAGTACAGTAAGCTTATGGGAGCCAAATATCAGAGATAATGTAAGAAGTGGGGGAACCAGATCAAATTTTTAAAATAGTCAAATAAATCCATAAAATAAAAAATAATAAATATTAAATAAATAAATCCATAAAATAGAGATATTTTATGATTGCACCTTCATTTTGCTTCTCACACACCAAAAGGTACTGTTTCTCACTATTTCTTTAGCTCAGTACAGGTGCTGTGGACTTACACAAGACTGGATACTGAGACAATTCTCCAGTTCTGATTAGAATGATCTCTCTGTGTTGCTCAGACCTTTGCATGATATAAAATTCTTTAAAAAAGGGTCAAAGACAAAGCCACCAGAAAAAAAATGTTACCATTAAGTTCTTTGATGTCACAGATAATGGTTATAAGGTCCTTGGATGTCTTGTCTTGACCTGAAATGTGAAGGTAAAAATGAGGATTCCTGAAATGTTCATCTATGAAGGAACAAGTCACAAAATATAAATGGTGGTGTCATCCTCCTGGCATTACTCTGAGTGGCTTCATAACAAGGGCTTGGTCAGTAATGATCTTTGGAAGGAACGCTGAACCCAGATTTTAATATCAGCATCCCACTAGAAGCTAAGTTATCTTGGGCAAATCATTTACTCTCTGGGCTTTGTTTCTGTGCCTGAAAAATGAAGGGATTCACCCTGGTGACTCCGTACCTTCCTCCCAGTTTTTGATTCTCTGCTGCCTGTGGAGCCTAAGAAGTTCATTCCCCTGAGAAGCTTGCTCCAGGAGGAACAGATATTGTCACCATTTGTATTTTCTGCGACTTTCCCTTTGTTCTCTGCTAGCTGGAAATTTCTGAGACTGATTTTGCTGCAGGCAAAACCATGGGAAAGGAAGGAAGCACTCACAGGAGTTTTGACCAAGGGCACCTAGAAGCTAAAACAATTAAAATGTGAGAAAATATATATAATGAGCCCAGGATAACACAGCCATGGACCTTCTAATGAGACAATTGTGTCTGAAAAACATTTAAGTAAAACCACACTTAGAACCAAGGAAAACATGCAGGAACAATGCATGAAGGATGCTTCCATGTCCCTCATCTCTGGGTGATACTAATATCAGGAAACATATAGCTACAACTAAAACTTGACAAAACTTAGCAAGTCTAGCCTTACTCTATGAAAACCCTGAATTAAAACTGCTTTTAAATCTTTCCTACAAGCTAAAAAATACATGGTTCTGCTGATGAGAAACGATGAAGAAGTCAAATTAGTGCTTAAATATTGGGACTTAAACACTTTAAAATTTAACCACATATTGAATAGCAAGAGTTCATTTGAAATAATACCAGAAATAAATTATATGAAGGATTTTTCCTGATAAATGTCAAGACATTATTCACATGTTCTTCACAGTATGGCTTTAAATGAGAGTTTAACATGGTAGTGTATGGACATACGTACATCTGCTTTTCAGTGCAGATAAATTTGTTTTGTATAACAAAGCACCATTATTATACCTTCTGATTTATAACATCCAATGTCCTTTTTTTGATAAATGTTTATCATATAATGATTAAGAAGAAAAGAAGTCAGATAAAGCTGGTTTGAATTATAGCTCTGCCACTTACTAGCTGAGAACTGAGTGACTTTGGACAACATACTTTACCTCTTGGAGCTTCAGTTTCTACATCTGTAAAACAAGGATGTAATGATGCCCTCCTCATGGAGTTTTTGAGAAAGGGCTTAGACCCTAAAATATAGGACATGCTCAATTGTTTTTATCTTGTTGATTTGTAACTTGCATGTACATGGTCCTGGGAGATTAAAAAATAAGTGCCAAAAGGTTGTTTGCATGTCCATTTGTTTGTGAGTTCCAAATGACTTAGAGGTGTTTAAGCATGTTGGCTCTGTATGAATTCAGAGTAGAGGTGGTTAGGGGAAGCTGCTATGAACTACTGGGGCCAAGACATCCCTTTCGTCTAGGTAGGAGATAGTAATAGCAGGAAGCCATCATTCCAGCTGCAACACTAGGAAAAATGAAAAGACCTTCCTATGTGAACTCAGATTGTTAGCTATTTTCTTCCCCGAGGACATAAGTTCAATCTGGTATGAGCCGAGAACCAGCTTGACATAGGTAAAGGGACACTGTTAGTGGCGAGAAAAGTCAGCCCAGCTTTTGAGAGTCACATGAGTTGGCATGACAGACGAAATCCAAAACAGCCCCAAATGCATGATCATTTTTCCCATAAGGCATCTGCCAAGTGCAGAGGCAGCAGGAGGCAGAGGTGGGGTAGAAATACTGAATGAAAGCCCCATCCCACAATTCTTAGGCAACAAAAGTCCACTAGAGTGCCCGCTCTGTAACAAGCATACCAGAGATCTCATCCTTGAGACGTCTGGAAACAGAAGAGAGAATTCAACCGAAGTTGCTACCCAACCCTAACTAACATAGATAAAATCTGATTAGATTGGGGTGATTAACACATCAATCTAGCTGCCAGAGGAACAGACAAATACTCCTTGTCAAAAATAATATTGCTTCTGGGCGTCCCTGGTGGCGCAGTGGTTGAGAGTCCGCCTGCCGATGCAAGGGACACGGGTTCATGCCCCAGTCCGGGAAAATCCCACCTATCGCAGAGTGGCTGGGCTCGTGAGCCATGGCCGCTGAGCCTGCGTGTCTGGAGCCTGTGCTCCGCAATGGGAGAGGCCACGATACTGAGAGGCCCGCGTACGGCAAAAAAAAAAAAAAAATTGCTTCTTTTATATACAATGTATGTGTGACACCCAATCAAACATTACAAGGCATGTGAATGAGCATGAAAAAAGTGGCTAGTAACCAAGAGAAAAAAGAGACAATAGAATCAGGCTTGCATATGACCCAGATATTAGAGTTAGCAGACAAAAACTTTAAAATAACATAATAAATCTAATAAATGTGTTCATGAAAATGGAAGAAAGATGAGGAAAAGATAACACAGAATTACATTAAAAAAATAAAAAATGGAAATTCTACAACTGAACAAATAAAATATGTGAAATTAAGTACTCATGAGTGGGTCTGATGACAGACCAGAAGTTGAAGACAGTGTTAGTGAAATCAAAGATAGGTCAAGTAAAATTTTCTAAAATGGAGAGAGACCTTCAAGATAGCAGAGGGGTAAGATGTGGAGATCACCTTCCTCCCCACAAATACATCAGAAATACATCTACATGTGGAACAACTCCTATAGAACACCTACTGAACGCTGGCAGAAGACGTCAGACCTCCCAAAAGGCAAGAAACGCCCCACGTACCTGGGTAGGGCAAAAGAAAAAAGAAAAAACAGAGACAAAAGAATAGGGATGGGACCTACACCTCTGGGAGGGAGCTGTGAAGGAGGAAAGGTTTCCACACACTAGGAAGCCCCTTCACTGGTGGAGACAGGGGGTTGGCCAGTGGGAAGCTTGGGACCCATGGAGGAGAGTGCAGCAACAGGGGTACAGAGGGAAAAGAGGAGAGATTCCCACACAGAGAATCAGTGCTGACCAGCACTCACCAGCCGGGGTGGGCGGGGGCTGGGAGCTGAGGCTCAGGCTTCGGAGGTCAGATCCCAGGGACAGGACTGGGGTTGGCTGCGTGAACACAGTCTGAAGGGGGCTAGTGCACCATAGCTAGCCAGGAGGGAGTCCGGGAAAAAGTCTGGACCTACCTAAGAGGCAAGAGACGATTGTTTCTGGGTGCATGACGAGAGGGAATTCAGAGCACCACCTAATCGAGCTCCAGAGATGGGCGCAAGCCGCGGCTATCAGCGCGGACACCAGAGACAGGCAGGAAATGCTAAGGCTACTGCTGAAGCCACCAAGAAGCCTGTGTGCAAGCACAGGTCACTATCCACACCTCCCCTCCAGGGAGGCTGTGCAGCCCTCCACTGCCAGGGTCCCGTAATCCAGGGACAACTTCCCTGGGAGAACACATGGCGCACCTCAGGCTGTTGCAATGTCATGCTGGCCTCTGCGGCCGCAGGCTCACCCTACACTCAATACCCCTTCCTCCCCCTAGCCTGAGTGAGCCAGAGCCCCCTAATCAGCTGCACTTTAACCCTGTCCTGTCTGAGCGAAGAACAGACGCCCTCAGGTGACCTACACGCAGAGGCGGGGCCAAATCCAAAGCTGAACCCCAGGAGCTGTGCGAACAAAGAAGAGAAAGGGAAATCTCTCCCAGCAGCCTCAGGAGCAGCGGATTAAATCTCCACAATCAACTTGATGTACCACGTATATATGGAATATCTGAAGAGACAACAAATCATCCCAATATTGAGGTGGTGGACTTTGGGAGCAGAGATATACATATTTTTTTCCTTTTTCTCTTTTTGTGAGTGTGTATGTTATGTTTCTTTGTGTGATTTTGCCTGTATAACTTCACTTTTACCATAAATGCTGGGGTGCTGTCTGTCCATTTTGGTTGCTTTGTTTTCTTTTTTCTAGTATAGTTTTTAGCACTTGTTATCAATGGTTGATTTTTTTTTTTGATTTGGCTGCTCTATTCTTTTTTTTCATTTCTTTTTTTACACTTTAAAATTTTTTTACACAATTTTAAAAATTATTTTTTATTTTAATAACTTTATTTTATTTTATTTTACTTTTCTTTCTTTTTTTCTCCCATTTCTTCTGAGCCACGTGGCTGACAGGGTCTTGGTGCTCCAACCAGGTGTCAGGCCTGTGCCTCTGAGGTGGGAGAGCCAGTTTAGGACATTGGTCCACCAGATACCTCCCGGCTCAACATAATATCAAACAGCGAAAGCAATAACAGAGGTCTCCATCTTAACGTTAAGACACAGCTCCACTCAACGACCAGCAACCTACACTGCTGGACACCCTATGCCAGACAACTAGCAAGACAGGAACACAACCCCACCCATTAGCAGAGAGGCTGCCTAAAATCATAATAAGGTCACAGACACCCCAAACCACACCACGAGACATGGTCCTGCACACCAGAAAGACAAGATCCAGCCTCATCAACCAGAACACAGGCACCAGTCCCCTCCACCAGGAAGCCTACACAACCCACTGAACTAACCTTAGCCACTGGGGGCAGACACCAAAAATAACGGGAACTACGAACCTGCAGCCTGAGAAAAGGAGACCCCAAACAGAGTAAGTTAAGCAAAATGAGAAGACAGAGAAATATGCAACAAATGAAGGCGCAAAGTAAAAACCCACCAGACCAAACAAATGAAGAGGAAATAGGCAGTCTACCTGAAAAAGAACTCAGAGTAATGATAGCAAAGATGATCCAAAATCTTAGAAATAGAATGGAGAAAACACAAGATACATTTAACAAGGACCTAGAAGAACAAAAGAGCAAACAAACAATCATGAACAACACAATAAATGAAATTAAAAATTCTCTACAAGGAATCAATAGCAGAATAACTGAGGCAGAAGAACGGATAAGTGACCTGGAAGATAAAATATTGGAAATAACTACAGTAGAGCAAAATAAACAAAAAAGAATGAAAAGAATTGAGGACAGTCTCAGAGACCTCTGGGACAACATTAAACATACCAACATTCGAATTATAGGGGTCCCATAAGAAGAAGAGAAAAAGAAAGGGACTGAAAAAAAATTTGAAGAGATTATAGATGACAACTTCCCTAATATGGGAAAGGAAATAGTCAATCAGGTCCAGGAAGTGCAGAGAGTCACATACAGGATAAATCCAAGGAGAAACACGCCAAGACACATATTAACCAAACTATCAAAAATTAAATATAAAGAAAAAATATTAAAAGCAGCAAGGGAAAAGCAAAAAATAACTTACAAGGGAATCCCTATAATGTTAACAGCTGATCTTTCAGCAGAAACACTTCAAGCCAGAAGAGAGTGGCAGGACATATTTAAAGTGATGACAGGGAAATACCTACAACCAAGATTACTCTACCCAGCAAGGATCTCATTCGGATTCGACGGAGAAATTAAAACCTTCACAGACAAGCAAAACCTAAGAGAATTCAGCACCACCAAACCACATTTAAAACAAATGCTAAAGGAACTTCCCTAGGCAGGAAACACAAGAGAAGGAAAAGACCTACAATAACAAACCCAAAACAATTAAGAAAATGGTAATAGGAACATACATATCAATGGTTACCTTAAATGTAAATGGATTAAATGCTCCAAGCAAAAGACATAGACTGGCTGAATGGATACAAAAACAAGACCCATATATATCCTGTCTACAAGAGACCCACTTCAGACCTAGGCACACATACAGACTGAAAGTGAGGGGATGGAAAAAGATATTCCATGTAAATGGAAATCAAAAGAAAGCTGGAGTAGCGATTCTCATATCAGACAAAATAGACTTTAAAATAAACACTATTATAAGAGACAAAGGACACTACATAATGATCAAGGGATCAATCCAAGAAGAAGATACAACAATTGTAAATATTTACGCACCCAACATAGCAGCACCTCAATACAAGGCAAATGCTAACAGCCATAAAAGGGGAAATTAACAGCAACACAATCATAGTAGCAGACTCTAACACCCCACTTTTACCAACGTACAGATCATCCAAAATTAAAATAAATAAGGAAACACAAGCTTTAAATGATATATTAAACAAGATGGACTTAATTGATATTTATAGGACATTCCATCCAAAAACAACAGAATACACTTTCTTCTCAAGTGCTCACGGAACATTCTCCAGGATAGATCATATCTTGGGTCACAAATCAAGCCTTGGTAAACTTAGGAAAATTGAAAGTGTATCAGATATCTTTTCCGACCACAATGCTATGACACTAGATATCAATTACAAGAAAACATCAATAAAAAATATAAACACATGGAGGCTAAACAATACACTACTAAATAACAAAGATATCACTGAAGAAATCAAAAAGTAAATCAAAAACTACCTAGAAACAAATGACAATGAAAACACGATGACCCAAAACCTACGGGATGCAGCAAAAGCAGTTCTAAGACGGAAGTTTATAGAAATACAAGCCTACCTCAAGAAACAAGGAACATCTCAAATAAACAACCTAACCTTACACCTAAAGCAATTAGAGAGTGAAGGACAAAAATACCCCAAAGTGGGCTTCCCTGGTGGCGCAGTGGTTGAGAGTCCGCCTGCCGATGCTGGGGACACGGGTTCGTGCCCCGATCCGGGAAGATCCCACATGCCGTGGAGCAGCTGGGCCCGGAAGCCATGGCCGCTGAGCCTGTGCGTCCGGAGCCTGTGCTCTGCAATGGGAGAGGCCACAACAGTGAGAGGTCCACGTACAGCAAAAAAAAAAAAAAAAAAAAAAAAAATCCAAATTTAGCAGAAGGAAGAAAATCATAAAGATTAGATCAAAAACAAATGAAAAAGAAATGAAGGAAACTATAGCAAAGATCAATAAAACTAAAAGCTGGTTCTTTGAGAAGATAAACAAAATTGATAAACCATTAGCCAGACTCATCAAGAAAAAAAGAGAGAAGACTCAAAACAATAGAATTAGAAATGAAAAAGTAGAAGTAACAACTGACACTGCAGAAATACAAAGGATCATGAGAGATTACTACAAGCAACTATATGTCAATAAAATGGACAACCTGGAAGAAATGGACAAATTTTTAGAAAAGCACAACCTTTGGAGACTGAACCAGGAAGAAACAGAAAATATGAAAGGACCAATCACAAGCACTGAAATTGAAACTGTGATTAAAAATCTACCAACCAACAAAAGCCCAGGACCAGATGGCTTCACAGGTGAATCCTATCAAACATTTAGAGAATAGCTAACACCTATCTTTCTCAAACTCTTCCAAAATATAGCAGAGGGAAGAACACTCCCAAACTCATTCTACAAGGCCACCATCACCCTGATACCAAAACTAAACAAAGATGTGACAAAGAAAGAAAATTACGAGTAATATCACTGATGAACATAGATGCAAAAATCCTCAACAAAATACTAGCAAACAGAATCCAGCAGCACATTAAAAGGATCATACACCATGATCAAGTGGGACTTATCCCAGGAATGCAAGGATTCTTCAATATACACAAATCAATCAATGTGATACACCATATTAACAAATTGAAGGATAAAAACCATATGATCATCTCAATAGATGCAGAAAAAGCTTTTGACAAAATTCAACACCCATTTATGATAAAAACCCTCCAGAAAGTAGGCATAGAGGGAAGTTACCTCAACATAATACAGCCCATATATGACAAACCCACAGCCAACATCATTCTCCATGGTGAAAAACTGAAACCATTTCCACTAAGATCAGGAACAAGACAAGGTTGCCCACTCTCACCACTATTATTCAACATAGTTTTGGAAGTTTTAGCCACAGCAATCAGAGAAGAAAAAGAAATAAAAGGAATCCAAATCAGAAAAGAAGTAAAGCTGTCACTGTTTGCAGATGACATGTTATTATACATAGAGAATCCTAAAGACCCTACCAGAAAACTACTAGAGCTAATCAATAAATTTGGTAAAGTAGCAGGATACAAAATTAATGCACAGAAATCTGTTGCATTCCTATACACTAATGATGAGAAATCTGAAAGATAAATCAAAGAAACACTCCCATTTAACACTGAAACAAAAAGAATAAAATACCTAGGAATAAACCTACCTAAGGAGACAAAATACCTGTATGCAGAAAACTATAAGACACTGATGAAAGAAATTAAAGATGATACAAACAGATGGAGAGTTATACCATGTTCTTGGATTGGAAGAATCAACATTGTGAAAATGACTATACTACCCAAAGCAATCTACAGATTCAATGCCATCCCTATCAAATTACCAATGGAATTTTTCACAGAACTAGAGCAAAAAATTTCACAACTTGTATGGAAACACAAAAGACCCCAAATAGCCAAAGCAATCTTGAGAAAGAAAAACGGAGCTGAAGGAATCAGACTCCCTGACTTCAGACTATCCTACAGTAATCAAGACAATATGGTACTGGCACAGAAACAGAAAAAACTGATCAATGGAACAGGATAGAAGTCCAGAGATAAACCCACACACATATGGTCAACTTATTTTTGATAAAAGAGGCAAGAATATACAATGGAGAAGAGACAGCTTCTGCAATAAGTGGTGTTGGGAAAACTGGACAGCTACATGTAAAAGAATGAAATTAGAACACTCCCTAACACCATACACAAAAATAAACTCAAAATGGATTAAAAACCTAAATGTAAGGCCAGACACTATAAATCTCTTAGAGGAAACCATAGGCAGAACACTCTATGACATAAATCACATCAATATCCTTTTGACCCACCTTCTAGGGAAATGGAAATAAAAACAAAAATAAACAAATGGGACCTAAGGAAACTTAAAAGCTTTTGCACAGCAAAGGAAACCATAAACAACATGAAAAGCAACCCTCAGAACGGGAGAAAATATTTGAAAATGAAGCAACTGACAAAGGATTCATCTCCAAAACTGACAAGCATCTCATGCAGCTCAGTATCAAAAAAACAAACAACCCAATCCGAAAATGAGCAGAAGACCTAAATAGACATTTCTCCATAGAAGATATACAGATTGCCAACAAACACATGAAAGAATGCTCAACATCACTAATCATTAGAGAAATGCAAATCAAAACTACAATGAGATATCACCTCACACCAGTCAGAATGGCCATCATCAAAAACTCTACAAACAATAAATGCTGGAAAGGGTGTGGCAAAGAGGGAACCCTCTTGCACTGTTGGTGGGAATGTAAATTGATACAGCCACTATGGAGAACAGTATGGAGGTTCCTTAAAAATCTAAAAATAGAACTACCATACGACCCAGCAATCCCACTGTGCCCAGGTATGGGCACATACCCTGAGAGAACCGTAATTCAAAAAGAATCATGTACCACAATGTTCACTGCAGCTCTACTGACAACAGCCAGGACATGGAAGTAACCTAAGTGTCCATCGACATATGAATGGATGAAGAAGATGTGGCACATATATACAGTGGAATAGTACTCAGCCATAAAAAGAAACGAAACTGAGTTATTTGTAGTGAGGTGGATGGACCTAGAGTCTGTCATACAGAGTGAAGTAAGTCAGAAAGAGAAAAACAAATACCGCATGCTAACACATATATATGGAATCTAAAAAAAAAAAAAATGGCTCTGAACAACCTAGGGGCAGGACAGGAATAAAGACTCAGATGTAGAGAATGGACTTGAGGACACGGGGAGGGGGAAGGGTAAGCTGGGACTAAGTGAAAGAGTGGCATGGACTTACATATACTAACAAATGTAAAATGGATAGCTGGTGGGAAGCAGCCGCATAGCACAGGGAGATCAGCTCAGTGCTTTGTGTCCACCTAGAGGGGTGGGATAGGGAAGGTGTGAGGGAGACGCAAGAGGGAGGAGATATGGGGATATATGTATATGTACAGCTGATTCACTTTGTTATAAAGCAGAAACTAACACACCATTGTAAAGCAATTATACTCCAATAAAGATGTTAAAAAAAATTTTTTTTTCTATCATGGGATTTCCCTGGCGATCCAGTGGTTAAGAGTCCGCACTTCCACTGCAGGGGGTGCGGGCTTGATCCCTGACTGGAGAACTGAGATCCTGCATGTTACATGCTATGTGGCAAAAAAAAAAAAAAAAAAAAAAATCCAAAATGAAGCCCTAAAGTTAAAAAAAGAGGGAGTGGGGGGAACGATGGAAATAACAGAATATAACAGACATGTGGGACATAATCAAAACATACATAATTGGAGTCTGAGAAGGATGGGAGAGAGAGAAAATGGAACAAAGCAATACTGACAACAGATGATCACAGAATTTCCTGATTCTTCTCCTTTGTTAATGTTGTTAATTACATGAAATATATTAATTATTAATGTTAAAAAAAAAACTTGTATTCTTAGAGTAAGTAAGCCCCATTGCAGTGCATCAGCAGCTCCCCAGTCACCTTAGCCCAGCTCCTTCTCCTGACTACTCTTTCCCTTCTTAGAGACATCAACACACTGCGGTCGCCATCTTTTGGCTGTGCCCCAATCTGGAGGCCCTGATCTTCCGATGGGGACTTCCTCTGTGCTATTACCACTGGTCTTAAGAACCTGAGGACCAGGAGCTGAGCCACACCCACAGGTATCCTTTGTATAGGAGTTTCTTGTTATTGTTACTGCTCTAGGATCTGGCCTTTTGAATACCTACAAAGCAGACCGTCATTTTTTTTGGAGAGCCCTAAGTGTTACAAGTTTTTATTTATTTAGGGCTAAAGTTTGTGTCTAAATCACAATCTAATTCTGGGATGAAGTCATTTATAATAAGTCTACCACTATAAATTCCACACAACAATTCTTTAAGCACAGGAAGATGGTTCTCATATACCCTCAGCTAAATTTATACAAGTTAAATCTCTCCATTTCTCTTGACTATATCTTACTTATGTATCAATTGGGACTCTTTTGGTTACCTATGATAGAAACCCAGCTAATGCTGGCTTTAAAAGGGAGAATATATTACCTAGCTGGGAAATGTAAGGGATTAAATGTAAGGGATTAAAACTGGCTTCAGGGATCCATAAGTTTTCTTTTCCTTGAGTGACTTGACTTGGGGAAGGTCTCCCACATGAAAGCAAATATGGTCATGAGGAAATCCCAGTTGACATCATCTTCAAGGCATGTGACTGAAGAACAGGGAGCACCTGCTTCTTTGAACTACAGCAAAAGTCTTGATTGACCTGGACTGTAACAGCTGTCAACTCCTAACCAATCACACGCAGCCAGGGTGATAAAGTTTTTGGACTGACCAAGTCTCGTTCTGTGTTGAGGGGAAAGGCAGAAGGAAAATCAGCCCCACTCCAGCCAAAGGAAAAAAATTCCACACCAGGAGGAGGAGGAGAAGAAAATCACTCTCATCTGGCAATGTCCTGCTACAAATTGGGAGACAGTGATATCAATAGAGGCACGATTACATTAAAATATGCACAGTGGTAGGTAAACTTGTGAAATAACGATACCTAGATACAGAAATAGAGACAGAGACAGAGACATATCTGCCCCCAGTTCCTGACACAGAACTCCTAAAACTCTTATAATTTCCTAAGCACCAGGGGTGCTCAGAGCATCTTTTGTTCTAACATTTGGTCTTTGACCCCAGTTCCTGACACAGAACTCCTAAATCTCTTGGAATTTCCTGAGTGATAAGAGTGTCATTTCTTCTAATGAGGTGACTCTTGGTCATGACCTAGTCACCTTCCCAAAGGCCTCACCTCCTAATACCATCACCGCTGGAAGTTAGGATTCAACATAGGAAAGAGGGTCGGGGGGCACATCAGACTACAGCAAGACTTAACTTTACCTGTAATATTTTCCCACAGGGCAACATATTTCTATATTAATTATGTGCATCCAAAATATATAAATCTAAATATATGTATGAGCATGTATACACACACTTTAAAAAGTCTATAAGAAAACAGCCAAAATATTAGCATTTAGAAAGTGAGTACATGAGAAACTTTTTTCTTTTTTGTATGATTTTTAAACATTTTTAATATCTAAAATTAAAATAAAGAAAAACTTAAATCACTTTCAGTGTGTATCCCAGTCATATACCATCTTCTTGGATTTCTTTCATTACTCTCATCAGCGAATGGGTTGTCTTGTGTAATTTTGATTCATTTGTCTATTTCACTGGCCACACTATCTATCACTGTGGCATCCACAAATGTGATAAACAGGACTTCTATTCCATCATACAAACATTGATAAAAACGTTGATCAACACAGACCAAAAGCAGGAACTTGTGGCCCCCCTCTATAGCCTGTCCTTCACATGAGCCCTTTTGGGGTACAACTGATCCCCATTAACCTACCTGAACTCCAATTTAGCCCACACTTCCCCATCTTGCCCGGAAAGAAAGCAGGAGAATCTCTGTCACAAACAGCATTAAAATTAAAGTATACTACATATTTCTAAAATTCTCCTTATCTATGAAAAGCAGAAAATAAGAATATAAAGCATTGATTTTTTTTCAGTCAGGCCCTATGGACCCCTGGAACCTTTCCTGAGTTAATTTGTTTGACCCTGTGAGATGCTGAGTCTTTAACCCCCCACAAAGGGCACTCCTAGGGTTAAACAAAATGCATAGCCGCCGAATACAGCAACCTCTGACAAAGAAATAAAACCGATTAATTGGGAGTGACTATTTAACTTTCTAATATGATATAATCAGCCTTGTGCACTGATTATTCCCCAATAAATGCACTCACTAGGCTATTCCACACACACATGAGTTTCAGGTTATATAGTCCCATGGACAATAACCTGAGAAGTATTTCTGCATGCAAAGACAATAAAATCAGGTAAAGTGCTTTTTTGGTCATAAAAGTTTAAAGATGACTCTGTCTTTATATAATAGGTGGTACAGGAAATAGTATATACTTCATTTTGAAAAAGCTTCACATCCATATATAATGTGACAGTAATATGACCCATCTCACAGAGTTCCTTTGCTTGAGAACAATTTCACGAATGTCATTTGAGAAAATTAGATCCATCTTCCTTCCATTTAGAAATAATTCTGGCTTATGTAACAAACCATGTTTTCTCTCTTTCCTCACTCTGCTGTCCTCAGGAACATTTTTCAGACGAGCAGAAGGTTTATGCTTCTCTGTTTCTAGGGCTCCTGCTGCTTCTGCTTACTCACCACCTGAAGTCTTAACTCTCTGTTTGTAACACCACAATTGGCTACTGTGGAGCTAATTTTGACATAATCATGCTAGAATTATGACTTGAGAACAGAGATCACAGGGAAGTGGATGAAGTCTTACAATGGGTCATAACTCACAGAGAAGAACCAGAAGCAGAAAAATTTTCATCCAAATTATCTGTTCTAGCTTTACTACAGTTAAAAATAAAATCCACAGGCTTGCTTCCCCCACTTCCCCGCCACCCCACTGGGCTTTTAAAACTCATTTCCAAGCTTGTTATTGTAGTCATTAACTTCTTCACAGCTAGAATTCTGACAAGGGAGGCAAACTCAGTCACTTGAAAAATATCATCACTAAAAACTGGTTGAGTTTAACTGGATGAAACACACTGGGTAAATCAGCAGCAGCTTAGAACTTCAGCACTATTCAGAAATGAATTTCACACCTAAATCTCATCTCCACACTTTCCAAGGTAGGCGACTTGCTGGTTTAGTCAACATGAGAACAAATTCATTCAGGTAAGTCTGAGCATTACTGTGAGCCCCTGTTGAATATCAGAGTAAAATTCAAAGCAGCCCACAGTAAAATTAAACTGAAGAAATACATTCCACAGTGCCTCTGTTGGGTCTTGGCAAACACAGATGGGCTGCCACAGAGCCAGGGCAGCCTAAGGAATTGTGAAACCTTAGCTGTGCCTTCCTCCCGGGTTTCTATGATGATCAGTTGCTTGGTTTATTTCCACTTTTCCACACTGGCCTCTCTCTCTCAGAAACACTAAAACCATTCTTCAGGCCAAACTGATGTCAAAGAGTAAAAGATGCAGTGTGAAAGGTTGGGGGCATATCTTAGCCACAACCCAATTCTAAAGAAACTAAATTACTATTGAAATGACTGTGGTGGACACAGCCTAATGTGACCCCCAAGTCACACTGAGTAACCCCCTCCCTGATAGTGTAGATGGGACTTGTGATTTGCTTCTAACCTGTAGAATATGGCAAAGGTGATGGAATGTCACTCCTGTGTTTACGCTACAATACATCTACAAGACTCCATCTTACCAGACTGGATGGAAAGGCTGTCCTGCTAGCCTTGAAAGCAAACTGCCTATGGAGAGGAGCATGTGGCAGGGAAAAGTAGGTGAGCCCTAGGACCTAGAGCCTCAGTCCTTCAACCACAGGGAACTGAACTCTTCCAACCACACGAAATCTGAAGAAGACCCTGAACTCCGGAAAGGAATGCAGCTCAGCCACCACCTTGACTGCAGCTTTGTGAGACAGTGAGCAGAAGATTCAGATAAGCTGTGCTCAGTCTCCTAATCCAGTTACTTGAGATAATCAGTGTCCATTGTTTTGAGCCGCTAAATTTATGGTAATTTGTTATGCAGTAATAGAAAACTAATACAGTGACCAACTAAACAATCATATTGGAAAACATCTGCATAACCACTGGAAATCAAGGACTGATGCCACCTACATATCAGAAATCTACAGGAATTTATTCTCCAGATATAGTCTAAGAGGTCCTGGATCAAAGAAAGATGATGAAGGCTGCCCTCTTCCTGAGAACAATGTTTCTAGATGGTAGGGAGAAGAACTAATAGACCCCCGATGACACCACTATACTACTGAGGATCCATCTGTATGCAAGTAAAGAAAGCATGACTCAAAGTGGCTTAACAATAAAGGAAACTTAATGACTTGGGAAAAGGTAAATGCAGAAGAATGTCTTTCTGGAGTTCAATGAGGACTATTTCAGCTACTCAATGACGTCACTAAAGCCCAGTTTTGTTTTGTTTTTTTCCCTAATTCCACTCTCCCAGCCTTGGTGTCAGATATATCCTAAGACTGGCTCCTTCACCCCTATGGTCTCAAGACAGCTGCCAACAGTTCCAGTGCCACGTGCCTACTATTTCACATCCATCAGGAAAGACAGTCTTTGTCCCTGTATTCTCAGCAAAATTCCCGAGAGGCACATTGATTGGACTGGCTTAGCTTACATGCCATCTTCTAAACAATCCTTGCAGCCAGGGGGTTGGAAGCCATGTGTTCCACCCTTCAAGCTGGGCATGGAAGATCATGATGGAAACATAAAACCTAAATGGAAGTCACAACTCTTTGGAAAGGGGAAGAGGTCATGGATCCAGGGAGGCTACTAACAAATGTTTACTGAAACCCCAACCTAAAGAGGTGAGTTTGGTGCTATCCTAAGACTCAGAAAAGAGGGCATTGAGAACTCACTGGTAAGCCCAGCCCTTAGGATCCTCTCACCTCAGCCGATAGATAACAGCTTCTGTGTTGGAAGGCCTCAGACTTCGTTCTTGCAAAAAGTCTCAGCAGGGCTTCCCTGGTGGCGCACTGGTTGAGAGTCCACCTGCTGATGCAGGGGACACGGGTTCGTGCCACATGCCGCAGAGCGGCTAGGCCCGTGAGCCATGGCCACTGAGCCTGCGCGTCCGGAGCCTGTGCTCCGCAACGGAAGAGGCCACAACAGTGAGAAGCCCGTGTACCACAAAAAAAACAAAACAAACAAACGAAAAACAAAACAAAACCAAAAAAAAGTCTCAGCAAGCAGAAGATTGAGCGTGATGGGGAGCTGCTCTGCCCTGCATTTGTGCAATGGCACAAAGAGCTGGTTGTGACTGTAGCTGTGGCTCTAGATACTTCTCCATGCCTTTTAGTCTTAAAAATCGCTGAGCAAGCAATCTGATGACTTAATTGTATTTTTCTCATTTCTTCTTTCAAACAAATTCTACTTGAGATATCTTGTCATAAACCCGCACATTATCAGAACACAGTCCAATGCTTTCTTGGACACCAAGCATGCAAATATATCCCTCTACAAGAATAGCAAATAGAATAACTACAGAACTCAGTAAAATAGTCTACACATCATAAGAATAATGTAAAAGATTCTAAGATGACCAAGTAGAGCTACCTTTCTTTGAAATAGAGTTATTTCAAAAAATAGAAAAATTACAAATTATCTGATTCAGGATTTTTTTTTACTTTAATTTTTAGACCACAAGTGTATAGTTGAGTGTATCATATACCTCAGTTTATGACACACTAAATAATTCATATTTCAACATGATGCAAGAACCTAGAGTCTGTCATCATGAAAAAGGAAACATTTACAATAAAAAAGAATTGCAGTGGAATAGTCCTCTTTATCTTAAAAGTAAAATGGGTGTTAAAGTCATTATAGAAGCAGTTAAATGCAGTTTGCACTCCACAGAAAATGGAACAAGCAAAATAGTACATGATGTCAAGAAATTATCCCCAACTACAAGGGAGAAGGTAAAAGCGATGAAAATAATGTAGAGAGAAGATGAGATAATAGCAGATGTCCCCTAAAGAAAGAGAACTACCGAAAGAGAGAGAATTGTCAAATAACAGAAAAAAAATTCTTATTTGGGAAAAGTATTTTAAGTAATTGAGAGTACACACCAGATCCTAGGCAAAACTGAACCCACACTGACATATGCTGATTGAACATTTCTAGCTTCAAGTATTAAAAAATCAATTTTTAAAAGAAAAAATATAGAAACAAATTTAATAGTTAAACAATATGTACAACATCACAAGGAAAAATATTTAAAGTTTAAAGTACCCACTAAAGAGCAAATAGTCTATTGGCTTCCTATCTCAAATACCACTGACTGAAAATCTTATAAAAATGTCTACAGACTTTTAGAAGAAAATATTGTGGTGCAAGAATTCTATATCCAGCATTCATATGCTACAGCAGATACGAAACGGCTCAGAATATGTACTGCTCAGAAAACTTTCTTGAATAAACAACTCAAAGATATTGAGATGTATCTGGAGGCATTGAAATTAATCATTTTAAACATGGTTGCACTGGACTTCTATAACCCTAAAACCTAAAAAATAGCTCAAGTAAAAATCACACACCTCTTGGGCTTCCCTGGTGGCGCAGTGGTTGAGAGTCCGCCTGCTGATGCAGGGGACACGGGTTCGTACCCTGGTCTGGGAAGATCCCACATGCCACGGAGCTGCTGGGCCTGTGAGCCATGGCCGCTGAGCCTGCGCGTCCGGAGCCTGTGCTCCGCAACGGGAGAGGCCACAACAGTAAAAGGCCTGCGTACCGCCAAAAAAATAAATAAATAAATAAATAAAATAAAAATCACACCTCTTTTCAAACACTAGGAAAACAATTTTTTAAAGAAATTTTTCAATTCAAAGACCTGTATTGGCCAGCAAGTCATGTAAACAAGTAAGCAAACCAGGATATAATCTGTTTGCACAGGCACACTCTTATTTTTATTCAAGCAAAGCATACGTAAACAGAAAACTGCACACAGTGAATGACACAAAGACAACACACCCAGGTGCCAGCACACAGGTCAGGAGATTGAACATACAAGCATCCCAGAAGTCACACTCCTGACTCACAGTCACTGCCACTCCCCAAAGATAAAAATTTCAATTCTAACTTCTAATACTATAGATTAACTTGGTCCATTCTTGTCATTCTTATAAATAGAAACATACAGTCTGGCTTCTTTCACTGAACATCACGTTTGGGACTAGAGAAATTGTTCCTTCACTTTCAGAGTTTAATATATCAATGTATTTGTTGATGATGGACATTCTATTGAAATGGACACTGGGGTTGTTTCTGTTTTGGGGCCATTCTTTGTGGTTCTGTTACAAGAAATAAAACTCTATAAGCACAAAGATAAATGAGAGCCAGCATCAGCCTATGTCAGGAAGGCTGGGAGAAGCAGAGAGTATGGTGAACTGGTCACTGCTTGTCCTACCTGAAACAGGGAGCCTGTCCTCAAATCTAGTCCTTTTATATAGATATGGAATTGTGGGAATATGAATGTAGTGTTGCCAGAATTGTTAATTTTTCTAAAACCCTTGCATTCCAAAATTTTCTATAAAATCTCCTAATTTTTAATGTCAGATTTTTTTTTTTAAGCTGGAAGGCCACACAGACATAGAAAAGAAACTTATGGTTACCAAGGGGGAAAGGTGGGGGAGGGATAAACTGGCAGATTGGGATTGACATATACACACTACTATTTATAAAATAGATAACTAATAAGGACCTTCTGTATAGCACAGGGAACTCTATTCAATACTCTGTAATGACCTATATGGGAATAGAATCTAAAAAAGAGTGAATACATGTATATGTATAACTGACTCACTTTGCTGTGCAGCAGAAACTAACACAATATTGTAAATCAACTCCACTCCAATTTTAAACAATTAACTAAAAAAAAAAAAGCTGGAAGACCAGTCAGAATTCCACAGCTTACAGCCTCAGATCTAGGTATTCATGATACAAAAAGAGGCTGTCAGGCTTTAGACTTTGTAAGGGGCACATCCCAAGTGGTTTTCTCCCCAGTGAAGACTTACCACGATCAAGTAAGGAGGAAGCAAAAACATAAGAAAAGCTGCCCCTTCCGAAGTACTGGAGAGATAAAGGGCCACCTTGGTTTCAAGGAGTTGCCCTAGGTCCTGAAGGAGAAGCTGACCCTCCAGGATCACCTTTCCATCATGGTATCCCTTCCCCATCCAATGCTTCCCTGTCCCTTTTACTCTTTAGAGGTTGCACTATTTTTTTTCCTGATAATCCTTTGTGACTTTTCTGTACACTCTTAATTTTCTTATTTAAGATACAACCAGAGGTTGGAAATTTGGGGATGGGTGTCAAATATCCCATTATCATTATCCCCCAGGAGAGACGGTTGTACAATCTTGTGTGCGTGAGGGGACTTGCAGATGAAGTACGACCTTCGTTTCCACAAACCAAAAGCTAAAATACTTTATTCATTTTTCTTTCTTCCCAAAGTGAAACAATTCATTTCTAGACAGCTTTGGCAGGAGCTCAGACTATTTTATGCTGGCTCCATGATGGCAAAATAGAGAAATGCCCTTGATACTGCGTTTTGGGTTTGGCAGCAACAGTGACAATGGTGGTAAAGGGAGAAGGTCGAGTCATTTTTCAAAGTTCTAAGTAAGTGATGTTCTAATAAGACCAACATGAGAGGATTAAAGACAAATGCAAGGGTTATCACAAAGCCAACATCTATAAATTAGACCTTTTTACCCCCTAAGGCAGCAGCTCTCAAATTTTTAACGCATGTAAGAATCACAGGGAGGGCTTGTTAAAACGTAGACTGTGGGCCCCACCCCCAGAGATTCCAATGCAGGAGGTGGGAAGAGGCAAGAATTAGCCTTTCAAACAAGTTCGCAAGTGGTGCTGATGCTTTTGACCCAGGGACCCCACTTTGAGAACCACTGACCTAGAGAAAGCTTCACAGTAAGTATCTGTAATGATTCTAAACAATGACAACTTCAGTAAATTAGACTGAATTATAATTCGTTTGAATTTGTTTTTATAAAGAGTCTGCAGAAATATCTTTTAAGACTGCATACATTCTTGGGAATGTATGCCATATCTCCACCTAGACACCAAATAAAGGTTCTCTGGGGTACTGCTCTAATGAGAATGCTGGTAGATACAAATCCCTTTCCATCTGCCTTTTAACTACTTGAAAATTAATGCTCACAAATGTGTTCCCAAGTGCAGTGATCATTTCCTCTATTATTCAATGCTTATCAAAACATTCCACTAAGTAAATAGATCCAAACAAAATGTTTTAGGATGTAAGCAAAGTAAGGCTGAAAGGAATGACTTCTCAGAACTTTGGAGAAAATAAACAGATAAGAAACCTAGAACTGTCTCACTGAACTATCAGTGATGATCACTGAGCACCTGAAGGGGAAGTAAAAAGCCACATCTGCATCATTTCTGTATTGGATCAGTCTGTTGCTACCATTCAGTAGCAACAAATCACCTGACTTTTTCTTAGGCGGTCTTAGATTCTGAACTCGCTTCCCCTTAGGCTTTTTCATAAACAAATACCTAGAAAAGTCTCTAAGGAGGGGAGAGGCCAGTTCCTCATTTCAGCTCCCATCAAATGTGCCTGTGCTCGGCCAGGAGGGTTCATTGTTACAGGTGTGGAACTTGTTCTTCTGAACCCTTGCCTGGCAGCTCACTGTGTGGTTCTGCTGATTACCTTGTCACGACCCACATGGACAATGTCACCTTCAGAAGCAGACCATCTTGCCGGTATTAGAGGCCGTTCAGCTGCTATCTGGCTTACCCTCTTGCACTTTTCATTTGGTCAGATCCTGTTGCTACCAGCTTCTCTTGGTCCTGTCTTGCTGGTCTCGGTCAGGTCTAAGTAGAATGGGTGAATCATTAATGTGTGTGGTTTAATTTCGAGTACACTGAGGTTGCTTCCCCTAACAGCGTGGGTGGTGGCTGTTGGCTTCTTAAAGCTTGGGAGGTCAAAGCCTGGTGGATTTACTTTATAATGAGCATTTACTGATTTAGTCTTTTAGAGAACATAAAGGAGAAGAGTTAGCCTGAATTCTTCTGTTAACTTATGGCTTCCTACCAGATCCACGGGGATAATCATTTAGGGAGGGCCTCCCAGGAGCCTCAGCCATTATCTGCAAGGAGCTTGTGAGGGAGGGACTTTAATATCCTTTTGTAAGTGTGGCCTGGAGGCTGACACAGGGGGAGTGGATTATCCCAGGTCACAGGGCTAGCTGGTGAGGCAAAGAGAGCAAGCAGATCGGTAACTCTAGAGCTCGGGCTTCCCTTCTCAGCAAACGGCCTCCCAGAGCTCCGCTGTAGTTAAAGTTTCTCCAGTTCTGCAGTGGGTCATGTCAGCAGTTACTACTGCCTGGGTTCCAATATATGAGACACTGGCCAGTAAACAATACTTAATGACCCTTAAGTCCCATTCGGTATAATAACCACCTACAGACTGCCACACCCTATGTCAGGACAACGAGAAAGGAAATCTGAAGCAGTGTCCTAACCCCTCTAAGGAGGAGAAAGAAGGCACAAAAACAGAGGGGAAACCCAAGGACCAAGAATTCTGATAGAACTATTATACAAGTGACCGTGTAAACATACTGAACTCCTTTAACCATGCTGCTGCCTAGAACTTGGACAATGCTATGAAGGGGAACGGAATAAAGTCCCCTGGGTGTGTATGTGTGTTGGAAGTACCTGTAACTCCAGTCCTCAGCTCAGGCATTTGTTTGTTGGGAGAATGAGGAACTGGCCCTCCAGTAAAGGACCTGAAAAGAGACCTAATACACCTGTTTTCAGCAGTGGTCAAAATGGGTCTTTTCATTCTTCTCCTGTGAGGCTGGTGTCAGCCAGAAATTACCAATCTAAAATCAAAACCAGTTCAACCTCACCTTAACTAAAATGTAAGTTTCCTAGCAAGTATTACTGTCTCTCCTCACCCCCAAAATAAGGGTACCTCATACATTTTTGTTCTATATGTGAAGTCCTGTAACATTTGAGTCCTCGGCTCAAAATATGAAAGCAAACCCAGCATTAAGAATTTCAGATTTCTTTTGTAGTAAGAATCGAACTGACTTTAGTTGGTATCTAAGTAGTTCCTTAAACAACTCTCCAATCTAAAATCCAGTACCTTTTAGTGTCACTTGGCTTTAAACCAGATGAGAGCCAGGGAGTAAACATAAGAGAACACAGAGTCCCCCAAATCAATCTCACAGAATCGTCATGACAATGTCATGATGTTGGGCTCTTCCCCTTTACCGGTAAGAATAAATCTAAGAGTCTATTAATTCTCTTGACACAGGGTTATTGGACTTCTACCCCTGAAACAGATTAGAAGAAACAAATTAAAGGAAACAAAGTAACTGCCATAGGCAAGTACAAAACTATAAGGAGAAGTAATGACTAAAAACTCGGGAGTACATCAGTGTGAGGCTATTTCGTATGGGGTAAATAATCATATGCTATTAAAAACCTATAACAATTAGCCTCCATGGAACTACAATAAACAGTCATAATACTGTATGTCATCTAGTCTCATGAGTCACAACATAGGAGGACAGGTCATCAAGAATTTTCCGGTGGTCAGTATACTCTATTATCAAATTGAGGAGGTAAATGATACACCATAGAAAAAGTTCTAAAAAGTGTTGTCAGTGAAATTAAAATTATACAGCACTAAAAGAGTAAATTATTAGCTATCCTTAAAACTGGGCAATCCAAATGTGTCCATTCCTGAAGGGTTACAGATTGCTTTAGAATTATAGACTTGCTGGGAGTTCCCTGGTGGTCTAGTGGTTGGGATTCTGGGCTTTCACTGCTGTGACCTGGGTTCAAACCCTGGTCACAGAACAGAGATCCCGCAAGCTGTGCAGCATGGCCCAAAAAAAAAAAAGAATTATAGACTTGCTGCAGTTATTATTGGAGATCTCAGAATATGTGGTCAAGTACTGATGTTCCATCCACTAACAAGCCACGTACAGCCTGAAACCGCCTCCTACGTTGCCCATGGCAAGGCAAAACGGTTATTATTTGCTCCACAGTCCCACACCAGATCTGTAAATAATCAGGAGTTGCCTCTTATGCAATAGTTGATAGGATGGGTAAGGACTGATGCTTTCCCACAGGCAACTACTTTCTTCAGATGGAAAACTACAAAATAACGGAATAGCAGTAACTCATTTCCATGTCACCATGAACATATTTACACCATGGTAGAATCAGATTTGCTTAAACATGAGAAGAGCTTAATTGGGAGGTAATTCTGCATTAGTGAATCATAGAAAGCACCTCTAATCACGAGAAGCAGGGCAATATCTGCGTGACATCTCGGTTTTTCTTTTCAAACTGGTGAGTTATTTTTCCAGAACACGGGGATGGAGAAAATCTAAAATGCCTCTTGCCAAATACTTTGCATAACTATCTTTGAAATTATGTCTCATTCTGTAATTTAAACCTTGAGGGAAGGGGGTCTCATTTTTCTTGTTCTCTCATCCTTATATCCCTGGAATACTCCAAAGCACATATACACATATGCATACATATATAAATGCAGAATGTAAGGGAAATTGAATGTATATTTGATTCTCTTAAAATGGAATAATCAAAAGCTGATGAGCTTTGTGGCTTCCAAGAAATCTCTTAGATCACCAAGGTTTTTAAAAGCTTTTTTGTTTGAACTGGAAGGGATATTAAGTAACAGGTAAATGTTGCCAGAGCTGCTCCAGGTCTTTAATCAGAACCCATCAACCTCCACAGTTAGCAGGACTGTCCTTGCTCAAAACCTGCTAAATGCCCCCCACCCCACCTTTATTTAGCAGGAGTGAACACAAATCTTTAAGTTAAAGGGTCCAGAGATAAGAAAGCAAGCTACGAACAAAGAAAACAGATGAAACCAGCTGGGACTAAGATGGCATGAATCTGACGCCCAACAGATCCTGTCTCATTATGCATTGATTTTACTATATTAAGATATTATGTGACACACCTACCGGCAGCCAGGACCAGACATTAAGGACCAAAAAAGGATACAAAGGGGGTGGCACCCCACTTCCTCGGAAAAAGCCCTGCCCCTTCCTGGTAGACTAACGCATAAGCCTCCCCACAATTAGCCTCACTCCTCCTCCCTTTGTCTTTACTCTTTAAATCACTCTCGCCACTTGGGCGAGAGGTTGGTCTGCAAACGCAGTTCCCGCTTCCTCATTCTTTGGCCACTAAGTAAAGCTTGCACTGTGTCCATCTCCGCTTGGGTTTCGTATTCACCTATTCGAACCCCAATGGAAAAAAGAACTCTCCCCCATTGAGGCACAGAGCAAGGTCCAAACGACTTAATTCGGTAACATAAACAAATTTCAATACGTAAACAATTTAGACGGGAAGACTGGACTCACTAATGTTAATTATCTACAAAACATAACAGATACTAATGTTAACCGGGCATTCCCTATCTGCTCTGGTGAATTATAAGTTTTTATGTGAAAGTTCAGACACCTTTTTTCTCACCTCCGTCTCCTTGTTTGCAACAGATTCCGAACTCTGCTCTTCCTCATTAAAGATGCAGCCACCTGCTTGCAGTTATCCTCTGGAAAAGGACGAAGACACACCTGAGGAAGAGAGGCACCCGAAGGTGCAACCTCAGTGCGCTCGGGAGAACAGCAACTCTGACGGCGTCCCCTGGAAGCTGCCAACAACCGGGCCTCTTAGTGGCGTGGAGGAGACGGAGCCATCCTTCCCGGAGGTGCAGCGCCCAGACTGCGGGTCCTCTCCTCGACCCCCCCTGGAAAGCCTGTCCAAGAAGCACTGTCAGAACCAGGGGAAACTTCTCCACTTTGACCGGCAAGCCCCGGGCCGCGTATCCACCTCGGCCACACTGAGGAGGTTAAGGGGCCGCAGCTGCGAGAGCGTGCGTGGGCGTGCGTGAGCGTGCGCAGGCACTGCGCATGCGCCGCCTCAGCCCGCGGCGGCGTTTGAGGTGCTCACCCGGGGCAGCTGCAAGGAGACTTCCGGCTCCCCGCATCGTCTCTCCAGCGGGCTGTTTGGAAGCCCAGAGGAGTCTTCGCACTCCCTGTGGCCCGTGAGACTCCACTCAAGATTGCCTCCGGACCCCAAAAGGGCACTCAACGCAGCCGACTCGTTTGAGCTCCACATGGCGCCCAGTGATGAGCTTGCCCTTCCCGTGCCTCAGCCCCTCAACGAGGGGTCGCTTCCTCAGGCCTCCCTTCCACGGAGTGGAGGCCAGCCAGCACCCAGCCGCGCCCCTCAGGTCCCCAGGCCTCAGGTAACACAGTTCTAAGCCTCCTGCCTCTCATTTGGTGGATGCAAAGCATAGTAAGCCTCCAGGTTGCCATATTGCCCGGTCGCGGGGTGGGGTGCTGTGTTGCGAGACGGCTGGGGGGACGCACAGTCTTTAGGACAGTTGGCTGTCAAGTAAAAGGGGTGCAGCAGTTTGGGGAAGGAGCGTGGAGGTCGAGCTCACTTTCTTCTTCAATATACTTGAAGGCACTTTAAGAAAGAACCCAGGCTAGAGATTGTCTGTCAGTCGTTAGAGAGTAAAGGTGGCCCTCTAGCAAATCTGGCGCTATGTGAAGGCCACCTGGCGTGGCTGGTTTAAAAAGGCAGAAAGAGCAAACTTCTAATGTTCTAACCTTATCCCCCGAAAAGAAAAATCCAAAACATTTTAGCTAGGAAAGTTAATGACCTCTCCCTTCAAGATGTCTGCTTTGGAATTTTGGGTGGGTTTGAGCAAGACTAAAACATGTATTTTTAAAATTTATTTCAGAGAGAAGAATTGCATCAGTCCAGGTATGTGTGTCTTTATTTTCTCTAGTGCTACGAAGTCTGTTGACTGTTTACTTTTACTGTCTTTTACTTCTGTTCTGACATAGCAAACCTGATGGTGTGTTAATCAGGGCACTTTGTTTTACATCCCTCAAGTCACTCTTCATATTATGGGTGAAAGAGTCGTAATTTCAAGAGTCTCCTTTAAGCACCCAGCATTTTGCTGTGGCTTTTGGGGCAGCCGTATGACAGCCACAGGTGAGCATGGTTTTCATTTTGAATTGTCAATGACTTGGTCCTGTGGCTTAATTAACATCCACCAGTAATAGGTTTTGTCAGGAAGAGAAAATGTAAAGGCCAGAAACATTCAACAACTTTTCAAAGAGAAATTCAGAGGACAAGGATAAAAGGAACATGATGTGCTGTTTAAATCTAGGATGACCTTTTAAATGCCTGTTATGACAGACTGTGCTTTTATCTAGAATGCAGGTAGATTGTGTCACTTCAGAAACCAGCTCTGAACTTTCAGCTTGGTCCCCCAGCTGTGGCAGTGGATTTGCCATTTCTTTCAGGGATGAAGAGCTTCTGTGGCAGTCAGGGAAGGATCCAAGCCCAATTACATCCACTCAATTTATAGGATTGGTGGGAAAGCCCTCAGTTCATTTGGAAAGTCATGGAGGAATCCTCAGGAAATTAGCTATTGTTTTATTACTGGACCTCAATCCTCAAGCAGGTTTGCTGTTCATAGTAGGAAGGATGAGATCCATCTATGCAGTCTTTGTTTATTTTTAACCCTAGTTGACCTAAATGTCAGCTAAGGTAGAGGATATTTACAAAGCCATAGGCAAATACAGAGTATTGTGTTAGTATATCAGCTAGCTATTGCTAGATAACAAACCACCCCAAACCTCAGTGGCTTAAAACAACAACCTGGTATTGTTTCTTATAAATCTGTGTGACCATTGAGGATCAGTTGATCTAGGCTGCGCTCAGCTAGGTAGTTCACTCCACATGTCCCTCATCCTTTTCATGGAACCAAATTTCTACACGGGGCATGTTCTTGTGGTGAGGGGAGAGGTTCAAGAGGATAAATGGAAACATGCAAGGCCTCTTGGACCCTGGGCTCTGTACCTTGTCTGATTCTACAGGCCAAAGCAAGTCACGTGGCTGAACTCAAGGGCAAAAAATAATGTGTCACCCGCAGTGGGAGAACACTTAAGTATTATATGGCAAAGTGTTTGGATGCAAGGGTTGGTGAAGAAAGCGTCCTTTAATGGAAATCTTACACAGGTGTGAACCAGAATAAAGCTCTAAAATGACACCTAATTCAGATGTGTCAGAGCAAGTGAAAAAGAGAGTAGTGTCAGAAAAAGATGATGTTGCTTAGAGTCAGTCATGCAGAGTCTAATAGGGTGTTTAGGAATTTTGTTCTTTACCCTAAGAGCAGTGTGAAACCACTGAATGGATTGATATGATCATATGGATACTGGGTAGACATGAGAGTTAGATGAGAGTGGATTCCAGCAGAACAATTAGAATGTTCAGGTATGAGAGGTTGGTAGGTTAGGCTCTGATGAAGGCAGTGGAGTTAGAAGGAAGTATTTCGGTTCAAGAGATACCATCACCTAGACTTTGTGAATAGTAGACCATCAGGGGAGAGTGGAAGGAAGTTGTCAAGAAGGACTTCCGAGCTTATGGCTTCCACTGTTAGGTGGCAAATGGTTCCATTCTCTGATCTAGGTAACCTTGGAAGGGAGAAGGGGATATGGGTAGGTGGGATGTAAGTTTGAACATGTTGAATTTGAGGACCTATGGAACATCTGAGTGGATATTTTGAGTGGATAGTTGACTAGAGAAAGCATCGTGGATGGAGATACATATATCTGAGAGTCTTTAATCAAGGAATGCTTCCTAGAGCAGGTAAAGTCTGTCCAGCTTTGTGTGTAAGATGGAGTTAGCAGATATAAAGGCTAACTGATGGGACACACCAAGCCATTTGCAAAAGATGACATGCAGGTAACTTTTATTGACCTGCAGAATCTTTGTGAGGCAATAACAGAAATAGTCTTAAAAGATGCAAAGGGAAAACTTGGTCAGAGGGCTTGAGGCCTTAAAAAGTTCTGTGAGGTTCAGTATGTCACAATCACATACTACAAAATAGTGGGAGGTTACAGAAAATCGCAACAGGGAATCAGAGGGGAAGTAATTTAGACATCTTGATGTCTGGTAATGACCCTGAATTGTTCAGTATTGTTTTTTTCAGGACTTAGTCCAATACTTGGCATGTAGTAGGCAATGTTTATTGAATGAATAAATGAAAGGCTAAGTAACTATAAAAAATATGTTTAATAAACATTCATGCATTACTGCTAAAAAGAAGTAATTTTGCATCAGCTGCAGACCGCTCAATCTATACTTTTTTAATCAAAAGTTCACCAGAAGCATGAATTTTTGGTAAACAGGTAACCGTCTTTGGCACAAAGATCCTCTGTCTGCCTGTCTTTTGCTCCTTCTCTCTCTCTCTCCTTCCTGTCACTGCAGTCTTTTCAGCAGCCATTTGTTCAAAGGGCTTCTTCCTGCAGATGGCTACTTCCCAGGCCTTGTAGTCAGATAGTGTAAGGTAAAGAAAGGGCTCTGCACGAGGCCCTGATGTCCATTGAGGAGCTGGGGTACTCACCTCAAAAACTTATTTAAACTTTATTTAAAACATACTTAAACTTATTTAACTTAGGCCTTTAATATGCCTATGAGATGGTATAAACCAGGGGCTAGCAGACTATATAGCCTATGGCCCAAATTCGGCCCACTACCTGATTTTGTAAATAAAGTTGTGTTGGAACACAGCCACATCTATTCATTTAAATACTGTCCGTGGCTGCTTTCGCACTGCAACCACAGAATTGAGTAGACACTACAGAGACCATATGGCTCACAAAGCCTAAAATATTTACTCTGTGGCACTTTATAGAGAAGGTTTGCTGACCCTGGTATGTTCAGTTAAGAAATGCTTGCCTCTGTGGCTGTCAGCCAATCACAGCAACTTTTTTTTTTCCTTGTAGCCCTTTTGCAAAAATTTTTCTTTTAATATAGTGTTGTAACACATGGCCTGACAATTGGGCAGGCTTATATAAATGAGAAGGGCCCAATCTCCTCTCATTTCTGAAATCAGCTCAGTGTTGACTTTGATTCCAGGTTTTTCTTTGTGGACTTTTTTTTTTATTGTTGTTCCCTCTGCCTATATATAACATTCCAGTGAATTAACACTCATTCTAAACTTTTTTCTCCTATCACCAAACTGTGCCTCCTGGAAAACAGTCTTTACAATTCATTCTTACTAAAGTGTGAAGGACTTCAGGCTTAAGGCATATATACACTCATCTTTCCAAGGAGAGCAGTGTATTTATCCCTTTTGGGTTTCCCTACACCTCATAAATGCCTCCATCATAGTACCTAAAACACTGTATTGTATTTCTTTCACATCCGTCTCCTTTCAGAAACAAGATCTTCCTGACGGCAGAGACCACTTATTTACCCTTCATCTCAGCAGCTATTACTCAGCTAGAGTCTGTCTCCAGAATACTTACTGAAGGAAAGGATGGGTGGAAGGATGACAGGCAGGCTGCTTGGCTTACAGTTTACTTATCTGTCCCCGATGTATTTGAATTTTAACAGAGGACATGACTTGAATCCAAGCAATGAAGCCATGTTAGTGGAATTTTAAACATCAGGAAGCGAGTGGAGGGATTTTGTGGGTAGGGACACCTTCCTGGCACCCCTTAAAATCAATAATCACAGAAAACTGTCTCACCTGACTTTTTAGTCAGCCCTGAAACTGAGAAAGGAAATGTACATACTATTACATCTATGAGAACAGACTAACCTTCCAGTGCTCAAAAGAAATAGGAAAGAAAACCTAAATATATCCAAAACATGAAAACAAAATGACAAGGAAGAGACCAGACAAAAACATTGAATGCCAGTAAAGCGCTTCCCAAAGCCAGATTTATCTGGAGTTACCCTGGGGGGTTGGGGTGTGGGGTTGCAGCACGGCATGGTGCTAAGAATTACTGGAATCAAACTCCCTGGGTTTGAATTCTATCTCTACTTCTCTGGCAGCGTGACCTTGGGCAAGGCTGTGAACAACTCAAAACCTCAAAGTCTTCATCTGTGAAGTGGAGATACAGATACAGCTGACCCATCAACAGCACAGGGGTTAGGGATGCTGACCCTCTGCAGTCAAAAATTTGCATATAACTTTACGGTCTGCCTTCCTTATCTAAGGTTCAGTAACCAGTGGATTCAACCAACCACGGATGGTTTAGTACTGTAGTATTTCATGAAAAAAAAATCTGCATATAAGTGGACCGCCTCAGTTCAAACCTGTGTTGTTCAAGGGTCAACAGTAGTACCCATCCAATAGGCTTTTGATATGATAAATAGTGTAACTTAAATATTACCTTTTTTAAGAAACCATCATTCATTCATTCATTCATTCATTTAGCACTTCCTGTATGCAAGTCACTGACTTAATCTTTCTAAAATATTCTGACCCCAGAGTGAAATGATCAATCACAGGAAGTTCATCTAATGTGTCTAAATGTTAGATTCAATACAATGTTAAATCCTCCCCAGACTTTTACCTAAAACCTATTGTGTAGCTAGCACTGTCTGTAAACTCTAAGTAAACGCCATAAGGGGAGAAGGCCCTGTCTCAACTGTTGAGCTTAAAAGCTTATTAGAAAGTTACTAACTAATGATTAATAGATGGCATATTGGTTATTTTATTTGTTTGTTTGCTTGCTTTATTTAAATCTCAGCTCTCCATAGTATCATATTTTATTGTGTTGCTTTCTTTTTTCCTCCAATTGTATTGAGATATAATTGACATAGAACATTATATAAGTTTAAGGTGTACAGCATAATGATCTGAAATATGTATATATTGCAAAATGATCACCACAATAAGTTTAGTTAACATCCATCACCACACATAGTTACAGTTTTTTCCCTTGTGATGAGACACATGAATACTGTTAATTAGTCGGAAGAGGAGACTGCAGCCTCAGGGCATCAGGGAAGCCTTCTTGATCCGGGCATGGCTGGAGGCTAGAGTGGGAACTGGCAGCTTCCTTTCACATCAGGAACCATGTGTTATTTTTGCACTGGCATCAGCTCCCCCAGAATGTAAACTCCATGACAGCAGGAGTTGTGCCTGTTTTGTTCATTGCTGTATCCCTAGTGTCTAGAACACTACCCGGCACATAGTAGATGTTCAATGAAAGTTTAAGGAAGAAAAAAGGAAGTGCATTTGTTGGTTAGTTAGGTTAGGTCAAGCCTCGTAGGGGAAATTGTATAATCCCTTTTTGGAAATTTTCTCCTCCAACCATTTGTTTATCTCTCTCTAGCTCTTTTCAACCTCCCCCATCTTCCTAATCTGTTTTCTGTTCATCTCTTGAGTGTACGTTGGGTTGTTGGGGATTTGTACAAGTATGGTTTGATCCCACTGGGTAGTATTTTGACTCTTGTCCAGAAAAGGCAGTAGCCTCGAAAGACGGCGAGAGTTCTAGAAAGTTACCAGTATCAGCAGCTACCCTGGTGCTCTGAACACATGTGTGTTTAATAACCATTACTGATTGAGCCCAAAATGTCACAGCATGGTGTGTTTTCCATGCAGTTGGGCCTCCAAAGACTGTCTCTGTTTCTGTGTTCAGACTGTGTCGGGATGGGTTCCATTTGTTCACTCCACATTCATGAAGTGTCCGCTCTGTGCCAGACCTTGGACAGTAAGCTAGAGGCTCCCCATTCATTTTCCCGTCTCCGTTGGATTTTCAGCAAATGGAACATTTCGGTAGAAAATGGGAAATTATAATCAAAGGAAAGTTCCTAACAATCTTGTGAGACTCATAATGAAAAAATATTTCCCAGATTTAACCGAGAAAGCTACAGTTCCATAAAGTGGCAGTTGAGTTGTCATTTATCTGTTGATTACTTCTTAAAAGGGATTTTTTTTAAAGATTGTTATTCTTAATTGGCTCTTCCTGTATAATCAACTCAGTTATAAGCAAGCATTCCCATTTGCACTATATCTCTACCATAGGGTAGAACACTATGGTTCCTAAAATAGAACACCTGCTTTTTCTAGTCACACAGTTACTGGAAAACCGCCTGCTGGAAAAGGTACATTTACCGTGAATTTCACTATCAGACAAGGAATGAGGCCTGATAAGCTTGCCTGATAAAAAACCTTTGGGTTATCTTACTATCGTCAGTCTACAACAGTGAAATTGAAAAAATATTAGAATAAAAAACTCAATTGTACTTTTATTAAGGTAAAAAAAAAAAAACAACATTGGGCAACATTCACAGCAGAGGGGAAGGATTAGGCTGTGCCTTATCCAAACACTAGTACCTTCAACAAAATTTTTACTCCATTAAGACACACATATCACTATAGGGCAGTTGCAAACCTCCCTCCCCATATTCTCTAGTATCTTTGTTATTTTCCTTTAAAATTTGCACCTGGGAATTAGAGCCCAGTAGTCCTTGGCTTAAGCCCCCTGTACAAAAGGAATCTTTACTTGCAGTTTTTTTTATTTTTTAATTTTATTGGAGTTGATTTACAATATTTTGTTAGTTTCAGGTGTACAGCAAAGTGATTCAGTTATACATATACGTATATTCATCCTTTTTCAGATTCTCTTATATAGGTTATCACAGAATATAGGGTAGAGTTCCCTGTGCTATACAATAGGTCCTTGCTGGTTATTTGTCTTATACAGTGTGGTGTGTGTATGTTAAACCCAAGGAATCTGTTTTTGAAAAAATGCAAATGATATATTTGTCATATTTCTGAAGGAGGAGCTTTAATTATTCATCTTCAAACATTTCTGCCAAGATAAAGGTCATCACATAATGACTGCCCCACCCACTGGCAGGGAAGATAAGAGCAAACCTAAACCCTCGATTCATAGATCATGAGGGATGGAAAGGGTCTCACTCAAAGTTGTTTTCCACATAAGGAAACTGAGGCCCTGGGAAGCGACATGCCAAGGTCACACGTAATGAAGGTCAGAGTTGGGAATCACAGTCCTAAGTCAGGTGCCCTTGCCATTCAATTGCATTGCGCCCTTCACTCGTCTCCTGTGGCTGTCGTAATAAATTACCACTAACTGGTGGCTTAAAAACAACAGAAATTTATGCTCTGAGAATTCTGGGAGCCACAAGTCCAAAATCAAGGTGTCAGCAGAGCCACCCTCCCTCTCAAAGCTGTAGGGGAGGACCTTTCCTTGCTTCTTCATGCAGGCGTTCCTGGGCTATGGCTGCATTACTTTAATCTCTGCCTCTGTCTTCACGTGGCCTTCTCTCCTATTTGTGTCTCTTCTCTAAGTATCTCTTATAAGTACGCAGGTCATGGGATTTAGAGCCCACTCGGATAATCCAAAATAACCTCATCTCGAGATCTTTTAATTATATCTGCAAAGACTCCTTTTACAAATAAGATCACATTCACAGGCTCCAGGAGTGAAGAGATGGACATATATTGGGGCGGGGGGCAGGGGTTTCCATTCAACCCACTACACACCCTCTTTTATCTAAAGTAATAACCACCATTATATCAATTTTTAAAAATGCTTAGTGCTTTGAAATGGTTTGTAGTATCTTTTTCTCTCCTTCCATTTACAAGTCTTTTTGGAGTCAGACTTGGGTATTTGAATTGAATTCTTGCTCTGTTGTTCACTAACAATGAGACCTTAAGTGAGTTCCTGTCCTTCTAAGCTTCAGTTTCCTCAGCTCTATAATGAGAACAGTAATTTCCACTTCATAGAGCACTTGTGAAAATCAATATGATAATGCGTGTAAAGCTCTTAACAGAATGTCTAGTGAGAGCCCATGCTCAGGAAGTGCCAGCTGATTTTAAGTTAGAATAATATTCACCGTGACCAATCTGTTCTTTACAAAGTGTATGTGTTTGAGATCTACTGGGGGACACACTTCCCCTACCAGAAACTTTTCTGGCACCAACACGTGAGCACAAGCTCATTCCTGAGTGTGACACGTGAGTGTGCGGCCTGCTCAGCTGAGGGGGGGAGCATTCTCTGGATTCTCTAAATTGTTGCCGTCCCAGCCCACACCGTGGACCTTTGGATCTTCAGCAGAAGACAGAAAAAGGAGAAATTCTGGTACCAGAAAGGAGACAAGATTATTCCAGCAACCATGGGACTAGTCCCTTCAGATCTGACCGGCCTGGGGCAGCGCAGCTCAGGGTTAGTGAAAGTGTGGTTGTGTTTGGGTTTGTGGGGAGTGGGGTGGCTGGCAAGCCCGAGAGGGCTGCGAAATCTGGGTCAGGCACCCAGTTAGTTATACAACCTCCTGGGTCCAGAATTTTGTCCTGAAACAAAGAACCAGAACAGCCAAGCATTGAACCAAAAACCAAAAAAAAAGAAAAAAAAAAAAGTGTTTCCCATGGATGTTTGTTTAGTGTACTTTTTCAAACAAATAAAGGGTAGCAAGAAGCTATACTGTAGTTACACAGTGACAGTGGCCTGCCAGCCACACCCCAAACATTTTGCAGTTATTATCAGCTCATTCCTTAGTGTAATCTCCCTCTGAGGAAATTAGGTACCAAAAAATTCTCTTCCCCACCCTCTTCACACAGGATGCCATGACCCCATGCACATACCATTTTGTTTGGGGGAGGGAGATAAAAAGTCTGAATTTATTACAGTGATTGCTTCCAGTGGATAATCAATCCAGAACTGGATACAGTGACCCTGTGTGCATGCCATGTCTTATGAGAAGCAGTCCTTTTAGAATAGCAAAAATAAAATACCAATTTGGAACCACCAACACCCCTCCCCACAAGAGACCTAAATGCAAAGTCATTCTGAATTCATTGCAACTATTTGCATTAATATCACTAATCCAATGATGAGCAGCCCTGGCTGACACAGGCATGGGATCCTGTGCAGAGTGCCCAGAAGTCTAGTCGGCTGCCAGGCATGGGTGATGCAAGGGCAGGTTTTCTGTACCAATTCATGTCTCTGCATGATAGTATGTGCAGATGTTCTTTCTTGTTGTTTTCCTAAGTCTCTGGTTATAACTGTAATTCTTGATATTTTTATTAACCAGTGCCCTATTCTGATGAATGTAAGAATGTCATCAGAGCTTCTGTTACGCCCTCCCAGGGGCATGCCTCCCATTCCAGAATGAGCATCACTGGGTTTTGAACACTAAGGCAACAAAGCCAAGGTCATGGCTCAAGCACTATGCAAGCTAGTTGTCTTCCCTGTGCTCCATATGTGCACATGGAACTCCAAAACCTGCCCTGGGTGCTCCCAAATGGATGCCTTATGTCAGAAGCCCAGACAAGGAAGAAATGGATAGGGGTAACTTAATCACCTTTAAAGGCTGTGGTGGAGACTCAAATTGCACTTTGTGTATTGTATATGCATATAATTATACAATTATGATCCAGAATGGAAAAGCAAATTCATTTGAGGACTATCTGGATATCATTCTATAGGTCAATATAGTTATTCATTCAACAAGCTTATTTGATTACCTATTCTATGTCAGGTTCCATATTCGGTGCTTAGACTCTATGATATATAAGACACAGCATGAGCCTTCAATGAAATAATTATAAAGAGGCAAGGTGGGAGTAGGGAGAGAGAGAATTGGCCCTCTCTGAGCAGATCAGAAAAGACTTCTGGAGGGAGAGCCTCTAAGTGGGAATTTAGAGATGAACATGAGTGTGTCAGGCTCAGTGGAGATAGGCAGGCAGATGGAAACTACCTGAGCCAAGGCATGGAGGCATGAAGTGCAGGGTGAGTTTAAAGAACAGTGAGTAGCTAGCTATGAGTGGAGTACACATTCTGCAGGAGATCACGTCAGGAAAGTAGAGAGATGGATGACTCAGTGTATACAGGTTTGGTTATTATTCATTTACTGAACAAATATTTATTGAGCCCTTACTAAACACAGGGATTTAGACCAGGAGGTAGGAACTTAGGATAAAAGGAGAGGAGGTAAGACATGAATCTGCAAAACTACCTTATAAAGTAAGATACTTTCCTCGAGGGAGGGCAACATCAGAAGAGTCTTTTATTCATTCGTGTTCATCAGTAACAATGGATTGAGTACTAAATGGGCACCCACCAACACAAATTATAAGACATGCTTCTTGCAAGGAAGGAGGTAGCAGTCTAGTGGAATAAACAGACACATAAATAGAACATGATATTATAATATATTCAACAACCAACATAATCACATTTATTGACAGCTTACTAAATTCCAGACATGGATCTAAGCGCTTTATGTTGATCAGCTGATCCTCACACAAGAAGTAGGTATGATTTTTCTTTTTTTACAACTTTATTGGTGTATAATTGCTTCACAATGGTGTATTAGTTTCTGCTTGATAACAAACTGAATCAGTTATACATATACATATGCTCCCATATCCCTTCCCTCTTGCGTCTCCCTCCCTCCCACCCTCCCTATCCCACCCATCCAGGCGGTCACAAAGCACCGAGCTGATCTCCCTGTGCTCTGCGGCTGCTTCCCACTAGCTATCTACCTTACATTTGGTAGTGTATATATGTCCATGCCTCTCTCTCGCTTTGTCACAGCTTACCCTTCCCCCTCCCCATATCCTCAAGTCCATTCTCAAGTAGGTCTGTGTCTTTAATCCTGTTTTACCCCTAGGTTCTTCATGACATGTTTTTTTTTTTTCTTAAATTCCATATATATGTGTTAGCATACGCTATTTGTCTTTCTCTTTCTGACTTACTTCACTCTGTATGACAGACTCTAGGTCTATCCACCTCATTACAAATAGCTCAATTTCATTTCTTTTTATGGCTGAGTAATATTCCATTGTATATATGTGCCACATCTTCTTTATCCATTCATCTGATGATGGACACTTAGGTTGTTTCCATCTCTGGGCTATGGTAAATAGAGCTGCAATGAACATTCTGGTACATGACTCTTTTTGAATTATGGTTTTCTCAGGGTATATGCCCAGTAGTGGGATTGCTGGGTCGTATGGTAGTTCTATTTGTAGTTTTTTAAGGAACCTCCATACTGTTTTCCATAGTGGCTGTACCAATTCACATTTCCACCAGCAGTGCAAGAGTGTTCCCTTTTCTCCACACCCTCTCCAGCATTTACTGTTTCTAGATTTTTTGATGATGGCCATTCTGACTGGTGTGAGATGATATCTCATTGTAGTTTTGATTTGCATTTCTCTAATGATTAATGATGTTGAGCATTCTTTCATGTGTTTGTTGGCAGTCCGTATATCTTCTTTGGAGAAATGTCTATTTAGGTCTTCTGCCCATTTTTGGATTGGGTTGTTTGTTTTTTTGTTACTGAGCTGCATGAGCTGCTTATAAATTTTGGAGATTAATCCTTTGTCAGTTGCTTCATTTGCAAGTATTTTCTCCCATTCTGAGGGTTGTCTTTTGGTCTTGTTTATGGTTTCCTTTGCTGTGCAAAAGCTTTGAAGTTTCATTAGGTCCCATGTGTTTATTTTTGTTTTTATTTCCATTTCTCTAGGAGGTGGGTCCAAAAGGGTCTTGGTGTGATTTATGTCATAGAGTGTTCTGCCTAAATTTTCCTCTAAGAGTTTGATAGTGTCTGGCCTTACATTTAGGTCTTTAATCCATTTTGAGCTTCTTTTTGTGTATGGTGTTAGGGAGTGCTCTAATATCATATTTTTACATGTACCTGTCCAGTTTTCCCAGCACCACTTATTGAAGAGGCTGTCCTTTCTCCACTGTACATTCCTGCCTCCTTTATCAAAGATAAGGTGACCATATGTCCGTGGGTTTATCTCTGGGCTTTCTATCTTGTTCCATTGATCTATCTTTCTGTTTTTGTGCCAGTACCACACTGTCTTGATTACTGTAGCTTTATAGTATAGTCTGAAGTCAGGGAGCCTGATTCCTCCAGCTCCGTTTTTCGTTCTCAAGATTGCTTTGGCTATTCGGGGTCTTTTGTGTTTCCATACAAATTGTGAAATTTTTTGTTCTAGTTCTGTGAAAAATGCCAGTGGTAGTTTGATAGGGATTGCATTGAATCTGTAGATTGCTTTGGGTAGTAGAGTCATTTTCACAACATTGATTCTTCCAATCCAGGAACATGGTATATCTCTCCATCTGTTTGTATCATCTTTAATTTCTTTCATCAGTGTCTTATAATTTTCTGCATACAGGTCTTTTATCTCCTTAGGTAGGTTTATTCCTAGATATTTTATTCTTTTTGTTGCAATGGTAAATGGGAGTGTTTTCTTGATTTCACTTTCAGATTTTTCATCATTAGTGTACAGGAATGCCAGAGATTTCTGTGCATTAATTTTGTATCCTGCTACTTTACCAAATTCATTGATTAGCTCTAGTAGTTTTCTGGTAGCATCTTTAGGATTCTCTATGTATAGTATCATGTCATCTGCAAACAGTGACAGCTTTACTTCTTCTTTTCTGATTTGGATTCCTTTTATTTCCTTTTCTTCTCTGATTGCTGTGGCTAAAACTTCCAAAACTATGTTGAATAAGAGTGGTGGGAGTGGGCAGCCTTGTCTTGTTCCTGATCTTAGTGGAAATGGTTTCAGTTTTTCACCACTGAGGACGATGTTGGCTATGGGTTTGTCATATATGACCTTTATTATGTTAAGGAAAGTTCCCTCTTTGCCTACTTTCTGCAGGGTTTTTATCATAAATGGGTGTTGAATTTTGTCGAAAGCTTTTTCTGCATCTATTGAGATGATCATATGGTTTTTCTCCTTCAATTTGTTAATATGGTGTATCACGTTGATTGATTTGCGTATATTGAAGAATCCTTGCATTCCTGGAATAAACCCCACTTGATCATGGTATATGATCCTTTTAATGTGCTGTTGGATTCTGTTTGCTAGTATTTTGTTGAGGATTTTTGCATCTATGTTCATCAGTGATATTGGCCTGTAGTTTTCTTTCTTTGTGACGTCTTTGTCTGGTTTTGGTATCAGGGTGATGGTGGCCTCGTAGAATGAGTTTGGGAGTGTTCCTCCCTCTGCTATATTTTGGAAGAGTTTGAGAAGGATAGGTGTTAGCTCTTCTCTAAATCTTTGATAGAATTCACCTGTGAAGCCATCTGGTCCTGGGCTTTTGTTTGTTGGAAGATGTTTAATCACAGTTTCAATGTCAGTGCTTGTGATTGGTCTGTTGATATTTTCTATTTCTTCCTGATTCAGTCTTGGCAGCTTGTGCATTTCTAAGAATTTGTCCATTTCTTCCAGGTTGTTCATTTTATTGGCATAGAGTTGCTTGTAGTAATCTCTCATGATCTTTTGTATTTCTGCAGTGTCAGTTGTTACTTCTCCTTTTTCATTTCTAATTCTATTGATTTGAGTCGTCTCCCTTTTTAGTAGGTATGATTATTGTCTACATTTCACAGATGGCAGTCAGGGCCAGAGAGGTTACTTGCTCAATCAAGGTCACACAGCTAAGATTAAAATCGGGCAATTTGACTCCACATTCTTAACCACTGCTCCAGAGAACTGTAGAAGCATGGAAGAGAAACATATAAACCAGCCTAGAGGAGGCCGGGGAAGACTAATTCTTCTACACTCCACCATTCGTTATGTCCTCTCTGAGGTCCCCAGGGAATATAAAGATAGCTTATAGACTCATGCCAAATTCATAATAGTTATCAGATTGTGTACCGTCTAGAGTTGAAGCTCAGAAGAGTAAACTTCTTTCCCCAAAGTCTACCTAGCTTACATTTCTCATTCAAATTACTGTACTGTTCCCAATCCCCTCTATCCCCATAAACACCAAATCTCATTGTATGCTTCCAGGGTCTTTATCAAGAGAAGTATAAAGTTCACAGGGAAGCTTCTAATATTTCTTTTCAGGGGACTTCTTGGGGCTCCCAAGAAGAAGTTTATATTATCTAATACCTTTTGCATAGCACTGTGAAAATTCCTGGCTGGATTTGTATACTGTTAATTCATTATGTATGAGTTCCAATGTCCTGTTTGCAAAATGAAGAAACTAGAATTGTATATCTCATTCAAATTACTGTAACTTTTCCAACTCCCACCTAATTCAGCCCCCTCTATCCTCATAACCACCATGGACATCGGGTTGGCAAATAACAAGAAAGGGAGAGTTGTGAGTAGTTGTCACTCTAATGATTTTGTTACAAACCTCATCATACATAGATGGTGAAAAAGTCAAATAAGAGTGCAGAATGCTGAAAGATGACATTCTTGGAGAAGGAAGTCCAGGATGAGGAGATATGCGGCAGTTAAGACAGCATTTGTCTGCATGTAACAACCAAACTAGAACAACCTAAGCAAATAAAAAATGTTTCTCTTATAACATAACCAGAGCCCAGGCCAGGACAGATGTCGGCATCCTGCCAGGCTTCTGTTTTCCTGTTCTGTTATCTTTGCAAGGTCACAGGTATACTTTCAGGTATCAAGCCGTATTCATGACAACAAGAAGGACAAAGGGCAAAAGGTAAAAGGAAGAAGCTAGCCACCTCTGTCCCCTTCGAAAATTTTTTCCCAGAAGCCACACCCTGCAACTTGCATTTAAATCTTGTTGGCCAGATTGCGGCAGGGCAGTCAGGGCTTGTCCGTGCATTAACTTGGCACATGCCACCCCCAACAAAGCAGGGTTTTGATAATAATAAAAGTGGAGAGCATGCATGCTGGCTGGGCAGCTAGCAGTGCCTGCGACATTACTCTAAAATTCTCCAATAAAAAAAAAAAGAAGAGAGAAAGGCCAGTCAAAACAGATTTTAAAATGCCAGGAAATGCAGCTAATTGAATAAATCTGAGCCTGATTTTATCTAAGTAATTCCTGTAAAGTTACTTAGATAATCCATGGCCCTAAATCTCATGGGATGAATAGGAGTTAGACAGGTTCAGAGAGGGCAGAGCATTCCCAGCTAAGTCACTGACGTGTGAAACATTTTGTGTGGAAAATTACAATCCATTCCCTGTTTCCAGAGAATAAATTGCAAAGTAAAGAATATTAGGAAGGTAACTGGGCCAGATTAGGGAAGGCTTCTGTGGTTGCTTTAAAAATGTGTTTATCTGAAGCCAGGAGGGACTAAGTCAGACTTACAAAATTCCTTTGTATGTAAAGTAACCTGTATGCTAAGCTATTTGTTGATGAAAAGAGAATTTAGAGGTTACATTGGTCAGTAAATAGAAGGAATTGCATCTCTCATTCTCAAAATAGACTAAAGGAATATCTGAACAGCTATTAGGGGCAAGCTCTGAAAATCCTTACAATTCAATGCAATCATTCCTCACCCATTTTGTTCCTTAGTGATCACAGAGCAAATGCCCAGTGGCTTTGGAGCTACTCCCCACTGTGTCTGATGTCAAGCATTTATTTTCTGAACATCCAACAGACAGGAAGTTTCATGAAATACGGTGGAAGAAAGGAGAAGGTAGATAGGCCTGTTTGCTAAGCTTTTCCAACAACAGTCCTCATTTTTCTCTAGGAAAAACAAAAGGGCTGCCTTTAAACAACCAGCCTCCAATATCTAGGGGTGTCATGGCCATGGCCATGCCCATGCATCCTGTTCCCTCTGAGGCCATATTCATAACTGGCAAAGACTCTTGTGTTTAAGGGCTTTCTCCTAGTGTCCTCCTGAGTCAGAACATATCCAGTATGTTTATGTTGACACTTTCAGGCGAGCTATTCTGCTTTGGATTAGTCAAAATCATAAGCAGTCAATAAGGCTCAAAAAGGTGTCAAACATGGGGAGGTGGGTGGGTCATCACAGCCCTCCATGCCTGGAGCCTGGAGTGGCCTCCTGAAAAAGCAGGCATTAATCAGGCTGCCAGCAGTCACTTCCGAGTGCCCGTGCATGGGCACGTAAGCTGTAAGCTCTCTCCTTCCATCTCTTAAACACAGATTCTACGAGCACAGGAGGAGTTCTGTGGTGCTCAACTTATCTGGACTTGAGGTGTTCCCCGGGGACCTTCTGGTGTCAGATGGAACTGCCGATTACCTGTGCCACCCACTTCTGCTGCTGAATTCAGGTCCTGTCCATTCAGCATACTTATATTACATACCTGCTATGGGATGGGTGTTATAATAAGCAAAAGGTATTTTCAGAATATTTAATGACTGATAGAACATGGGCACTGACACATTAGAACAGATGTCTCACCAATTAGGACAAGCATCAGCCATGAGTTACTGGAACCAGCTGAATACCGCTCTTGGTTTTGGGCATTCCACTTACAGAGATGGATAAGGGATGGATAAGGTATAGACCTTTCCTCAAAAGGTCCTCTTGTCAAATAATATACCCCACATCTAGGGCCTGGAACAGGTACACCAGTGACGGTCACCATCCTGGAGCAGAATGCCCTCTCTGGGCTGGTGGGCAGCGTCGCTGTCATTGTTGTAATGCCACCCCCCACCCTGTTCTGGCCTTCAACCTCACACTGGTATCTTCTAACCACGGTGGTACCGTGTGGAGGCAGCGGGCCCAGTGACAGCAGATTACTGTTAGAGCAGATTAGAGAGAGGCGGGCTTAGGGATAAATCTGCATTTTGAACTCAGTTGTGAAAGAAAAGAACAATTGTGGTGTTCAGGACACATTCCCATGATTCTGATGGTAGCCTTTGAGAGCTAAAAGGAGACTTCAAGATCATCATCCATCCTGGTAGTTTCTAAACTGGTTTTGTTCTTAGCAGAGCTCTTTTTACAAAAGAATCCTTACTTGGAAATCCAGTCTATAAAACAGATCCAGGTGCAGTTGTAGTGCTTGAAAATGAGGCAGGTCCCAAAGACTCACCTCCAGGGCATCCCTAGAAGCCCAGGATAGCCTGTGACAACACACATGGAAAACCACCACGCTCTTTCCTCATTCACGTATGTGCCAAGTGAGACCCAGAAAGGAGAAGTGGCCTAGCCATGGTGCCAGCTGGTTTGTGTCAGAGGGATGGGATCGAGACTCCTGAGTCCTAACCCTGTAAACGCTCCACCAACCTGCATCAACCACCCGTTACACAGGCAGCTGTGAATAAAGCATAACTAACATTTGTATAGCTCTTCACTCTTTATAGAGCCCTTTCACATCTGCTGTCCTATGTGACACAACAATCCAAATGCCCAAATGAATGAACCAAGAGGGAATTAAGTGATCTACTCAAGGACAGGCCCCTAGAAATTAGAGCTAGTTCTAAACACAGCATAACCTTAAGAGGTTAGTACATGTTCTGTGATGCTTTGCAAATGCTCTAAACTGGTTAAAAACTAAAGCAGTACTTCTCAAATACTGGTCCCAGACTAACAGCTTCAGCATTGCCTGGGAAATTCTGGGGTCCCATGCCACACCTTCTGAATTAGAAACTCTGGGGGTGGGGCCCAGCAATATGTTTTTTAATAAGCCCCCCCCCAGGTGATTCTGATACCAGCTAAAGTTTGAGAACCAGCATGCTAAGGAACAAGGTCATAATTGCTGCATGGTGTTCTTTGTTAAGTTCTCTGCTAGGCATGTGTGCCTGGCATCACAGTAGATACCACGGAATAAAAGATATGCAACATTCTTCACCATATCCCTCCATGCCCTCTTCTCTAGGAGGTTAGAATAGAGTTCTCATGTCCCCATCATGGTCTAATGCAGTGCTTCTCAAGCTCTGATGTGCATATGAGTCACCTAGAGATATTGTTGAAATATAGATTCTGATTCAGCAAAACTTAATATTTAATAAAGATAATAAAAGATTAGGGATTCAATAGAGACACATTTAAATTTTCTTCTGAATACTTGTGAAGATTTCCCAAGGCCCTAAAATTACCCCTAAAGTTAGAAAAGCAGAGGAGAGAAATTTGCTAAGAGACCCCAATTATTGCAGTTCAAATTGTAAATAATAATATACCACCAGGCATTTGAAGCCTAAGAGAGGTGAAGCAGATTTGTCTCTGAGGGAGGTTTGTCTCTAATCTCCCCTTTACAAAGGTCAAAAAGGTGGTTAGAATGAGCAGGATAATCGGTTGGATTCCAGGGTTCCAATGAGAAAAGTCCCTCAAGCACACTGATTTTTAGTAAATGCTGCTCAGGTAATTGCTTTCATCTGATGGAAGTATTATGCAGTCTCCTGATAAACTAGTAGAAACAGATGAACCTTTAAAACATCCATTTTGTGTACTGAGTTATTAGAACATCTCACCAAAACCTAAGAGATGATTCCCACGTTTTTCTGGGTAGCATTAGAGATTGATGCAAATGACATAAAAATCAAGAATCCACAATCTAATCTCTTTACTTCCTGATCATCAAAAGAATGTGTGAAAAATGACTTCCTTTTCAATTTAAAGCAACTCCTAAGGAGTTTGTGGATGGTGGCCAATAGAGATAATAAGCCCCCAACCTAAAGATTGGTGACATGGGTTGATGTGCCCCTATTTCAGGAATCTACACTCAACCACACCTGGGAGTTATCAGGCCGATGCAGTCTCTGACTCTCAAGTTTGGTCAGGCTATTGAAGTTGCATATGCTGGGGTGGATTCCAGTATAAAAATAAAGTCCTTTCAGCCCTAAAGTCCTGTGACTCTGTCTTAAAATAATACTCAACATTTTATCGCATTTTATAGATTTCTCCTTGAATGATGGGGGGAAAAGGAGGCTGAAACAGGACAATATCACCATAAGGTAGTAATAGTACACCAGCCTTTCAGTTGGAACATCGCTTCGTTTACTCATCTGCATAAATATAAATATTCATCCTGTGCATTCTCAAGAGAAGGAGAATTAAAGCAGGACAAATTCTGTTTGGCTCATTTGAAAAGCAGGTTTTGTAAGGCACTCCATTGATCTGTCAGTAGTTACTCAAAGTACTAATATATCTTCTTTAATTTCACCCACCAGGATCCAAAAAGCCAAGATGGCCTTTCTCCAGGAGAGGAGTGGTGAGTGTTGTGCATTGTCATTTTTGTTTTAATTAAGCCTCCAGTAGCTAGGAAAGTAAGCAATGGCTAAAGAGCCTCTTCATCCTACTTTATCTTTTCATGACAGCAGATGGCACGTGAAGTTTAAATTGTATCATCACATTCATAGTAGTGGATACAGAACTTGCCAAATGATGCCACTTTGTGCAGTGATACCGTGCTAATTGCCAGTGGTTAATGAGCTCTGCAAGAAAACAAAGCAATCCTAATATTGCAGTGCCTTACAGCTCCAAATTTATAACTTGACACAGTGTAGGAAACAGCTCACTCGATGAAGAAAACTTGCACAAGCGTATGCCCCAGTTTGCAGCCTGTGCCCAGTATACTGGGAACGTTGAAAAATTAATGAGATATTACAGAAACAGATTCCACAAATACACTTCTATTTCTGGGAAAGCCAGTTGGATTAGACCTAGCGGGTTTTCTTTAAATTCATTCTTGCACCCTCAATTATTGAAGAGTTATAAATTGAAATCAGTAGTGCCTGGTTCTTTCCTGCCTAGGTCAGGAGTTAGCCACAGTGAAGCCTTTCTCGCAAGCATGCTGGGGGCAGAGGGAAGGAGTGTTCCTCGCCTCTGGAGTGGGGAGGAAGGAGAAGGACTGACTGTGTTCTCCCCACGGTACCTACACACCACAGCCAGCAGCACCAGGAGGGCCTTATGAATAGTTACTGCACTTCTTTCTGTTAAAAATCTGCCCACATGGCCTCTGCAGTTGGCCACCAGTTATCGACATCTACCTTGGAGGTTCTGTGGATGCACATACATTGATACTTAACTACCATAGCTAAATTAAAAGTCCTCTGAGGTTTCAATCCCAGCTGCTCCATGTACTGCCCTGTGACCTTGGCGAAATGAATCCATGTCTCTCAGCTTCAAGTCCTTCCCTGTAAAAAGTAGGTGGTAATAGTGGCAGCCTCTTAGGATGGTTGTGACAAGTGAGTCAAATAATGTGTGTGAAGCTCACCCCGGAGCTGGCGCCTGAGACAGTTGTTACTGGCCATATTATTGTTAGTGTTGTTCATAACCAAGGCTTGAAAAACTGTGTGTTCCCATAATCAAGTATAGGAGTGACTTTCACATTATTTTTTCAAGGGTAAAAAAATTGTGTGAGTGTCTTACTCCCCTTGGGCTGCTGTAAAATACCACAGACTAGGTGGCTGAAACAACCAGTATTATTTCTCACATATCTGGAGGTTGGGAAGTCCAGGATTGGGGTGCCAGCATGGTCGGGTTTTGGTGAGAGCTCTTTTTCTGGCTTACCGATGGCCATCTTCTCTCTGCGTCCTCACGTGGTGTAGAGAGAGCTCTGGTGTCTCTTCCTCATCTTATAAGGGTACTAATCTCATTGTGAGGGCCCCACCCTCATGACCTCATCTACATGTAATTACTTTCCAGTGGTTTCACCTCCCAAATACCATTGTGGGGTTAGGGCTTTAACATATGGATTTGGGGGGGGGCGGAAAGAAACATTCAGTCCATAGGGACACAGTTGAAACATTACAAGTTTCAAATCATAAACTGTTAGTAAAACTATGATACCATTGTCATCAGAGCTGTTGCTCACCAGTCTTTCTCATTTTGCCCCTCTTTAGGGACATGATTTGACTGTTTTCCTGGCAGGTCTGAGACAGGGCCTGTGGTGCAGCCTCTCCGGGGATCGATCCTTCCTTCCTTCCTTCCTTCCTTCCTTCCTTCCTTCCTTCCTCCCTCCCTCCCTCCCTCCCTTATTTAATATCTTTATTGGAGTATAATTGCTGTACAATGTTGTGTTACTTTCTGCTGTACAACAAAGTAAATCAGCTATACATATATCCCCATATCCCCTCCCTCTTGTGTCTCCCTCCCACCCTCCCTATCCCACCCCTCTAGGTGGTCACAAAGCACCGAGGTGATCTCCCTGTGCTATGCAGCTGCTTCCCACTAGCCATCCGTTTTACATTTGGTAGTGTATATATATCAGTGCTACTGTCTCACTTTGTCCCAGCTTCCCCATCCCCGCTGTGTCCTCAAGTCTGTTCTCCACGTCTGCGTCTTTATTCCTGCCCTGCCACTAGGTTCATCAGTACCGTTTTCTTAGATTCCATATATGTGCCTTAGCATCTGGTATTTGTTTTTCTCTTTCTGACTTACTTCACTCCGTATGACAGACTCTAGGTCCATCCACCTCATTACAAATAACTCAGTTTCATTCCTTTTTATGACTGAGTAATACTCCATTATATATATGTGCCACATTCATCTGTTGATGGACACTTAGGTTGCTTCCATGTCCTGGCTATTGTAAATAGAGCTGCAATGAACATTTTGGCACATGACTGTTTTTGAATTATGTTTTTCTCAGGGTATGTGCCCAGTAGTGGGATTGCTGGGTTATATGGTAGTTCTATTTTTAGTTTTTTAAGGAACCTCCATACTGTTCTCCATAGTGGCTGTATCAATTTACATTCCCACCAACAGTGCAGGAAGGTTCCCTTTTCTCCACACCCTCTCCAGCATTTATTGTTTGTAGATTTTTGATGATGGCCATTCTGACTGGTGTGAGATGATATCTCATTGTAGTTTTGATTTGTATTTCTCTAATGATTAATGATGTTGAGCATTCTTTCATGTGTTTGTTGGTAATCTGTATATCTTCTTTGGAGAAATGTCTGTTTAGGTGTTCTGCCCATTTTTGGATTGGGTTGTTTGTTTTTTTGATATTGAGCTGCATGAGCTGCTTGTATATTTTTCCTTCCTCGTTTAAATGAAAGTAGGGTCAGTTGTCAATCGGGTCTAGGGTCTCAGGAGAAGGGGCATCTCCCACCAGCTTGCCAATTCAAGGTCAACCACTACAGAGTCCATATATTCTCATACAGTCAGCCCTCTGTGTCTGTACATCCTGCATCCTTGAATTCAACCAACTACAAATGAAAAATATCTGAAAAAAATTCCAGAAATTTCCAAAAAGCAAAACTTGAATTTGCCATCCACCAGCAACAATTTACACAGAATTTACATTGCATTATGTATTACAAGTAATCTAAAGATGATTTAAACTATATGGGAGGATGTGTGTGGATTATATGCAAATCCATTTTATAAATTGGACTTTAGCATCTGAGGATTTTGGTATCCGAAGAGGTCCTGGAACCAATCCCGCTAGGATACTGAGGGACGACTGTATATCCATTTTACTCCAGTTCCATGTCACCAGTGCCTACTACAAATTTCCATTCCACACTCCTCTTAGTTATTAAATTTGAGGCCCCAGAGTTAACCTTGGCTTCTTTTCTTTATCCTCCATATCCTCTCAGATACCCTTCACATCTTCTCATTGCGTCTCCTAGCCAATGCCACCATAGTGGAAGCAGCACAGGTTCCAACAAAGGGTCTGTAACTCTGATGAGTTAATGTTTCCTCCAAGAGGACTGTCCCCTCCCTTCTCACTAGCATATCCACCAAGAACATCGGCTTAGGAGGTTGTTCAGACCCTTGGAAAGGGTGATTGTCCTTCAAGACAGAGGGCTGGCGCCTCCTTTCCCGCAGCTCCAGTGCCTCTTCCATTGCCTCAGATTCTTTATTTTCCGGCTGGCTGCTGCTTTTTAATTTCCACAACATGCAGTCACTGTGGTTTCAGACATCAACAAAAGGCATACATCCCAGCTGCTGTGTAGGAGGTCCCCAACCAGCTCCAGGATTTCTTTGCTACTGCGAAGCCTATAAGTCTCTAGTAAGTTTCTTCTTTCAGTGCCGTAACCCTAGCAGAGAAGTCAGCCACAGCCCTTTAGCACTTTCTGAACCGATTGCGGGGTCTCCTTTCAGGCACACAGGGAGCTGCCTCCCCACAACAGATAAGCTGTGCCTTCTCTGGCTCCTTAACCTAAAGTCGGGAAAACGCCCACCAAACTGCTTAGATCCATGCCAGCGTCATGTGCCCTGAGGCAGTAGAACAAGTTGAAAAATGATTTGTGCTAAATATTCATTTGAAATGCAGCCAAGTTGACTTTAGAAAGCCTCACACTTCGTTATTTGATAGCTTCTTCCTGGTTTAGTTGGTAAAATGAGCTCTTTAAGCAGGTAATTCATGACGTTGCACCAGGATATTGAATGAGTCAGAAAAAATTGAAAGGTCACGATAAAGTTTAGAAGCAAGTTACAAAAGGATGTATAAATATGACACCAGTAAAAATTAATTATAAATAAAATCAGAAAAAGGTTTTCAGTAGTTACCCCGCGGGGAGGAAGGGGCAGTGGAGATTACAGGTAACTTTGTGTAACTTTTTTTCTTTGTGGTTTTGTTTCTCAAATTTTCTATAATAATCATATATTACCTTTGTAATCCAATTTTTTTTTTTTTTTTTTTTTTTTTTTTTTTGCGGTATGCGGGCCTCTCGCTGTTGTGGCCTCTCCCGTTGTGGAGCACAGGCTCCAGACGCACAGGCTCAGCAGCTATGGCTCACGGGCCCAGCCGCTCCGTGGCATGTGGGATCCTCCCGGACCAGGGCACGAACCCGTGCCCCCTGCATTGGCAGGTAGACTCTCAACCACTGCGCCACCAGGGAAGCCCTGTAATCCAATTTTTTAACTAATATTATTTAAAATAAAAATTATAACAAAAATGAGTCAGAGGTTCCATCCTAAGGAAACTAGAGTTTGTAGCATATCCTTGTATTCTCCAGCTGTGAATTATCATGTTAAGAAGTTGCTTTAACACTCTGGGCTTTATTTAGTCATCTACTAAGTGAGGGGTTGAACTAAGACATCCAAGTCCCCTTCTCATGGTAAACTTCTATGATCCAACATTTGGAAAAGTTAGAATATGAGGACTTTAGGACCACAAGGTATGTGCTAGACTGAAATCCATCTATTTGCTATAGGAGTGTTCTGAGCTCTGTCTTTTTTTTTTTTTTCTATTAGTAAAATGAGAGGTTTGCATCAGACATCCTCACCAGCCTCTCTCCTCCATGTCTGACATTCTGAGGTCCTGTGGGTCAGACTGTGGCTCAGAAATGGTGTTTCACCTGTTAGTGACTCATAGACAAAATGTGCAGTCTGTTCTCATGCATGTTGGACAATGAACCAAAGATGCCGAGGCTACCAAAGGTGTGTTGTTAAAAGATTGAAAATTCTGTTTCTAACAATCTTTAAGCAGGGCAAAGACAAACACAAGCACGTGTCTGATCTGAAAGACTGCCTCTCCTCTTTGAAGATTACAGACTTGAGGGACTATGAGTTCCACAGACTGAAGGTATCTCATGCATTGTTTTCTGTGTGGCATAGTTTTTTTGTGTGTTTTAGCCACTATTTTAAGTTGTCAGATTATTGGCTTGTTCATAATAACAGCAAAATGCAGGAGAGAAGCCCAGACCTGGGCAGACCGAGGTCTGCTCTCTCTAAAGCAGGGGTCACCAACCCTACCAGTCAGAGGCCCGTTAGGAACAGGGCCACACAGCAGGCGGTGAGCAGCGGGCGAGTGAACGAAGCTTCATTTGCCACTCCCCATCGCTCGCATTACCTCCTGAACCGTCCCCCTGCCCTGCCGTCCGTGGAAAAATTGTCTTCCACGAAATCAGTCCCTGGTGCCAGAAAGGTTGGGGACCGCTGCTCTAAAGCACACTGGAACCTCAGGAAAGTCATTTTACCTTAAGTAAGGTAATGGACGTGAGACCACTTTGTAGACCATGAAGCCCGGTACAAATGTTAATAGTTGTTACAACCATTCCCCTCTCTGGGCCTTAGTTTCCTCATTTACAAAACAAGTTGGTTTTGATAAGACAATTTCTGAAGGTCTCTTAAAAACTTTAAGTCTCTTATTTCATCCTTCTTCAGTAATTAATTTCAACAAGTTTTACCAGTGGAACGTGGATCAGACTTCCCAGTTCCGGGTTTGGGGTTCTTTTGGTGGGTTGTTTTTTTTTTTTTTTTTTTTTTTTGCAAAAAACTGTAAAGGACTTATGAAATTCTCAAGCATAGTTCAAAACGACATCAATTTGAATTCGTTTTCATTTTAAACTAAAAATAGCATGTCCATCCCATGCGTGGGAGGAATTGGTATCCCAAAGCCATGCAGAGAGAACTGTGGTTTGGATAACTCTACCCAGAGGGTTGCCTGGGACTTGCAGTGAGAAATCATGATTTGAGGGATTGCTTGTTCCTGCTGTACTGCAAGTCAAATGAAGGGTGAACAGGTCAACCCATCGAAATGTTTTGTTCTCTCTTTTCTCCCACGTACAGGATAAGACCTGGAATGAAGTCGTGGAAACACATCAAAAACTTCCTACTAATCAACTAGACTTGAGAAAGCAGCAAGAGGCTGTGTGGGAACTCTTCACGAGTGAATGCACTTATTTCTTGGACCATTTATTAGTTCTTAAGATGGTAATGCTGGCTTTAATTTTTGTAGTAGATGGAAAACACTGGTTCTTTAGGGACTTGTTTCTTTCTTCCATGCTGAAGGAAGGAAGGAAGTATGGGGGGGGCTCCCCTCTTTCAGAGGATCTTAAGGAAATTTTGTTTGTTTATTTTTGGTTATCTGCAACTTGGTTTCTCTTCATTCTTTTCTTAAACATAGCCTCTTAGGATTGGGTGAGACCTTCCAGCTCCCCATGTGATGTCTGAATCTCTTCTGCCTGATTCTCACCCTGTGCTTACATACTCCTCAAGTCAGGGAGCTCACAGCCACCCTCAAGGCAGCCATCCCACCTTCGTTCAGCTTCCTCTTTTGGCTCTTATACTCCCTTATGAACAGTGGCAGGCAAATGCTTTTTATCAGCTACGGAGCCACAGATTTCCAGGGCAACCATCCACGTGTAACGCGGGGGTGGGTGGGGAGGGGTGGATTATACGGTGTGTTCACGATGTCTGTCATGTAAATGGTGCTCCTGAGGTTGTGCAGTGCAGTAGCCCTGATCTGAGGAGGCTCTGAGCAGAGAATTCCTTATAGAAGAACCACAGGGCAAAGGATGGGAAGGGAGCAAATGCCTTCTAAGACCACAGAGGAGGATGGGCCACATTGCGCCCAGGGTTGCCTCTGCCCATAAGCATTTTTGAATCCTGGCTGCTCCCTTACACAGGAAAAGGCACTGTGTTGGGAGACACGAGTTCAAGTCCTGGATCTGCCTCTGACTTGCCATGTGAACTTAGGAAAGTCTGGTCCTCCATTCCATAAAACAGAAGTTGCCGCATGCTTTCTGTAAATGTCCAGATAGTAAATATTTTAGGCTTTGCCAGCCATGTGGTCTTTATTGCAACTACTCAGCTCCTCCATTGCAGTGCAAAAGAAGCCATAGATAATTTGTAAAGAAATGTGTGTGGCTGTGTTACAGTTACACCTTATTCACAAAAATGGGTAGCAGACCTGATTTATCCCACAGGCTGTCGTTTGACGATTCCTGTTCTAAGCTATTAAAGAGGGATGGCAGTACCATCTCTGACTGTCTTATAACATCTGGTCATTGAGATGATCAGATTAGTTTCCTTTGAAATCTATCAAGTGCTATACAGATGTTCTTTTCAGTAAGTAATATTTATTGTGACAGTCATACTGCTAAGTACTTTAGCAAAATTTAAAGCACAAAGACACTCAGAAAGTTAAAACTTAGAGACTGTATCAGGATACAGAAAACTAGCTTAAGTAAGGATCTTATTGGCCCATGAGACTGTAAAGTCCAGAGTTGAGACAGAATTCAAGGTTGGTTTGATCAAGGGGCTCAAAAGCAAGGACAAAATGTCTTTTCGTCCCTCATCCCTGCCTTCCACAATATCGGTGTCGTCCTGTGGCTGGCTTCTGTTGTAGTCACAGAGTGGCTGCTGTCCTTGAGGCCATGGAGAGAGTGAGAAATAGAAGGGGGAGAGAGAGAATCTCTTCTTAGTGCACTCATAGCCAAAGTCTTGATTGTCATTCTGATTGGACTGGATTAAGTCACATGCCCACTTCCAGATAAGGAAGGAAAGTGCTCATTGGCTTAAGATGATCACATTCAAGGTATGAGGAAGAGTAGATGCTGAGGTGAAAACTGGGATGATATTAGGGAAGGGGTGGCACTGAAGCTGAGTGGTACCCAGTAGATGCTCACTGCAGAGCGCCCCCCCTGTGAACTCTGCTACCTCCCTTGCCCTAACAGACAGTACAGAACTTTCCATCCCGCTATAAGCTACATAAGCTTTTTAAACTAGCATTTTTCTGCTTAAAAGAAAGCCAATTTGAGTTTATTTTCAAGTGCCCCAGTGTATTTAAAGTATATAAGTACCTCTCTTTACACAATCAATATGAATTTCCCAAAGTTGCTTGTAAATTGGAATTTTGTAACTCAGATAATAAAATAAATTCACTGAAAGACTCAATGTTTTTCTTAAATGGCAAAAATTTCTATAAAGAAAATAATCTTATAACACAAAGATGATTTTTTCTAAATTTTCCCAATTTATCTGAACTAATGATTTCTGTTTCTTACAATTACATGTTTTAAATACTTGGCTACTGACATTTCCAGACAACTGATACTTCCTGGACTGGGGGAAACTCTAAGCCAGTGGTTCTCAAAGTGTGATCCGTAGCATCAGAATCACTTGGGAACTTGTTAGAAACCCATATTCTCAGACCCCATCAGATACCTACTGAATCAGAAAGACTTGGGGTGGGTCCCACTAATCTCCAGTTTAACAAGGCCTCTAGATGATTCTGATGCAAGTTCAAGAACCATTTACTGCATTAATTAAGAAATATGGAAATGGGAGTTGGAGAACACTGGTGGTCTAAAGTCCAGTCTTCTCACACCTACAGCTCTTGAAATATTCGGTCCCTTTGAATGCTTCATCATATTTATACAAAGTATTCCTATTTCAATAAATTGATCTCTCTTTAGTTTACAGAATGAGAGGCAGGTATTCTGTGAGGATCGACTTGCTGTAGTTTTTCTCTTGTAGGAAAACATCAAATCAAGTAATGACATAGAGCCTCTCTCAGTGTTTTCATTAATATTTAATGGCTTTATCCAAATCTAAACATCTTACCAGTTATCAGGTATTAACTCATTAGTTCTCTGTTTTTAATTTCCTGAAAGTAAAGGACATTTGGGTCTTTCACAGAGAAAGGGTAAATAAGAACTCAGTATGAATGTTGTTTTGGTCTCAAGGAAGTGCTGTTGGCAAGAAGAGAACCTTGGCAATTTCTTTGGCACTGGGAGCAGAGAAAGCCCATCTGAGCAGATTATGTTCAGCAGGAGTGTTGCTGGGGCTCACACAGCAGCAGCAGCTTCATACAGAAGAGCACATCTCCCGTATGTTCTGTGGGGGCTCAAATGTCATCATTTATGTTGAGCACACCTCTTAACGACTGAAAATACTGATCTCCAAGTTGTTTTGTAAAATTATACTCAGGAGGTTTATGTTTAATGTTCTTGCAAAGGGCAAATATCAAAATTGAAAAACAAAGTAATGTGCTTTTTTTTTTTTTTTTAAGATCTTCATGAATACATTAAAATACCTACAGACTCATGAATATCTCCTGGATGTGGATTTATGGAGACTTCTTGCAAACCTGGAGGAGTTATGTCAGGTGAGCCAAAGTAGGAAGATTCCAGTAGCCATGTGTTAAAATTCACCAGAGGACGATGAAAATTCATGCTTAGTCTATTCTTCTGGCTTGTATTCCATATTGGAACATGGAATATGGTTTCTTCCATAGTTCATCCCCATTTAATCTTATGGTTGGAGTTCAGGTTAATAAGAAGGAAACCTACACATCCATTGATATCTTTCCAATAGATGGCAGTTATTAGTTAGCCTTCAGTAACATTTTTAAAAATTCTTCCATGGCTATTTAAGAAAGTAAACATAGTGCTTACTTCAGCAGGACATGTACTAAAATTGGAGCGATACAAGGATTAGCATGGTTCCTATGCAAGGATGACACAAAAATTTGGGAAATGTTCCATATTTTCTCTAGAATACAAGCTCTGAACACCTTCTAGAATATGCTCAGGAACCCATCGTGTTCACTGCTGTATCCAGAAGACCTTGAACAGGGCCGAGTACATGGGAGGACTCAATAAGTAATGTTGAATACATGAATTTCCTCAATAAATGATGTTAAATACAAAAAAGAATTTCCTAAGATCGCCGTGATCACCATAAATGTCTATTCTCAAATGAATGTTCTTTCTCACATATATTATAAATAAATAATATCTTTCCTCTAAAAAAGGAAGTGAGGTACCAACAAGAACTCATTTATAAGGAAAACTTATAAGAAAATATATATTGGAAAGAAGAGGAAAATAAATCTTTGAATTTTGCCAGGAGATAAATTTGAAATGGAAAACATCTGTGAGAATGACATTTGAAGTTCATCAGATTTTTATTTCTTACCCCTGTAAGTATACCTACTCTTGTTTTCTTTCTCTCTGGCCCTAGACAAGCTTTGGTTTTGTGAACAGTCTTTTCCACATCTTCAAGGACTATGTCGACACTTCTGAGACTTTACCATCGTTGGATTTCATTTCTGTGCTCACAAAGGTAAGATCCTTCTGGGAGATCTCAGCTTCTATGTGATAAATTCACCTACCTCTCAGGATAGTTGTTTATATCTCCTTAATCGTTGTTATTGTTGTTCCTGGGAAGGTTCCACCTGCACCCTCCCACAAGGGAACTATCCCTTTCCCCACCAATCAACATTTTCAGAAGTAACTTGCAGAATCTGTTTCTCCATTGTCATCTCTCCTGTGTGGGTTTTATTAAGACAAAAATCTGCATGCATGGAAAAGCCATTTCCAAGCCTGGTTTTCATATGACTTCAATTTAAAGCTGTATTCATGGCAGTAGTTTGTGTAGGCTAATAACATGGTTCAGTTGTTCTTCTAACAAAAGTGCCAGGCTTTCTGAAAGGAACAAAATAAACCTTCAAATCCATTAACACCCTTAATAAGACTTCTGTGTGTGAAAGGAGGGGAAAAGAGGAAAACTTGTACCCGTGGTCTGATAAATGCTATTTTTTTTCTTAAGTGGGTATTTGAACCTCTTCCCCTACTTTGAGCTTTTTAATTCAGTCCCTATCTATCCTCATTTAGCAAGATTTAATTGTTACAATCTACTTAAAAAAACATAGATTGAGGTTTATTGAGCACTTACTAAGTACTTATGTGTGGGACTGATACCCTGTGCACAGTAATGTGCAGAATTAGACACGCCCCCTGCTTTGGGGGAGTTTTCAGTCTAGTGGGGAAGAAATTAATCCAGTGATGACACTAATGATTATATAATCAAATTGAGATCAATGCTGGGGAAAAAAGGAACATAGATATTATGAAGGAAAACTTCTAGGTTGGGGCAGATGGTGAAGTAGTTACAGATAGGAAATTCTTCCTGGGGCGATGATGCTTGAGGTGAGATATGAAGACGAAGGACAGTTTAAGAAGGCAAAACAAGCAAAAATTAGGTAAAAGTGGGGAGAACTTTCAGTGACCTTCGAAAGCAGATTAGAATAAGAAAAACTTTGAAAAACAAGAGAAAGAATGTAAAGCGTTGGGAATTACCTAAAATCTCAGACTCGCTCAATTCCTGTAGAGTCAGAAATTATCTTTTTTTTAGGACCATCACATGCTACACGTTTTTTGTTTTTGTTAGACAAAGGGGCAGAGGCCTTAGTAAGTTACATAATGGACATGAATGTTTGGATGTGAATTGGTTCAAGGTCTGAAGTCCCCTTGGTTTTCTTGATAATTTCTTTACTCCGTCAAAGGCTAGGACAACTGGCGGGTTTTGCTCCACTTGGCTCTGTCCATCTCCTTGGATCAGTGGACTAGCCTGGTCATCCTCTTCTCATGGTAATGGGTGGAAGCACAAAAGAGCATAAACACCCATTATATTGGGTGTTTCATTTTGTGGCTCTTGCTTGGGACATAGAAGCTGGTGGCAAACATATCCGGGAATTCTCACCTAAAGGCTGACATCTTGCTTGGGACATTAGCACCAAGACCTGGCGTCCTAGAATTTATTTTTAATGCAGTTTTTAGTAAATAGTCTGGAGAAATATCAACTTCTCATCAAAACACGTAAGTTGTCTTAGTCTGCTCAGGCTGCTATAATGAAGTGCCACAGACTGGGTAGCTTATAAGCAACAGAAATCAATTTCTCACAGTTCTGGAGGGTGGGAGTCTGAGATCAGGGTGGTGCCTAGGTCATGTGAGGGCTCTCTTCCAGTCAAAGACCTCTTACTGTATCCTTTGCATAGCGGAAGGGGCTAGACAGCTTTCTGGAGCCTATTTTATAAGGGCATTAATCTCATTTATGGGGGCTCCACCTTTATGACCTAATCATCTCCTAAAGGGCCCACCTCCTATTACTGTCACATTGGGGGTTAGGATTCAACATGTGAATCTGAGGGGAACACACATATTCAGACTATAGCGTAAGTGCACTTACAGCCTACTAAAGCATAAACTCTTTGCTGAAAGTCAGTAATAATACCCACATATGAATGCTTCCGGTTACGTTACAGATGGGTAAAGATGGGCTATAAAAGTTTTTCCTAAATTTAAAAAGGCCTACATGAGTCAGGTTAATTTCAGTTATACCACAGGAACAAACTCCAAATCTCAGTGGCTTGGTTTCATGTCTCACTTAGGCTCTGGGACCCCTGCTGAGGGAGCACCCACCACCTGGAATGTTACTAGTCTCCAGGGCAAAGACGTAAGAGACGGAGGCAGAGCTCTCACGGACTCTGCAAGTTTCTGGCACGTCTGTTCACATTTCATCGGCCTAAGAAAGTCACATGGCCAAGCTGAGCCTCAGTGGAGTGGGCATGTATATGCCTCCCCAGGAAAGGGAACTAGATGAGCAGTGATAACAGTCTACCACGGGTCTCACAAGAAGCTCACCAGTGGAAGACTGGGATGTTTGTTATCCACACAAAAGCCATCTGAGGGCCTCCCTGGTGGCGCAGTGGTTGAGAGTCCGCCTGCCGATGCAGGGGATACGGGTTCGTGCCCCGGTTTGGGAGGATCCCATATGCCGCGGAGCGGCTGGGCCCGTGAGCCATGGCCGCTGAGCCTGCGCATCCGGAGCCTGTGCTCCGCAACGGGAGAGACCACAACAGTGAGAGGCCCGCGTACCGCAAAAAAAAAAAAAAAAAAAAAAAAAAGCCATCTGAGGAGTCTCTGAGAAGGAAGCTGAGGCTTGGAGAAGTTAAATCACTTGGCCAAGTTCACATAGCCAGTGGGTTGTAGAGCTGCATTTCTAAGCCTGACTGTTCATGGTCTTCACAGCAGGCTCCTCGTAATGGCCTTTTTTCTCAAGCATCTCAAGGTGACCTGTGAGAAGACCTTCTGTTTATTTCCAAGCCCCCAGCTATCACCAACCCCCCAGGAAAAAATTAATTCACATTATCAGCTTTCAAATTACTTCTTCTTGAAGGCAAAACTTGACATTTCCCCCCCTAGCGTTTTGTCCTCTGAGGTCCTATAGCAAAATATTTTTCTAGGTTTTTGTTATCTCTGCCTTTACTACTGTCACTTCCTTTACTGGCCTGTTAGGCTTGGTCTGCTGTCTCTACTCACTGCAGTTATAATGTTACCAGCAAGTGTGTCTTCCTTCTCCCATTCACCACATTATGACACTATTGGAAATTCCCTAATGGGACCCATTACTCATTATACTAATTAATAAACCTATCAAGGAGCACGTAGGCTTAGCAACGTGGTAGGCACTGTGGATTCCTCAAGAGAGTGTCTGCCAATAAGGAGCCAGAAGGATTGGTGAAGAGAAAAGAATAACTGTCATTCCCAAGACAGACACTTAACTGAGATGGTGGCACATTGTGCAGTGTGCCCAGTTTGACCATAATACATATGAATGTATACATATGAATTGGCCACTTGCCTCATTTTTAAATAAATTTGATATGGCTTATGAATGTGTAGTCATTATAGCAAGTTTAAGACATTACATAAGCATAATGAAGAAAGAACACAAGTGTTAGATTGGGTAAGACTAGCACATAAAACGCACGCTATGAAACTACATTTAGTAGAGATGCCCCAAATTTGACTCTCTATTTTTAGAAGCTGGAAGGAGAATTCAGTATGCGGATATTTTTGAGGAAGATTTAGTGAAAGGTTAGATGTTGTTACTTTAATCACTTACTACAAACACAAGCTTGACACCAACAACATGAGCAGTGAAATCAAAGGAGGCGTTTGTTATCAGGTTCCATGCAGCATGTGTAGGCCTCAAAAAAGCATAAGTGCAAGTAAAGGGTGAATTAAATCAATATGTCCTAAATAGAATTTTCTTTATGGGCAAAAAGAAAAGGCAACTTATTGAGGAGTTAACTGTTTATTATGGGGATATTGGGTTTTTTTTAAACAATGTTTATTTTGAAGATTACCTGTTACTATCCATGCAGTCATAGCTCCTACTTGATAATGGTGCCTCCTCCACTTTCCCTGTTCTAGTTGCTGATAGAAGTGAAGAGAAAGAGAAAGTTTGTCTGTGCTCTCTTTGCTTCCATTCATTCTCCCTCTGCCCTTCTCCTCTTGCAGTATTTCCAAGGAAGCCTGTGTCAGAGCCACCAGACCTACTGCCTGAATTACTCAGCTGCTGTCTTTTATCTTGAGAGTCTGAGGCAGAGAGAGGACTTCGGAATTTATTTAAAAGTAAAGTACCAGGTTATTTTCTTTTATATTTTTCCTGAGACTCTTTGGATATAACAGGTACTAGGGATTATTAGACCCAAATTAAATGGGAAAGAAGGAAAATAAATGATCAACCATACATTTTAACTACAAACCTGCTTTCCTTATAAAGACATCATCCTCTGCACACTTAGGATTTTAAATGGTGCACTTCTGGAAACACTGATCATCTAATGTACCTCCTGAGATTTTGGCTGGAGCTTTACAGTGCTTTATTTGTTCATTGGTTTGTTTTTGGAAGGAATTGGTGAGAAAACTAGAGTAGGAACTGAGGCTTTGTTTGTGACTAGAGGTTTGGCTCTTGCAGGATTTGGCCCCAGCAAGGTCCTGTTGCACAAAAGCTGGGCGCACGATTTACCTTGTATTCTGTGTGAATGGTGCTTCCTGGAGGACGTCAAAGCACACAGTGTAAACACTGCCCCTGAAGTTGTCCAGCATGGTGGCTATGGGTCCCAAAGTGTTATTAGAACAAGGAATCTCTGCTAGGGACCTTCATTGTTTGCTAATAAGCAAAACCAAAAAGAATTTTCCTTGACTTCCCTACTTCCTTTAACCCCTTTTTGACATGTCTTTAGTCTGAAACATACCTTTCAGCCTTTCAGTATTAATGCCAGAGCCCTTTTCATGACCCAAGATAATGGTCCAAGCCTTTCCAGAAAACCAGCTCTTCCCTGCAGCTGCAGGAAGCACCTGCCAGAGCATCACCTCAGAGTTGTGGGAGGAATGGCCACCACACACAGTTTCCAGCAACTTAGCTGTGAATCGGTGCATCTTTGCCATGGCCAGGATGTGCCAGGAAACCTGGGCGTGGCATGAATGATCTTGGAAACAGACTTGGCTCTATTTTTGTAGCTTCAGCCTTTCAGTGTTTTCTTTGCTACTCAAACCAAAACCTGAAAGCTCATTAGATTTCCAGGGTATGAATAATCTTGTTGCAGAAGTTTTCCCTGGAAGCTTATAGATGAGACCCTTGCCAAGCCCCCAAACTAGGGAGAATCCAGGTTCATTCCTCTCCCTTCCATGCTAGGGCAGAGAATAATTTAACAAGGCTCAGACATTGTTTTCAAGTAACTGGAAAATCCTGTAACAACTGTGACACAAGTTTACATTTATATATAAAATATATACAGCATCCAAAAATATTTAGGGAAAGGAATGAAGGATGCACTGTTGTAATGATGACATATGATACTTTTATAATGCATAATGCTTTGCCAAGCACTTTCTCAAACAACTCTTTTTTTAAAATAAATTTATTTATTTATTTTTGGCTGTGTTAGGTTTTCGTTGCTGCATACAGGCTTTCTCTAGTTGCAGCGAGCAGGGCCTACTCTTCATTGCAGTGTGCGTGCTTCTCATTGTGGTGGCTTCTCTTATTGCAGAGCACAGCTTTAGCCGCACGGGCTTCAGTAGTTGTGGCACGAGGGCTCTAGAGAGCAGTCTCAATAGTTGTGGCACACGGGCTTAGTTGCTCCACGGCATGTGGGATCTTCCTGGACCAGGGCTCAAACCCATGTCCCCTGCATTGGCAGGCAGATTCTTAACCACCACTCCCCAGGGAAGTCCCAATACCATACTGTTTAATGACTATAGCTTGTAGTATAGTCTGAAGTCAGGGAGTCTGGTTCCTCCAGCTCCATTTTTCTTTCTCAAGATTGCTTTGGCTATTTGGGGTCTTCTGTGTTTCCATACAAATTAATTTTTTTTTCTAGTTCTGTGAAAAATACCATTGGTAATTTGATAGGGATTGCATTGAATCTGTAGATAGCCTTGGGTAGTACAGTCATTTTGACAATATTGGTTCTTCCAGTCCAAGAACACAGTATATCTTTCCATCTGTTTATGTCATCTTTGATTTCTTTCATCAGCATTTTATAGTTTTCGGAGTACAGGTCTTTTGCCTCCTTAGCTAGGTATTTTATTCTTTTTGTTGCAGTGGTAAATGAGAGTGTTTCCTTAATTTCTCTTTCAGATTTTTCATCATTAGCGTATAGGAATGCAAGAGATATCTGTGCATTAATTTTGTATCCAGCAACTTTACGAAATTCATTGATGAGCTCTAGTATTTTTCTGGTAGCATCTTTAGGATTTTCTATGTATAGTATCCTGTCATCTACAAACAGTGACAGTTTTACTTCTTTTCCAATTTGTATTCCCCTTATTTCTTTTTCTTCGCTGATTGCCGTGGCTAGGATGTCCAAAACTATGTTGAATAATAGAGGTAAGAGTGGACATCCTTGTCTTGTTCCTGATCTTAGAGGAAATGCTTTCAGTTTTTCACCATTGAGAATGATGTTTGCTGTGGGTTTGTCGTATATGGCCTTTATTATGTTGAGGTAGGTTCCCTCTATGCCCACTTTCTGGAGAGTTTTTATCATAAATGGATGTCAAATTTTATCAAAAGCTTTTTCTGCAACTATTGAGATGATCATAAAGTTTTTATTTAACAATTTGTTAATGTGGTGTGTCACACTGATTGATTTGCAGATGTTAAAAAATCCTTGCAGCCCTGGGATAAATCCCACTTGACCATGATGTATGATTCTTTTAATGTATTGTTAGACTTGGTTTCCTAGTATTTTGTTGAGGATTTTCATGTCTATGTTCATGAGTGATATTGGCCTGTAATTTTCTTTTTTTGTGGTATCTTTGTCTGGTTTTGGTGTCAGAGTGATGGTGGCTTCATAGAATGAGTTTGGGAGTATTCCTTCCTCCGCAGTTTTTTGGAATAGTTTCAGAAGGATAGGTGTTAACTCTTCTCTAAATGTCTGGTGAGCCATCCCATTTTTAATTCTCTAGTTTCTATTTGTGCCCTTTTTTCCACTTAGAGAAGTTCCTTTAGCATTTGTTGTAAAACTGGTTTCATGACAGTGAATTCTTTCTGCTTTTGCTTCTGTGTAAAGCTTTTGATTTCTCTGTCAGATCTGAACGAGAGCCTTGCTGAGTAGACTATTCTTGGTTATAGGTTTTTCCCTTTCATCACTTTGAATATATCATGCCACTCCCTTCTGGCCTTTAGAACTTCTGCTGAAAAATCAGCTGATAGTCTTATGGGGATTCTCTTGTATTTATTTAATATTTTCTTTGTCTTTAATTTTTGTCAATTTGATTACTGTGTTTCCTGGCATGTTCCTCCTTGGGTTTATCCTGTAAGGGACTCTGCACTTACTGGACTTGGGTGACTGTTTCCTTTCCAGTGTTAGGGCGCTTTTCAGCTATTATCTCTTCAAATATTTTCTCAGGTCCTTTCTCTCCTCCTCCTCTGGGACCTCTATAATGCAGACATTGGTGTGTTTGACGTTGTCCCAGAGGTCTCTTAAATTGTCCTCATTTCTTTTCATTCTTTCTTTTTTATTCCATTCTGTGGCAGTGATATTCCCACCACTCTGTCTTCCAGCTCATTGATTCATTCTTCTGCATCACTTATTCTGCTGTTGATTCCTTCTAGTGTATTTTTGCATTTCAGTTATTGTATTCTTCAACTCTGTTTGGTTATTTTTTATATTTTCTAACTCTTTGCTAAAAACTTGTAACTTCTCACTTTATATATCCATTCTTTTCCCGAGTTCTTGTATCATCTTTATGGTCATTACACTGAACTCTTTTCTTGGGGAGATTGGCTATCTCCACTTTGCTTAGTTGTTCTTCTGGAGTTTTATCTTCTTCCTTCGTCTGGAACATATTCCTATGCCAACTCATTGTGTTTAAATTTCTGTTTGTATTTTTATGTATGTAGTAGCTTAGTTACATTTCTCAGTCTTGGATAAGTGATCCTCTGAATGGGATGTCCTATACATCCCAACAGTACACTGCCCTCTCATCAGTCAAGGGCCAGGGACTAACTGGTCCCAGGGTAGGTTCTGACCTATGTTTGTGGACTTAGTTCTGCAGGCTGCAGGATCGTAGTTTCCTTGCTTCTGGTGTCTGACCCCTGACACTGCTCTAGCCGTTATGCAGGCTTACTGGTGGGAGGGGCTGGTGCCTGCTCACCGGTGGCTGGAGCTGGGTCTTTGCCCTCTGGTGGGCAGGGCTGTGTGAGGGGGTGTGGCTAGAGGTGACTGTGGGCTCAGGATGACTTTAGGCAGCCTGTCTACTGAAGGCTGGGGCTGTGTTCCCACCTTGTTGGTTGTTTGGCCTGAGGCGTCCCATCACTGGAGATTATAGCCTGTTGGATGGGGCCAGGTCTCAGTGCCAAGGACCCAAAATGTCTGCCTCCAGCCAGAGTTCACATAGGTCCCTGCTATGTCCACCACCAGCTTTTATGACTCCAGAGAGATCCACAGCCACCCCTGCCTCCCTAGGAGACCCTTCAAGACCAGCAGGTAGGTCTGGCCCAGGCTCCTATGGAGTCACTGCTTTGCCCTGGGACCTGGTGCACATGGGACCTTGTCTGCACCCTCTAAGAGTGGAATCTCTGTTTCTCCCAGTCCTGTGGAGCTTCTGCAATCAAGCCCTACTAGCCTTCAAAGCCGTATGTTCTGCTGACATAGGGCTCAGAGCTCTCACTCCGGTGGGAGAACTTCTCTGATATAATTATTCTCCAGTTTGTGGGTTGCCCACCTGGGCAGTATGGGATTTGATTATGTCATGAGTGCACCCCTTCTACTGTCTCATGTTTCCTTTTTTATGTCTTTGGATGTAGAATCTTGTTTGGGTGGGTTCCAGTCCTCTTTATCAATGGTTGTTCAGCAGTTAGTTGTGATTTTAGTGTGCTCGTAAGAGCAGGTGAGGTCAGTGTCCTCCTACTCTGCCATCTTGTCTCCCTTTACTCCTTGGTCAGGCTTATTCCTACGTATTTTATTTTTTTGATGTGATATTAAAAAGGATGATTTTAACTTTCCTTTTCTGATATTTCATTGTTAGTGTAAAGAAATGCAACAGATTTCTGTATGTTAATCTTGTATCCTGCTACCTTGCTGAATTTATCAGTTCTAGTAGTTTTTGTGTGGAGTCTTTGGGGTTTTCTATATATAGTATCATATCATGTGCCTATAATGACAGTTTTACCTTTACCTCTTCCCTTCCAATTCAGATACATTTTATTTCTTTTTCTTGTCTGGTTGCTGTGACTAGGACTTCCAGTACTATGTTAAATATAAGTGGTAAGAGTGGACATCCTTTTCTTCTTCCAGATTTTAGTGGGAAGGTTTTCAGCTTTTCACTGTTGAGTATTATGTTGGCTGTGGGTTTGTCATAAATAGCTTTTATTATGTTGAGTTATGTACTTGCTTTGGTAAGAGTTTTTATCATGAATACATGTTGATTTTATCAGATGCTTTTTCTGCATGTATTGAGATGATCATGTGGTTTTTGTCTTTTCTTTTGTTGATGTGGTATATCACATTGATTGATTTGCATATGTTGAACCATCCTTGTAACCCTGAGATGAATCCAGCTTGATCATGGTGTATGATCTTTTTTATGTGTTGTTGGATTTGGTTTGCTAATATTTTGTTGAGAATTTTTGTATCTGTATTCATCAAGATATTGGCCTATAATTTTCTTTTCTGATAGTGTCTTTTTCTGGTTTTGGTATCAAAGTGAGGGTGGCTTCATAGAATGAATTTGGGAGTGTTCCCTCCTCTTCAGTCTTTTAGAAGAATTTGAAAAGGATTGGTATAATTTCTTCTTTGTAGGTTTGGTAGAATTCCCCTATGAACCCATTTGATCCTAGACTTTTGTTTGCAGGGAGTTTTTTAAATTACAGATTCTGTTGCACTTCTAGTGATCAGTCTGTTCAATTTATTTATTTCTTCTTGATTCTGTTTTGGTGGGCTCTATGTTTCTAAAAACGTGTCCATTTCTTCTAGGGTGTGCAATTTGTTGGCATATATTTGTTCATAGTATTCTCTTTTTTACTTATTCTCTCTCTCTCTCTTTTTTTTTTTTTTTGTATTTCTGCGGTATCAGTTTTCCTCTCTCATTTCTTATTTTGTTTATTTGGGTCCTCTCTTTTCTTCTCTTTTTTTTTACCCCCTGCATGGTTTTGTGGTCTCAGTCATTGATGCCTTCTGTTTGCAGTGCCCTGTCAAAGCCTTGGTAGTACGGAGATAGACAAGGATAGTGAAATGTTTAAAAGTGGAAGTTGTGAAGTGAGAACATCAGACACTCGAAGTCAGACAGGATCACTGACCCACCACTTATGAGCTGTGTGACTTTGGGCAAATTACCCAACCTCTCTGAGTCCAATTTAATGGATTATCCTACTTTTCCTCACTGATTTTTTTTTAATATTTATTTATTTATTTTTGGCCACATTGGGTCTTTGTTTCTGCATGCAGTCTTTCTCTAGTTGCAGGAAGCAGGGGCTACTCTTCATTGCAGTGCGTCGGCTTCTTATTCGGTGGCTTCTCTTGTTGCAGAGCATGGGCTCTAGGCATGCAGGCTCACTTTGTGGCGTGCAGGCTCAGTAGTTGTGGCTCACGGGCTCTAGAGCACAGGCTCAGTAGTTGTGGTGCATGGGCTTAGTTGCTCTGTGGCATGTGGGATCTTCCCAGACCAGGGCTCAAACCCGTGTCCCCTGCATTGGCAGACAGATTCTTAACCACTGTACCACCAGGGAAGTCCCGTCTCTTTTCTTCTTGATGAGCCTGGTCAGAGGTTTGTCGATTTTGTTTACCCTTTCAAAAAATCAGCTCTTGATTTTATTGATTTGTTTCTATTGTTTTTTTATTTCTATTTTATTTACTTCCTCTCTAATATTTATTATTCCCATCCTTCTGCTGACTTTAGGCTTTGTTTGTTCTTCTTTTTCTAATTCTTTTAGGTGGTAAGTTAGGTCATTTGAGATTTTTTTGAAGAAGAAGAAGAAGGACTGTATCACTATGAACTTCCCTCATGGGACTGCTTTTGCTGCATCCCAGAGATTTTGTATGGTTGTTTTTTTTGTTTGTTTTGTTTTCTGCAGTACACGGGCCTCTCAGTGTTGTGGCCTCTCCCGTTGTGGAGCACAGGCTCTGGATGCGCAGGCTCAACGGCCATGGCTCACGGGCCTAGCCACTCCGCGGCATGTGGGATCTTCCCAGACCGGGGCACGAACCCGTGTCCCCCGCATCGGCAGGCAGCCTCTCAACCACTGCGCCACCAGGGAAGCCCTGTATGGTTGTGTTTTCATTGTCATTTGTCTCAAGATATTTTTAAATTTCCTCTTTGATTTCATTGTTGATCCATTGGTTTTTTAGTAGCCTGTTGTTTAGTCTCCATGTAATCATTTTTTTCTCGTTTCTCTTTCTGTGGTAGATTTCTAGTTTCGTGTTGTTGTGGTCAGAAAAGATGCTTGAAATAATTTCTGTCCTCTTACATATGGTCAGGCTTGCTTTGTGTCCTAGCATGTTTCCTATTACTTGTTTTCTCTATTTAGGAGCTCCTGTATTGGGTGCATATAGGTTAACAAGTGTAATGTCCTCTTTTTGTATTGATTCTTTTTGTGTGTGTGTGGCGGGGGGGTACGTGGGCCTCTCACTGTTGTGGCCTCTCCCGTTGTGGAGCACCGGCTCCGGACGCACAGGCCCAGCAGCCATGGCTCATGGGCCTAGCCACTCCGCAGCATGTGGGATCCTCCCGGACCAGGGCACGAACCCGCATCCCCTGCATCAGCAGGCGGACTCTCAACCACTGCGCCACCAGGGAAGCCCTTGTATTGATTCTTTTATCATTTTATAGTGTCCTTCTTTATCTTTCTTTATGCCCTTTGTTTTAAAGTCTATTTTGTCTCATACGAGTACTGCTACTCCCACTTTCTTGTCATTTCCATTTGCATAAAACACCTTTTTCCATCTCCTCACTTTCAATCTGTGTATCCTTCGCCCTAAAGTGGGTCTCTTGTAGGCAGCATATTGTAGGCTCTTGTTTTATTATTTAATCTGCCACTCTTGTTTTATTATCTAATCTGCCACTCTGCGTGTTTAGATTGGAACATTTTGTCCATTGACGCTTAAGGTAATTGTTGATAGATATGTATTTATTGCCATTTTAAACCTTATTTTTCAGTTGATTTTGTATTTCCTCTTTGTTCCTTTCTTTTTCTTCTTGTTTTTCCTCTTGTGGTTTGATGATTTTCTTTTGTGTTATGCTTGAGTGTTTTGTTTTGGGTTTTTCTGAATCTGTTGTATGTTATTGATTTTTTGTTGCCCTGTTTTACAAGTATGTTAACCCATTACTATATCTACTTGCATTAGACTCATAGTCATATAGGTTCAACCATATTCTGAAAAAAGTCTACATTTTCTTACCCCTCCCCCCACATTTTATGATTTTGATGTCCTCTTTTATATCTTCATGTTTATCACTTTGCTCTTTATTGTAGTTATCATCGCTTTCACACACACGCAAAATAATTGTAATCTATATACTGGCTTATTTAAGTGATTTATTTTCCCATTGTGATTTTCTCATTCCTATAGATTCTTCTTTTCTATTTGGAGAAGACCTTTCAATATTTGTTTTAGGATAGTTTAGTACTGCTGTGTTCTTTTAGTTTTTGTTTCTTTTTGTCTTGTTAGTTTTGAGAAATTCTTTATCTCTCCTTCTATTCTAAATGATAATCTTGCTGGGTAGAATATCCTAAGTTTCAGGTTTTCCCCTTTCTGGACATTGAACATATCTTTGCACTCCCCTCTGGCCTACAACATTTTCTGTAGAGAAATTAGCTGAATGCCTTATGCAGCTTCCCCTTTAACTAACTCTGTTTTTCTCTTTAGAATCCTCTCTTTAACTTTTGCTATTTTAATTTTAATACATCTTTGTATAAGTCTGTTTGTGTTCATCTTGTTTGGGACTTTCCTGTACCTGGATATCTGTTTCCTTCTTTAGTTTGGGAATTTTTCAGCCACAGTTTCTTCAAACACATTTTTGATTCCCTTTTCTCTTCTCCTTCTGGGATCCCTATTATGTGTAGATTGGCTTGCTTTATATTATCCCATAAATCTCATATATAGCTTTCATTCTTTTACATTTGTCCTTCTGTCTGCTGTTCTGATTGCATGATTTCCATTATTCTAATTTCTAGATCACTTATTTGTTCCTCTGCATTGTTTAGTTTGCTATTTATTGCCTTTAGCTTGGCTTTTATCTCTGCAGATGAGTTTTCTAATTTTAATTGGCTCCTCTTTATAGTTTCTAGTTCCTTGTTACAGTAATCTGCATTCCTCTCAATAGCCTTTCTTAATTTCTACAGTTTTCTTTTTATTACCTCCTTTTTGAACTTGGGATCTAGTATTATAGACTGGTCTGTTTCATTGTTTGTTGGTCTTTCAGGGGCTATCTCATGTTCTACAAATTGGGAGTGATTCCTCTGCTTTTTTAAAAAATTTAATTTAATTTTTTTACATAGCAGGTTCTTATTAGTTATACATTTTATACATATTGGTGTATATATAGCAATCCCAATCGCCCAATTCAGCACACCACCACCCCCACACACACATTGCCCCCTTGCTGTCCATACGTTTGTTCTGTACATCTTTGTCTCGGTCTTTGCCCCGCAGCCCGGTTCATCTGTACCATTTTTCTACGTTCCACATATATCTGTTAATATACATTATTTGTTTTTCTCTTTCGGACGTACTTCACCCTGTATGACAGTCTCTACATCCATCCACGTCTCTACAAATGACTCATTTCCGTTCCTTTTTATGACTTGAGTAATATTCCATTGTATATATGTACCACATCTTCTTTATCCATTCGTCTGTCGATGGGCATTTAGGTTGCTTCCATGTCCTGGCAATTGTAAATAGTACTGAAATGAAGATTGGGGTGCATGTGTCTTTTTGAATATGGCTTTCTCTGAGTATATGCCCAGTAGTGGGATTGCTGGGTCATATGGTAATTCTATTTTTAGATTTTAAGGAACCTCCATACTGTTCTCCATAGTGGCTGTATCAATTTACATTCCCACCAACAGTGCAAGAGGGTTCCCTTTTCTCCACACCCTCTCCAGTATTTGTTGTTTGTAGATTTTCTGATGATGCCCATTCTAACTGGTGTGAGGTGATACCACATAGTAGTTTTGATTTGCATTTCTCTAATAATTAATGATGTTGAGCAGCTTTTCATGTGCTTCTTGGCCATCTGTATGTCTTCTTTGAAGAAGGTCTTCTGCCCATTTTTGGATTGGATTGTTTGTTTTTTTTAATATTGAGCTGCATGAGCTGTTTATATATTTTGGAGATTAATCCTTTGTCCATTGATTTGTTTGCAAATATTTTCTCCCATTCTGAGGGTTGTCTTTTCGTCTTCTTTGTAGTTTCCTTTGCTTTGAAAAAGCTTTTAAGTTTCATTAGGTCCCATTTGTTTATTTTTGTTTTTATTTCCATTACTCTAGGAGGTGGATCAAAAAAGATTTTGCTGTGATTTATGTCAAAGAATGTTCTTCCTATGTTTTCCTCTAAGAGTTTTATAGTGTCCGATCTTACCTTTAGGTCTCTAATCCATTTTGAATTTATTTTGTGTATGGTGTTTGGGAGTGTTCTAATTTCATTCTTTTACATGTAGCTCTCCAGGTTTCCCAGCACCACCTATTGAAGAGACTGTCTTTTCTCCATTGTATACTCTTGCTTCTTTATCAAAAGTAAGGTGACCATAGGTGCATGGGTTTATCTCTGGGCTTTCTATCCTGTCCCTTGATCTATATTTCTGTTTTTGTGCCAGTACCATATTGTCTTGATTACTGTAGCTTTGTAACATATTCTGAAGTCAGGGAGTCTGATTCCTCCAGCTCCGTGTTTTTCCCTCAAGTCTGCTTTGGCTATTTGGGGTGTTTTGTGTCTCTGTAAAAATTTTAAATTTTTTAGTTCTACTTCTGTAAAAAATGCTTTTGGTAATTTGACAGGGATTGCATTGAATCTGTAGATTGCTTTGGATAGTATAGTCATTTTCACAATATTGATTCTTCCAATCCAAGAACATGCTATATCTCTCCATCTGTTGGTATCATCTTTAATTTCTTTCATCAGTGTCTTATAGTTTGCTGCGTACAGGTCTTTTGTCTCCCTAGGTAGGTTTATTCTTAGGTATTTTATTTTTTTTGTTGCAATGGTAAATGGGAGTGTTTCCTTAATTTCTATTTCAGACTTCTCATCATTAGTGTATAGGAATGCAAGAGATTTCTGTGCATTAATTTTGTATCCTGCAACTTTACCAAATTCATTGATTAGCTCTAGTAGTTTTCTGGTGACATCTTTAGGATTCTCTATGTATAGTATCATGTCATCTGCAAACAGTGACAGTTTTACTCCTTCTTTTCCAATTTGTATTCCTTTTATTTCTTTTTCTTCTCTGATTGCTGTGGCTAGGACTTCCAAAACTATGTTGAATAATAGCAGTGAGAGTGGACATCCTTGTCTTGTTCCTGATCTTAGAGAAAATTCTTTCAGTTTTTCACCATTGAGAATGATGTTTGCTGCGGGTTTGTTGTATATATGGCCTTTATTATATTGAGGTAGGTTCACTCTATGTCCACTTTCTGGAGAGTTTTTATCATAAATGGGTGTTGAATTTTGTGCAAAGCTTTTTCTGCATCTATTGAGATTATCGTATGGTTTTTCATCTTCAGTTTGTTAATATGGTGTATCCCATTGATTGATTTGCTTATATTGAAGTATCCTTGCATCCCTGTGATAAATCCCACTTGGTCATGTTATATGATCCTTTTAATGTGCTGTTGGATTCTGTTTCCTAGTATTTTGTTGAGGATTTTTGCATCTATATTCATCAGTGATATTGCTCTGTAATTTTGTTTTTTTGTAGTATCTTTGTCCGGTTTTGGTATCAGGGTGATGGTGGCCTCATAGAATGAGTTTGGGAGTATTCCTTCATCTGCGATTTTTTGGAAAAGTTTGAGAAGAATGGTTGTTAGCTCTTCTCTAAATGTTTGATAGAATTCGCCTGTGAAGCCATCTGGTCCTGGACTTTTGTTTGTTGGAAGATTTTTTTTTTTTTTTTTTGCGGTACATGGGCCTCTCACTGTTGTGGCCTCTCCTGTTGCGGAGCACAGGCTCCGGACGCACAGGCTCAGTGGCCATGGCTCATGGGCCTAGCCACTCCGCGACATGTGGGATCTTCCCGGACCGGGGCACGAACCCGTGTCCCCTGCATCGGCAGGCGGACTCTCAACCACTGTGCCACCAGGGAAGCCCTGTTGGAAGATTTTTAATCAGAGTTTCAATTTCATTACTTGTGATTGGTCTGTTCATATTTTCTATGTCTTCCTGGTTCAGTCTTGGAAGGTTATACCTTTCTAAGAATTTGTCCACTTCTTTCACTTTCTCCATTTTATTGGCGTAGAGTTCCTATAGTAGTCTCTTAGGATGCTTAGTATTTCTGCGGTGTCTGTTGTCACTTCTTTTTCATTTCTAATTTTATTTCTTTTTCCCGTTTTATTATTTTTTTAATCTTTATTGGAGTATAATTGCTTTACAATGCTGTTAGTTTTTGCTTTATAACAAAGTGAATCATTTATACATATACATATATCCCCATATCTGTTCCCTCTTGCATCTCCCTCCCTCCCACCCTCCCTATCTCACCCCTCTAGGTGGTCACAAAACACCAAGCTGATCACCCTGTGCTATGCAGCTGCTTCCCACTAGCTATTTTACATTTGGTAGGTGTATATGTGTCACTGCCACACTCTCACTTTGTCCCAGCTTACCCTTCCCCCCCACCCCCGTGTCCTCAAGTCCATTCTCTACGTCTTTTTCTTTATTCCTGTCCTGCCCCTAGGTTCATCAGAACTATTTTTTTTGATGCCATATATATGTGTTAGCATACAGTATTTGTTTTTCTCTTTTTGACTTACTTCACTTTGTATGACAGACTCTAGGTCCATCCACCTCACTACAAATAACTCAGTTTTGTTTCTTTTATGGCTGAGCAATATCCCACTGTATATATGTGCCACGTCTTCTTTATCCATTCATCTGTCGATGGACACTTAGGTTGCTTCCATGTCCTGGCTATTGTAAATAGAGCTGCAGTGAACATTGTGGTACATGACTCTTTTTGAATTATGGTTTTCTCAGGTACATGCCCAGTAGTGGGATTGCTGGGTCGTATGGTAGTTCTATTTTTAGTTTTTTAAGGAACCTCCATACTGTTCTCCATAGTGGCTGTATCAATTTACATTCCCACCAACAGTGCAAGAAGGTTCCCTTTTCTCCACACCCTCTCCAGCATTTATTGGTTGTAGATTTTCTATGATGGCCATTCTGACCGGTGTGAGATGATATCTTATTGTAGTTTTCATTTGCATTTCTCTAATGATTAATGATGTTGAGCATTCTTTCATGTGTTTGTTGGCAATCTGTATATCTTCTTTGGAGAAATGTCTGTTCAAGTGTTCTGCCCATTTTTGGATTGGGCTGTTTGTCTTTTTGATATTGAGCTGCATGAGCTGCTTGTAAATTTTGGAGATTGATCTTTTGTCAGTTGCTTCATTTGCAAATATTTTCTCCCATTCTGAGGGTTCTCTTTTCATCTGTTTACGGTTTCCTTTACTGTGCAAAAGCTTTTAAATTTCATTAGGTCCCATTTGTTTATTTTTGTTTTAATTTCCATTTCTCTAGGACATGGGTCAAACAGGATCTTGCTGTGATTTATGTCATGGACTGTTCTGCCTATGTTTTCCTCTAAGAGTTTAATAGTGCCTGGCCTTACATTTAGGTCTTTAATCCATTTTGAGTTTTGTTTTGTGTATGGTGTTAAGGAGTGTTCTAATTTCATTCTTTTACATGTAGCTCTCCAGTTTTTCCCACACCACTTATTGCAGAGGCTGTCTCTTCTCCATTGTATACTCTTGCCTCCTTTATCAAAGGTAAGGTGACCATATGTGTATGGGTTTATCTCTGGGCTTTCTATCCTGTTCCATTGCTGTATATTTCTGTTTTTGTGCCAGTACCGTACTGTCTTGATTACTGTAGCTTTGTAGGATAGTCTGAAGTCAGGGAGTCTGATTCCTCCAGCTCCATTTATCTTTCTCGAGATTGCTTTTGCTATTCGGGGTCTTTTGTGTTTCCATACAAATTGTGAAATTTTTTGTTCTAGTTCTGTGAAAAATTCCATGGGTAGTTTGATAGGGATTGCATTGAATCTGTAGATTGCTTTGGGTAGTGTAGTCATTTTCACAGTGTTGATTCTTCCAATCCAAGAACATGGTATATTTCTCCATCTATTTGTATCATCTTTAAAATCTTTCATCAGTGTCTTATAGTTTTCTGGATACAGGGCTTTTGTCTCCTTAGGTAGGTTTATTACTACATATTTTATTCTTTTTGTTGCAGTGGTAAATGGGAGTGTTTTCTTAATTTTACTTTAAGATTTTTCATCATTAGTGTATGGGAATGCAAGAGATTTCTGTGTATTAATTTTGTATCCTGCTACTTTACCAAATTCATTAATTAGCTCCAGTAGTTTTCTGGTAGCATCTTTAGGATTCTCTATGTGTAGTATCATGATCTGCAAACAATGACAGCTTTATTTCTTTTCCGATTTGGATTCCATTTATTTCTTTTTCTTCTCTGATTGCTGTGGCTAAAACTTCCAAAGCTATGTTGAATAATAGTGGTGAGAATGGGCAACCTTGTCTTTTTCCTGATCTTAGTGGAAATGATTTCAGTTTTTCACCATTGAGGACAATGTTGTCTGTGGGTTTGTCATATATGGCCTTTTATTATGTTGAGGAAACTTCCCTCTGTGCTTACTTTCTGGAGGGTTTTTATCATAAATTGTTGAGTTTTGTCGAAAGCTTTTCCTGCATCTATTGAGATGATCATATGGTTTTTCTCCTTCAATTTGTTAATATGGTGTATCAAGTTGATTGATTTGCATATATTGAAGAATCCTTGCATTCCTTAGATAAACCCCATTTGATCATGGTGTCTGATCCTTTTAATGTGCTGTTGGATTCTGTTTGCTAATATTTTGTTGAGGATTTTTGCATCTATGTTCATCAGTGATATTGTCCTCTAGTTTTCTTTCTTTGTGACATCCTTGTCTGGTTTTGGTATCAGGGTGATGGTGGCCTCGTAGAATGAGTTTGGGAGTGTTCCTCCCTCTGTTACATTTTGGAAGAGTTTGAGAAGGATAGGTGTTAGCTCTTCTCTAAATGTTTGGTAGAATTCGCCTGTGAAGCTATCTGGTCCTGGGCTTTTGTTTATTGGAAGATTTTTAATCACAGTTTCAATTTCAGTGCTTTGTGATTGGTCTGTTTGTGTTTTCTATTTCTTCCTGGTTCAGTCTCGGCAGATTGTGCATTTCTAAGAATTTGTCCATTTCTTCCAGGTTGTCCATTTTATTGTCATATAGTTTCTTGGAGTAATCTCTCATGATCCTTTGTATTTCTGCAGTGTCAGTTGTTACTTCTCCTTTTTCATTTCTAATTCTATTGATTTGCATCTTCTCCCTTTTTTTCTTGATGAGTCTGGCTAATGGTTGATCAATTTTGTTTATCTTCTCTAAGAACCAGCTTGTAGTTTTATTATCTTTGCTATAGTTTCCTTCGTTTCATTTTTATTTATTTCTGATCTGATCTTTATGATTTCTTTCCTTCTGCTAACTTTTGGGGTTTTTTGTTCTTCTTTCTCTAATTGCTTTAGGTGTATGGTTAGGTTGTTCATTTTAGCTGTTTCTTGTTTCTTAAGGTAGGATTGTATTGCTATAAACTTCCCTCTTAGAACTGCTTTTGCTGAATCCGATAGGTTTTGGGTCATCGTGTTTTCATTGTCATTTGTTTCTAGGTATTTTTTGACTTCCTCTTTCATTTCTTCAGTGATCTCTTGGTTATTAAGTAGTGTATTGTTTAGCCTCCATGTGTTCATATTTTTTACAGAGTTTTTTCCTGTAATTGATATCTAGTCTCATAGCATTGTGGTCGGAAAAGATACTTGATATGATTTCAATTTTCTTAAATTTACCAAGGCTAGATTTGTGACCCAAGATATGATCTATCCTGGAGAATTTTCCATGAGCACTTGAGAAAAATGTGTATTCTGTTGTTTTTGGATGGAATGTCCTATAAATATCAATTAAGTCCATCTTCTTTAATGTATCATTTAAAGCTTGTGTTTCCTTATTTATTTTCATTTTGGATAATCTGTCCATTGGTGAAAGTGGGGTGTTAAAGTCCCCTACTATGATTGTGTTACTGTCTATTTCCCCTTTTATGGGTGTTAGTATTTGCCTTATGTATTGAGGTGCTCCTATGTTGGGTGCATAAATATTTACAATTGTCTTCTTTTTGTATTGATCCCTTGATCATTATGTAGTGTCCTTCTTTGTGTCTTGTTGTAGTCTTTGTTTTAAAGTCTATTTTGTGTGATGTGAGAATTGCTACTCCAGCTTTCTTTTGGTTTCCATTTGCATGGAATATCTTTTTCCATCCCCTCACTTTCAGTCTGTAAGTGTCCCTGAGTCTGAAGTGGGTCTCTTGTAGATATCATATGTATGGGTCTTGTTTTTGTACTCATTCAGCCAGTCTATGTCTTTTGGTTAGAGCATTTAATCCATTTACATTTAAGGTAGTTATCTGTATGTATGTTCCCATTACCATTTTCTTGGTTCTTTTGGGTTTGTTATTGTAGATCTTTTCCTTCTCTTGTGTTTCCTGCCTAGGGAAGTTACTTTAGCATTTTTTTTTTAATGTGGTTTGGTGGTACTGAATTCTCTTAGCTTTTGCTTTTCTGTAAAGGCTTTAATTTCTCTGTCAAATCTGAATGAGATCCTCGCTGTGTAGAGTAATCTTGGTTGTAGGTTTTCCCCTTTCATCACTTTAAATATGTCCTGCCCCTCCCTTCTGCCTTGCAGAGTTTCTGCTGAAAGATCAGCTGTTAACCTTATGGGGATTCCCTTGTATGTTATTTGTTGTTTTTCCCTTGCTGCTTGTAATATTTTTTCTTTGTATTTAATTTTAGAAAGTTTGATTAATATGTGTCTTGGCATGTTTCTCCTTAGATTTATCCTGTATGGGACTCTCTGTGCTTCCTGGACTTGATTAACTATTTCCTTTCCCATATTAGGAATGTTTCCAACTATAATCTCTTCAAATATCTTCTCAGTTCCTTTCTTTTCCTCTTCTTCTTCTGGGTCCCATGTAATTCGAATGTTGTTGTGTTTAATGTTGTCCCAAGAGGTCTTTGAGACTGTCCTCAATTCTTTTCATTTTTTTTTCTTTATTCTGCTCTGCAGTAGATATTTCCGCCATTTTATCTTCCAGGTCACTTATCCGTTCTTCTGCCTCAGTTATTCTGCTATTGATCCCTTCTAGAGAATTTTTAATTTTATTTATTGTGTTGTTCATCACTGTTTATTTGCTCTTTAGTTCTTCTAGGTCCTTGTTAAATGTTTCTGTATTTTCTCCATTCTATTTGCAAGATTTTGGATCATCTTTACTATCATTATTCTGAATTCTTTTTCAGGTGGACTCCCTATTTCCTCTTCATTTGTTAGGTCTGGTGCATTTTTACCTTGCTGCTTCCTCTGCTGTGAGTTTCTCTGTCTTCTCATTTTGCTTAACATACTGTGTTTGAAGTCTCCTTTTCTCAGGCTGCAGGTTCATAGTTCCTGTTATTTTTAGTGTCTGCCCCCAGTGTCTAAGGTTGGTTCAGTGGGTTGTGTTGGCTTCCTGGTGGAGGGGACTAGTGCCTGTGTTCTGATAGATGAGGCTGGATCTTGTCTTTCTGGTAGGCAGGTCCACGTCTGGTGGTGTGTTTTGGGATGTTTGTGGCCTTATTATGATTTTAGGCAGCCTCTCTGCTAACGGGTAGGGTTGTGTTCCTTTCTTGCTACTTGTTCGGCATAGGGTGTCCAGCACTTTAGCTTGCTGGTCTTTGAGTGGAGCTGGGTCTTGGTGTTGAGATGGAGCTCTCTGGGAGATTTTTGCTGTTTGATAGTACATGGAGCTGGGAGGTCTCTTGTGGACCAATGTCCTGAACTTGGCTCTCCCACCTCAGAGGCACAGCCCTGATGCCTGGCTGGAGCACCAAGAGCCTATCCTCCACGCAGCTCAGAATAAAAGGTAGAAAAAGAAAGAAAGAAAGAAGAAGATAAAATAAAATAAAATAGTTATTAAAATAAATAATAATTATTTTAAAAAAATTTTTTCAGTAATAAAAAAAAAGAAAGAAAGAAGAGAGCAACCAAACCAAAAAAGAAATCCACCAGTGATAACAAGCACTAAAAACTATACTAAGAAAAAACAAAAGCAAAAAACAACAAAAAGAAAGTACAGACAGAACCCTACGACAAATGGTAAAAGCAAAGCTTTACAGACAAAAATCACACACAGAAGCATACACATACACACTTACAAAAAGGGAAAAAATATATATATCGTTGCTACCTCCTCAATATGGGATGATTCATTGTCTATTCAGGTATTCCACAGATGCAGGGTACATCAAGTTGATTGTGGAGATTTAATCTGCTGCTCCTGAGGCTGCTGGGAGAGATTTCCCTTTCTCTTCTTTGTTCGCACAGCTCCTGGGGTTCATCTTTGTATTTGGCCACGCCTCTGCGTGTAGGTCGCCTGAGGGCGTCTGTTCTTCTCTCAAACAGGGCAGGGTTAAGGGAGCAGCTGATTCGGGGGCTCTGGCTCACTCAGGCCGGGGGGAGGGAGGGGTACAGAGTGCGGGGCGAGCCTGCGGTGGCGGAGGCCGGCGTGACATTGCACCAGTGTGAGACGCACCGTGTGTTCTCCCGGGGAAGTTGCCCCTGGATCACAGGACCCTGGCAGTGGGGGGCTGCACAGGCTCCCAGGAGGGGAGGTGTGGCTGCTGACCTGTGCTTGCACACAGGCTTCTTGGTGGCTGCAGCAGCAGCCTTAGCGTTTCCTGCCTGTCTCTGGTGTCTGTGCTGTTCGCCGCGGCTCGCGCCCGTCTCTGGAGCTCGATCAGGTGGTGCTCTGAATTCCCTCTCCTTGCGCACCCAGAAACAATTGTCTCTTGCCTCTTAGGCAGGTCCAGACTTTTTCCCTGACTCCCTCCCTTCTAGCTGTTGTGCACTAGCCCCCTTCAGGCTGTGTTCACGCAGCCAACCCCAGTCCTGTCCCTGGGATCTGACCTCTGAAGCCCGAGCCTCAGCTCCCAGCCCGCTCCCGTCCCGGCAGGTGAGCAGACAAGCCTCTCGCGCTTGAGTGCTGGTCGGCACCGATCCTCTGTGCGGGAATCTCTCCGCTTTGCCCTCCACGCCCCTGTTGCTGCGCTCTCCTCCGTGTCTCCAAAGCTTACCCCCTCCACCACCTGCAGTCTCCGCCCGCGAAGGGGCTTCCTAGTGTGTGGAAACCTTTCCTCCTACACAGCTCCCTCCCACTGGTGCAGGTCCATCCCTGTTCTTTTGTGTCTGTTTTTTCTTTTGCCCTACGCAGGTTCTTGGGGGGTTTGTTGCTTTTCGGGAGGTCTGAGTTCTTCTGCCAGCGTTCAGTAGGTGTTCTGTAGGGGTTGTTCCACATGTAGGTGTATTTCTGGTGTATTTGTGGGGAGGAAGGTGATCGCCACGTCTTACTCTTCCGCCATCTTGAAGCTCCTCTCCCTCTCATTTCTAATTTTATTGATTTGAGTCTTCTCCCTCTTTTTTTTGATGAGTCTGTCTAATGGTTTATCAATGTTGTTTATCTTCTCAAAGAACCAGCGTTTAGTTTTACTGATCTTTGCTATTGTTTTCTTTGTTTCTATTTCATTTATTTCTCCTCTGATCTTTATGATTTCTTTCCTTCTATTAACTTTGGGTTTTGTTTGTTCCTCTTTCTCTAGTTCCTTTAGGTGTAAGGTTAGGTTGTTTATTTGAGATGTTTGTTGTTTCTTCAGATAGGATGGTATTGCTATAAACTTCCCTCTTAGAACTGCTTTTGCTGCATCCCATAGGTTTTGCATCATCATGTTTTCATTGTCATTTGTTTCTAGGTATTTTTTGATTTGCTCTTTGATTTCTTCAGTGATCTGTTGGTTATTTAGTAATGTATTGTTTAGTCTCCATGTGTTTGTGTTTTTTACATTTTTTTCCCTGTAATTGATTTCTAATCTCACAGCGTTGTGGTCAGAAAAGATGCTTGATACCATTTCAGTTTCTTAAATTTTCTGAGGCTTGATTTGTGACCCAAGACGTGATCTATCCTGGAGAATATTCCATGTGCACTTGAGAAGAAGGTGTAATCTGCTCTTTTGGGATGCAATGTCCTATATATATCATTTAATCTATTTGGTGTATAGTGTCATTTAAAGATTGTGTTTCCTTATTAATTTTCTGTTTCGATGATCTGTCCATTGGTGTAAGTGAGGTGTTAAAGTCTCCCACTATTATTGTGTTACTGTCGATTTCCTCTTTTATAGCTGTTAGCAGTTGCCTTATGTATTGAGGTGCTCCTATGTTGGGTGCATGGATATTTATAATTGTTATATCTTCTTTTTGGATGGATCCCTTGATCATTATGTAGTGTCCTTCCTTGTCTCTTGTAACATTCTTTATTCTAAAGTCTATTTTATCTGATATGAGCATTGCTACTCCAGCTTTCTTTTGATTTCCATTTGCATGGAATATCTTTTTCCGTTCCCTCACTTTCAGCCTGTATGTGTCCCTAGGTCTGAAGTGGGTCTCTTGTAGACAGCGTATAGATGGATCTTGTTTTTGTATCCATTCAGTGAGCCTGTGTCTTTTGGTTGGAGCATTTAATCCATTCACGTTTAAGGTAATTATCGATATGTATGTTCCTGTTACCATTTTCTTAATCGTTTTGGGTTTGTTTTTGTAGGTCCTTTTCTTTTCTTGTGTTTCCCACTTAGAGAAGTTCCTTTAGCATTTGTTGTAGAGCTGGTTTGGTGGAGCTGAACTGTCTTAGCTTTTGCTTGTCTGTAAAGCTTTTGACTCTCCATCAAATCTGAATGAGATCCTTGCTGGGTAGAGTAATCTTGGTTTTAGGTTCTTCCCTTTCATCACTTTAAATATGTCCTGCCACTCCCTTCTGGCTTGTAGAGTTTCTGCTGAGAAATCAGCTGTTAACCTTATGGGAGTTCCTTTGTATGTTATTTGTCATTTTTCCCTTGCTGCTTTCAATAATTTTTCTTTGTCTTTTATTTTTGCCAGTTTGTTTACTGTGTGTCTTGGCATGTTTCTCCTTGGGTTTATCCTGTATGGGACTCTGTGTGCTTCCTGGACTTGGGTGGCTATTTCCTTTTCCATGTTAGGGAAGTTTTCAACTATAATATCTTCAGATATTTTCTCAGGTCCTTTCTCTCTCTCTTCTCCTTCTGGGACCCCTATAATGCGAATGTTGTTGTGTTAAATGTTGTCCCAGAGGTTCTTAGGCTGTCTTCATTTCTTTTCATTCTTTTTTCTTTATTCTGTTCCACAGCAGTGAATTCCACCATTCTGTCTTCCAGATCACTTATCCGTTCCTCTGCCTCAGTTATTCTGTTATTGATTCCTTCTAGTGTATTTTCATTTCAGTTATTGTATTGTTCATCTCTGTTTGTTTGTTCTTTAATTCTTCTAGGTCTTTGTTAAACATTTCTTGCATCGTCTCGATCTTTGCCTCCTTTCTGTTTCCGAGGTCCTGGTTCAGCTTCACAGTCATTATTCTGAATTCTTTTTCTGGAAGGTTGCCTGTCTCCACTTCATTTAGTTTTTTTCTGGGGTTTTATCTTGTTCCTTCCTCTGGTACATAGCCCTCTGCCTTTTCATCTTGTCTGTCTTTCTGTGAATGTGGTTTTTGTTCCACAGGCTGTAGGACTGTAGTTCTTCTTGCTTCTGCTGTCTGCCCTCTGGTGGATGAGGCTATCTAAGAGGCTTGTGTAAGTTTCCTGATGGGAGGGACTGGTGGTGGGTAGAGCTTGGTGTTGCTCTGGTGGGCAGAGCTCAGTAAAACTTTAATCCATTTGACTGCTGATGGGTGGGGCTGGGTACCCTCCCTGTTGGTTGTTTGGCCTGAGACGACCCAACACTGGAGCCTACCTGGGCTCTCTGGTGGGGCTGATGGCGGACTCTGGGAAGTCTCTTGCCAAGGAGTACTTCCCAGAACTTCTGCTGTCAGTGTCCTTATCCTCACAGTGAGACACAGCCTCCCCCCGCCTCTGCAGGAGACCCTCCAACACCAGCAGGTAGGTCTGGATCAGTCTCCTATGGGGGTCACTGCTCCTTCCCCTGGGTCCTGATGCGCACACTACTTTGTGTGTGCCCTCCAAAGGTGCAGTCTCTGTTTCCCCCAGTCCTGTCAAAGTCCTGCAGTCACATCCCACTAGCCTCCAAAGTCTGATTCTCTAGGAATTCCTCCTCCCATTGCTGGACCCCCAGGTTGGAAAGCCTGACATGGGGCTCAGAACCTTCACTCCAGTGGGTGGACTTCTGTGGTATAAGTGTTCTCCAGTCTGTGAGTCACCCACCCACCAGTTATGGGATTTGATTTTACTGTGATTGTGCCCCTCCTACCACCTCATTGTGGCTTCTCCTTTCTTTGGACGCGGGGTGTCTTTTTTGATGAGATCCAGTGTCTTCCTGTCCATGACTTTCCTCTGCTTCTTTGTTTTGCTTATATTTCTTTGACTCTATCAATTTAGGAGAAAGTTATCTACTGTGGTCTTGAAGGGCTGTTTTTATGTGAAAGCCTCCCTTTGTAGTCTGTGTGAGTCTAGTATTTTTGGTGCAAGGGCTGTTTTTAGTATGGATGCCTGCCACGTCTTTCCTCCATGGATGCTGGTTGTTATCCCCTTGATAGGGGGTGTTATTGTTTTTGTGGTGACCAGAGCCTGCACTGGAAGTTGAGTGGGGCCTCCTGTTTGCTCTGTGCTTGTCACAGCCTTGTTGGGACAGTGTCTGCTCCCCTTTGTTGGAGTAGAAGCCCCCAGGTCTGTTTCTGAGCTGTGGTATGAGGTAGGCAGTACTGGAGCTCTCCCACTGGGAGTCACTGAGTATTCCTCCTCAGGAGCTGTCCACCGGCAAGTGTGCTCTGTGGTGTCATCTGTCACCCATTGTGCGTGCTCAGAAAGTACACTATTGTTGGCACTGCCCTCAGGTCCTCCTCAGACATGGGAATGCAGGCAGTCAGCCTGGATGTCCCTCAGGTGCTGTGCTCACAAAGCCACCAGCGCTGATCCATTGGCACAGATTCCCTGAAGACAGGCACCGGGACCTTCTTTAGTTGCCCGTAGTCATGCACCTGGACCCACTGTGGGAGCTACGGAATTGTCACAGACCCTGGCCCCACCTCCACGTTCATGCGTCCACAAAGTTCGCTGCTGCTAACTCTAGCCCCGCGCCAGCCACCGGAGTACCAGCATCTGCTCGGATGTCCCACAGTTGTTTAGCTGACAGAGGCGCCAGCAGCGTAAAGTCACAAAGTCTCCCGACGGGGCTCAGATTTCAGCCCACCTCTGTGTGGGGGCAACTGCAGGCACTTGGGTGCTCCCAGAGCTCGTAGAGGCGGAGCCCTGCCCACTTTGAGCACTGTGAGGGTGAGGCTGCTCTGGCGGGGCCCCACTCCTCCCTTCAAGGGCTTGTTAACAGTGGGGCTTCTTTGGTGGACCCAGGCTTCATCCTGCACACAGCCCCAGTTGCAGCCCAGGCCACACTCCAGCCCCTCCAGCTTCTCCGCAGAGCCACCCCCAGTCCTCTCCCCAGGTCTGTCCACTGAAGCCCAAGTTTCAGCACCCAGCCTCCACTCATACCAGGAGACACATGTCTTGGGCTGGGGAGTGCAACAAGGTGGCCAGGACCAGGTGTGCTGGTCTCTCTCTCTTCTGCCAGCTGTAAGCTGGTTGCTGCACTCTCCTCTGAGCCTCTGAAGCTCCCTTTCTGTCCCAGCTGATCTCCCAGCTGGTGAAGGGAGTTCCCAGGGTGAGAGAACCTTTCCTCTTTCACAGCTCCCTCCCAGGGGTGCAGGTCCCATCCCGCTTTCTTTTATTTTCTTTTGTCCTACCTGGTTACACGGTGATCTTTCTCGCAGCGTTGGCTGTATGAGGTCTTCTGCCAGCATTCAGTAGGTGTTCTGTGAGAGTTGTTCCACATGTAGATGTATTTTTGATGTATTTGTGGGCGTCATTGAGTTCCATGTCCTTCTATTCCGCCATCTTGATCTCCCACCTATAAATTTATTTATTATAAAACTGAAGCAGAGTCCATTGATCTAGACCCATTCATGAAAAGGACTTTTATGTCCAATCTCTCATGACAGAGAATTTTTTTCTTTCCCTAATGTTTCTGAAAAGTAAAGCCAATAGAGAGATGAAAAAAAAACTTATAGTTTTACTTTTAGAATCATCAAATATCTTTTTTTTTTTTGCTCTTCTGAGACCTTCCAAAACACTAAAAGCTTCCAGTATCTCTGCCTGGATCTTTGTCTGAATTATTTACCACTGGTGTTTCTTTTCTGATTGATATCTGGGGGAGATTAGGTGTTTTTATATTTACCCTGAACACCAGTGGGTACTGGCAGCCAGAGCTGTTCCCTACAACATGGAAATTTGGAGCAGTGGCCCAGGGCTGTGTGTTTTGAGGGAATCCCTAACTGCTGCTGAGAAATCAGTTACTGGAGCTCCCCAGCCTCCCACAAGGACCAGCAGGTAGTGTTGGAATGCTGCTGCTAGTGACTCAGCATGGAAATCAGCCACTAAGGCCACAGACTACAGCCTCTGCACACCTCCTCTTTCCACTCCTCCCCACTCCCAGCCTTTCCACATCTGCAGTCCCTGCTTCCTTCATCCCTTCCAGCCCCAATGAGAATCACAGCCATTTTGAGCTGGATGAGAACTGGGAGGTCATCTAGTACCTTCCTCCATTTTAAAGAAACATCTGAGGTGCAGAGACGGGGGGGGGTGGTCCCTCAGCCTTGAAGCCTGGCCCCTAGAGCTCCATCCTCCATGCACCTTTCTGACCTGCCATCTGTAGGTGGGGAGGTGGGAAAGATCACTCCCAGCAGAACTCCCGTAAGGAAGCGTCCCGGATGTTTTTAAAAGAAATATGATAAAGCTGCTAGTGTAGGAGGGTACAACCCTCCAGGGACGTGGTCAGGCTATGAAAGACCAGGACAAATTGCAAAGCATGAGGCTAGGAGAGAAAAAGGGGAAAGTTGGAGAGGGAAGAGAGAGAAAGAGCTCTCTCCTTTCAAAGAAGAGAATGGAGCCAGCAAAATGGGGTGGTGGGTGGTGACTGTGGGCTGTGAGCCCTCCCCATAATCTGAAATCTTCCGTAAAATAAACACATACACTCATAAAATATTTGGCATGAGTAGGTTTACAGTGGAAACCAACACAGGAAGCCTACCAAAGGGCTAAGTGTGGCATTTGGCCCATGCTGTTCACTGAAGAAACAGAATGTGTACAAACAGGAGTCCAGGGGCCAGAAGAAGCCATTGGAATATTTCTTTATAAATATCTAAGGGAGAGTTTTGGACTTGTTGGAGGTTTGAGCCAATTGTACCGACCTCTCTGAAATGCAAGGGCTGACACCTGGGCATAAAGATGTATGAAGATATCTTTGGGGAAGCAGAGGGAGCCTTCCGCAGTGCACAGTCGTCCCTTTGTATCCACAGGGTATTGGTTCCAGAACACCAACAGATACCAAAATCAGAGGATGCTCAAGTCCCATATATAAAATGGTATAGTATTTGCATATAACCAATGCACATTCTCCCGTATACTTTAAATCATCTCTAGATTACTCATAATACCTAATACAAGGTAAGTTCTATGTAAATATTGTAAATACAGTGTAAATGGTTGCTGCTGTGCTGCAAATTCAGGCTTTTTGGAACTTTCTGGAATTTTTTTTCCCAAATATTTTCAGTTCACAGTTTGTTGAATTTCAGAATGCAGAACCTACAGATAGTAGAACCGACTGTACCTTGACCTATCTGAGGTTGGTCTTGAGGGTCTGGGTCATGAGGGTCAGGACTTAACCTGGGCCTGGAGTGAGCATGAAAGAGGGAAGAGGCGAGAGCCCGCAGCAAGAAAAATATTTAGTGTGAGGGCAGGATCCATTTAGAGCTGAACTCAGGACCAGTATGGTGTGAGCAGGTGGGAGGAGAGAAGAGGAAGTGAACACACCCTTAATAATACTTCTTGATGTACCTGTGTGTGCAGTAGCCACAGACCTGGCTCCAGGCGTCATGTGTCACCTGCACAAAGGCTGGGACCCCTCAGGTTCAAACGGTGGCACATTCAAAGAAACAGTCCAGCAGATGAAACAAATGGAGGAGCTATTCTCATGTTGCTTGCATTTCTCAAAATACCATTTATGGAAATCCAATGTATCACCCATAGCAATACTTACTAAAGTTTCCTTTCATGTATTCCCCATTGTGTGTACTCCTGGCAACTGCCTCTTTGAACAAACTCTCCCTATTGACAATTGTCTACATCTTTTTCTCTCTGCTCTCTTTTCTGTATCATGTAGATCAATTTAGCGTCTTCAACTTCTATTTTCATTTTCTCTTCATTATCCTGATTCCCTCCAACAAAGGAGAGTCAAGGAACTGACCCACGAAGCAAAAATCCTTCCTTTTCCTGTCTACCTGTGTAGTGTTGACTCTCAGTTCTCCTAGCTGTATTGCAGCAAGAGTGGGAGCAAGGTTGGCAAAACCAGAAATCTCCCCCAAGGGCCAGGGAAAAGGAGAAGGCAAGGGGCAAAACTAAACTCTTCGGTGACAAGGGTAAACAGGCCTGAAATATGTGTATTAATACATCTTACACGGCCACTGATGGAGTACGCAATTTCTAGGGGATTTAACAAAATTCAAACTTTTCCTGTGCATTCAAATCTTGACATCAGTTTTCCCACTTAGGAGGATTGAGGGGGTGGTGTTATAGGTGATGCTGATGACCTCTTCCTTCATCACCATTGCTGGGAAGGCAAGATATCTGAAGATAGATTCTTTCATTTCTTTAATTGGAAAGCAGCAATGTTTCAGTCAGTAATATTCAATAATACTTCTTAAGCACATTGAAAAAACCCATTTCAGACCCTGAATTTAGTACTGGTAGATAGATGCTTGCTAAGACAGTTTAATATGGAATTTTCAAAAGCAAATTCTAGTCCATGGCTTATAAATTTTCCTAGCAAGCTCACAGGTGTGAGTGAAATCTCTAAGGGTTTCTCGTGTCCAGACTTCTCAGTGCCTTGATAGGAGAAGCGATGTTCTGATTCACCTGCTTTTGCCTTCCCCAGTGGTGTGAGCAAAATGAACAGTGCAGACGCCTTCACCTGCCTGAGCTGCTAGTGGCCCCACTACACAGGCTGACTCGATACCCCTTGTTGCTGAAGAACATCTGGAAAAGGAGTACAGACTCTACGGAGAAAATCATGATCTACTCCATCAAGGAAAAGGTGGAAAAGTCAATCTGTAAGTCCCTGAGATGAGTGACCCAGAGCTCCAGTGTCAGCTTTAATCAAAGAGTTGGGGGACCCTCTGGCTCCTGGGAACCATTTGGGCTTCCATCCTAGGAGGTAATTCCATTGACTTGAGGTCATGGCTTTCCGAAATGTGGATTCAAGTTTGAGTTTGCATTGTAAATCAAACACACTCAAAACAATGGGCTCCAGTCACATCCTGGTGAACCCTATGAGAACTCTTAACTCCAAGTTCACGCAGGACGTGGCCCTGTCTCCAAGGCTTTCAGATGTGGGTTCAGGCAGGAAAAGTTCTACTTCCCAGATGATGAAGGCACTTTGTTTTTAACATCCATACTGAACCCACACACAAAGCAAATGGGAGTAAACAGCATGGGAAGCCTTTCCGGAGAATAAATTACCATCCATCATTTTTTTTAGGTCACTGAAATCCAGGGCCAGTCTAAGTATAATGCCAACTGCAATCTTTAGACCCGAAATTTGGGAATAGGAAAAGAGAAGGCCCTGTGATGACTTAAGTTTATTTGGGTAGCTCTGTATAATCAAATTCAAATAAAGAAGTTCGTGATATATGTCCATAAACAAAGATTTCCTGGGGAACATCAAAAGGGAACAATTCAAAATGATGATTATCAGCTGTACAGAAATGACATCTTTCTTTTTCTTTTGCATGTTTAAAAATAAAATGACCATTCACTTAGGAGTTTCTTCCCTTTTTTAAAAATTTTTGTTGAAATTCTAAACTAACCCAAGGAACTAGAATTCAGCTTATCAAGTGATTAAAACAAAAAATTCAGTTAAAGACAGACTTTTTTAAACTTTTAAAGTAATTTTGAAGATTATTACTCATTTTGATAAGTTTGTGAGGGAGATAACATCTCTTCTAGGAATTTCTCAATAAAATGAATTCTCATTGTTGGGGAAAGAGATCCCTGTGGCCTTCCTTTAAAGCTTAAAGATGGAGAATTCTCAAGGATTCCCTAACCATGTGATTCTGTGGGTCGACGACTTGCCCTCCATGTATTCAAAAATCATTTCAAAACCTCAATAGCAAATATGTTATTTAAAAACATTGGAAAATTAATATAGACCTTCAAAGCGAAAATGAGTTCTTACCAAAAGAAATAATCAACCTTACCATAAAGTGAATATATGTTTTATGATTAAGACAAAAGGATATGTTTGTCCTTGTTAGTCTGATTTTTTTTCCTTCCTGTGATCACAAGCTGTGTGATGTAGGGAATATGAGAAACCTACTAAGGGAACTGTTAGTATTATTGAAATAAAAATGCACAATACATTTCCAACTTACTGAGTTTAATTAGTTCAGCTTCATTTTTCTCTGCAAGAGGCTGATTTCAAATTAGTGAGTTTTTCTAAGGCATTTAAACAGCAAGAAATATGTTAAATGAACCTAAGATATGGTTTGGCTCCAGGGGCGGTCAATATCTCTAAATGATTCCTGTGGATCTTGGTTAAATTTTATGCTGTAATGTCTCATGCATTTAAAAATATATTGGATGTGTCTTGTCTTTCAGGAGATCTTGAAGGAAAAGTGAAGTGGCTTGCCAATTTTAAAAAATGCAGACATCTACGGGAGATTATAGTGTGGCCTCCACTTTGGGATAGAGATAAAAGGTTTTTCATTCCAGAGGTACAGAAAGGATCAATTAGAACCTATGTCCCTTTCTAAACGTTTGGCATTCAAGTGGAAGTATACTAGTCTTACAAAGTCCCCAGCTGCCCACTAGAATTAAAAATCTAGCAAGAAGGGATTCCCTGGTGGTGCAGTGGTTGAGAGTCCACCTGCCGATGCAGGGGACACGGGTTCGTGCCCCGGTCCGGGAGGATCCCACATGCCGCAGAGCGGCTGGGCCCGTGAGCCATGGCCGCTGAGCCTGTGCGTCCGGAGCCTGTGCTCCGCAACAGGAGAGGCCACAGTGGTGAGAGGCCCGCAGACCGAAAAAAAAAAAAATAGCAAGAAGTAAAGCCTTCATCCACATGGCATTGTGTGTGGGGAGGCTGACCTCCTTATGCCATTCCTGAACTAGTCCTTCTAAGCATTTTTCCCATTCTTTCCCATTCCCATGTGCATTTACTGGCATTTCCAAATGTCAGGAACTTTCTAGACAGAGTACATTGCCCCAGCTTCTAGAATATGCTGTCCTCCAATCACTAACAACATCTCTTTGATTTCCTCCCTTTTTTTGCCAGTGCCTGAAACACGTTTTTAAAGAACACATGGCAGAAAACATCCTGTCACCAACCAACAGACACCTTCTCTATGAAGGAAAATTAACTCTTGCAGGTAAATAACTGCTTCCTTTACAAACCCAACATCTTTGCTACCTTGTAACTTGTCTAGCTGTTGCTTATCGAACGGTGGCAAGAATTGTATTTCCTTATGGCCAAGGCGATGGAAGATGTGAATCAGAGAGCATCCTATGGAGTCACGCAGACTCCAGCTTGATCAAACCGCGATGTAACTAGCCACATGCCCTCCATTTTCTCTCTATAAAATAGGATAACGATATGTCTTATAAGCTCGATGTTAAAGTGAAGTAACATATGTGAAGAGCTTAGCTCAAGGTCGGGAATGTAGTAACCACTCAATGTCAGCTGTTACCACCCTCATTTTACTCCTCCAGTGAGCTGGGCAATCATACGCTCAGTGTTGACTGAGAACCTATTATGTAACACATGTTGCATTGTGTAGGTACCATTGGAGGATAGAAAAGCCATTATTCTGGATAATCCTTTCCCTCTAGTTGGGAAGCACTGCCATAATGAGCAGACCTGCAGTCTAAGTCCAGAAGAGAGTCTGATGCTGGAGTACCCAGGAAAGGCTTCATGTGGTCCATGGGACTGGAGGCGGGCTTTGGGGGGATAGAAGGGCGTAGTTCAGTGAAAGGACAGGAGGGAGGACATCCGGATGAAAAGCACAGCAAGAGAAAAGGCTTGGAAGCAGAAGCCACTTGAGAGAATAGGCTCACGGCAGCGTGGTTAGGAGGGTGATCCCCGAGGCTGCCTGCCGGCTTCCCTTCCCAGCTCAGCCTTTGCTGCCTGGGTAACCTGGGGCCACTTAACAGCAATCTCCCCATGCTGCAATGTCCCCTCTTTGTTGTGAGGATTAAATGAGCTAATGGATGTATAAGCAATTGAAAGAACCATTGGCAGAGAGTCAGTGCTCAGTAAATATTATCAGAAAGGGCTGCCCAACTGAAATAAGATTTGCATTCATTCATTGATTCACTTCTTCACAAAATCTTGATTGAGCACCTACAGTGTGTGAAGCCCTGTGGGATGTGAGGTTGCCTGAGATCTTTTGGGGGGTGCCAGGCAGTAACTCCTTATTCAGTACACACCTGTTGAGAACCTGCTCTATTTTAGGGATAACGCCAGATGTCAGCTTGGGACATAACCCCCGCAGGCAACTGCCAACTCGAAAGGTAGACATGCCCAGCTTTTTACATCAAAGGGCTTTTTCATGCATGTTTTCCTTCCAGTGAGTTATGCAGAGAAGTTACATTTAATCCCATGTCACAGGTGAGACTCGGGGAGGTTCTCTATCATGCTCAAGGTCACTTGGCAAGTTAATGGCAGCATCCAGACCCAAGCCAGGTTGCCTCACCCTAGCAGGCTTCCAGAATCATAGCCACTGCCTTGAAAGCCAGAGGGACCCAGCCAGGAAATTGCAGGCAGCAAGAAGCCACTGAGTGCTCAGGGACATGAGAGGCTTAAAAGGGTGTTGAAGAAAGAGTTATGGGAAGCAATACACAAAATGGCTAGAGGAGGAGACCAAAGCAGAGAGACCAGCCTGAAGGCGCCACAGTGAAGCAGGATGGGGTGGGAAGAGCCTGGGCCTGTGTTTCTCAACCATTCTGCACCTGTAGACCACTCCCCTCCCACTTTCATTTGGAAAGATAACAATCTTACCCTTTCTTTTACAATTTCAAAAATAGGGCTTCCCTGGTGGCGCAGTGGTTGCGAGTCCGCCTGCCGATGCAGGGGACGCGGGTTCGTGCCCCGGTCTGGGAAGATCCCACATGCCGCGGAGTGGCTGGGCCCGTGAACCATGGCCGCTGAGCCTGCGCGTCCGGAGCCTGTGCTCCGCAACGGGAGAGGCCACAGCAGTGAGAAGCCCACGTACCGCAAAAAAAATAAAAAATAAAAAAATAATTATATCATTGTGACAAAGCCAAATCCAACCAAAACCAAAAGTAATGAAGCAAAACACAGTTCTGTGTACAATCCTATGCCTTTCCCTGCAAAATTAGCCTCCACCTGAAATCATCAGAGATTTCATTTCACCTCTTCCCTCTATCTACCAAATTCCCAACTGTGATACCCACCAGCCTATCCTAAAATGTTAGAAATGGGCGTGGATCAAAAAGGATAAATCTGAGAGCTATTTCAAAGGCAAAAACAGGAGGGCTTTATGATTGATAAAATGGATGAAGAGGAAATGAGTCAAAGACCTTCAAGTGTGCTTATCTATCTACCTGAAAGGTTGGTAGATGACCCTGAGGGTGGCGGAGGGAGTGGGTCAGGGAGTCAGTTTTAGGGTTCAGGTGTGGACGTGATGGGAGGCCATGTAGAGGCTGGATGAACATGACCATGAAATATCTCTTGGTGAAAAGCTGCGTCAAATGTGTATTCACATATCAAGTGGGATGGGGGTGCTTGTCACGGAAGCATGGGTGGGAGACTGGCCTAAGAAGGAGTCGTTATGGTTCAACCCAACTTTTCAGGAAAAGTTTCTTGTAGAGTCAAATGAGGTAGAATGGGGATGACCTACGTAACCATTACTAACACCAGGCTCCTGTCTGACAGCACATGCTGTTAGTCAGATTTCATCAGAGAGGGGTGTGTCGTATAGTAGTGTCAAATCAAGTTTAAAGTCCCTGGAACTTTGGCTCGGAGTTGGCATAGAGATATGGTGTCGGTGGGGGTAATAGTGTTAGAAGAAACAGGACATCATTTTGAATGGAAAAAGCATTGGACCAAGAATTAGGGGGTCTAGCCCCAACTGTGGGCTTTGGGGAAATTGTTTAAATTCTCTTAATCTCTTCTGTAAATGTTGATGATGGTGATGGTGATAACCATGATGACGATGGTATCTACCACTAATATATTATGTTTCAAATTTTCTTCTAGCCTTAAAAACTGTAGGTTGAAATTAAGTGCATTTTCTCATTCCCAGAAGGTCCAAGTTTTTATAACTTTCGGAGCATAACCAGCTTCCCACTGGAATTCATGCCAGCATGCCCTTCACAAATGCATTGCCCCCCACAGACTGGTATTTCTAAATAGAAAAAGAGGTAAAGTTCAGACAAATAGGATGGCCCAGCAGCTGTAGCACCTAGAGAACACACGTTGTTCAAGCTGCTGCAGAACTAGAATAAGTCAGTGACGCTGCTCTGTTCTCTAGCAGTGTGATGAAAACCCCACAGGCCAGACTTTTTGAGAAAAAATAAAGACCTAATCGAGTTAGAACTGCACAAGTTTGTAGGTCTCAGATCTGGTTGTGCGGCACATAGCTTCAAACTCCTGGGATCATATATGTGAGTCCTCTAACTTTATGCCTACAGTCTTCCTCCTTAGTCCTTTTTCATAATCCCGTATTTACTTTAGCACTATCAGCTCTTGAATTTATCTTAAATCTTGTTCGTGTTTATTATGTATCTGCTCTCACTATAATTAAAGCTCTTTGAAGGAGAGATTTTGTCTTAATCATTGATGCATAGGAGGTGCTCAGTATTTGTTGACTGCTTGGTGGAAAACTAGGGCCTCAATAAACGGTAGCTAAAATAATCATCCTTTCCTAGAATGAAGTCTAGGACATAGAAGATGCTCATACCTGTTTGTTAAAATACTTGAAGTTAGAAGGAGAAAACAAAGCTATTTCATTTTGACAATGATCATTCACCTAATTCAGATAGGAGTGGCAGAGGGTGGGGAAAGCAATATTTAACAGGTCTTAAAGGTCTAGCACTGTCCAAATGCCCCATTCCTTGCCCTATGTGTTAGTTAGGATATTAAGCCAGCTCTTGGAGACAGACTGGTTTATTTATCTCGCATGTAAAATTCTGAGCCATATGACAGCTTTACTCCATGAGGCCACAAGGGATCTGGGTTTCTTATGTCCTCTTGCTCTGCCATCCTAGAGACTGCTTTCTTCTGTGGCCCCAAGATGAGTCACCAATGTGCCTACGTTCTAGCTCATATTCCATTGGTCAGAATTTAGTCACTTGGTCATGTTTAGCTACAAGGAAAGCTGGGAGATGTAGTATTTATTCACAGTGAACGTCTACCCACTAAAACTTGGAAATTTCATTACTACAAAAGAAGGAAAGAATGGTTTTTAAGGGACAACCAGCAGTCTTTGCTGCAGCCCAGTTTGCAAAAAGGAGTTTCTAGTAGTGATGGAAAACATTAAAACAAACTATTCAAGGACAATTCAAGATTGAATAAAATATCTAATTTCTCTTCTATGCAAATACAGAAAGTATCTTTCCTCTAAACTTAGACTAAAAATGAATCCCAGATATTTTATTTATTAATTTAACCTTAGACGTCTCATTTCCACAGGTAAATGTATATGAGAAAGAACTTCTAGAAAAATATAAATAAGTAAAATAGAATAATAAAAAATATTTACTGATTTTTCATGTATTTACTTTAAGTGCCTGTCACATCCCCCTCAAGGACTGCCTATTCCTCTAAAATCATTTAAACTTAACCATTTCTTTTTTTTTTTTTGGTATGCTAATATAAACTACTATTTTGGGAACTTTTGGAAAGGGTAACCTTTGTCAGATTAATTTTAAATTAAAAATTAATTTAAATTTTTAATTTAAAAATTAATTTTTAAAAATTAATTTTAATTTAAAAATTAATTTTTTTAATTTTTTAATTTTTTTATACAGCAGGTTCTTATTAGTTATCTATTTTATACATATTAGTGTATATATGTCAATCCCAATCTCCCGTTTCATCCCACCACTACCACCAACGCCCCGCTACTTTCCCCCCTTGGTGTCCATATTTTCATTCTCTACATCTGTGTCTCAATTTCTGCTCTGCAAACCGGTTCATCTGTACCATTTTCTAGGTTCCACATATATTCGTTAATATACGATATTTGTTTTTCTGACTTCACTAACCATTTCTTTTTCTAATTTCTAAGGAATAGAGTTAAACTGAGAGGGGGATATCTCATTCTAATATTTTATTTCTCTTCTACGAGTATCCCCTTCTTAGGGAAAAGTAGAAAAGCGTATTTGCCTTCAGTTATTATCAAAAGTGATATCAGAAATATATTTGTAAATATAAAGCTTCATGAAGATTATTTAAAGCTTGTATAGACATATTGTAAAACTTAAGAAACCAATTGTTTCAGTGACTGTCTTAATCAGCTAGGGCTGCCATAACAAAATACCACAGACTGGGTGGCTTAAACAACAGACATTTATTTCTCACAGTTCTGGAGGCTGGAAGTTCAAGGTCAAGTTGCCAGCTTATTCAGTTTCTGGTGAAAGCTCTCTTTCCAGCTTTCTCAGTGTCCACACATGGCAGAGAGAGAGAGAAAGAGAGAGGGAGAGAGCATGCTCTGGGGATGACATTCATCCTGTCAGATCAGGGGTCCTCCCTTAAGCTTTCATTTAATCTTAATTACTTCCTTATTCCAAATACACAGTGGGGAGGGGGGTAGGGTTTCCACATAGAATTTGGGGGAGATGCAATTCAGTCCACAGCTATGACAAAGTGCCTTCTTTTCTGGTAATGTATACCTTTGCCAGTGACCACACAGATGAGTCAAGAGGGCAAAATGCTGGAGTTCTGTTAGTCAATAGATGTGTCCAAGACTTAGCTGAAACCACGACAAATATCATCCAGGTAACCTTAGATCCATCCACATGAAATGCCTTACAAATACAGTGTCTTTAAAGTTGGAAGGGTGGGCTCACGTCAAGTCCCTGCCTTAGGGAGAAATCAGTTCAACCATAATGCAGTTTTCTGACCCACGTGATTGGAGCCCCCTGAGCTGCAAGCCTCATGTGCCCTGATCCCCGGCCTGTGTTGTTTTCTAAGGGATTCTTTGATTTAAAAAGAAAAAAAAAAAACTCTGCTTACTGTTTCCAGCCCCAATTTCATCTTCTTTCTTTCCTCAGAAAGCACAAGATTCCTAGGTGTTTATCTGTTTCTCTTTGATGATTTCCTCTTAGTTACGAAAACTAAACGCAACAAAAAGGTAAAATGCTGTTGGCTCTAAATAATTCTGCTAAATGAGTTTAGAAATATTTCTGAATAAGTTGAGTTAAAAAAAGATTCTTATACATCAAATCGGACTTTACCCTCTAAAAAATGGAGACATTTCAAAATACTGGCTTTTTCCATCGTAGAGTGCTGGACTGAAAAACAACAGTAACAAAACCAAGTCCCATTTCTTCAGGATGTCAAAGAGTGTGTATATTTTTAGAATGACTTAGTCTGTATACTTTCGAGGCGAGTCCCAGAAGCCACAGGACTTTATGCCTGGCCTGCCTCAGCAAATGATATTAAGATACTTTTGTCCATATCCGCCTTTTCCTCATCCAAATTGACTACCACAACAAAAGCTGCCAGAGCAGGGGGCCTCTCTAAACCATCTGCTGCCAAGTGCTGAGGTGATAGCCACCACCCGTTCTCATGTTCTTCCTGAGAAATGATGCTTTGGGGGCTGCAGGTGGGAAGGAGCCCTGGTCTCTCAGTGTCTGCCTATAATTAAGAACTGCAGAAGCCAAATAAATGTACAGTTGGCATCACAGAAAAAAAAACGAGTCACCAGGGGCTAGAGCCACAAAATCTCCTCTAAGAATAGGGATTTCTCCCTTAAGTATTAATGGTTACCATTACCATTGTTACTCCCTGTTAAGCCATGGGTCTCATGGTCCACCAAAGGCTTTCTATCTAATGTCCCATTTCACAGTTGTTCCCTGACTGGTGTGTGTGAGTGCCTTCAGGAAGAGGCCTCCTCTACAGCTCTCAGACACCTGCCCTTAGAGATAGGAAGAGGATCTACAGTATGTTTTTGGCTGTCAGAGATAACTAATGTTGTTCTAACCCACTCACTTCTTTGCTAAACGACTAGCCTTACACAGATGTAAGATTATGAGACTAGATCTCTCAAATCTTTTAATAACCTAAGCTTTTAGATGGCATGTTGGTTAGTTGAGCTAAATAATTTAAATGTCTTTAAGCAATAAAATAGACACCCATTAATCAATCCGTGCATAGTTGATCAGTGGTTGAGGAGGGAATGGGTGTTGGAGAATATTAAGTCACAGTTTTGAAACTTGGATGGCCTCTTATTTTCAGCTACTCAGGCTAGCATGTCTGAACAGGCAAGCTCTGAAAAATCTCTGTCCCCTTCTAAAACCTGACGTTAAGCACAGCTTACCTTCTCTTTACATAATGGCACAAATCAGAGCCCATGAACTAGTGGCAGCCCATTATTGGCCATGTTATAAGATAATATTCTGGTTTCATGCTTCACAACTTGATTCCAAAATAAGTAATGTTATCTGTTTTAAATTCCTCTTTAAATTCTTCCGTCTGATAAATCTGAGAGAACCACCCGGAGAAGACACCAGGTTTCGTTTATTTTTTTGGAAGAAGAAATAAGGAATGTTATCTGCTTTAAATTTCTCTTCGCTATTTAATGCACAAATTACTTCACGTACATCCCAATCTTTGACACCCTTTCTTTGAAAAATTCAGTATTTTATATATTCAAAACAATTTCAGTTATTTACAAATCATAGAGCATGGAATTTATTTATTTAGATTTTAGTATAAAATCCCATGGACAGAGTTGGCCAACATGAGGCTTCTCTTTCTTGTTCATCTAACTCAGTACCATAGAGGGATACTACTGGAAATGAAGATCTTCCCATTGATGTGATAATGATTTAAATGTTTCCCAGCTATGAAATTACCCTGTTATTTATTCAGGTAATTAAACTTGGGGATCAGAAACACTATGCTTTAAATCACTGTTGTACTTTGGGAAATGCTTTTCAAGATCCAGAAAGAATAGTAAGCTGGATTTCAAGCAATTGTTTCTGAAAATCAGTTTACTTAAGGATGTACCTTAAGTATGTGCATCAATATTTACTTCCTACTTATCTCATTATTTTCCTCAATTTTAGAAACTTGGAGGCTCAGACCCTGGTTTAATGTGCCCTTCAGTTATTCCTGCGCTACAAACAGTAATCAAAGAAGGTGGTTCATGTATGGTACCCGATCAGCCCATTCCACTAGACAGATTGGTTGTCAGAGGGCTCGATCCACTCCACATGTCAGGTATGTGTCTGTTTTCATCATTCCGCTCATCTGTTTGCTATCCCAGAGTTTTATGTTGGCCTTTTTTGGTAACAGGTCTTGAATCTAATTTAAATCTTCATGAAAGATAATACTGGGTTCCTGTGTAGCTAAATATCACTCACTCTACAAGCTAGTTATGGAAGGAGTATTGGACTTGCTTCCACTGCTTGGAGGACCCAGCTCTGTCACTTGCTAGCTGTGTGACCCTGTGTGCAAGGTACTTAAATTTTCTAAGCCACAGATTCATCTTGGTAAAATCAGGATAATATCTACCCCGGTGAGCTGTCATGAGAATTAAATGAAATAATGCAGGTAAAGCACTCAATAAATGATAGCTATTATTAGGATGGTTATTCTGTTAACCATTTTTAGTACTATTGCTATTGTCAAAGCACTGGTAAACCATGACATGCTATGCAAGCCTAAGATATTTTATTGCAATTGCTCTATAGAAAAATGCCAGAAATATATAAATATATGTACATACATATACACATATACATCATGTGTATAGATCAGAAATGTATATTTTTGTTTATTTTTCAAGCATTTCCTGAGTGTCTCCTGTGAACCAGGCACCCTGTAAGTGCCCTGGAGTTACAAAGATGGAGCTCTCAGAGCAATGAAAGATCAATAAATCCTGTCAGGAAAGCCCTGGGCCTCGGAGGGCCTTGAAGGACATTCTGGCCTACTTAGTACTGGGCGGGTGGTAGCAGTGTTCAGAAGGAAGCATCCATCATTCTTTCTTGGGTACAGGCTCCTAGAAGACCAGCAAAGCCAGGCAGGAGGGGAGTGTCTTCCTGTCCCGAGGGAGGAGCAGGAAAAGAGGGAGCACTATCCATGTCCTGCACTTCCCACTCCAGCAGTCCAGCCCAGAGCACCAGTCATTAGCACAGGACCTACTTGTACTCAGCAGAGCCACATTACCCAGTGAATACACCAGTGTAACTAAGCTGTATATTTAAATGTTTAACTTGTGAATGGATGCAAACTCTCTCCCCAAGAGCAGCAAGGCTCCAATGAGGGGAAACCTGTATCCAGAACTAGAGCCTTCTGCCTCTTTTGTCTGTTTTTTCTGTGTCTGCTAAGATTTGCTGAAAAGCAACTGGGCAGGCCTTAAGGCCTCTTAGAGCAGATTTGACATGGACCAATCACTATCACAGGCCAAAGTCTGCATAAACCAGAGAGCTTTCCCGAGCAAGCCTAAAAAGGGGCATCTCAGAGGAGCACAACCTTCTTACTACAGTGGCCATAGTTAGAAGATTCTGCCACGATAAATGGATGTGAGTGGAGGAAGGTGTCAGATCCCCCAAGCAAGAGAGGGAAGCAGCGTGGGCTCAGGTCAGCCACAGCCCTGCCAGCCAACTGGACTTTATGGGAAATCTGACATCACAGGATTCCCTTAGGAGATGCATGTTTTTCCCCCTGTATTCCTTTTTCTTTTTAAATAAAATCAGTACCTTTTTAAAAACCATACTTCCACCATCTTTTGTTACTTTTTGACTTGTCACTACCATTTCATTTCTGTTTTTTAAATATTTTTCTCATTGCTCTGGTGGTTATTTTAACTGTTCAGACACAGTGCATGAGGTAGAACAGCTGTAGAGTGAGACGGAGTCAAGTCTGAAAAAAAGAAGAGATGGTGCTTTGGAGTGACAGAGACCTAGTTTCAAATCCTGGCTATGTTATTCACAAGCTGTGTGACCTTGGAAAAATTCACCTCATCTGTGCCCTCATTTGTAAGTGGGAATTAGTTGACCTTTTTTTTTTTTAATTGAAGTATAGTGGATTTACAGTGTTCCAAGTACACAACAAAATGATTCAGTTATACATACGTATATATTCTTTTTCAGATTCTTTTCCATTATAGGTTATTACAAGATATTGAACTTAGTTCCCTGTGCTACACAGTAGGACCTTGTTGTTTATTTTATATATAGTAGTGTGTACCTGTTAATCCTAAATTCCTAATTTATCCCTCCCCCACCTTTCCCCTTTGGTAACCAAAAAATTGTTTTCTATGTCTGTGAGTCTATTTCTGTTTTGTAAATAAGTTCATTTGTATCCCTTTTTTAGATTCCACGTATAAGCGGTATCATATGATATTTGTATTTCTCTGTCAGACTTCACGTTATATGATAATCTCTAGGTCCATCCATGTTGCTGTAAACGGCATTATTTCATTCTTTTTTACGGCCAGTATTCCAGTGTGTGTGTGTGTGTGTGTGTGTATATATATATATATATATATATATATATATATATATATATATATATATATATATATATATATATATATATATATATATATATATATATACACATCACACACCACACCATCCTTATCCATTCATCTATCGATGGACATTTAGGTTGTTTCCATGTCTTGGCTACTGTAAATAGTGCTGCTGTGAACACTGGGGGTGCATATAGCTTTTCAAATCATAGTTTTTGTCTTTACCAGATATATGCCCAGAAGTAGGGCTGCTAGATCATATGGTAACGCTATTTTTAGTTTTTTAATGAACATCCATACTGTTCTCCATAGTGGCTGCACCAGTTTACATTCCCACCAACAGTGTAAGAGGATTCCCTTTTCTCCACACCATCTCCAGCTTATTATCTGTAGATATTTTGATAATGGCCATTCTGACCAGTGTGAGGTGGTACCTCATTGTAGTTTTTATTTGCATTTCTCTGATAATTTGTGATGTTGAGCATCTTTTCATGTGCCTGTAGCCACCTGTGTATCTTCTTTGGAGAAATGTCTATTTAGGTCTTCTGCCCATTTTTTGATGGGTTGTTTTATAAGCTCTTTGTTTATTTTGGAAATTAATCCCTTGTCGGTCGCATCATTTGCAAATATTTTCTCCTATTCTGTAGGATGTCTTTTTGTGTTATGGTTTCCTTTGCTGTGTAAAAGCTTTTAAGTTTAATTAGGTCCCATTTGTTTATTTTTGCTTTTGTTTTCATTACTCTAGGAGATGGATCCAAAGAAATGTTGCTGTAATTTATGTCAGAGTGTCCTGCTTATGTTTTCCTCTAGTTTTATAGTATCTGGTCTTACTTTTAGGTCTTTAATCCATTTTGAGTTTATTTATGGTGTTAGAGAACATTCTAATTTCATTCTTTTACAATAGCTGTCCAGTTTACCCAGCACCACTTATTGAAGAGACAGTCTTTTCTCCATTGTATATTCTTGCCTCCTTTGTTGTAGGTTAATTGACCATAAGTGCGTGGGTTTATTTCTGGGCTTTCTATCCTGTTCCATTGATCTTTGTTTCTGCTTTTGTGCTGGTACTATACTGTTTTGACTACTGCAGCTTTGCAGTATAGTCTGAAGTCAGGGAGTGTGATCCCCCCAGCTCCATTCTTCTTTCTTAAGATTGTTTTGGCTATTTGGAGTTAGTTGTGGTTTAAATGACACAAAAAGGAAAAAAATACATAGCACTCTGCCTAGTACATAGTAGGTGCTGAATAAATGATGTCAACTATTAATTGTTAATCATTATATTAGAACATCAGAGAGAAAAAAGCTATTCCTGACCATTTATTATCTCATTTTATTTTCTAAGCCTAGCCATACCAGGTCCTTTTGTTTATTAAGCCCTTAGTAGCCATATTACAAACTAAACAGATGAGGGATACCTTAAATAACTAAGAACTACAGTTACAGTTTTGAGGAACATGGATTCTGAAATCCAGCCAAGAACAACCACCTGATCTTTAAAGCCTCACTTACTACAGGGAATTTATAAAGAGAAAAATCAGGGAGTAAAACAAAAACAGCCAGATCTTTTTTCCAGAAAGTCATTTTAATAGGTTTAAGTCCTCTCACCCCAGAGAAGCTGGACAGAATTTCATGACCTTGACAGGCTTTGTTGTGGTAGAATTTAGGAATTATGAGGTTTAGTCTATTACAATCTGTAATGCTGAAGTAGTTCTTGCAGTTAAGAAAATAAAAGTCTCACATTTGCTTCGATTCTGAAATGAGGCCCAACTTGCCTCAGTGAGTCTGAATTAAACCCACAAACTTCAAGGAACAGAAATAATGACTGTGAGCAAGCATCAGCTTAATGGTCATCCAGGAAGAGTCAGTGTTCTCCTCCTCCTCTCTGAAGTACTTGTTTTGACCCGGAGCCAGCCCTGGTTTAGTTTTATTTGTTCCTAAACATAAACTGACTGTAGAAAGAATGTATAGGCTGAAAAATTTTATTCCTGGTGCTGTATAAATAATTCAAGGAAGAAGCTTTCATTTTAAGAGCTCCAGCTGTATAAAAAGAGGAAAATCTGCTCTCCCAGTATCTCCTATCATTTCTTTAAGAGACCAGCTAGGAAATGACAGAACAGACTGTTTCTTTTCAAACACAGAAACCATGCCAACATTTTTTTTGTTGTTTTACATTTCACATAATTTGGTGGATGTTGGATTTTATTTGAGTCCATTTTTTTGCCTTTTCTTGGACTGCTGTGAAGCATTCAGGTGGTTTTGTATTTTTGCTACATCTTAATTTGTTTAACTGTTGTTTTGATGTGACTTCCCTTTAAGTACAAAAATAAAACTTTTTTTTTTTTTTTTGCGGTATGCGGGCCTCTCACTGTTGTGGCCTCTCCCGTTGTGGAGCACAGGCTCCGGATGCGCAGGCTCAGCGGCCATGGCTCACGGGCCCAGCCGCTCCGTGGCATGTGGGATCTTCCCGGACTGGGGCAAGAACCCATGTCCCCTGCATCGGCAGGCAGACTCTCAACCACTGCGCCACCAGGGAAGCCCCCAAAATAGAACATTTTTAGAAGGAGTGGTGGAGGTCAAAGAAACCATGATTGTATTATTTTTCGTATTTGTATTATCTATATTTTACACACACAAAATCTACCTATTATGCTAAGCTTTTTCCTTGGGAAGGAATACATTTTCCATCACTTAAGCCATAAATGCATTTCCTCAAGCCCCAGAAGTCATTGGCTAAGGAAGAAAAGGTTTTCATATTTAAGTGGGCTCTCTTTGGACATAGCAGTAAAGTCTTGGTCTTGGAATCAGATTCTTTTTTAATCGACATAAACCTCCCACACTCATTAATAAAGAAACAAAAATCCAAGTTCTTGTACTGAGAAACTGTGGATTTCATATTAAATGCTTTGGCTTTTTGTCTTTAATCTTTTTCTAGTCTTTGAGCTGAGAAATTCTTTCCTCATACAACATGAAAACAGCTATCGACAGTGTATAGCAGCATTCTTATTACAAGCCCAAACAGAAAACATCAAGGTATGTATTTCAATTTTGTAGGTTTTGATTCTTAAGACTTAAGGAAAAAAATCTCACCCCAAGCTCATTAAGGAACAGTGAATGGAAAGCTTTGTGTATTTTCCTCTCCTGCTTTGGGAAGGGGGCAGGTTGGAAGGACGGGAAGGATATGAATATCTAGACCATACCAGGCTCAGAAACCTCAGAACTGACCATCTTCTTACATCCCCAGTGTTGACACAGCCTCCCTCATTTTTTCCTGTGGCAGAAGCTCAAGAGCTGCCTCTGACTTCTGGGGGATCTGTAGGAAATGGGGGAAGAACTGCTTTGGATTGCATTTTGGATTGATTTTTAAGATGATCTGATCAATTTCCAAAGCCCCAGTATGCAAACAGTATGATGCCAGCTTAAGTGAGGGGCTCCTGCAGAAATGAACTGTGTCAAGTCTTCTCTTCACCCTTTGAAACTATGCTACTGTTTTTACAGCTATGGAGCTGAAGAGCAGCTGCCTATCTGACTCTGGTTTCTTTATCTTAGAAGTTTCCATTTTTGTCTTTCCCCTGGTAGGCTTTCATCAGGGCAGCAATGTGGCCAGACAATTAATGGAAGACTACATTATTTTCAAGGAGTCAATTTCCTCCCTCAGTCTGTTTTTCAAGTTATGCCACTGATTAAGAACTTCTGTTTCTACACAAAGTGGAAATTCAAGGAATTCAGCTTTCAAACTACTTATATTCCCAGTATTCATCTTTTTTTTTTTTTTTTTTGCAGTACGCGGGCCTCTCACTGTTGTGGCCTCTCCCGTTGTGGAGCACAGGCTCCGGACGCGCAGGCTCAGCGGCCATGGCTCACGGGCCCAGCCGCTCCGCGGCATGTGGGATCTTCCCAGACCGGGGCACGAACCCGTGTCCCCTGCATCCACAGGCGGACTCTCAACCACTGCGCCACCAGGGAAGCCCCCAGTATTCATCTTTGTAATTAGTCATCATTGACTATTATGGTTTCTTGATTACTCACAATTGTTTATCCAACTTGCATACCATATTCATCTAATCCATTTGCATTTTCATATGTGATTAGAGATATTTATGATATATTCGATTTAAGAAAGAAAATGGGAAACAGGCAAATGTTTCATCAGTCTTCAGTTTTAAAGAGCAAGTCAACAAATACAAAGGAAAAGGCTAATCCAAATATGTGAGAAATTTAACATTCTCTTCTCTCTATATATTTTCTCTTTCTTAACAGAAAACATGGATTGCACAATTAACAGCAGCAATCTCTTGCTTCACCAAGAGTCAGGAAACCAAGAAGATGTCCTCATTCACTTTGCCTGCAGAATCCTCGGAAATTTAGGGACCTAAAACAAGTAGCACACCTTTTTAGACATTAGGGATTAAGGTATTCTTTCATTCAAACTTGTAACACTTACCTAGTGATGAGCTAAAAGAAAATGTGCATTTTAAAGAAGTTCCAGAATTTAAGCTAGGAAATTCCCCAGCATAGAGTAATAATGGCTGCAACAAATTTGAACCAGAAGGAATTTCTTGGTAAGTGTATACATGCTGATATCCAGACTACGTTATAATGCTTCAGTCAGGCTTGCAAGAGGGGCGAGGGAAGTATGATGCTATTATAGTTCGTAAAAGGTGAATGATCAGGCAAATGCAGTATCAGGAGGAAAACAATGCCCACCGCTTGCATCTGATATGAATTCTAGCATCTTACTTTGTGTATATCTATAATGAAACCAAGTTTCCTACATGACTTATAAATCAGCCTTACTGCTGTACAGTCCTACCTCATACAAAGTTTGATTGCTCTTTTAACATACTAAGCAATGAATAATAAGGTCTCCATCTTAGTAGCAGTTTTTAAATTCCTAGTCGCCAACAGTTTATTTATCTCAGGTATACTTTTTATAACTCTTAACATGGAAGGAGAAAATCCCAAAGACTAAATTCCATTGTTTTAAGAAAGAAAAAGCAAATATCTGTTCCAGTTTCACCAGTTAACAGTTTTACTTGGGAAATTTCATACAAATAGCAGGATATCTTTCTCTAAATCTCACTTTTTGAAGAACAGTGGAGTTTGTCATAAAACTTCTGGTTTTGAATGTGTGTGTGTGTGTTAGCACAGTACAGTTACTTCGTCTTATTTAGCAGGACTTGAAACATCATTAAAATTTCTTAAGAAAGAGAGCTTGAACTATTATCATGGTGGAATATACTATTAACTGCATGTAAGGAACTGGTTCTTATAGTCAGATTATATCAAAAGGAAATCACAGATTTCACTTTCAGACATGGTACCTTTGGCAGTTTCCAAAATGGAAGTAGTAAGTAAATTTATCAAGTTGGACTGCAAGACAAATGATACCTTGACTGATCTCCTTAAGCTGGAGAATGGGATAGAAAGGATGATGCTTGGGGAAGTCACATGCACAGTGAATTCTTTGAGAAAAATGTGATTTCACCATGTAAACCAGGCAGTATAGACAAGTGCAGCAGAACAGTTCTTTTCAAGGGCCAAGCACCATTAGAATGGAGGGTCACAGCCCATGTATAATAATGTCATATTTATTCGGAGTAAGTGAAAATGAAAGGAAAATCAGGAAAGCAGTAACTATGGTCAATGCCTAAGAATAAATGAGAAAAAAAGGCAAAGTACAGGAGAACAAATTTCAAGTGAGTTCTTAGAGATGAAAACTATGTATTTTCTTAGAAAGAAATTAACAATTGTCTTGCAAGGATTTCTAGATATCAGCCAACTTAGGAAAAGGGCAATGGACTAGGTGATCTCCCAAGATTCCTTTTAGTCCGAGTCCTGTAAACATATATTAGTTTATATGTATAAAACTATTTTCTCCCTTAAATCTCATTAAAGGGAGAAAAAGATTGACTATGTTAACATGTAAATTTAATTAGTTAAGATGTAAAACAGCTTTAAAATATTCAATATACCAAGAAATATTAACACTTCTATGTTCATTGCAGCACTAGTCACAATAGCCAAGATACGGAAAAAACCTTAATGTTCACCAACAGATGAGTGGATAAAGAAACTCTGGTACGTACATACAATGGAATTCTATTCAGCCTTGAAAAAGAAGGAACTTCTGCAATATGAAACAACATAGATGAACCTTGAGGACATTATGCTAAGGGAAATAAGTCAGTCACAGAAAGACAAATACTGTATGATTCCACTTATATGAGATTTCTAAAATACTCAAAAATTCATAGAATCAAAAAGAGTGGAATGGTAGTTGCCAGAGGCTGGGGGAAGGGGGAAGTGGGGAGTTACTAATAAATGGGCATAAAGTTTCAGTTAAGCAAAATGAGTAAGCTCGGGAGATCTGCTGTACTGCACACTTTTACAAGAGTTGTCAAGAGGGTAGATCTCATGTTAACTGTTCTTACCACAATAAGATAAAACTTAAAAGAATATACTATGTATTTAAAGTGAAATTCTATAAAGCTCACAAAAGAGCATATCTGATATATAATATATTAAGTGCTTGAGGATATACATGTTATTCTCTTCCGAGGGAAACACAGAGTAAAATGAAAAATCACTTCTGGAACTTTGGTTCCCAGGGGGAAAAAAAGATCAGTAAAAAGCAATGGTACATTGAGCCTTTAAATGGTCACCTGGGTATTAAATGTACAATGAAAGAAGAGATTAATAATGTTTAATATTTTTTAGTTTTGTTAATTTTTCTCAATAATGAATGAAATGAAAAGGGGATGTCTCGAGCAAAATAGCATTAGTAATTTCTCTTGAAATATGAACTTAATTACTATTCTTAGTTGAACATTAAAGCACACCGATTGTGAGGCTGGGATTGACATATATATATATATATATATATATATATACACACTATTAACACTATCTATAAAATAGATAACTAACTAATGAGAACCTACTGTATAGCACAGGGAACTCTATTCAGTGCTCTGTGGTGACCTAAATGGGAAGAAAATCCAAAACGGATATATGTATACGTATAGCTGATTTACTTTGCTATACACTAGAAACTAACACAACATTATAAATCAACTATACTCCAATAAAAATTAATTTAAAAAAATAAAGCACACCCATTCATTGTCTATATCCAAGTGCAAAGTTCTAAATCTGTAAATAAATTAATGTAAAATGGCTAATAACTCTTAAATAGACAAAATAATTTAGTCACAGAATATATCTACTAGAAATTATTTTTAATATCTTTAGCATATTTTTTTAAAAAAGCAACAATTTAATAAAGGATTCTTCCATTGTTCTTTATACAGATTCAAATGTTATATTATTTATCAGTTACATTTACAATCAATAACCTTCCACTCACTGAGTTTAGAAACCACAGTATTTACTGAGCTAAACTCTCTCACAAATAAGGCACAACTACATGATCACAAGTAGTAAACAATACAATGAATCCAAAAACTAAACAAAAAATATTCATGCAAAAAGTATCTACAGAAGTTATGAATATATGATCCAGTTCAAGAAGTACAGAATGTCATATACATAACTGCATCATGTTACAGTAAATTCACTACTTCTACAGGGAGAGAACCTAGCTATTTCCAATTCTATTTTATACAATTTTACATAAATTTAGTTTATGCACAGTATTCACATTTGCAACAATAACTGATCATTAAAATTCAGGCAAAGGGCAATTAAGACAATAATGTGTGGTATATTATATAATTACAGAATACCATTCATCAAGCTCTTGTCTAGGAATACTAAATTGATGGCACGTTTAAATTTTATGGATCAAATCATCCATGGTTTCATAGCCAAAGTGCATTTAAAAAAAACTGCTATAGTCAAATAGGTCATGAATATCAAAATATATGATCATAATTTGCTTTCCACTTAAAAGCTAAACATCTTTATGCAAATGCAAGGTTAAAAAAAAGTGGCTTTAAAGTTCCCAAAACTATAAAATAATCATATAGCCTTTTCAAGAGAGATGGGGAACTAACAAATTTGGCAGTTACTATGTAACATTACTGTGAAGAAACTATTAAACTAGCTAATTCCACATTAAGAGGTAGTTGAACAAAATTATACACTGCATTGAGGTTTTTGTGTTTGTTTCCCTCTTTTCTTCAAAATAAATCCTATACCAGCAGCTTTGTCTTCTTTCTACTAAAAATTCTGTAGGTGTAGTTTATTGTACACTAACCCAGCAAGACTTGATTTTAACTCACGTTTCTGTGCTTGGGTTTAGAATTTACTAACACGTGATGCCAATAGGCTTTGCGTGAGAGCTGGGACTCCATACGTGCCAACTCTAAATCACTGACAAATAGTACCAGCAGACATCTAAAATGTCGAACCAGTAAGCACTCAGAAGATGACTTTTTAATTAAAAGAAACAGAAAACCCTTTAATTTTTGTTTCCAAAACACCTTATTGGTGAGATTAATAGCAAAATATTGTTTCATTTCTAAATATAATAGCCTAATTACTTGGGGCCTAGGAAGTGAGATTAGCTAGATGAAAAGTAGAAAATCACTCAAATACATATGGTTGTATTTGTTGTCCCCACAATTTTTTGTGAATATGTGGGTGGGGGGACAAGACAGGGAAAGGCCTTCAGTGCACCCAACTGGGAGATGAGTGAACAAATATTCTAAGCCAGAAGAATTCCTGTGAAGTTTCATTATCATAAAAAAATAACAGTGGTGCTGTGAATATGTTTTTCCAACATGCTTACTAATTTACTTATAAGTGTAGAATTATAACTGTTTGAAAGAATTTATATGAAAATGCGTAAATAATTTTAGCTCAATTTTTATTATCCAACTTATTTTTAATAAAGATCCACTGTATTTCTTTGTTCTATACACTCAAGGATACATGTTTATCTGAGTCCAGGGACTCAATCAGGGTCCTTAGTAGCTACTGACAACAGAGTTTACTTAAATGGGTTTTTTAAATAATTAAATGAATATATGGCAATCTCTTTGTTTGTATACATTATAGGAAGAGCATAAACATGATAATTTCATTTCAGCATGATATTTGAAAGTGTACATTATAAACTGTATTGTAAATGAAATATTAGCTCCCATCCTTCCCTATTACCAAATGATTGATTGCACTGAATGAATATATACCTTTACATTTCTTCTTAGAGTAATAAACCAATATTAGTGAGTTTTCTCTTCAGATGTTCTCCAATTTTCCAAATTAATAAGACTGCTAAATTAAAGTTCAGTTCCATTGTTCACATCCAGATAAGCTAATTTTTAATTACCCTCAATTTGCCAGTCTGTTTCAGTTCTAGTTATAATTTGGGGATTCCTAAATACGTCTGTTTTTGGTGATACTCTATTATCCAACTGTTATTTCAAGGTAATTTCACAGCATTATTTTTGCAAAGTAAACAGATACACAGTTGATATGGAACCCCAAATTCAGAACCTTTTAAAATTTAAGTCAAATTTAAAAAATCCTTCCCTATTAGGTAAGAAGAGAATATAAAGCAGAAAATATAAAGCAGAATATTTAATGTCTCCTTACCATTTTGTATTTGTTTTCACAGATAAGACTATAGCAATATCAGTTACTAGCTTTAAGATGCAAAATCTATAAAACAATTACAGTGAAGCTGAGCTATGCTTGAGAAGGTTAAACCAAATTACCTTGAAAAAAGCAGATCCATTAAAAAAGCAAATTCAGATTCTTGAAGATGCTGGAGAGACAAAATGAGGATATAAAATGAAGGCTAATCTCAGAAGACTTCCCACTTAAGCAGAGAATAGGACCATTATACAACTTCTATTATTCACCTTCCAACTGGGGATGAGGGTGGGAAGTTTTGCAGGATTCTTAATTAAGACTACATGGGAGTTTAAAAATGAGATAGAAAAAGACAAAAAGAAAAATTAACCCTAATCTTTAAAATACAACCCGAGGATAACCATAAAATAAGCAAATTAATTTTCCAGAGGTTTTCATAAAATCCACCCAAAAGAATTTAATCAATATTGTTAAAATAAAAACCATGTTTGAATTCATGGTTAATATTTAAATATAATCTGTATTTGGAACACTTGAGTAGTAAATTTGTAACAATAACAATGCAACTGAGCTATGGACCTGTGTATAAGGGAAAAAAAGCTTTATAGTTCTTTGCATTTCACAATGAGAATATTTAATATAATTAATGTGTTACTGTGCAACATATCTGATATGGTAACACCACCCATGTACATTTCTTGATACTAAATGTGGGAGAAAGAAGAAGTAAGCTATGGTAACATCACCCATGTACATTTCTTGGGAGAAAGAAGAAGTAAGCTATGGAAGTGCATTCATGTCATTTCTGAACAATGAAATTATATTTAAAAAAATACATTGCTATTTTCCATCCAAAATTTATTTACATTTCATTGGCTACTTCTAAACTTGGCATGAAAGCTGTTCCGGGGTAAATGGAAAAAAGTAATGAAAGATGGGCTCGAGTCTCACAAAAATAGAAGAGTTTTACTTGATAACATTCCAAAATATATGAATTCTAATTTGGTTTAGTATTGCAACCACTGTCCAAACCGAATAGTAGTAGTCCAAGATATCTATTAAGTGTATTATTAAAAATCTAATGTTAGTGTAATATTACTCTGAAGTTGCGATAACCCATTATCCTTGCAAGTCATTGAAACATGCATCACAGACACGAACAGGCTTCTTGGAAGAAGGAGTTAAGGCATTTTTGGCTGAACACTCAGCACAGAAGATATTTCCACACTGTCTGCAGTGATGCTGTAAATGACAAAAATTAAACATTTTTAAGCATAAAAACTATACCAAAAGTATTATGAGACTACAAGAATACAGCAGACTTCACTGTGAAGGTATACTAACTTTCAAGTGATTAGCATTTAATAATATAAAACCTCAGTATGTCGATTTAATCCCTTAGTTAATTTGAATGTTTCCTATTTAATCAGATACTGTACTAAACATTTAATATGGAATTTATCTTGGAAATCTCAGAAGAACCTTAGGAGGCATTTTAATGCCTTAATAAAGTACTTAATAAAGCACTTCTATCAGGTGAAAAACTATTCCTATTTACAAAATGTTTCAGGCATAATTTCTTCAATAGGAATATAAACTTGAAACATCACAAAATGGCATTATTTTAAATGATTTTTTTTTTTTTTTTTTTTTGCGGTACGCGGGCCTCTCACTGTTGTGGCCTCTCCCGTTGCGGAGCACAGGCTCTAGATGCGCAGGCTTAGCGGCTATGGCTCACAGGCCCAGCTGCTCCGCGGCATGTGGGATCTTCCCAGACCGGGGCACGAACCCGTGTCCCCTACATCGGCAGCGGACTCTCAACCACTGCGCCACCAGGGAAGCCCTAAAATGATTTTTTATCTCTGCTTTTTCTTCCTCTAAGAGAACCCTATGATGACTAAAACATGAGTTTAATACTGATGCACTGGTTCAGAAAATGATTATCCAAGAGAGTAACTCAGTAGGAAGGTAATAACTGAATTTAAAACTAAAATTGAAACACTCTAACCAGAAACAAGATTTCATGAAACTTAATTATCCTATGTAGTTGTAAATTAAAGTTAATCAATAAATGGCAAAACTTTTAAAATCTGTCAAATGCAGGACAATTTCGATGGTTAAAACATTGTCACTGAGGAATAAAATCAAGAACCATAGCAATATAACAAAACCATTTACCCGTCTCACGGTTACTGAAAAGCCTTTCCCACAGGCCATACAGTTTTGTACTTCATTGTCTTCAGCCCACTTTCTATTCAATGCTTGTGTATGTTTGATCTATTCAAAAAAAAAAAAAAACATTATAATGTTCAACATTGTAAAGAATGATAATTTCTAATTTGGTGGACAAGTTTTAAAATGGATAAAATTTTAAAAATCAGAAATACTTTGATCAACTTCCATTATCAAAAGTTGTTACATAATTAAGTCTGAATGACAATAAATAAATAAAGCAAAGCAAGTTTTATTCCTCAAAGGCATTGGTAATTTCTAACCTTTGGTGATTTCCCATTCATTCTAACCCTAAGGATCAATCCTTCCTTGGAACTCTGAGCATCTAATCAGATCACTTCTTTATCACATAGCAACTCATTAATTCATTTGTGCTCTTCCCAATAATGACAATTCATGAATGACGTGGCTCTCTAATCATTGGGGTCTCAGATAAGTTCTTTAAATCTTATATTTAATTACCTGTAATACTTGCAATACTGCTAGACGGGCAGTAGCCATTCAAAAGTATTATTAAATATGAGATTTTTTTTTAATGCTGAAAATATACTTTTCACTAAGAGGTAAATTCTAGACTAAAAAACTGCCTCATACACCAGGTGACTCACTTGAAGGGACTGATTCTCTCTGCCCAGTTCCTGCACTGCTGCAGTTGTATTATCCAGCTTTCTTTGCAGTTCTAGTACTTTGGTTTGAAGCTTTTCTATTTCACCTTCTCCTTTAAGACACCTGAAATAGATTGCAAAAATAATTCATTCTTAAAAAATCACTAAAGACCCTCTCCTGAACACAGATAATGAACTACTTTAGTAACTTTAAACATAATACATTAATTTCAACTCTGTTGTAAGGGTTAATTTTTAAATGGCTACTTAAATACCTGCAGGAGCACTTTTCTCAAGACTTCTATTTTTTTAAATGTGGAATACAACAACCTTTTTATCACTTAGCATGGAAATAAACTAATTTTACTAGACATCAACCACCTTTCTAGTAGTGCCCTCCTTTCGTCTTGGTTATTCTGAACCGTTGCTTCCAATACTGCAATTTCACCCCGTAAGTCGTCCGTCTGTTTCTCAAGCTCACTGACTCTCCGCTGACTGGACTGCCACTCCTTCTTTATGGTGCCCAAGTTTTCATTTAATGCTGTAATCTGCATGGTAAGTTTAGCCTCATTTTCTTCATGCTGCTTCATTCCTACTTCTTTTTCTTTTACTTCGGAAAGCTGAGAAAAGGAAAAACAGTGGGTAAAAAACCTATTACAAAAGTAGTGCAAATTTTAAGTTAGTTGTTGAATTTTAAATATTGGCAACATAAATAACGTTACTTCTTCAGGGAGGAAGGCACTAATAAAACTGATTCCACAAACATCTGTGTAGTTTGAACTGACAATGGTCATAACACTGAAATGGTGGTCAGCAAGCCTCTTATAAAATCAAACTAAAGTAAAGCAATTTGAGATTTTCCTTTTTTCCACTAGAGCAGGGGAAGAACACATAGTTAGGGATAGCAAGGTGCCCTGGAGACAGAGCTGGCATTTTCTTATGTCTCAACTTCCAAATGCATCCTTTTGTCTCTATCAACCTGCCAAAAAAACAGTACTTCAAATCACTGTGTGAACTTGAAATTGCAATTCTTCATCGAAAACATTCAGCAGTCAATTTATCTGGGGATATTTGGACTTAATTCAACAGAGGAAAGCCAGATGCTTCCCATTTGGCATGCACAAGTTAGGGAAGGAAAAGTAGACTTTGGTCATTGTAATTCCAAACTGAAGTTTCCGTTCCCCCTTATCAACATTCAGTTTGACCAAACAAATGAGTTTAACATGATTAGCATTCATGCCATTTACCTCAATCTACAGTTATAGGTTTGTTTGTTTTTCTGGCACTAAAAGTGTCCCCCCTCCATCATGTTTTATTGAATTTTCACTTATATAAACCAAAATATAATCACAGAATATTTCCAATCACATGTCAGCTATTTAAACAAATCAGATCTCTTGTCTTAAATCAAAAATTAAATGTTAGGTGAGCATTTGAATCACAACTTTTAAGTAGAAAAATCCTCTTTTACTGGATTAATTTACAAGATCAATTACAAAACACACCTCCCACCACTAACTTACCAGTTTAGCTTCCTTCTCCATAAATTCGTTCTTCAGCTCATCTTCTGCCTTTTTCATCTGCTCTTTTAGCATTTGCTGGGTTTTCTTCTCCTGTTCAAGGGTTGCCTTCAGGGAATCTACTTTCCCTTGAAGCTCTAATTTCTGCTGAATCAAAAGCTGTTTGGCATCCTTGAGATTTGTTACCTCCTATGAGAAAGTAAGGCCAAAATAAATCATCCTTTATAGTAAAAAAAACAAATTTATGCAACTTATTACAATATAAACAAAGAGTTTTAGCCTCTTACAAGAGTCTTAAAGTTCAGTATTTCAAACAGTTGATTAAAAAGGTGAAATATTAGGTACTTCCTGCTCAACAATCATTTAAATTCAAGTGATGCTTTGCATGCATATGTTTTGATTAAATTATGTGAAAAATTTCTACCCCTTATTTTTCCTTTCTTCATTTAGGAAGCATTTATTGGTTCAACATTTAGGCATCACACACTGTTAGGTTCTAGGGATATATATAAAGATGAATTATATACATTCCCTGCTTTAAGGAAGTCACAGTCTGGAAGAACATAATGACATAAAGAGGTAAGTAATTATAAAGCAAAATGGCAAGTATACTGATAGACATAAGAGGTATTATGAGAGCACTCAAGGGAAAATCCAACCTTTCTCTAAGAAAATGACATTTTACAAACACTTTACAAAGCAAATTATAAGCAGTTAATTTTTTCAGGTGGCATGCCAGTCATGCTAATGATAGGAAAAATGTTCTAAACAACAGATTATTAAAGGATTTTAGGAAGAAAAACGATTAAAAAAACAGAATCCCTTAAAATCTTAATTCTAAACTCTTACATATAATGGATAGCTCTGTCAATTATCACCTCAACAAAATCTAAACTTCTAGGGTTACTTTGCTTTATTCAGTAATTTGAAAACAAGGGTAACATAGTTTCAATGTGTGTATGGATATTATGCAACACGAGCACTGTGAGAACAAGAGTATTTGTCAAAAAACAGCAAAACAAAGTGCCTGGCACATAGTATGTCCTAAAATAAATAAATAAAGTGTATGTGTGTGTATACACACACATGTATATATACACAAATCTTAACAACACTAATACAATACAAAAGGAAAAACAATGATTATCTTCACATACCTTTATGCTTTCTTGCTTGTGAGACTTGAGTTCTTCACTCAATTTAGCAATTTCTTTTTCTTGTCTACACTTAATTTCCTCTATCTCTGCCAATTTACATTTTTCATTTACTAGTTCTTTTTCTTTCAGTGACTATAGAAAAAATGATTTATTAAAAAAAGTTTTAAAGTAAATACTTCAAAGTAATGTAACAACAATGACTGCTACTATTTATGACTGTCTCTGCCTCTTCCACCTTAGTTAACTTGAGCAGATTATTTACCTTCTCTTGCCTCTGTGTCCTTATTTATACAGTATGAACAATAAGATGGTTATAAGGATTAAATAGTTACAGTAACTATTAAATTAATAGTGCCTGGCTAAAGTTTAGCTAAAACTACCATCTTATGCTTATTATCATCATCACTATCTTTATATAGGGCACCTAGGGAGGAGGAGTAGATATTATCTAATCTCTATGCCAGGTAGCTCTTTTTAATCCTCATTTTATAGGTAAAGGAACAAAGACTTAGAGCAGTTAAATAAGCTATTAAAAGTAGAACCAGAAAACTAACACAAGATCTGCCTGATCTAAAGCCCTTGTAATTAAAGGCCTCTAAACTATAGTTCTGTCAGAATTTTCTAACCTTGAGGCACAAATCATAAATTTCATGCCAGCCTCACCAGCGCCATCGCTACAAAAACATCCACCAATTTTTAAATTAAAGATAATTCAGAGGTAATTCCCTGGCGGTCCAGTGGTTAGGACTCCACAGCTCTCACTGGCAGGGGCCTGGGTTTGATCCTTGGTCAGAGCACTAAGATCCCACAAGCCACACAGTGCAGCAAAAAAAAAAAAAAACCAAAAAACAATTCAGGAGCTGCACAAATAAAATATAGCAAGAACTTCAGGAATTGTACACTTCGGAATAATATCAGCTGATGGAAATATAAAATTTCAATTATGAAACCAAAAATAAAATGTTTCCTAGAATTTGAATTTCTCATTCATATAAAATTTTAACTGATCTTTAAATGTATTGGTCACAATACAATGCGTTCAACTTTATAACTTAGCATACTTTATATAAAATACACCCCTACTTACCCTTAGAAAAAGCTGGTTCTTAAATACTAAGATTCTAGATTTCATCAGAAAATACAATACCTTTTCTTTCTGTGCATCTTGTAGTGCTTTACTCTGCTGCCTCAACTGCTGTTCTTTCTTTGCTAAATCTTGCTCCAAAGTAGCCTTGGTGGTCTTCAGTTCTTGAATCAATTTATTTTGGTTTCCAATTTGATTTCTATTTGAAATCAAGTCCTCCTGTGCTAGAGAAAGCTTCTCTTCTACAGACTTATAAAAACAATTTCCCCAAATTATTATATGTCATATTTTGGCAAATTTCAACAGAAACATAATAGTTAACGGTTATACATAACAGTTATGCGTAAGCATAGTGGAAAGTAATATACTTTATAAAGATAGTAAATGGGCAGAAGACCTAAATAGAGATTTCTCCAAAGAAGATATAATACAGATTGCCAATAAACACATGAAAGGATGCTCAACACCACTAATCATTAGAGAAATGCAAATCAAAACCACAATGAGGTATCACCTCACACCAGTCAGAATGGCCATCATCATAAAATCTACAAACAATAAATGCTGGGGAGGGTGTGGAGAAAAGGGAAGCCCCTTGCACTGTTGGTGGGAATGTAAATTGATACAGCCACTATGGAGAACAGTATGGAGGGCCCTTAAAAAACTAAAAATAGAACTACCATATGACCCAGCAATCCCACTACTGGGCATATACCCTGAGAAAACCATAATTCAAAGAGACATGTACCACAATGTTCATTGCAGCACTGTTTAGAATAGCCAGGACATGGAAGCAACCTAAGTGTCCACTGACAGATGAATGGATAAAGAAGATGCGGCACATATATACAATGGAATATTACTCAGCCATAAACAGAAACGAAATTGAGTTATTTGTAGTGAGTTGGATGGACCTAGAGTCTGTCATACAAAGTGAAGTCAAAAAGAGAAAAACAGGGCTTCCCTGGTGGTGCAGTGGTTGAGACACGGGTTTGTGACCCGGTCCGGGAAGATCCCACATGCTGCAGAGTGGCTAGGCCCGTGAGCCATGGCCGCTAGGCCTGCATGTCCAGAGCCTGTGCTCCGCAACAGGAGAGGCCACATCAGTGAGAGGCCCGCATACCGCAAAAAAAAAAAAAAAAAAAAACTGTATGCTAACACACATATATATATGGCATCTAAAAAACAAAATAGTTCTGATGAACCTAGGGGTAGGACAGGAATAAAGACTCAGACGTAGAGAATGGACTTGAGGACACGGGGGCTGGGGGAAGGGAAAGCTGGGACGAAGTGAGAGTGGCAGTGACACATATACACCTACCAAATGTAAAATAGCTAGTGGGAAGCAGCCGCATAGCACAGGGAGATCAGCTCGGTGCTTTGTGACCACCTAGAGGGGAGGGTGGGAGGGAGACGCAAGAGGGAGGAGTATGGGGATATATGTATATGTATAGCTGATTCACTTTGTTATACAGCAGAAACTAACACAACATTGTAAAGCAATTATACTCCAATAAAGATGTTAAAAAAGATTTTTAAAAAAAGATAGTATGTTATGCCCTTCAGTAAGATGATGTAAAAGAGAAAGAATGCTAGATAACTAACTCTCTTGCCTGTGCAAAATACTTGTAGTATTTTCCATAGGCAAGTATAAAATACTCAATAAAACTGAAGCAATTCCAAAGCTTCTAGAAATAATCTGTAAGTATCTACTAGCTAAGTGATACAAAGAATATCAAATAAGTAGGAACCATATCAAACACACTCAGAGAACATATATATAATGAGAAGATACGGGGAGACATGGGAAAAAAGCAATTTAAAAAGAGATACTTAAACGTGACATTATATATGCATATATGTTTTGTAGGATCTATGATGGCCCTTGACATTCTAAAAGGTTTATTTAATAGAAAGGGGTTTTTGTCTTGGGGGAAAAAGTGTATTTCAAATCTGCCAACCTGATTATGTGAACTAAAAGAGGAAAGTCAGCCAGACATCTGAGGCTCTACTTCTAACAAGGCCATCACCCCCATCCTCTTAACTTCTCATCTATGTGGTAGAGTAGCACTGTCAGTTAACACAGTCCATAGTTACTAACTGTTAGAAGGCCCAAATATTTCAAGAAGCTGAAGCTGGGGGAAAGAGCAACTTTTTGACTCACTAGGTTTTGATTTAGAGGTAGATATGGTAACAGGTGGGGAATGGAAAATGGCAGGAACCTTGCCACTCTCAGCTGCTAAGGGAAATAACTCTAAGATGCTCTTCCACCATCTAGAAGAAGTTTATCTTTCGTATTCTAGAGATACAGTTTCTTTGAAAAAAAGGCAGAAGATACAATTCAGGAGGAATCACTGCTCTCTAGGCTTGGCTATAGTAAGCATTTGATAAAGAATCGATGAAAAATAAATGAATAAATGAAAACCTTGTTTAAAGGGCTTTACTTAAGCTTCCTGAAAGAGATTATTCCTTACAAATAACCCAGTTCAGAAGTCTTTTCTGAAATAAATCAAATTTCCATTTTCAATAGCTTCCAGTAGAACACTAAGAACTGTAAGACTTCCTTTTTGGAGAAGACTTAAAGTCATCTAGTCCTTTACTAATCAAGCAGCTAAGCTTTAGTTGAATATACTACTAAGGTAGACAGGAGGGTAAAAGATGGTCCTGGACTTAAAGAAGCTGACCATATAGCCTGGAAAACAGAACCAGGGTATAAAATGGAAGTGGTACAGTGTATTAGAGCATTTGCTATGTGCCAAATGCTCAGAAAAACGAGTGTGAGTGTTCCCTGTGGAATGTTTAAAGAAGGCTTTGTGGGCATGTGGGAACTGACCTAAGTATCACAAAAGGTGAGAGTGATTTCAGAGAAAAAGAATAAAATTTGAGAAAGCCTAGCCCATACTGTCTATAGCAATTGTAATTCGGTAACAGAGGTCCTGATCTAATGCTAAAGAATACCAACACTTGCTAGAGCCTAAAAGCAAGAATACTCCCAATCTCTGACCACAGAATTCCAAAATGCCCATTGTTTAAATAACAGCCTATAAAATTCTGAACTCACAAAATCCTAGTGACTAAATCTTTAAAGTCAAGTTCAAAATCTGCACTATTTTCTGAGCCAAGACATGTTGTTCTACCTTGTCTCTGAATATTCATCTATGTCATTCAGCAGTATACTGCCGTTTCAAATTTTCCTTTTATCTTTCTTGCTTCAGACTATATTATTTTCATCTGCTCAACATCTTTTCCCTTGGAGGACTCCCTCTTCCATTAGATGGTTCACTGGGGCTATCTTTAACCCACCCACTGCCACTGGAATAAGCAAATCCCTGAGTAGATCAAGTACCAACCCTGATCCTGAATACCCCAATCACATTATAGTAATGTAGCAAAAAAAAAAAAAGATTTTCTGCACTGTTCTGTGGTAGCTATTGGTGGGTTTTTTTTTTGGGGGGGGGGGGTCTGTTCAACAATTTTTCCCTTTTCTCTTTCAAAATAAAACTTTAAAATTTGTAGTTATTTTTCTTGATGTTTGATGAAATGACATAAAGAACAGTACTAGGCTAAGAAGATTTACATTTAATTCTAAACTTTTTATCCTAGAATTTTCACTTCACTGAGGGTGCAAAATTTACAGTTAAACGCCACTTCTACCTTTCCTGGAAAACAAAGAATAGCACACAGCATAGCCAGTTTGAAATATCCAGTCAACAAATTTTAGTATTTCATAAATAATCCAGCAGATGGGGCTAAAGGCATAGATCAAGCAGGCCGGTCTTCCATTCTACTGGTGTCTTGGTATAAACCGTCAGCCCACAGATGGCAGCCTTGACTTCGGTGTCATGTTACAAGGTTCTGAACCTCTCCCTTTCTCTCTTATACATAAGGTCATATAATGATCACTGAAGCAAAAGAAAAAGAATGGCTGATCCCTTATTCTGGCCTATAAATATTATTTGAACTTTCCTAGGAATTTCTTTCTTTTTTAAAAAATTAACTTAAGTAGTTCAGATACCTGTCATTTTGGAAGGATTAACTTCCAAATATCCTATTTCATAAAAAAATAAAATAGGATATTTTGTCAATATCCTATTTTATAAAAATTTGTCAATATCCTATTTTATAAAAAAATTTCAATATCCTATTTTATATTTGTCAATATCCTATTTTATAAAAAAATTCTAGTGAAATGATTGTAAAACAATAAAGGGCTACTGGTCTTTCCCAGTGGCATAGTGGTTAAGAATCCACCTGCCAATGCAGAGGACATGGGTTCGAGCCCTGGTCCAGGAAGATCCCACATGCTGCAGGGCAACTAAGCCCGTGCACCACAACTACTGAGCCTGCGCTCTAGAGACTGAGAGCCACAACTGCTGAGCCTGTGTGCCACAACTACTGAAGCCCAAGCGCCTAGAGCCCATGCTCCGCAACAAGAGAAGCCACCGCAATGAGAAGCCCACTAATCGCAAGGAAGAGTAGCCCCCACTCACTGCAACTAGAGAAAAGCCCACGCACAGCAACAAAGACCCAACACAGCCAAATTAATTAATTAATTTTTTTTTAAAAAAAGGGCTATGAATCAGAAGAGCTGAGATCCAATCATCATTCTGTTATTGTGCAAACACTAGGCCTGTCACTAACCAAGCAGGGCCTCAGTTTCATCTGCAAAAGGAAGCTTTGAAGAGAGAGTCTATCCACAGCCTCCCAACAGTTGTTAAACTCCACAACAGCCTTATCCCTCTGTCTTTCTCTTCTTGCCCATGTTTACATTTGAATTTTTCTTTTGTGTATAAAATTAGAACATGATGTAGCTTTCGGGCATAATAAAAATAATTGTTGGCTTAATTAAAAAAATACTGATTTAAAAGATCTAAGTCTTATTACTGTGTTATGCTCTTGGGTAAATAATACATCCATATGAAGAAAAAACGTGATTTCTACGGAACTTCTACAATCAGTCATTAGGCTTCATCTTCTCTATCACCTCAATGTCCTTTGAATTCATGCACATTCTGCATCCTTACTACTACCAGCTTGAGCCGCCACCGTCCGCACTTGGACTACCACAAAGTCTCCTCTCTCATCCCAACGTTCAGCCACGTTCCCCTACAATCCATTCCTTCTCCTGCAGCCAGTTATTGGCCTAAAATACAAATCCGAGCACATCCTTTTCAGTGGTTCCCTCCTGCCTTTAGGATAAAGTCCAAACTCTTCCACAAACCCTCCCTGACTTTCAACAGTATTGTCAGGGAAAACTAATAATAATTTAAAGCTACTTAGAGAATATAGCAAGTAAGACACTTTCTAAATGTCAGGTGGTATTTTTTTAAAAGAACTCTTGCTAATTGTGAACTTTATATATATAAAATATCTACTGTTGGTGCTATGAAAATTCTTTTACCCAATCTGTTTCTTTATCAGATCATTAGTCACCACTGATTCCTTCACTTCCTTGCACCCTGTTATTCGGCCCTTTTGTTTCATATTCTCTCTCCCATTAATCTCTTCTGTTCCATCCTCTTTAACTCCAGTTCTAATCAGCTCACAGCTAGATTACTGGAGTTTACGGAGGAAGGAAGGGAGATAGCCTCTTAAGTAATCTCCCCAGCACTAGTTTACGCCAGATCCAAACCAAGCTGCTATCTATAAACCAGTCCCAGGTTGTTGCCTAAATTATATCTTCTTCATTTTATTCCTCTGCTTAGACTCTTCATCCCCCCGCCCCCCAACCCAATATAAAGTCCAGTCAGTCGTCCTTGCTAGGCATCTAAGATACCTCACAGTTTGATCCCAACCTTTTTTTTTTTTAATTTTTATTAGTTTCTGCTTTATAACAAAGTGAATCAGTCATACATATACATCTGTTCCCACATCCCTTCCCTCATGCATCTCCCTCCCTCCCACCCTCCCCATCCCACCCCTCCAGGCGGTCACAAAGCACCGAGCTGATCTCCCTGTGCTCTGCGGCTGCTTCCCACTATCTATCTACCTTACGTTTGGTAGTGTATATATGTCCATGCCGCTCTTTCGCTTTGTCACGGCTTACCCTTCCCCCTCCCCATATCCTTTTTAATTTTAACTTCCAAACACAAACGAGCACTCTAGCAAGACAATTATGGTGACTGCCTCCTGGCTGCTGGTTCCCACTGCTGCACCTTTTGTCAAATGTGCCCCTGAGTGAACTGATCTTTCTCAGGACTCTTTGTGTATTCAAATTCTTATATCTTTCAGGACCTGGTCAAGTCCTATCTCCTTCATAAAGCCTTCCCTATAGCAGCCTATGAATAAAGTATAGACATAGTATATTTATGTATATTATATATAAAAATATTCTGATTTTCAACAGAACTTTTCAATAAGGCATTTTAAATTAAGTAAAGAAACAAAAATCCAAACATAGGAAAGAATCAAAAAGCATACTATTTCACTATGACAAAAAGGAGAAATGGCTGGGGCTTCCCTGGTGGCGCAGTGGTTGAGAGTCCGCCTGCCGATGCAGGGAACACGGGTTCATGCCCTGGTCCAGGAAGATCCCACATGCCGCGGAGCAGCTGGGCCCGTGAGCCATGGCTGCTAAGCCTGCGCGTCCGGAGCCTGTGCTCCGCAACGGGAGAGGCCACGACAGTGAGAGGCCCGTGTACCGCAAAAAAAAAAGAGAAATGGCTAACTCTTCTGCGAGAGAATATAAATGTTCCATTTCCCTTAGAGAATTGATACCTTAATGCTACATAAAAATTGTTTTACCTTTTTTCCATAGCCTTCATTTTAGTAAAAATGATACTTTAATCAAACAGTATGGCCAAGGACAAAATATCCATATATGTTTAGATAATTAAGGTTAAGTTTACTTAGAGCTACAATCTAATTTTAATCATTATGCATTCCAGTAGTCTTGGGAAGTTGACTAATATATAAAACTAAAGTTAATATTGTTTGACAAGCAACAGTAAAATTGCTTGCATTTTCACAAGTGGTTTACATTTTAAACTCCTTAGATTTTTTAACAGCAGTCTGTTTTAAAAGTTGTTTTTTTTACATAAAGGCAGCAAAGTCCTTAGATAAGCCAATGTAGCAATTAACAATTTCCAAACTATTTCTATTAAAGATGTTATTTTTAAGTGCCTGTATTTACATATATATTTTGTTATATAAAACAATTTAAAAAGCATGTTTCTCCAAATATAATAATTCAACAGAAAACAAGCATGATATTCCACAAATACTAACATTCCTGTGCCCATTTGGGTTCAAATCAATCATTTAGTGAATGTCTATAAACAACTTATTGGTTTTTATGATATAATATAGTTCACTATACCTTAAGATCTTGCCTTGTGGCAAGAAGTTCAGATTCCTTCCCATAGAAATCAGACTGAAGCTGTTTTAGACTTTCCTGACTTTTTTCATAGGTATTTTGTAACACTGATATTTTCTGTTTCTCTGCTGCAAGTTCCTGTGCTGCTTGTGTTGACTGCTGCTGTAGTTTATTCTCAAGTTCTGTCTGAAACATACAATAGTTATTTAAAACAGTATGCATACCAAAAACCAGTTACAAATATAGAATGAAATCCACACAACTAAGATTCCTAAGAACAAACTGAATTGTACTTATGCCCTAAAATTCTACTTTAATAAAGTGTAACTTACCTTATAGTTACAAAATTAAAGAATTACAAAATTCAACAAGTCCCAATTTAAAAGACAGAAAATGAAAAAGCAATTAAATAAAAAAAAAATTTCACTGAGAATTCCCAAGTACCAAGGTCTCAGGAGACTGAAAGTAACAACTACTTTCTGATGGAAGATACAGTGCTGTATGCTTTAAAAGATGATATAATTTAAGGTTGAACTATGGGAAATTTCTACACGAAATAATTAAAAAGCCATTACTAAGTTGAAGTATACTGTTTCTACTCCTTGAAATTCAAGAATAACTTAAGAAATTTCTACAGGTCATCTTTATTAACATCAAGGCAGAAGAAGAGAAGAAAATGTTGCAAAGGTGCAACTCCTCTAAACTCTAAACCTTCAGTCTTTAAGAAGATTCAGGAGATATGCACAAATTATGACATAAATAAAATATATGTGAGCATAGCATGAAAAGAAGCACTTGGCTTTTAAAATAAATACACTTCAATGAAACTGCTGTTGAAGTCATCAGCGACCCCCTTGTTCCAAAATCCAATATTCATGTCCTTGTCCACATCTCATTGAACATCCCAGCAGTCCTTCAAACAGTTGATGATGCCCCCTCCTAGAAACATTCTTCAACCTGGTTTCCAGGACATCTTGTGTTTTAGGTTCTCCTCCTACCTCACTGGTCATTCCATCTTAAAATCTTTTACTAGCTCCTCTCTTGTTTGATCTCTCAATACTGTATGACCCCAGGGTTCAGTCTCTAGCCCTCTTTTATTCTATATACAGTCTCTATTTAGAAGATCCCAACTAGACTCATTTTTATTAAGAATATAAAGTACTGTAGTTTACAGCTAGGCCTTGAAATATCTTTTTAGGATCTGTTAGGAATAAGATTGATATTGTATTGTGTGTAACCTGCACAATGTGGAAAGCAGATATATCTGTGCAAACTCTTTGCCTCTGTGCTGTCAGTGTGATGTGCTTTCTGCATGGTTATATATTACTAGTGATTTTATCAAAACTTCTAAAACTTAAATTACATGGTAAAAGATCTGTAAGAGGCTGCATAAGTGTTAGTTGGCACATAAAGACAATTGTAGAAGTTGAAGACATGATTGCTATATTTCGATGTTTATTCCCACTCAACATATTGCCTTCTAAGCTTTCTTTTTTTGTTCAAAGCATGATCTTAAAGATATGTTTAAGTTAATGGACGTAATGCAGGGTTCCTACACTGTATTGGCGTATGTTGGTGGCCCTCTGTGCCCTAGATACATGCACACAGGGTGCAAGTAAAAAGCTACAAAGTGAAAGTTGGTTTGGATCCTCTTCATTTGTTTAGCTTTTCTGTTATTTTTCTCTACTTACAAGTATTCCTGTGAGTAAATTCTTGTTAAGTTAAAAAAAAGTATTTAAAAAAATACTGTTTATTTACAATTGACTCCTGAATTTATGTCTCTAGCTCCAACCTCTCTGCCTGAACTCTGGGCTCATTATATCCAAGTACTTCCCTGACATCTTCACTTGAGTGATTGATAGATATCTATCTCAAGTAGAAATCTTGATTCCTGACAGCAACCCTCCTCCTCAAAAACATGCTACTTCCCCCAGTAAATATGGCCATCTATCCAATGGCTATCTATCCACTTGTACAAGCCACAAACCTAGAATTACTCTAGACTCCTCTTTCCATCATCTCTCACCATCTAACCTATCAGCAAGTCCTGATGACTCAGCTTACAAAAGATATTCCCAAATCATCCACTGTTAACACTTTAGTTCATGCCATCATCTTGTACTTTCTAGACTACTGCAATAGTTTTTCAGTGCCTTTCCTGCTTGCTCCTTTATGTCCCTTTAGTCAGATCCCACCATTCTCTGCTCAAAATCTCCGAATCGATTCTAATTATCCTTTGAACAAAATACATCACTCTCTGTTATCTTATAATCTTCAAGTTTGTATGTTTATGCCTTTACCCCTGTCTACTTCTCTGAGCTCATCGCATATTACTCTTCCTCTCTCCACTATACTTAACTTATACTGGTCTCCGTTTTTAGAAAATACTAAGCTTGTTCTAGCCTGAAGACCTTTGCACTAGTTGTCCCGCCCCGACCACTATATGGATAGCGCTTGTATTTCATGTCTCAGCTCAGATCTCTTCAGAGGGGCTTCTTTGATCACCCAACCTTTTAGTAGGGCTCTGTCCCATCACTGTCTTGCACATCACCCTGTTTAAGTTTCTTCCCCCCAAGAAAGTTTAAGTCCATGAGAATAGGTTCCTCGTCTGTTCACAGCTACACCTCCAACACCTAGAACTGTGTCCATGGCACAGAATAGGTGCCTAGTAATATTTCTTGAAGGAATGAATGACAAACAGATGGGAGGTGGACAAATAGAGCCCAGGACATCCATTAAGAGACTCTTATAATAGTCCACATAAGAGAAAAAAATAGCCTAGACTAAGACTGTAGCAGTTGGGAAATAAGAAAAGGGGATAGATTCAAGAGAGCTAGGAGGCAGATTGCCAGGAGGTAGTGCTAACTGCCTATGGAGGGAAGGGGGCTCATTACCACACACATTATCTGATAACATGCCACATTACCTCCAATTTAGAGTCTTCACGATGAAGAATTCCTGGACATTGTTTTTCGTGTTGAAGACTACACTGATTTTTTTTTTTTTTTTGGTAGAATACTACTTCTTTTCTTTAACATTTTCCCCCCCACAAATCTAGTTTTCTTTCTCTTCAATCACCTTTATGGCTCAAATAAGCCCTCTACAAAATCTCAACACTGATCATAATTGCCCTCTGGGTTCATATTTGGGCCTTCATTTTACTTACTCTAAATGACAGGCTGATTCATTCATTCATTTTTTAAAAAAATCATTGATAGCTTATTTGTTAGAAAACACAGTTCTCTGACTCTGAGGAATTCAAATCTATTAGTGGGTAAGTAAAATAAAAGAAAATTAAAAAAATAAAAAGATCAATGTAACAGCTTGATAATGGGTTTAACAGAAGTAAACCCAAAGTTCCAAAGGAGAATACAGGAGGGTCAATCATTTACAATTTATCCTTCACAAGGTTATCAGTTTTTGCTCTAAAACGGGTCTGACTACATTTCTCCCTTCTAAAGATTTTTACCTTTAGTCTTCCAATATTAAAAATTTAAAGTGGAAACAACTATACAACATCTACTGTGATCTGATTTCATCCAATTCTGTAGCCTTATCTCCCCTCACTTCTCCACTTACGAGGTATTCCAACAGCAAATCTTCTATAATGACATTTTTTTAAGTCTCGCAAACTTGGCTAATATTGTTTCCTCTCCTTTGAAATATCTAATTTCCTCTTTTTTTTAATCTTTCAAAATTAGGATAGTCTTCAAAGACACAGTTCAAATGCTAGCTCCTCTAGAAAGCCAGTCAAAATTTCCATTAAGTTCTAATTTTTCTCATTCTCCTTTTTACTACAGTTTTCTTTTTCCCTACATACCTGGTTCCTCATTAAATTATAGGCTACTTGAGAATAGGGGCCATATCCTATTCATTCTGTATTCCCACATTAGGTTTCAAATAAGGTTGGTACAGGAACTGATGACTTATATAGCCTTGCTGGATCCTTCACCTGTGACTCCCAAACAATCACAATCACATTAAAAAAATGTATGTATATGTGTGTTTCATATAGATAGATAGATATAGATATAGATATAGATGTATATGGGGTGTGTGTGTGTGTTTGTGTGTGTGTACTCATACACATCTATACCCATTTAAACTTTATCCTTGTTTTTCCTATTTCACTGTGGCCCAGTGAAAAGTTTCCAGAGACCATCACTGTATGGTTTACCATGCAAAATGACACTCTTAGATCATAGTTTGCTAAACTTATATATAATATCCAGCAACTATTTTGCTTCCACACGGCACTGGGCACACACAGTACTACGTACTTTAAATACGTTATCGCAATCTTTTTTTTTAATAGATCTTTATTTAAGTATAATTGCTTCAAATTATCTCAACCTTTACAACTCTATGACCCTATTTTATTTAGCTCAGAAAGACAGATCACTTTCCTGTGACCATAAACCTAATGTGTGTCACAAAGAATTTAAATTCAAATTTGCCTGGCTCTAAAATTTTTCTTTCCATGATAGTACACTGCTTCTCAATAAAACCAAACAATTCTTGCCTTTCAGTGATTCTCTAGGTACTCCAAATTCCAAGTCTAATTTACAGAGACTGGCTATCCACCCAACACCCCCCCGAAATGCTATCCTCCCCAAGGTTAAAGGTGTTCCTTTTTCTAGCATTCATACACTGACACAAGTGAACTACTGCTATGAATGTTTGTGACACCCCCCCCCAAATTCATGTTGAAGCCTAGATCAAATGTGATGGTATTTGGATGTGGAGTCTTTGGGAGGTCATTAGGTCATGAGGGTGGAGCCCTCATGAATGGGATTAGTGCCCTTATAAGAAGAAACACAAGAGATAATATCAGTCATATAAGGATACAGCATATAAGGATACAGCAAGAAGACGGCTGTCCACAAGCCAGCAAGTGGGCCCTCACCAGACACTCAATATGCCAGTGCCTTTATCTTAAACTCCCCAGTCTCCAGAACTGTGAGAAATAAATGCTTATTTTTTAAACCACCGAGTCTATGGTATTTTTGTTATAACAGTCCCAAGTAAGACAACTACCAATAAGAACATTTCCTCTGAATCTCAAAATCCTTAAGGTGTCATCTAGTAAAGCCATGCAAAGTATAGAATATATATTAATCATAAATCTGGAAGAAATCTTACTATAAGTAATAATTTAATAAAAAAGAAAATGTGCTAAAAATAGTTGTTGGGTTTTTTTAAATTTACTAAGTCATACTGTTATAAAAATGAAGATCTAAGGAAAACTTGAATATGAGGCTAATAGATTTTGGGAAAAAATGACCTCAAGATATCAAATCATAGAACAAAATACATACAATGATAATTATATCCTGATGTATGATTATATATAACACAAAAAAAGGATAGACAAATTTGTCTACTCTTGTTTGTGTTATTAGAAAATTACTCTTCTGTAAAATGGCCATAATAATAGTTATAAAAACAGTGGTCAACATAAAATATGTATTTGTGGGGTTAATTTTTTTTTCTCTAGTAATGTGACAAGCCAACTATTAATAACATGACATATTTTGCTTGTTTTACATACTAGGGATCTTATATCTTTCTTCTCCATTAACTAATTAATACGCACACACCAACAGTGGGGAAAACCTCATTTTGTTCAAATATTAAGTTCAATCCACTTTTATCAACTCTTAGTCTGGACAAGTATTAAAACATACTTAAGGATGAAGAATGGATGCTTAATAATAAATCAGGATAGGTTTGGAAATGGAAACCATTATGATATAACTTAAAAAACCAAACAATTATAACTATATGAAACCTATACTACTGAATATTTAAATACATCTCAATTTGTGATTTTTGTTATTGATTATATTCCCTTAATGAGGATAATTTATTTTTAAATACCTGTAAAATTTTCTAATACACTAGAAATGTATGAATTATTCTCTTAACATTGTTAGTTATATGTTATTTTACAAAAAGGTAGTTTTATGCCTATCAGACAAATGATTAGTGCTAGAATTTCAAATAAGAATTATCTAACAACATGGTTATAGTGAATGGAAATCCAGACATAGATATTTAGTCATATAATTAAGTGCATTTATACATTTAACTTAGAAAAAAATATGAGCATATGTAAAATTTTCTTTGTTGTAACTCATCTGTGTTACTATCATATTGTTATTTTAACTGCAAAGTTTTTCTTCCCATAAAAAGTAAACAAATATATCTCTACCTTCTGTGAAACAGCAATTTTAACCTCTCCTTGGAGTGCTTCAATTTGCTTTTTCTTCTGTTCAGTCAATTGCTTTAGCTCATTTATGCTACTCTGAAGTTGTTGTTCTTCTTTTTCCTTTTGTGTTAAATTATTCTGGGCCTGTATGACTTGCCCCTGCATTGAACTGAGCTCCAGCTTCAGCTGATGAGAAGTCTAAAAGAAAATAAAACCTGTTCAGCATTCATTTATCCATGCAACACACACTTGTTGAGTACCTATTCATGCCAAGCACTACCCTAAGTAGAAACTACTGAGTCTATTGGCCACAAATAATCAGTAGTAAACCAAAAAGAAAAATCCTTACCCTCATGGAGCTTTCGTAACTGATACTATTCACTACTGGATGACATGCTGGATTAATCTTCAATATTTGTTTAATCTTGCCTTCCTTTTTAACTTATAATTATACATTTGCATAGAGCTTGCAAATGAACTAGAATAGTGTTCCCTTATATCATAGAAAAAGGGAAAATCAACATCAATCTTTAGATTGCTGAAATGTCTACTGTTTTAAATATTCTCAAAATGCTAACTGCATTCCCTGACAGTCCAGTGGTTAGGACTTGGCACTTTTACCGCCAGGCCTGGGTTCGACCCCTGGTCAGGGAACTAAGATCCCTGCAAGCAGCACAGTGGGGCCAAAGAAAGTAAAATAAATAATTTTTTTTAAATGCTAAATGAGCCTGTTGGCCACAGTGAGTCAGAAAGGATAGCTTCATATTAACTGTGATAAAACCAAGATAATTTTTGGCAAGTATGTTTAGTATCTGTCGGATGACACTAAACTATACCACACAATAGTTTCCTCATTTAGAGATTTGAGGCATATTTTGCTACTACCTTATTTTAACAATCTACTAGGATATATTTCTGTTCAAAATTAGATATCATATAGAAGTCACACTGAGGTTCCTCTGTGGCCAAGGTGAACCACACTACCTCTCACCCTTCCAGCCAAAGTCATGTTTACATATTTTATGCATATTTCATTAAGAACCTAATTTGAGCATCTGACCATTCAAAGTTACTTTTGAAAAAGTTTCAGTGCTATATATGGATGCTTCAGCTTATCTCCAATACAAAGGGAAATATGTTTATGCAAAACAGGAGTCAGCTAGTGTTAATAATGATGATTATGTTATGATAACCAATGATAAAGTAATAGCTAACATTTGACCATTATTTTGTTACAGTTGGTATTCTGAGCACTTTGAAATATATTAACCCATTTATTTCTTGCAATAATCCTATGACACAGATTCTACTATTAGCCCCATCTTACTGCTGAGGAAACTGGAGCACAGAGAGATCAAGTCATCTGCCTAAGACAAGGCAAGACAGCATAGCTAATAATTGGCACAGTCAAGATATAAATTTGCACAATCTGGATTCACAGCTTGGGTATTAAACCTCCATAATTTTGCCACTTACATGGCTGGCATATAAAGCACGGGTGTCTTCTTTCAATCAACAACCAGAACACAATCACACTAAAGACTTGTCAGGACCATGTTTTGCTGCTTTATCAAATCTGATCTCTAGAAAGCTACATGCCTGGACTCTAGCTGCTAGAGGTATGTCTTCAGAGAATAACAATATATATTATACCCATTTATTTCCTCATTTGCTTGTTTGTTTTGAGGGAGAACAACAGAAGCGTTAATCATAGAAAAACTCTTCATTGTTATACAACCATTATCACATATGCCATTAATATAAATGTCCATGAAATAAAGAGCCCTTAAAATGTCATTTCTACGGAAAATCTATTAAGACTTTTTTTATCCATAGTAATGTTCCTTAATCTAGATTATCTAGTTATAACTCTATAGTTAGTTGACTCAATTTTCTACCTTTATTAATTATAATCCTTTATTTTGGGCCTTTTATTAAACTAGCTTAAATCTTTTTAGTAGTAGGTAGAACACAAATGAAAAAACCTTCTTTTGACTTAAGTATTGTGAAAATATTTTGAAAATATAAAGACCTTATTACACTTTACATACTTTTTGTTATAGAAAAAGACTCTTACCTCCTTCTCTTTTTCAAGTGACTTTTTCAGTTCATTCTGTTCCTTATGCGTGCTTTCTGTCTGTACTTGAAGTTGTTGCTTTAATTCTTTGCACGTTTTCTCCTAAAAAAATGGAGACTACGTTATGCAGAAAATATTTGTAGTGAATTTAAGAATTTTGGTTTACAATCTCAGTAAGATCCACACAAGGAAATAAACCAGAATCACTGATGATTTAAGATGGGACAAAATCATCCATTTCAATAATAAAAACAGGCAAATATTATAGCAGTAAATGGGGAGGGAGAGGAAAAGGCTAAGAGTTTCTATTATCAACCAACAGCCACAATAAATACTTTAGATAATATTTAGACAAGATTTTAGAATACTTTGGAAACCACATTTTTATGTCACAGAATTAATTAACTTATACTATTTTAAAAGTAAAATAATGGGCTTCAAAAACTGGAAGCAAATTTTTTTAAAGTATTGAAACAAATAAAAATAATCACACATAACTTAAGTGGGAAGATGTACAGATAGAAGATGTTTCCTCCAAACAGAAAGGAACATAAAAGTAACATATGAAAATCATGCTTTTTATGCTACTCAACACTTTCACTGACCTTCATATTGAGAACAAAAGAATTTTACTTTTGCTGTTATTTTGTGTTATTCTGGGTTAAAATATTTCTGAGAATACATACCTCTTTACGCATTTCCTGAGACTCAGATTTTTTTTCTCTATACTTTAAGTATTTTTTACAGTATCTCTAAGACATGGTATTATCTAGAGTTTTAGAAAATTGAATAAAGAATTAAGAAAGTTTATAGCACCAGAGTTAAAAGTCATTTAGATCTTTCTGGTCTTCTTTCTTTCTTTTTTTTCTTTTTTATAGTCAAGTGAAAAACATTTCAACTAGTAGCTATATTCTCTGTGGAAGTGTCCCTGAGGACAAACATGCTGTAGTCTTTCCCAAATCTAGCACCAGACCCAGAATAGAGACAGACTATATACTCAACTGAAAATTTTCTGGGTCATTGGAAAATTACACACACAAACACCAATATCTTTTTCTCAGGTTAAGTAATCCCAATTCCTTTCCTCTAAGAACACATAAAATCACTTAAATGCAGGGTGAAAAGTCAACAGTGAATTAAGCAGAAAAGTCACTACATTTTAAATAAAAATCACTTCTACCTACGACAGTAAACATAAACAACTAACCAAATCTAATACAGCAGCTTTTCCTTTCTGATTTTCCTTTTCAAATTCACTTTTGGAGTTCTTCAAAGAATCAGAAACTTCTGATAATTTCTCTTTTGCTGCAGAAAGCTCTGCTACTAGAGTTTCTTTCTCCATCTTCACTTTTTGTAGTTCTGTTACTGCTGTGTGAACTTTGTTATTCAATTCCTTGTGCTGCATCTTTGCATCTTGACTTAAATTTTCAATTTCTTGTTTAAGGACTTTTTTTTCTTCTTCTTGCTTGGTAAGCATTTGCTTAATATTTTCAAGCGCTTCAGATTTCTTCTGTAGATCCAACTTTGTATTGGATACTCTAAATATTTAAGAAACAATTTCTTTAATAATGCATAATTTACCATTCAAATTAATAAATTATTGAGTTTTAAAACTTTCTTGTGTAGTTAAGAAGTAAAAACAATAATTTAATGTCGTAAAACCACACAACTGAAAAATGCCTTAGAACATCTGATCCAATCATTTAACAGATGAAGATGATTTTCCTCAAGTCCAATAAATTAGTGGTAAAGCCAAGACCATCTAAGCCCATGACTTAATCCAGTCTTGTTGACCACAGTGTATCCCCAAATAAATCTGTGCATATAGCAAACCCTCTAGTGTATGACAGCCAGAAATGTTTTCCCATGTACCCTGAAGAACCTATTTATTACATTAGCCCCCAGGCACAGAGAACTCTGCCTCTTTCCTTGAAAAACTAAAACACATTATGTGTTTGCCAGGTCCCAAACTTGAAAACACATAAGGTAACCAGGAAAAATAAAGTTAAAAAATAGAAGAAATATTTCATTTCAAACATGGAGGAAAGACAAAAATTTACTTTAATCCTAGAGCCTAGCAGATTATATAAAAGATTTATCATCTGTCCTTTAATGTAAGTTTTCTACACCAGAATGAATTTAAAAGTTACAAGAACCTGAAACTAACATGATACTGTAAATCAACTATACTTCAATTTTTTAAAACAGGAAAAAAAAAGTTATAAGAATGAGGAAATGAAGACATTGTTTTAAGGAAGTTAAACTAAAGACTTTGCTTTCATAAAATGAATAAAATTATGCATATTACTTATCAAAAGAAAAGAACACATTAAAGATCAACCATTTTTTAAAGTGAAAATGAAACCAAGTGCAAAGAAATATTTCTAGAATGCATACTATTTCCAATGTACTTTACTATCAATGTACTTTATTATAAATTCAACAATATGTTAAAGAGAGGAGAGGTTATTAAAAAATGTACCAGCCACATAATTGAAGTTGGGTATTAATACAATACCAGAACTGCATCTATACCTTGAAGTTTTCTAACTTGTAGTCCCAGAAACTTACTTTTACTTTCGAAAAAGTAGCTAGAACATATGAAGGTACATTCACAGGATCCTGTACCTCATGGATTTTTAAAGGTCTAAATAGAAAAGTCATTGTACTAATATTACTTTACCATTTAATATAGTTAAAATCCCTGTCAAGCAACCCTAAAATTGGGACTTGATATATTTACTATGCTACTTAACTTTCCCATAAGTAATTATTATAAAATCATAAGACTATGTGAATCAAAGAAAGCAAACAGAAATAAAGGCTTGCACAAATACCGTATGCTAACACATATATATGGAATCTAAGAAAAAAACAAAAAATGTCATGAAGAACCTAGGGCTAAGACGGGAATAAAGACACAGACCTACTAGAGAATGGACTTGAGGATATGGGAGGGGGAAGGGTAAGCTGTGACAAAGTGAGAAAGTGGCATGGACATATATACACTACCAAACGTAAAACAGATAGCTAGTGGGAAGCAGCTGCATAGCACAGGGAGATAGCTTGGTGCTTTGTGACCACCTAGAGGGGCGGGATAGGGAGGGTGGGAGGGAGGGAGACGCAAGAGGGAAGAGATAAGGGAACATATGTATAACTGATTCACTTTGTTATAAAGCAGAAACTAACACACCATTGTAAAGCAATTATACTCCAATAAAGATGTAAAAAAAAAAGTCAGTTTTGATATCTATCTATATCTATACCAGCTCTCTATTATGTAAAAAAGTTAATAGTAGATCCCTATTTATATTGAAACTTGTATATATATATCACACAAATACATATAGAACTTTATTTTAAGTATGCCTGTTTTCTATTACACTAAAACCCTTTGAGACACATCTCATTAAATATTTTAAATTAGTGGCTTTACATTTCATGACAATCCTCTAGACATAAAAATAATAAAAAATTCTTTAGTACAAAAAAAATAAAAGAAATAAAGACTTGCATAGTGACTGTAAAACTTAGTTTATTTCTTAAAAAGTCACTTAAGGAAGTAATAAATAAAACCACAATCTGGGAAACCTTAACACCCCTTTCTCAGAAACTGACAGAAATGACCAGAGAAAAAAATTGGCAAGGATATAGAAGATTAGAACAACATTATCAACCACCTTAACCTAACTGATATTTATAGAACACTTTACCCAAAAACACATATATGTGCACATGGAAACCTAACCAAGATAAACCATACACTGTGCCCTAAATGAAAATTTGAAATGTCTGAATTTTACTGAGTATGTTCTCCTACCAAAATGGAGTTAAATTAGAAACGAATAACAGTAAGACATCTAGAAGAGTCCTAAATATTTGAAAAGTAAACAATATACTCCTAAGTAACCCATAAATCAAAGAAATCACAAAGGATATTTGAAAATACATTAAACCGCAGAGTAATGAAAATACATAGTAAGATGGAATTTGGAGGGAAAGAGTTGCATGCAGAGTGAAGGTGGCCCTTGAGAAAGGGGAGCTCTGTACCCTGTTCTTTGGGCTGAGTCCTATGACCAGGGGTGAGGTTTAGTCAAACCTCAGATGTGTTTACCCAGCCCTTCTTTCTTAGGTAGTACTCTAGAAATGCAGGACCCCACATAAGAAATGTTTGCATAAAGTATAAAGGCAAAAATTTTAAAAACCTTAGTAGAAATGGAAAGAACCACTAGGCCCATAGGGGGCCTTGGGAAAGAGAACAAGAACCAACTCAAAGGTCATCTTCACAGACACATGACTGGGTTCCAGAGGTGACAAATCACTCAGTGGGTGATACAAAGGATCAGATGTACTCCCCAAATACCTAGGCACTGGAAATGACGATGTTAAGAGAAGAAATGCCACTTGAGGCACAAAATGCATCTGTATATCCTCAAGTTCACAATATCAGGACCCAATTTACTAGATGTGAGAACAAAAACATTTTGTCATCACTCCCAAAACAAGGATGAAACCATGAAGGTATAAAACAATTTAACTATCATCAACTTTGATGGGTTTTACTTCATTTCCCTGAAAGGTACTGAATACCTTTCCCAGGCTCTCAGCTTCCACCTTTACTACTGAGAGTCAAAAACCCTCACCATCCTGACACAGATCCAGTCTGCCAACTCAGTCAGAGTGCTGTATTTGGCCTTTAAAGACAAGGTCTACTGAAATGTGACTGGTCACAAGCCCTCCTATTTAACCATACTGTGATGGCTTTATTTTTCATTCACATTAATATCAGTAGTTTACAGAATCAAATAAATCTTTAAACACTGTGATAGCAAAATTGAAATCTTATAAAACTTAGTTTATAATCCTCTCCCTTAAGTAGTTTAGCTTACGTTTCTTTCTCCTTTTCAAGTTGTTTACTCAATTCTGTGGCTCTAAGCTCTAAATCTGTGTTCAGCTGTCTTTGCTCTTGTAGATCCTGCAAAGCTTGCTCCTTGCTTGCTTTAACTTCAAGAGTATCAGCTTCTAGTTTCTATGGCAGAAATATAATATAAAACCATTTTAATGTCAACGATTATCTATCTATTAAACATTATAACATTTATTTACACTCAAATTGGTGTTGTCATAACACACAAAAATAACCAAAAATATTTATGTTATAATAAAAAACACATTCTGAAGCCATCACTGAATAAAGAAGCCATTTATCTTGGAATCTTTCAGAAGACCTAGCAGCTGGCTTTATAAATGAGAGGCAGTCACTAAGTTTTACTTTTTAAAATGAACTCTGGGGCTTCTCTGGTGGCGCAGTGGTTGAGAGTCCACCTGCCGATGCAGGGGACACGGGTTTGTGCCCTGGTCCGGGAAGATCCCACATGCCGTGGAGCGGCTGGGCCTGTGAGCCATGGCCGCTGAGCCTGCGCATCTGGAGCCTGCGCTCCGCAACGGGAGAGGCCACAACAGTGAGAGGCCCGCGTACCACAAAAATAAATAAACAAATAAAATTTATAAATAAATAAAATTTATAAATAAATAAATAAATAAATAAATAAATAAAATGAACTCTGAATAAGAGAATAAATTTAATTATATTTATTACTTGAGTAAAAGTTATTAACTCAAGTATGAAAAAACTAAGTAACAGGTTCACACATGGGCCCACTTAAAATATATAATCCTGGGACTTCCCTGGTAGAGCAGCGGTTAAGAATCTGCCTGCCAATGCAGGTGACATGCGTTCAAGCCCTGGTCTGGGAAGATCCCACATGCCATGGAGCAACTAAGCCCGTGCGCTACAACTACTAAGCCTGTGCTCTAGAGCCCACGAGCCACAACTACTGAGCCTGCACACCTAGAGCCCGTGCTCTGCAATAAGAGAAGCCACCACAATGAGAAGCCTGCGCACCGCAACGAAGAGTAGCCCCCGCTCGCCCCAACTAGAGAAAGCCCGCACGCAGCAACGAAGACCCAATGCAGCCCAAAATAAGTAAATTTATTTTAAAATAAATAAATAAAATATATAATCCTTTATATTCAGTTAACAACACTAATGTTATATAATTATAAATATTCAAAACTAAAATGGAGTTGTCATGTCATCCTTCTCATTAGCACCTATTGACTCTAAATATAAAGCCAATTAAACTTCTGATTTTGCTTCTTTAATCTCTTGGTCTAGAGATTATTATTCTTCATACTGTGGCTTCTATCTCATACATATACATATAACTGTATGTATTTTTACAAATTTACAAAATCAAACTGTTAAGTATATAGTTTGAACATCTATAAGCAATGCTTTTCTTGTATAGTTGTAAAAATTTTGCATACTATTTTATAAGCCAATTTAGGTACCTGTGGCTCTTACTCAACACTTACACTGGATATTCAATGTAACTATGTTAATTCTATTAACTACATATATACACAAACACACACATATATATATAAAACATGTGGAATACTTCCTAAAATAATAATTACAAAATGTTAAATATCCGACATTGTCATAGATCACAATAGACACTAGTGGTTCTAAATATCTTTTCTTTGGGGGGGTGGGGGGTCACGCCACGAGGCATGCGGGATCTTAGTTCCTTGACCAGGGATCAAACCTGTACCCGCCCTGCAGTGGAAGCGTGGAGTCTTAACCACTGGACCACCAGAGAAGTCCCTAAATAACTATTTTAAAAAGATACTCAAATAGAACTCTCATTAGATGCCTTTCATCTAAAAAAAAAAGACCAAAAAAAAGGTTTTTCTGTTCTTTTCAACCATTACACATCATGTAATTGATCACACCATTATCACTGACCATAAAGAAAAGGGAACCCATAAATAGAATTGTAAATGTAATTTTCTTCTTCCATGTTATATTGGTTTAGATGCACATATAGAAATATACATAGCCCATGATTCTATAATTGTACAGAAGTGCTTCATCTGACTGTGAAGGTATGTTACATATATAGTAACTTGAGAAATTTTTCTTTAACTTATAGAAGTTCTAATTTAAAGGACAAAGGACTCAGGTCAAATCCTTCTCTAATAATGTGTAGTCATTTAATCTCTTTAGTATAAATCAATACTTTCACTTGAAGTTGTGTTAAAGAAAGAAGCAATTTACCATAGTGTAAATTATAATAGTTTTAATAATATTAAATTAGAAACAAAATCCAAAGGGTATAAATGTAAAATGTAAAAAAAAGGAAGAAATATACCATACCTGAATATTACACTGGAATAAGGAAGGAAGGAAACAGGAATGATAGGGCAGAAGAGACTTCACAACAATAAAAAACTAAGTTCCTTGTAATTATAGAGTAGATCCTTGGTTGGTTGTCTCTTTAAAACACTTACACATTACAATGCAACCCGTATATATGTAAACTGCTATTTGTAAAAGCCATCCATTAGTGAAGAAGTTAAAAGTAAAGGTGGAATTCAAAATTAAGACATGAAAAAACTACAAGTAAGTTTTTAAATTGGTATATCACAACTTCACATTTGTTCGCAAATTTAAAATCTTTGATTCCTTCTAGGTCATCAATTTCCATTGCTACAGCAGTAGAAAATATGGCTACAGTTTCCTTTATACAAACCTTAATTTGACCTTCCAATTCTTCAGTTTTCTGTTCTAAAGAGAGGTATTTCTCTTTATATTCTTTAAGATGACTTTCCAGCTGACTGCAATGTTCTTGCTTATCCTGCAACTTTGTAGTGACCTGATCCAACTGAGTAGTGATCTTATTTAACTCCTATAAAAAAGTACAATTAAAGATAACTTTGGTAAGGTTTACTTTGCTGTAATGCCCAAATGTTTGGTCAAAGTAAGGCAGAAAACTCTAACTTTATTTAAGAAACTATTTTGAGTAAGACCATAGATAAGTCTAATAATATATCAGAGGTTATATTTACCCACCAATGTAAAGGACTTGAACTGAAGTTGTACATAGTCTGAGATACTACGTTTACATACATAAGAGCTCAATAACTTTTTCTAGGAAGAGTTATTTTAGGAGCCAAAAGATACAACAGAATATTAAACAGGCTAATAATAAAATAACACTTTTATACTATAATTAAATGTTTTCAATGTTCAAAACACCATTTTTAATATAATTTTTTAAATTACAGGGATTACATTATGATACTTGAACAATTCATTTGGAATATCTAGTTGCACAGAAAAAAAACAAAATAAAAATTACTAGTAAATCCACTACCCACAGATAATTACTATTAATGTTTTGATAGCTTTCCTTCTAGTCTTTTCTGTATGTTAGTTTCTATTTTTTGATTTGTACTTTTAAAATAAAGGAGGTCACTTTACATACTGTTTTACTGTACCCTCCTTTGTTTTTTGTTTGTTTGTTTTGGTTTTTGTTTGTGTTTCTGCGGTATGCGGGCCTCTCACTGCTGTGGCCTCTCCCATTGCGGAGCACAGTCTCCGGACATGCAGGCTCAGCGGCCATGGCTCACGGGGCCAGCCGCTCCGCGGCATGTGGGATCTTCCCGGACCGGTGCACGAACCCGTGTCCCCTGCATCGGCAAGCGGACTCTCAACCACTGCGCCACCAGGGAAGCCCTAACCTCCTTTGTTTTTACATAACAATGCATCATGAAACTGTGACATTATTTTCTAAAATATCATTATACATGACTGTGTAAATTTCTATTTTTATCAATACAGACCATTTTTTAGCCAAATGTCCTATTTTATATTCTTAGATTGCTACAAACCTTTCTGCAGATATGCTAACAGCATGCTTAAAACTACGATTATTTCCTTAGGGTAAAGGACTAAAAGTGAGCTAATGAATATGAAAAATCCTAAAGGTCTTAAAATAAATATATTGCCAATCAGCTTCCCCTACCACCATCAAAACAAGCCACTATGGAAGTGGCTTGTTCTTCTACACCATGTCCAATCCTTCCAGTGTTAAACACATACACATGAACATTTTACCTTAATAAGGGCATATTCCGTTATTGTCTTAATTTGCAATTGCTTCTTAATGAACTTGAGGATTTGCTAATATAGTTTTGATCATTTACTTTTTTTTGTAGTCACTTATTTCTTATGTAAAAGTGTTTTAAACATCAAAAATATTAACCCTTCATCAGACATACTTCAGAAAATGTTTTATTCTTTGGCTACTTGCTTTAGAATTTTGTAATATTTTGTCAGGTAAATTTTAAACTTTTATGTGGTTATTCTTATAAATACTTTTTCCACTATAGTTCCTGGCACTGACCTAATACTTAGAAAATACTTTCCAGATGTGTTTAGCAATAATGTAAATAACAATATAGAGTAAAAAGCAAGTTGCAGAACAACATATATAATGATAGTATATGTATAAAACAAAAAGACCTGTGTGTGTGTATATACACACACACATATATTTTTGTTCAATGTTTATATAAGTCTGGAAGGATACATACCAAATTTAAAAGCAAAATTTCCATATAAGGAGAAAAGATGGATTGGGGTTAAGGGTAAATATAGAAAATCATTTTGTTTCATTAACTTGATACACTAATATATTGTTTAAAAAATGTTTGGACCAGGGCTTCCCTGGTGGCGCAGTGGTTGAGAGTCTGCTTGCCGATGCAGGGGACACGGGTTCATGCCCCGGTCTGGGAGGATCCCACATGCCGCGGAGCGGCTGGGCCCGTGAGTCATGGCCGCTGAGCCTGTGCGTCCGGAGCCTGCGCTCCGCAAGGGGAGAGGCCACGGCAGTGAGAGGCCCGTGTACCACAAAAAAAAAAAAAAATGTTTGGACCAACAACCAGTATTACTTCTCAAGCAAAAAGTAAACTTTAAAAATTCCTACCTGGTCAAAGGTAAGAAAAATCTACCAGCATTTTGAGCTTGGCCCTAAAGGAGGAAGCTTTTATTCTACCAGAAGTGTTGAGAAGAGTAACTTGTGTATTCTTTCCAGCCCTACTTACTCCTACCCCCAAGAAAAGAGAGGAGCTCTTACTATTGAGATGGAATACATGGTGCTCTTTTCCTGCTTCGAAGTGGTAAGTATATCTGGGTCACGGCCTGATTACCTACTTAAAACAGGTGTGGAAATCTGTCTCTTTCCCAGTCATTGGCATTTGATGGGATGAAGCAACAATTCAACAATTAGGAGTAAATATTTCAGCTCCACACCAAGGTCTATATTATGGGAGAAATACAATATTAAGAAGCTCAACCATAGCTGCACAAGTTGAGCTTTATCAAAAACAAAGATGGGGCTTCCCTGGTGGCACAGTGGTTGAGAGTCCGCCTGCTGATGCAGGGGACACGGGTTCGTGCCTGGGTCTGGGAAGATCCCACGTGCCACGGAGCTGCTGGGCCCATGAGCCATGGCCGCTGAGCCTGCGCGTCCGGAGCCTGTGCTCCGCAACGGGAGAGGCCACAACAGTGAGAGGCCCACATACTGCAAAAAAAAAAAAAAAAAAAAAAAAAAGATGATTTTTTTTTTTTTTTTTGCCACGCCTCTTGTCTTGTGGAATTCGTAGTTCCCCAACCAGGGATTAAACCTGGGCCACCACGGTAAAAGTACCAAGTCCTAACCACTGGACTGCCAGGGAATTCCCAAAAATGATAACTTTTTTTTTTTTTTTTTCCTGGTACGCGGGCCTCTCACTGCTGTGGTCTCTCCCGCTGTGGAGCACAGGCTCCGAACATGCAGGCCCAGCGGCCACGGCCCACGGGCCCAGCCGCCCTGCGGCATGCGGGACCCTCCCCGACCGGGGCACGAACCCGCGCACCCTGCATCGGCAGGCGGACTCTCAACCACTGCACCACCAGGGAAGCCCAAAGATGATAACTTTTATCTCCATCTGTCTGACTCTTGCATCTACCACTCAACTGGTTCTGAACTCAGGGAGAAATTAAGGAGAATAAGCAGGTCAATCACAATATTATATAAAACTGAGTATCATTTTTACATGTTTCCAGTTAATTTATCTACCAAAACATTAGGTTATGGTAAGAAATTGCATCAGGTTCTCCTACCTGCTGTTTATCTTGTAATGCGTTTTGGGCTGTGTCCAAATGATTTTGAAGATCTGCTCTTTGAGCAGTTTTTGCTGCTTCTGCTGACAGCAATAATTCAGTTTTGGCTTTAATCTGTAACAAAATTTACAAGTCATTTAATTTGTATTTAGTTCTTGATTTCCCCTTGCTTGAGTGTACATTACTTTTGTCACTAAATAATTTTTAAAAGTTAAATCTTTTGGCAGAAAACATAAAGATTTAGACATTAAAAATTAAGTATGTGATAATCCCTCAAACAGGAATGAGTAGGAGAGAATAATCCTAATAATGCTTGAATAAATGACAAAAAGATGTCCCTATATAAATGCAAAACACTTCTCCCTCTCTAAAATTGGACATCCACATATTGAATTATCTGTAACTCATCTAACAAATATATTTTTAAAAGAAAGAAATGTGTATCCTCTTTTTCCAAATTCTAATAGTATACTTGTTATTTTATTATATCATTTCTGATTTTCAATGGAATTATTCTCCTCAAATAAAGAAAATTAAGGCTTAGAAATGTTTCTATAACTTTCTCTAGTATAGAATAAAAAACCAATGATGAGAATGAAGAAAGAAATATGTCTTAATTCGCACACCATGACTGACTCACTGAGCAAGGCTTCCATACTGGCCTCTGAAAGAAAACACATTAAAATACATAATGGGCGCTTCCCTGGTGGTGCAGTAGTTGAGAGTCCGCCTGCCGATGCAGGGGACATGGGTTCGTGCCCTGGTCTGGGAAGATCCCACATGCCGCGGAGCGGCTGGGCCCGTGAGCCATGGCCGCTGAGCCTGTGCTCCGCAACGGGAGAGGCCGCAACAGTGAGAGGCCTGCGTGCCGCAAAAAAAAAAAAAAAAAAATACATAATGGTACCATACAAAGTTGGGTTTTTTTCTTTTTTGGGGGGCGTACTCGAGGCTTGTGGGATCTTAGTTCCCCAGCCAGGGGTTGAACCTGGGCCCTCAGCAGTGAAAGTGCCACGTCCTGACCACTGGACCACCAGGGAATTCCCTAAAGTTTTTTTTTTAACCAAACCTTTTAAAAAATCAAATTCAAAATAATTCAAATATATGTAACAGAAATCTAATGGTATAATAATATCAAACAACTTTGAACTTAGGAAACAATAATAAGGGCTTCATCCAAAAAAAAAGTGAAAAGACCTGGTAGTTTCAGGAAGAGTAATTTGCTGGGAGAGAGAGAGAAAGAGACGGAGGGAAAGGGAGAAAGGCAAACAGGAAAGCTCAACAACTGTCTAAATACAACCTTTATTTAATTCCTATTCCTAATTTTTTTTTCCATTAATAAGTAAGGCAGGGGGTGGGGAGGGAGAGAGAAACAATTTAAAATATGTGATGGCCTAAAATTGGTGTTTTATTCATGCAAACTCATATTAAGTTACATAATTCGATATTACCTGTATATCAAGCTGGGAGACCTTCTCCTTGCTTTCATTTAATTGACTACTTAATTCATTAATGCTGGATTCTAGGGAAAGGACGCGGTCTTGTGCAGCTCTGAGATGTGCCTTCTGCTCTTGCACCTGGTCATGCAAATTCTCCTGGGCTTGTTTATGACTTTCTGACTGATTCTTCAGCTTCTCTGTTAGTTGAGTTACCTACCATATAAGCAAGACTCTAATTATGAAGGTCACAAATGATGTAACAAGAACTAAGAAACCCAAATTTAAGCACCATGAGAATGTTAAAGTGCTCTATGATAGATTATCTCAACTTTTTTTCAAGAAACATTATTCACATCTTTCCAAAAGTAAGTAAACATAATCTCTCAAAATCATAAGAATAACATCAAATTCAGAGATTCCTATTATTTTTAAAACCAACTCTACTGAACTATAATTTAGATGTAATAAAATTCACCCAATTCAATTGTACAGTTTGAGGAGAACTGATAAATACATACATTCATTTAACCATCACCACAATCAAGCAAGAGAACATTCCAATTACCCCCAAAAGTTTCCTCATGCTCCTGTGCACTCAGTACCCACCCTCCGCTCATCTCTGGCCCCAGACAATCACTGATCTGATGGAGTAATAAGAGTTCCTTATATATCCTGGATGTTTCTGAATTGTCAGATATATGTACTACACATATTTTCTCCCAATCTGTCTTGGCTTTTATTTTTGTAATGGTGTCTTTTGAAGAGCATTCATTTTTCATTTAGGTGAAATCCAATTCATCTGATATTTCTTTGGGGTACTCTGGTTAGAATGCATTGAGTTTCTTGAATCTGTGGTTTCATATTTTTAATCAAATTTACAATTTTTTCAGCCACTATTTCTATAAATATTTTTCCTCCTCCGCACTCTTCTTTGACATTAATTATATGTATGCTAGATTACATAATACTATCCCACAGGTCATTAAGACACTGTTCACTTTTTTCCCAGCCTTTTTTCTCTCTGTGCTTCATTGTGGACAGTTTCAATTACCTTGTCTTAATGGTCACTGATACTGTTTTCCATTTGCTTAATCTATTATATTCATCCAGTGAAATTTTCATTTCAGATTTTTTTTTAATCTCTAGAAGTTCTAATTTTTATTGTTTCCACTTCTATTTCCATTATTATATTTTTTTCTTTATATCCATAAGTATATTTTATTTTTTTAAGTGTAAAGCATTTTTTTTAATTATGTGTAACATAGGCAAAATTATTTTATTTATTTATTTATTTATTTTTGGCTCCGTTGGGCTTTCGTTGCTGCCCACGGGCTTCCTCTAGGTGCGGTGAGCGGCGGCTACTCTTCGTTGCAGTGCGCAGGCTTCTCTGATTATGGTGGCTTCTCTTGTTGTGGAGCATGGGCTCTAGGCATGCTGGCTTCAGTAGTTGTGGCACAAGTGCTCAGTAGTTGTGGCTCAGGGGCTCTAGAGTGCAGGCTCAGTAGTGTGGCACACGGGCTTATTTGCTCTGTGGCATGTGGGATCTTCCCAGACCAGGGCTCGAACCCATGTCCCCTGCATTGGCAGGTGGACTCTTAACCACTGCGCCACCAGGGAAGTCCTGGCAAAATTATTTAAGTCAATAAATTTTTAAGGAATTTCACATGTTCTGATTCTTTCCACTGCCAATCACCTTAGTTCCTCCAAACTCAAAATCTTCAAGATAAAATAGCCCTTTCAAAAAGAAGTTGTCATGTGAGTCAGCCCACAATTCTTTTAGTTGGGCTTCTTCTATCTCCAATGGAATACAAACACACTTCAAAATTCCCAGCCTGTAATCTTTGGGATCCAATTTCCTCAAGCAATTACTTTAGGACCACATTTAGGGTCAGGAGATGGATCTGCCTGGTTCTGAATTTGACACCCTTTAAAAATGTATTAGGTTCAGGGCTTCCCTGGTGGCGCAGTGGTTGAGAGTACGCCTGCCGATGCAGGGGACACGGGTTCGTGCCCCGGTCCGGGAAGATCCCACATGCCGTGGAGTGGCTGGGCCCGTGAGCCATGGCCGCTGAGCCTGTGCATCCGGAGCCTGTGCTCCGCAACGGGAGAGGCCACAACAGTGAGAGGCCTGTGTACCGCAAAAAAAAAAAAAAAAAAAAAAAAAATGTATTAGGTTCAAATCATATTCACTCCTAAGCCATCACACCCTAGAACAGTACAGATCGTTGGGATATGCAAATACCTTTTCAATATGATTTTTTTAAACTTATTTATTATTTATTTTTGGTTCCATTGGGTCTTTGTTGTGGTACATGGGCTTCTCATTGCGGTGGCTTCTCTTGTGGAGCACGGGCTCTAGGTGTGCAGGCTTCAGTAGTTGTGGCACCTGGCTCAGTAGTTGTGGCACACAGGCTTAGCTGCTCCATGGCATGTGGGATCTTCCTGGACCAGGGCTCGAACCCGTGTCCCCTGCATTGGCAGGTGGGTTCTTAACCACTGCGCCACCAGGGAAGCCCAGCAATACCTTTTTAAAATCCAGACACTGTGTTCAAGATAAAAGCCTAAAAAAAGCAGCCATCTTTGTTTCATGTCAACATTAAAATTAGAGTAATAAATCAATGCAGCTGATAATTTAAAAGCTTAAGATATGAGGGAAATTATCAGCTCTATAATCCTGGAAGCAATCTTTATGTTTATCAGTATACCCCCATCACTTGATTCTCTTTTAGATATCATGTTCCTTCTTATCTGTATCAAAACTCATACTGAACACTGAGTTCTGGGTTGCAAAAGAGGATTTATTTTTGCACCTGTCTATAAGTCTTTGTCCACAAATTAAACAAAAACAAACCCAAGTGCTATATAAGTATATTTTAAAAGCTGTGTTAAAGTACTTGTCTGATGATTCTATCCTCTCTCATTTCAGGTTCTATCCCCATTGAATTATTTTTCTCCTGCTTACAGCTCACATGTTTTCTGCTTTGTGTGTCTTTGTTTTCTGCTTCTTTGTAATTTTTTTTATATTTGTTATGACAAGTCTGGATTTTGCTGTCTTCTTTCTAAGAATGTTGAATTTTACTCCAGCTGACAGTTAATATACTTGTGGTTCAGCTAGAACCTTTCCAGGCTTGTTCCTATGCTTCTTAGGTCAGGTGTAGGCTAGCTTTTAGTCTAGGGATAGTTTAGCTTTACTCCTAAGGTGTGACATTTCTGGGGTTTCTACTGAATGCCCCCAAGTGTTCAACCATGTCTTTCTGCTCTGACTGGCTAGAACTTGAATATTTCCCAGCTCTGTGAGTTCTAATCATTTTTCAGCTGCAGCTCCTAATAATTGTCCACTGCCTGGCCTCATGGAATCTCTCCTTATGAGTGTAAAGATTAGCATCCAGTGAAAGGTTCAAGTGTATCTCTAAGCAGATTTCTGGAGGTTTTTCTCTACATTGTTCCCTCCTCTCTTCTCTCAGGGATGAAAACCTGCTTGTTGTACAATGTCTGAAAACAGTGGTTTTACACAGTTTTTTCTACTTTTCTAGTTGTTTACAGTAGGAGGACTAAATAGGTATCAGTTACGCCAATATTGCCAGAAGCAGAAGTACATAAATTTACTTTTATTTATTCTTTTTCCAAAATTGTATATGCGTTTCAGATCAAATTTGTATAATAAGCAATGTCAAGTTGTATGCAACTTTCAACTATAAAAGCTAGTCTAAATAATTCTTCATAAAAACTGGTAACCTAGGCTAACTTTGAAATTTGGGGGGAAAATTTGTGTTATATTCTAATACCCAAATTAGAAAAGTGATATGACCTACTTATACTTTAATACTTTCTCATTTAGATAATTAGAATTCTCTTATTAGACAATTCTTCCAAAAAGTGACTATAAATTCTTTACAGTTTGAAAATGTATTAAGCTAAATTTTATAAGTTTCACTTAAACTAACACACAGATGTTAGAACGATAAGGCAACTTACCAAAATTATTATTAGCTAGGTATTCCAAACACATATACAGTATCAAAATATAGGTAACCACTAAGCCTGGTTATTAACCAATACATAGTAACAACTAACATTTGATTAGTGCTTTTAGTTTATAAATATATTTTATTTACTTTTTTCAAAACATCACAAAATGCCATGAGGCAAGTATATATTATTAATAACTTTTCAATATGAGCTAACTATACTTTTCAAATGAGCTAATAAGGGGAAATGATTTGCTCATGGTCATCACAGGTAATAAGTTACATCCTGGGACATGAACTGAGAGCTCCTTCATCAAATTATGTTAGCTTATTTTCACTACAATAGCAACCCACCTCTAAGGTAAATGAGATAGTATTTGTCAGAAATACATAATAATTTTTAAAGTACTAAAAATAACGGTACTAAAAATAACAGAAGAATCATTTAGATAAAGCACTTAAGATTTAGAGAGATAAAAGTAAATTTTAGAAATAGAATACACTTGAAAAGTAAATTTTAGAAATAGAATGCACTTGACAAGCTTACTTGTTCTTGTAATGTATGGTTTTTTTCTTGTAACTGGTTAAGAACAGCAGTCTCTCCCTCACCAGCCTGAATTTTTGCATACAGGTCTTCTCTTTCCTTTTCTAGTAAAGAAATATTTTCTTTACTCTTCTGTAATAAGGCTTCAAGGTTCTGGATCTTTTGGTCCTTATCACCAATTTGACGTAGTACTTGTTCTAAATCATTCTGTAAAGAATTGAAAACTACTACCTTAATGATAGAGAACTTAAAAAGTTATTCCTCAAACAAAATGATAATAAATAAATTTTAAGACTCAAACTCTTAGTCTTACATATTTTTTACTAATCATTACATTTTAACATGGCAAATTTAATTAAATTATTAGAACTATATACTTAAGAATATAAACCTATATTATTGATAATAAACTAGAATTTAACCAAAATACCCCTTCAATTAACCACACTCTTACTCTAACACTCTGACCTCACCACCTACACGTGGGGCTCCTCATTATTCCTAACCACACCAGGCACACGCCCACCTCAGAGCCTTCGCACCAATTGTCTCTTCTGCCTGGCACACTTCCTCAAAGTCACATGGCTCATTCCCTCTCCTTCCAATGTTTGCTCAAATGCCACCTTCTCAATCATACCTACCCTGATCATTACATTTAACATTGCAGCCTTTCCAAATACTCCCTCTCCTGAACATTGTTTCTTCCCACAGCACTTATCATCTAACACTCCATAATTTACTGAGTTTTCGTGTTTATGTGCCTCCTTCTGCCCCCTCACAAGAATGTAGGCTCCAAGAAGGTGAAGATTTTTATCTATTTTATTCATCGAGGTATCCAAGACCTGTATGTTCTAAGATATTTACTGAATGAACAGAAAAGTAAGTGATCGTACTCTAACGCACATTCACTCATGAAAGATCATTTCAGTACCCCAATAGGACTCTTCTGTCACTACCTCAAGGGATCCCTCTTCTTGACTTCACCAAGGACCGTCATGTTACACAGAGCACATGCAAGAGCCCACATCCAGAGCAACACTCATTAATGTTGAGAGCTATCTGACCCACAGCCTTTGCCTCCGCCTCAATCATTCTAAGAGAGCCAGAGAGCCTCTACCCAGAACAAGGCCCTAACAAGCCCTTCTGCAAACTTCATAGCAGCCCACACCACCTTCCTGAGACAGAGCCAGCAACCCCCTGGCACCCTCAACGAAGTGTGCCAATATTAAAATATGTGAGATCAGTCACTTTCAAGCATGCTTCTCATCCCTTTAAGTTTCAATCACAAAACGATGAAAAGCAACCTAATCTCTCTGCTCTCATTCTCTGTTCCTGCCACTAAGAACCCTCTCTGCACATTCTACCCATCTTCTGGAAACACAGTTCCAGGGCTAAGCTTTTTCTAGAACTATCACTCTATTTCCAAGTCTAACTGAAGTTTGGTGCTCCCTGTACAGATGCTGATTTCCCATCAGCCCTCTCTGATATGCAAGGACTGTTCTGTTGGGCAAGCAGGAGACGTTGACTTTTTCTAGATTTCTTCACTGCCATTACTCTCTCCCTCAAGCAAAAGGTTTATGCTGCTTTGGGAATTATGTATTCATTTATTCTACCCTCTATGCTGTGTTGCTATCATCTATAAATCCCTACCTCATTCACTGAAGACTTGAGACCTGATTTAGTCTTTCTCTCAATCCCAATTTCTGCCAATTTCCTGGGAAATACAAAATACACAGAGAATTAAGACTACAGCCTCAATATTCATATCATCTTAATTCCTGGACCTTTATTCATACTATTCAATCACTCACATGCAGGATCTTGTAATCACCTGAAATTGTTCTAGATTAAAAAAATGTCAATTATCCTACTCTGTGACCACAACTTCCTGACCGTCTTCCAGTTTCATGACCTCATTTCTGCTTTTCAATGTCAAAGAGACATTAACCTCAATTTTATTCTAGCATATTTAGCACACACCTAGCTTTTCTTCCTGAACCTCATATATGGATATGAACTAACCTTAACTATTCTTTCATCTACATTCTCCATTTCCTTTTACCCCCCAAGTTTCCAATACAGCCACTCCAAAAAAGACCCAATCCTAGATCAATGGTGCAATCTGCTTTCTCCACACCTACATTTCTAAGCACTATTAGAGCGAAATCACAAACCTCCATAGACTGGTGCCACCACAAATTTCTAGACTCCAACCTCTATTATATACTCAGAATCATCTTTTCACTCCTGTCACTTGAGTGGGGTTCTCATCCTCAAATATTCCCCTAAATAACCATTTAAAAGCTTAATCTTAATCTCCAAATTCTTAATCTCTGTCCACCAGACATTCAGCTATTACTATTCAAACTTAACCTGGGGGGTGGGCGGTGCTATATTATCTTCAGGAATGACCTACCATGATTTTTCTTCCTCTTACCTATAAAATTATACATAGACATATATAATTCAAAAATATTTACACACTACTATATGTAAAATAGATAACCAAGAAGGACCTACTATACAGCACAGAGAACTATACTCAATATTTTGTAATAACTGTAAAGGGAAAGAATCTGAAAAAGAATATATATATATATATATATATATACACACACACACATGCATATGTATGTATTTATGTATAACTGAATCACTTTGCTGTATACCTGAAACTAACACAATATTACAAATCAACTATACTTCAATAAAAATAAATAATAAAGTAAAATATATTTAAATACATACACACACACACACACACACACCTCCTTTCTTCAAAGGATATCCTTCACAGGATAAGTTTGAATTTACCACCACCCATTGTACCAGTGACATCATAGCTTATGAATACCTTATTCCTTCAGTCACCTCCCCTTCTCCAATATCCTCAATTATTCCCTCTCTACTAGTCCCTTTGTCCTACATTATAAACATATTCAGGTACCTCTGGTTTTCAAAAACACTTCCTAGACCAAGTCCCACTCCAGTTTCTGCCCAGTCTTTATGCAATTCACATTTTAATTTCAAAAGTAATGCATATTTACTTTCCCCACTCCCTCATCTCTCATTTACTCATCAATCAAAAATCAGACATTCATGTCTATCACTTTATTGAAATTATGTTTCACAAGGTCACTAATTCTTAACTACTTAACCTAATGAATATTTTTCATTTATCATACTGGGCGTCCTCTCCACACACCCACATTTGAAGTTGCTGCTTACTCCCAACTTTTGACTCTCCCTAGTCCTTTGGCTTTCACTCTGCAAGGTCTCCTTAATTGCTCTGATCATTCTTTCTTTGAGCTGTTCTTCCTCTACTCATCCATCCCTTAAATGTTAGTGTTTCCCAGAAGTCTTGTGTTACCAGTTGTCTGTTTTTCTCATTACACTCTCTCCCTGGTTGATCACATTTATTCTAATAATTCCATTTACCCCATAAATACTGTCTCTCACAGCTAATATATAGCATGGTCCTCTCCTTCAGGCTTTAAATTAATACATCCCATAGATGCCTCAAGACTCGTCCAAAACTGAACTCACTGCACTGGCCATCTTTCTCAAGTTCATTAACACAGCTGATGATATCTCCATTTACCATGTACCCAATGTTATCAGTCTTCAAGCCATTCCCTTTCTCTGTCATTCCCTACAACTATTTATTAATTTACCTCCAAAGTAGTATTCATATTTGTCCAAAGTAGTATTTTACCTCCAAAGTAGTATTTATTTTACCTCCAAAGTAGTATTCACATTTGTCCCTATGATATTTTTTAGCAATTGCTTAAACTAAGACCATCATTATGGCTTCCCTGGTGGCGCAGTGGTTAATAATCCGCCTGCCAATGCAGGGGACACGGGTTCGAGCCCTGGTCCGGGAAGATACCACACACCGCAGAGCAACTAAGCCCGTGTACCACAACTACTGAGCCTGCTCTCTAGAGCCCGCAAGCCACAACTCCTGAGCCCACGTGCCGCATCTACTGAAGCCAGGGCACTCTAGAGCCCGTGCTCCACAATAAGAGAAGCCACCGCAATGAGAAGCCCGCGCACCACAAAGAAGAGTAGCCCCCGCTCGCCGCAACTGGAGAAAGCCCGTGTGCAGCAACAAAGACCCAACACAGCCAAAAATAATAAATAAAAATAAATTGATTAAAAAAAAGGACCATCATTATTTTTCACCTAAACTACTGCATATATTAGTCTTTTAACTGATCTCCTGTTTCAGAATATTCTCTCCAAAATTCATGTTTTACAAAACCATGAGAATAATCTATTTAAAAATCAAATCTGGCTATGGCACTTTTAAAGACCTTCAATACCTTTCTATCTTCAAGCATAGATAGAAAGGCCTTCCATAAACTTACCCATGTCTAATGCTCTGGGCTCTTCTCCAACTCATCTCTAAATTACACTTTAAGCTCCAGCAAAACCTAACAGTTTCATTCATACCAGCTTCACTATTCTTTTCCTTGTAACTTCTACTTGGAGTATACTACTCACTATCACCATCTTTGCAACCCAGAAACATCTACACAAACTTTGCAACAGATTGCCCCTTCTAAGGAAATTTTCTGTAACTGCTCTTTTCCAAATTATATCCGAGTTACATAACTGTCTTCTCTATGCTATCATAATAATTTTATACACATATATACACCTAGAACTATACTCATCACATCTCTTTAATTAGTTTTTAGGACTTTTCGTAATGAGAGACTTTGCCTGGCCTCTTTGCCATCCTTTTCTTATTCCTCCCCAGAGATGGAGAATTTAACTAACTGGAAAGCTTGGAATAAGGAATCAAGAATGTTTAACTCAGCCCCTTGCTCTCCCCTCAGTCTAAGAGACAACCTGCCTGTAAGAAGGTAAAAGGCTGTCACTTCCAGCTTTGTCTGTGATTGGATGAATAAACTTAATTCTGCAGTACATTATCAGAAAGTCCACTTGCCTGCAATCTATACCAAACTCTCTACCTCATTTTTACTAGTCTATGTTTTTGCTACTCTTTATAATAAAACTCCTGGAGTTATCTATATTCACTGCATCAAACTTCTCTCTTCCCATTTTCTTTTGGACCCTCTCCATCAGGCTTTTGCCCCTCCTTCTCTTTACAAATTGCTCTTACCAATGTCATCAGTGACTTCATGTTGCCAAATCCAATAGGATTCCCAGTCTTCATCTTGTTTGACCTCCATCCTTCCAACTACCCGAGCCAAAATCCTTGGAATTATCCTTGACTTCTCTGCCGATGCCCCATATCAATCTATCAGTAAATCTGTCAGCTTTTAAAGTATATCTAGAATCTGACCATTTTTCACTACCTGCACTGTTTTCACTCTGATCCAAGCCATATCATTTCTTGTGTCAATTATTATAGTAGTCTCTTAGCTAATTTCTTTGTTTCTACTTATGTGCCCCTACGGCCTACTCTCAATACAGTAGCCAGAGTAATCCTACGAAATTATAAGTCCGATCATACTACTCCATTGCTCAGAATCCTCCAATGATTTCTCATCTCACAGTAAAATCCTTAAAATTACCTATGAAGCTTGACATGTTCTGATCCTCTGTGATCTCTATGGCTGTGATCCCTATGGCTTTTAACTCTCTTATCACTCACACCACTCCACTCACTGGCTCCTTGATGTTCTTGTACACCTTCCCTCCCTTTAGATCTTCTCAAAGATGCCTTCCCTGGCAACCATATCTAACATTGCAGTCCCACCTCCAGACCCCCAGATACTTCCTACTCCCCATCCCTTTTTTCATCTCCATAGCACTTCCACCATCTAACACACTATATATTTTGCCTATTTACCTTGGCTAGTGTTTGCCTTCCTCACTAAGCTCCATGAGAGCAGACATCTTTGTCTATTTTCTTTGCTGCCATATCCACAAAATCACTTCCTTGGCTAAGAGTAGACATTAATATATATTTGTTGACTGACTGAATGAAAGAACAAATAAATGAATACAATATTTGGATCTCTAACCACCTGACTCCCATGCCACTACCCAAACTCAGAAGGGAAAGAAAGGCATATTACTTACTTCCTCCTTTCAACTCCAACATTGCTTCTGTGTGTATATCATTAGATTGCCTTTTCCTAGAAGGCAGGCACTGTGTCTTACTCAGCTCTCTAATTTCAGTGCTTACCACTGGGCCTGACATACAGTGCTCAATAATATTCAATGAATTAATAAAAGACCAAAGGAATAAATGAATGTCAAATTCATTTCAAACATCTGGGTACTGTCTTCTGCTCACCATAACAAAAAAAAAAAAATTTAACTTATTTCAATCTTCTGAGCTATACTATAGAATCTGTACAAATTTAACTCAGTCACATTTTCTATACCTACAATTCCAATGTTCATATGATAGCTCTGAAACAGGGAAAGACATGACCAATAAACGTTAAGTTCTATTGTAGGAAATACAAAATGTTATTTTTTACTGAGGTATACTAAACTGAGAAATTTTGTTTGCATTTTTAATTTCTAAAATAAGGTATTTTAATAAACAATAATAAATAATTTATTATGTGTAAATAACAAATAAACAATATATTTTATTTAAATAAATTTAGTAAATTTCTTTAACAGAAATTTAATAAATTTTAAATTTTTATATAAATTTATATGTAACAAATCTGTTTATAATAAATATTTTTTAATATTTTAGAAAAAATTTTCAACAGAGCAATCAAAAGAAAAAGATTTTCTGATTATCCAGATACTGAAAATTATCAAAACTCTTCACAATCAAGTACTTTGCATTATCTAGTTTCACCACAACAAAAGGATAATGATTTGGTTTATTTTTGTTTAAAGGGCTAAAAATCCAAATACTATTTACCTGAGCTTCACGAAGTTTTGCTGTAGTGCTTTGCTGAAGAGCTTGTTGTTCTTGATGCTGTTGCTTTGTTTTATCTAACTGATGCTGCAATTCTGTGGAATTTGTTACTTTTTCCTTCAACTTAAAAAAAAAAAATGAAGACTGTCAGTTGACAACTTAAAGGCATAATGCTATCATATAAATATCTGGTAGTACTTCAGATCTCACAATTCTCAAGTCTGAAGAGAAAATTCAATTCAAACAACAGATAAAAATCAACTTTAAAAGCAGTATCTCATTACTTATAGAATTGTAATCTCATGATTAAGAAATTATTCCTTAAGAATTGATTCTCATCCTGAAAAGTATAAAATTCTTTCTCCAGGTTGGCATTTAGTTCATTATTGTTTTTATATACTAATATGATCAGGGAATTAATTATATATAAGTAATTATATATTTATTTTTAATTAATTATTTTTTAATTAATTACATAATTATTTTTGTAACAGTAATAATATTTGTTTTACTTTTTTCACGACAATCATAATTATCACTTATTGGGAAACAACAGCATGATCTACCACACTAAGATTTTGGATCTACAAGAAAATCTTTTGCTGAAGCTACAGATTTTAACTCTCAGGGTTTGTTCAATTCTAATAAAAGAAGTACTTTAATGATAACTTTTACTTTAACCAAATAGCAGTTACCATTTTTGCCAACTACAGCTTAAGTTAGGATAGCATACAATCTTATGTTTAATTTTTAAAAGAGAAAATTCTTAAATGCAAACTCAAAGTTTATATGCACCAACTACATGTCATTAATGCCCTCAGCAACTGTTCATTTTTCAGAGTCATTAGGAATTGGTCCTTCCTGGAAAGGAAGACTCTTCTTGAGCAGCCTGACAGGTTCACCCCAAGAATTTATCCTGCCTAAAGCTGAAGAGTAGCCTTCTTTGCACATTTTTGTTGAGAACTTTAGGGAATACAATCACAACAAAATGACTTAATACAGTTAATAAATAGGACGTTTTAACTGGGGAGAAATAAAAGTCCCAACTTAAAGTTAAAAAAAAATCCAATTAAAGCTCTTGACCATAAAAAGATTAAACACAATATTTAAGATGCCTCAAATCTATCAATAAATGTACTAATGTAAACTCATTTGAAATGCGAGCTTACCTCTTCTTCTAAACGAGAAAGTTTGAGCTGTAGATCAGCCACTTGTTGTTCTTTATCCATCAGCTTTTCACTTGAAAGCTGTCTCTGTTCCTTCAGCCTACCATGAGCTTCCCCAAGTTGGCGCTCTGTTTCCAGAAGTTTGCTATGTAACTTTAGAAAAGGAAAAAAAAAGTAAGTACATACGTATAAACACACCTACAATTACCACCATTACTACTACCACCTACTTTCCAAACAATGTTTTACTTTTCACCAATATAAACATAATATATTACTTTTCATGATACTTTAGAAGAACCTAAGATCCAACTGAATTTTAATCACATAAATTATGACTCACATAAAACTGTAACCAAACATCACAGGTTTCAGGGTTTTTGCACTCTTTAAAAAAAAAAAAAAAAAAAAACAAAAACCTGCAAGCCTGAGGCTCTTGTTTAGATATGTGTTGTAATCACTTGAGGAACTTAAATAAAACAAAACTTAAAAATTAAGACACTTAAGGCACATTCAGACCTATTCCACTGTAGTTTTTAGAATCCCAAAGTGATTCTTGTAGTTTTCCCATAATTATGAACCACCACAACTGACTTCTTACATTTGGGTACTGAATAGAGCACAAAGCATTCTCAAGTCCTCAAACTGGCACACAATTTCTAAATAAAATAGAGGAAAGAATAGTTTCTTAAAATATTAGGTGATTCTCATTCATTAACTTTAAAATTGCCACCTAGCTAAAACTAAAGGAGAAATCTGTCTTGGAGCTAGAACTATCACTTTCTCAAATTCCTTATTTTCGCTAATACTACCAGAAATAACAGCTGGTTTCTCTTGTGGGATTGGCTGGGGGTGGGTCCATTAAAAAAAAAAGTTTGCATTAATTTTAGAAGAATTACTGCACAAGTGCTGGGACTACAGAACAAGAAAAGAGTGGCATAGAGATAAAAATGCAAGACATTCGGCAAGGCTTACACACTAAGAGTACTTCTACACCCCAGCTTCATAACACATTAAATCAAATCTCAGCATGTGCCTCAGGAAAACTGGAAATTAATAACAAGCATTCTATACAATTGCTTTCAATCAAACCCATTCACGTTAAATCTGAAAATATTAAGGGTCTATAGCCTTTGTGTCATATATACACTTATATGCTCTACACTTGCATATTTCTCCGTAAAAATTCACAGTTGGCAAGGAAAAAATAAAGTTCTATCAGAAGAGTGTACACCCACTATCTTCTTATGTTATGAAGCAACCTGCAGCTGTCAAAATATATCCTATCCTCAATAAAGAAAACCAAAGTGGATTTCTAAAGTAAAGCATGCTTCAATCTAACTAAAACAGGAATCAGTAACAGTTTAAGAAAAGACATTTATTTTACTCTTGTCCTAAGCCAGCACCCTGACATCTCTCCGTTTTCTTCTTCTTCTTAAAGTGCAGTGAATTAGCACTGTAGTAACTACCCAAACCCTCTCCTTCTCACTACAAGAAGTAGATCCAATCCTGGTACGTGAAAGCAAAGGAGGCCTTCGAAGTAAATTCATATTTCAAGCATCTAAGTGCTTGATCTCTTACAGACAGGCATCACCTACGTCTAGTTCCTGAACTTGTTGGATAAGAATCACCCAATATCTTTTTTTTTTTTGCGGTACGCGGGCCTCTCACTGTTGTGGCCTCTCCCGTTACGGAGCACAGGCTCCGGACGCGCAGGCTCAGCGGCCATGGCTCACGGGCCCAGCCGCTCCACGGCATGTGGGATCTTCCCGGACCGGGGCACGAACCCATGTCCCCTGCATCGGCAGGCAGACTCTCAACCACTGCGCCACCAGGGAAGCCCCAAGATCGTTATCAACACAAAGATAATCAGACTTCTCCCCTAGAAGTTTAGATTTAGTATATTTGAGCTAAAGCCCAGAAATCCATGTTTTCATAACAAGAATCAGATGATATTTAGTTTCAGGAATAATTTGCCAAAAAGCAACACTTTAAAAAGCAGCAGTTTTCAATCTCAACTACACAGTACAATCACAGGGGAAACATTTAAATACACCAATGCCCAGGCCTATGCCAGAGATTATGGCATAACTGAGTGGAGGGTGAGGCCTTGATATTGGTAATTTCTTAAACTTCCCCAGGTGATTCTGGTGTGCAGACAGAGTGAAGAACCACCAAATTAAAGATAAGTGTTGCTCTGGATGTAGAAAACAAACTTATGGTTCCCAGAGGGTGAGGCGGGGGGCGGGGTGGAATAAATTGGGAGATTGCGATTGACATGTACACACTACTATATATGGAATGGATGGCTAGTGAGGAGCTACTGTGTAGCATGGGGACCTCTACTCAACACTCCTCTGGTGGCCTATATGGGAAAGGAGTCTAGAAATGTGTGGATGTGTGCGGCTGATTCACTTTTCTGTGCACCTGGAACTGACATGGTATCGTGGGTCGACTATACTCCAGTAAAAATTTTTTATTAAATATAGATAACTGTTGCTCTGAAGCGAAGATTTACTAAAGGGGTGAAGAAAGAGATATTATATATTATAAATAACTGTCATTCTTTACTGTACAATCCTGATAAATCCCTGATCCTTAATAAAGAGATGAATCTCAAATCAAAGCTGCCCAAGGGTGTAAGCAGGCCAAAATCCCTTAAGCCATAATGCCTATACCATTTTACAGTAAATATATTAAGGAAAAAAAAGGATAAACTAAGAGCAAAAATAATGCATCCTGGAATTATTAATAGAATGGTCTATCCTAAAGTTACATTTTGAGATATACATACATGTATATGTTCTCTGAGAAATTTAGTTTTGTAAACTTATATACACAATTCTTTATTCATTAAGTTCCAATTAATGTTTGCTAAGTGCCAGGCCCTATTCCAAATGCTTCACAAATATTAACTAATTTAATCCTTATAATAACCCTATGAAGACAGTTCCATTCTTATCCTCTTTTTGATAGATGAGCAAACTGAGGTACAAATTAAATAACTTGTCCAAGCTCACACAGCTTGTAGGCCACAGAACTGGAACTCAGAAAGCTGGCTCTTAAATCCACACTCATAAACCACTATGCTATTTGAGATGGCATGTTAGATAATTTTTTAAAATTAAGTTGGATACATGGGTTGGGGAGTGGGAGGTACAAACTACTGGGTTAGACAGGCTCAGGGACATACTGTACAACATGAGGAATACAGCCAATATTTCATGATAACTGTAAAGAAAAACAAACCTTTAAAAATTGTATAAAATTTTTTAAAAATTAAAAAAAGTAAATTGATGATTAATTGTTTAATTACATAACATCATTATCTGCACATCTGTGGCTATTTTAAAAGTGCTCACAAACACAAATATGAAGAATATGGGGTACTTTGTTTTCAAGTCCTTTGTTGACAATTGACAGCTATCTATTTTTGTCAGCACTGATATGGGAGCTGAGGATACAGTGGAGAGCAAAACAAACCCAGTTCATCCCTACACTCCTTAAGGACGCTGAAAGAAGGTTTAAGGTGAGGTTCACTTCCATTCTTCCAATAAATACTTACTGAAAGCTCTAAGTATAGAGGCTGATAGAGTACAGAATAAAACAGATTCCTCAAATTAAGCAGCTCACTGTCCAAAGGGAATGGTAGATAATATGCAAGTAAACTAACTATACAATATAAAGTATTATAAAGAAGAAGCTTGCTGGAATAAAGTAGGGTACAGAATAAATGGAAAATAAGCTACTGAAATAGAGTGGTCCAGAAAAGCTTTATTGAGGAAACAATACCTGAGCAAGCCTTATGAAGAACTGAAATCAAGAACACTCTAAGCAAAAAACATGGGCAAAGGACCTAAGGCAAGAAAGTACTTTGAAGTGTTGGGAGTGTTTGAGGAACTGAAAGGAGATCAGTATGGCTGCTTCACATGTTGGAGACAAGCTTGAAAACAGACATAGTGTGGACCATACTACACACAAGTGCTTGCATGACCAAGTAAGATATTTGGATTCAATTCAAAGTGTAAGCAAAGCCACTGAGGTTGTTAAGCAGAGGAATAAAGTGATATCCTTCACATTTTAAAACAAGGCCTCTGGCTTCCATACGGAGAATAGACTAAGGAGGTCTCTAGAAAAAGGAAACCTGTAAAAAGGCTAACAGTAGCCCAGGTGAGCAATAGCAGCAGCTGAGATTAAGGGTGGTAGCAGTACAGATGAAGAGAAGTGGACAGATCTGAGTCATGCTTTGAAGGTAGAATCCAGACAGCATGCTGAAGAGAAGATAAATGGTATCACTTCAAGGTCTTCAGTACAACCTCTTTATTTTGTACAGAATTGTGACTAAACCAAATAATTAGGTACATTCAAGTCTTGGAATAAAAATATTGTTTGAGTAGGTTCTCAAAAATTCCTGATGCCCCTCCACCCACTGACAGCCAAATGAAACCCAAATTCCTCAGCCTGCTATTCAAAAGTCTGCATAATGAACTTCCAACTGCTCTTTGGATTCAAAATAGTCCACTACTATTACACATACCCTATCCTCAGAGCAAATGCATGTCCCTCCCCGGTTCTTGTAATACTTCCCTGCCTCTAGTTTACCTTTCTGCCTGGAAGACCCTCCTGCCTTCAAACTGCTACTTGTCGAAACCCATCCAATATTTACAATTTCAAGCACCACCTCTCTCTCACACAAAGCTTTTCTTGATCACATTAACAGGACAAAATAATTATACAATATGAAGTACTATGGGGGGGGGAGAAAACAGGAGAGGAACTCTTCCAAATTCCCATGGTATATGAGATCATTTTATTTTAATTCTCACATTCATTGGTATAGGATAGTACTTGCCTCATCCTCAATGAGATTTACATAATCATTTAAGGTAGGTACTGCTTCCTTTTTCATTTCTGTATCTCCTAATAAACAAGGTATAGTGTCTTTTAGAAACCATAAATGCCCCATTTGTTCATTTGAACTGAAAGGCAAATATCTAAGTTATTCATTGATATCCCCAAGCCTCTGTTTCCTTCGATTATGAATGCCTGCATTTGTTCATTCACTTACTTACTAAAACATCTGCTGATTAATAAGCAAAATGCCAGGTAGTTGGGATAAAAAATGAATAAGACATTGTCTCTGCACCTGAAGAGTTCAGAGTCTAGTGAAGAAGGATACATAAGTTATGATAATATACTATACTGTGATAAGTAAAACAATCAAGATATGTAAATGCTTAAGCCATCTCTGGAGGGGGTGGTGGTGAGAAGTGGCAATATGCAGAAAAAGATTTCTGGAAAAGTGACAAGTGGAGTAAGTTGTATTTATCAGGGAGAAGAGAAATAGGAAGAGTATCTCAGGCTAAGAAGACAGAGGACTGATGCCACAAAAGCCAAGTATCACTGCCCTATAAATGAAAATCGTTGAAAATTATCAAAAAAAAAAGTGGCTGAGGACTTTAATCTCCCGCAAATTTCCATTTGTCTACCAACTTTAATGTTACCTATAAGAAATAATTAGAATAGAGAATTCAGAAATTAAGTTAATGGCAAAGTCAAAACTTCCATGAAACTTCTTCTGATAGATATTATTTACCTATAAAAAATAGTTGTTAGGACTAATTTGTTTTCTTCTTTTAAAATATCTAATTTTTATATTATTGGTTTAACAGTAATTATATTTTTAAAATTTAGTAACAAGCAAAGAAAAAAGATAAGAATTTTTAAATAAAAGAATGATCAACAATTTGAATTGTTATAATAGCTAATATCTGCTGAGTACCTACCATGCACCAGGTACCATTCTAAGCAATTTATATGTATTAATTCATAAACACTTCACAATAGTACTATATGATAGATACTATCATTTTAAGGGAAATTGAAATTAACAGAAATGAGATCTGACTCAATACTACAGGTTGTGAAAATTAAGAGTTATTTTTTTTAAATGACAACTTTTTTAATGAATTATATTATGATCAAACAACCATCAAACACACTAAGAAGAAACCATAGGGGGAATTACAATAAATAAAAGTTAACAGCTCTTACTTGATTAATTTCACTTTGGAGTTGTAATCCATGCTGTTCCTTTTCTTCTCTCTGTTGTTGTAGCTGTTTAAACTCTGCCTTAAGATGCTGGTACTTGGTCTCCACTTCTGATAATTCTTCTTTGAGCTTCTGAGTAGCCTCTCCCTTTTCACCTAGCTCTGCCTGTATTCTCTGCAGTGAGGTTTCAGATGCAGATAACCTTGACTGAAGCTGTTGACAATCTAGGTCTTTTTGATGAAGGCTTGCTTGTATATTCTTTTTACTCATACATTCTTCATTATGTTTCTCCTCTAACTGAGTATAGTCCAGTTCTTTCTTCTGCAACTTTTCAGTCAAGTTCTGAAATAACAATTTAACAATTTTTTTCTTTTCCTAATATTTTCTTTTCCTTTCCTAATATTTTTAATTATTCTAATTATTCAAATAATCTTTAGAGCAATATCATTTCCTACTAAATGTTTTAGTAAATATTATAATATAAACAGTAAAAATATTTTAATAGAGAAGAATTAAATTGTTATATACTAACTTATGATTTTATTACTGGTCTACTTGACTAAGCTCTATTAATATAAATTAATATAATTTAAGAATTACCAACAAAATTTTGACATAAAATGAAAACACTAAAATCTACTAACTAGATTCTTTAGGCTATGCAACATATTTATAATCTCCCATTTGAGTTAAAAATTGAAACTACCCCTCTATTATCAAAAATTACTTTAAGTAACAATATGGTAATTCTGATTTTTGGCTTTGCAATTTCATAATTGGTAAGAGCTTTAGCAATAACAATACCATTTACTGCTCTAGTATGCCTGATTCTACTGATTCCTCATTTTTGCTCTTCTTGACAAACATCATTTTTAAGAGTCACAAGTTTAAGACTTACTCAAATTTCTTTCTAGGTGTGTAAAACAGTGATCTAAAAATATCACTTACCTGCCTTATATTTGTTATTTTACTCAATGCTATCAAGTACAAAATATAAAAATGACACCTCCAATCAAAGATCTGGATCAACCAGCCTAATCAAATGTTAAAGTCTAGGCTCAGTGGAGTTTTTACTACTAATATTGAACATTTTTAGTCAAGATATTTACACACAAGATACGGATCAGAATTTTGACTCAACTCTGTAAGAAAGATAGCCAGGAAAAGAAGCCACTATAAGCACCTGATGAGTCAATCATGGACATTTATTATACTCATTTTTATATACAGTGTGCTAGAAGGGGATAATACAGAAATAGTGGAGGGCAAGCAAAACTTCTGGCCTTTAAACAGACTATAATCTAAATGAAACACATTTAAAAATTTTTTTCTAAGTTAAAACATAATGCACAAACAAACATAGATTAATACAAAAGCTGTGTTAAATTTCTCAAGTGCACAATTTTTTTTTAAATGAAAAGAGCAAAGTCAGGTGGGGCTAACTAGTAAGTTAAAATCACCTGAAAACAAAGTTTGAATTTGGTAAAGTAGTGAGAGGAGTTAAGAACAAGGTATATATACATGACTCATGCTATCTGCTCTATACAAAAAGACACAAACGAAAAGACAAACAAGTTGCAAGAGGGGACACAGGGGAGTAATAAGTTTAGATAATAGAGTGGGAAAGGCAGCAGTAATGGTGCTTAAACACGTGTCTGAGAAAAAGTTCATTAATGTAAATTACCAAGTATAAATATACTATAGAAAAAGCAGTGTCAAAAAGATATCAGTATATGTAAGAAAGACAAAGTGGGAGACAAAGTAAAAAGAGCACCCGGAAGTTTTCAGCAAAATTAGCAAAGAAATGTGTCTTGACTGACCAACAGACACAGAACAAAAGAGGTAGAGCCAAAAGACTAGAGAAAAAAATAATAATTTTGAGTCAAACTACTTGTTAGGAAAGTTCTCTTTTTATAAACATTTTTTTGTCTTACTCGTTAGTAACTCCACACCTTTCTTGACTTGATTTCATACTTTTTCTTTTAAGAAAATAGTATTTATTTTAGAATTCATAAGCTAAATTAAGTCTATTCATTGATCATTATAAATGCCTTGCATCTTTTCAAAGAAAATTCTAAGTTACTAAATTTTATGAATGCAACCATGCTCACAAATACTTGGGTGGGATATAATTTTAAAACATGCTACAAAAATTAAGTCTAGTAGTGAGGTAGTGAGCCTTCCTCATAGGCTTACTCATAAAGTGCCCAAGTAATCCTACTAGTTCTATACATAAAGGACCCCTCAGACAGCTTTACTCTTTAAGAAGCAAAAATACATTACAACCATTCACTTTAAAATTCACTTATCCTAAAAAATTAATCAAAATATTCCTGCTTTATTGCACAGATGAGATAATTAAATTTTATTTAAAAGAACCTAAAACACTTTCTTTTTAAATAACCTAATCCACTCACATTATATATTTTTTTATATGCAAAAGGCTTACTATATCTAGTATCACAAACTGTTTATCCTTATTATGGTCTTCTCATGGAATCTGAAGCAAAAAGTCTAGTGAATATATGGTTTTTGAAGATTGATTTTTTTAAGTACAGTAGAATCCATTAAAGAAAACAGTAATTGCATTTTCACTTCTCCATATTAATCCTTACAACAAAAGATGTTATAGACATTATCATCCCCATTCTGTGGATGAAGAAGCTAAAGCTGAAAGAACCTGATATGACTTGGCCAGGTAGCAGAGTCACATATGATGACTCTAAGTCCAATAAAGTTTTCACAACACAATTCAGACACTCCATGAGTCAATTCAGGCTTCCCAAAGCATACACTATTCAAGTTTAAATTATAAAATGAATGTCAAGCTTAACTCATAACATAATTATCATTTTAGTAAGCAAAATTCTTTCCTTCCGAATGTCCAGTCCTCTTTTGACTTCCTCACCAATTGTTCTTTCAACATATTTCCTTACAGAGACAATTTCCCTGTATTAGACTCTGTTATTCACTTGTTACTAGCCCAGGTAATGAGAAGAAATGCAAAAACAATGGCATTTTTTATTGCTTGATAGCTTACAAAGTGGTCTCAAGGATCTCATCTCGTTTGTTCCTCGAAACAGCTTTGTGAGAAAGAACAAACTGAACTACTTGTATCTATCCAACATCTTATATTTTGTGCTCTTACATGTCCCCATGCCTTCTGTATCTAGCTCTCAAAATGAAATGCCATTAAGCCCTCTGCCATGTGACATGCTCCTAAGCATCCTTAAAGACTAAGCTAAAGGGACTTCCCTAGTGGTGCAGTGGTTAAGAATCCGCCTGCCAATTCAGGGGACATGGGTTCAATCCCTGGTGCAGGAAGCTCCCACATGCTGCGGAGCAACTACGCCCGCGCCCGTGCGCCACTACTGAGATTGCGCTCCAAGAGCCCGTGCTCCGCAACCAGAAGCCACCTCAGTGAGAAGCCCGTGCACCGCAACAAAGAGCAGACACCGTGCACCACAACTAGAGAAAGCCCACACACAGCAACGACGACCCAACACAGCCAAAAATTAATTAATTATTTAATTTAAAAAAAAAAAAAAAAACAAGAGTAAGCTAAAAAGTTATGTCTTCAACAAGAGTCTTTCCTGATTTACTAGGTAGTAAGTTAGGAAAACATCCACCTTGGTCCTGACTCAACTCTGCATCACAAAACTTACAGTAAATAAAAACAGTAACAACAGGGCTTCCCTGGTGGCACAGTGGTTGAGAGTCCGCCTGCCAATGCAGGGGACACGGGTTCGTGCCCCAGTCCGGGAAGATCCCACATGCCGCGGAGCGGCTGGGCCCGTGACCCATGGCCGCTGAGCCTGCGCGTCCGGAGCCTGTGCTCCGCAACGGGAGAGGCCACAACAGTGAGAGGCCCGTGTACCGAAAAAAAAAAAAACAGTAACAACAAACATTCACTGAGGTGCTTACTCTAAGCCAGGCAGTGGTCTAAGCACATCAACATCTATTAATTTTTTTAATACTCATATCAATCCTAAGAGGCAAATAAGTATAACAGTACTTCTTAGCAGAAGAGGAAAGAGACTTTGAGAGGCTCTGGGTTACAGCCAGTCAGTGACAAAGCTGGGATTTAAACATGCCTTTCACCACTGTACTATGCTGTTCACCTCAATATACCACTTTGCAATACAGTGGTAATACACAGCAATACAACTACTTGCCATATCTGGCTTCTGCTTTGGCCTATGAACATCTTAACACTGAGACTGTGGGAAAGCGGAGAGCAATGAAGGATGGAAAATGGGTAAGAGGTGAGACCTAAAAAATAACTCAGTCTCTTACAATGACCTATATTGATCATATTAGTAGCTTTAAATAAGCATATGATTTTGTTCAGAATTTATATGGAAATAGTTAATTAAATTGAGCTGCAGGATTTTGTTTAAATGTCAGCATATGATTCTTATTAGAAACCAAAAAGGAAATTTCTTCAAGATTCCTGGCTTGTTTTTAAGTTTTCAAAGCCAGTGATTAAAAAACACTGGTTTAATGCTGAAAATCTTGACATTAACACAAAAGTAACTATTTTTTCAATTCATTATATTTTATAATGTTATCTATCCACCTTGATGCTGCCTATGACCCACAAAAGCTGCCCAAGGCATTTCATTAATAGCCTTCAAAAGACCAGGCACAGAGATTTCCAAATTCATAACACTTGGATATCACCACTGTCAACAACCATGGTTTTTGCCAAGGACTTGGGTGAGGAGAGGTGGCGGAGCAAGGATAATAAAAAAAAGGTAGATGCACATGTGTGCTTGCTCTAACCAGTGGAAAAAATCCTAAACAGGAAAACACTTTGAAAAAAATTTTGAAGTCTTACTTATGTAAAGATTATTAAGATTAGTAGAAAATCCTATTATTCCCTAATCAAAAATATCCTAATTTTACCACACTAAACCGTCTTGAGTCCATGTATTATTCATAAAAAAAAACATAGTACTTCCTTTAATAGTGTGAATGTATATATGCATGTGTGAATATATATATATATATATATATACACACACAATCTGTGCTTCATTAGCCCTTATTAATAGTTTAATGTTTCAAAAATACAAAATAAATTACACTGAACATAAACATAAACATCCGTTGTGTGTACACCTCTGGTAAATTTCCAAGAGGTAGAAGGTCAACTCTGAGCTCAAAGAAATTAAAAATCAAACTGAGGAACAAAGATAAAACTAGAGTATATGTGGAAGTTTTCTACATATAGCTTGACAGGAGGGGAAAAAAGGGGGTAGGGAGACACAGAGGTTTTCATAAAACTTAAAAAAGATTAAATTTTAAAAACCAGTCAGCACCAGGAGTATACAGAAAAATGGACAATGGTAAACTGGTATAATTACTCTGGAAAATAGTTCGGGATCATCTAGTAAATTTGATTATGTATATAGCCTATAACCCAGCAATTTCACGTGAGACTACGTAACAGAGAAATTCTTACACAAATGCATGAGATTTGTATGTGAATATTCATAGCCACAATATTTGAAATAGCAAGAAAAAAGAAAAACTGTGAAAAAATAGGAAGTATATTTGGGTCACTTCTGCTGCATACCAAATAATATAACTGTCATACAGAAGAGCATTTATGTGATTGAATTATAAACTGAGCTAGTTGCTTTTTTCCATGAAACACCATTTTTAAGAATGACAGACAAACTATGACTATTCAGATTTGGGGAGGAAGAAAATCTGTCACTTCAAAGGATAGAACTGATAGTATTGGTTGCCAATGATAAAATTCAAGCTTCCAAATGAAGCTCAGAATTTTCGAAAACTTGTACCCACCACCATGAGCTTGACACTTCCTCATAGCTATAAAGTATTCTAAGATTGATGGTGATATTGACAAATGTGATTAGTTTTATATTGTACAATGAAATGTGTCAATATTGGGGGAAAAAATCTGCATAACTCAGTGAACCAATATTTTCCACATGACTAATGCATAATGTTACAAAATCATGCACAGGAAAGACCCATTCAAAAGGCAAGACAGAGGAAAAAATTTTATTGTTACAAAGTACAAAAACTGCATTACTATGGTTTCAGATTCTACACTGTAATTAACTTTTGAGAAACTATACTTTAGTTTCAGTATAATATCAAATAAAAATAGCTACAATTATCTGAAAAGGCTATTAAGATAGTCCTCCCTTTTCCAACTACACATCTGTGAGACTAAATTTTCTTCACACGCTTCAAACACATCACAACAGATTAAATGTAAAAGCACATGAGAATTAAGTAAGTCATTAAAGCAAAGCCAACAAATTCACCATACCTTTGAGTAAAAAGATTTAATAACTTCCTATTCCTCCACCACCAAAAAAGTAAAGACATGGAGAAAAAAAAGTATTGATACCAATACCTGACCTATCCCAAAACTAAATATTATCTGTTGCTCATCTTTAAAGAACCAAGGCGGAAAATATTAACATTACAGAATACAGAATAAGAACAAAGTTGGAGGTCTCATACTTTCTGATTTCAGAACTTATTGAAACATACAGTAGTCAAAACAATGTGGCACTGGCATAAAGAAAGACATATAGACCAACAGAGGACGACTAGAGAGCCCAGAAATAAACACTCATGTACATGGTCAAATGATTTTCAACAAGGGCTCCAGGACTTTCAATAGGAAAAGGACAGTCCTTTCAACAAATGGTGCTGGGAAAACTGGATTTCCATATGCAAAAGAATGAAACTGGACCCTTACCTTACACTATAAAAAAATTAATTCAAAATGAGTCAAAGACCTAAAACTATAAAACTATTAGAAGAAAACATAGGTGAAAAGCTTCATGACGCTGAACTTAGCAATGATTTCTTGGATATGGCACCAAAAGCATAGCAACAACAAAAAAAAATTGATAAACTGAATTCTCTCAAATTTAAAACTTCTGTGCATCAAAGGTGTGATACTGTAAAATATACATTTGGTCTTGGTCCCCATTTCTGGAACCAGGCACCTAAAGCCCCAGGAATTCCCTATGTGATAAGAGCAATAAAGATATCCTTTGTTATTCCTAACAAGCCCCTTTCAACCACCTATGAGTTCGTATTAATGAGGTGATTTTTTAGAAAGCCCTAAGGATGGGGGTTGGTTGCCAGGGGAACCAACCTTGAAGAAAGGGTTAGAACTTTCAGTCCCACCCTGACCTCCAGGGAGGGAAGAGGGGCTAAAGGGGCTAAAGGTTGAATTAATCATCAGTGGTCAATGATTTAATCAATCATATCCGTGTAGGAAGGAAAGGGTTTTGAGAGACTCTGAGTTGGTGAACACGTGGAGAGCACCCAGAGAAAGCATGGAAGTTTCAAACCCTTTCACACATATCTCACCCTATGCATCTCTTCCATCTCACTGTTCTTATGTTATGGTCATCTATAATAAGCCAGTAATCTAGTAAGTAAAATGTCTTCCCAAATTCTGTGAGTTACTCTAGCAAATTAATCACACCGAAGGCAGGGGATTGGGAACCTCCCATTTATAGCCAGTTGGTCAGAAGTACAAGTAACAAGCTGGACTTTCAATTGGTGTCTGAATTGGGATGTGTGGCGGAGGTGGGGTTGGGGTGCTCAGGCAGCCCTGCAGGACTGCACCCTTCATCTGTGGAATCTGATGCTAGCTCCAGGTAAGCAGTGTAAGAACTGAGCTAAACTGTAGGACACCCAGCTGGTGTTGAGAACTGTTAATATACGGAACACCCTCACATCTGATGTCAGAAGTGAAGGTGCAGTACAGTATTGAGAGTAGAGACACACAGGAGAGTTTTTCCTTTATAAAAAGACACAATCAACAGAGTGAAAAGGCAACCTAAGAGGAAATATTTGCAAATCATATATCTGATAAGGGGTTAATATCAAAAACATATAAAGAATTCCTACAATTCAACACAAAAACACAAACAATCCAAAGAAAATTACATAGCCAACAAGCATATGAAAAGATGATCAACCTCCTAATCATTAGGGAAATGCAAATCAACCATGAGGAGATACCACCTTAACACTCAAAAAAACAGAAATAAAAATCACAGAAAATAACAAATGTTGGCAAGGATGTGAAGAAACTGTTGAATCCCTGTGCACTGTTGATGGGAATTTAAAACGATTCAGCCACTATGGAAAACAGTATGGTGATGTCTTCAAAAAACTGAACATAGAATTACCAGTACGATCCAGCAATTCCAATTCTGGGTATCTACCCAAAAAAAAAAAGAAAGCAGGATCACAAATAGATATTTGTATACCCATGTTGAAAGCAGCACTATTGACAATAGAACTAGCCAAAAGAAGGAAGCAACAGATGCTAGATAATACAATATATACATACAATATTATAGAACCTTAAAAAGGCAGGAACATGAATGAACCTTGAGGACATTATCCTATGTGGAATAAGCCAAACACAACAAGAGAAATACTGTATGATTCCACTCACATGAGTTACTTAGAATAGGAAATTAATAGATATAGAAAGTAGAAGGGGTTTGGGGCAGGGGAGACAGTGAATGGGGAGCTGTTTAGTGAGTGTTGAGTTGTAGTTTTGCAAGATGAAAAGACTTCTGAAATTGGTTGCATAACAATGTGAATGTAAATAACACTTAAAAAAAAAAAACCCACACAGAACAAGTCATACTGTACTGTGCCAATATATAAATAACATACACAAGATTGAAGTTTAAGATCTATAAAATCAATTCACCATTATATGTAGTTTTTAAACTCTTACCTGATTTTTTTGTGTTAATTCATGAACGGAACTTTTAAGTTTTTGTAGTTCCTGCACATACACAGCAACTTCCTGGGGGCCTTTGGCAAGTTCACTCCTCAGCTGGTTTATTGTGGCCTAAAAGGAAAAAAAAAAAAAAATTAGAGCAAACTAAAATGAAAAAGGAAATGGAAGCATCCAAAGGTTTTCAGATTACATAGATTTTTGTCATTGTTGTTGAACTGAAATAACTCGGAAATTTCAACCCGATTCTTTATCTTACCAGCCCTACATCTTTTCTGGCTGAAAATTAATTTTTAAAATTTATCCAAAATATACTTCATTTATTTAATAATACATGAAATGAAAAGTTGACATGTGTCTGAAGTAAGCACCAAACTGCAAACTTGAATTTACTGGCTGTAAATTCTATACTTTAATCCTCCTGAATTTAAAAAGGATATGCGGGCTTCCCTGGTGGTGCAGTGGTTGAGAGTCCGCCTGCCGATGCAGCGGACATGGGTCCGTGCCTCGGTCTGGGAAGATCCCACATGCCACGAAGCGGCTGGGCCCGTGAGTCATGGCCACTGAGCCTGCGTGTCCGGAGCCTGTGCTCCACAACGGGAGAGGCCACAACAGTGAGAGGCCCGCGTACCGCAAAAAAATATAAAAATAAAAATAAATAAATAAATAAAAAGGATATGCAAGTTATGCCTATATTTTCTCCCAGTTTCTGTGCACAGCCTTTTTTTTTTTTTACTTCAAAATCATGTTAAATGCAACATCCAACATAGAATTACCTTTGAAAGTGGTGAATCACATTTTGGACTGTAATGGAAAGTATTTGTCCAAAGAAGTTATCAAACAGAAGCTATATATAGTTTTATTAACCTGGATCACTCTATGATCATGAAGAATAGCTGGGTATGAATTTGCTTTAATGCATTTAATATTGTTTAAATGAAAATTAATGTCTACTATGAAAACAATGGTTTAATTGTTTAATAAATAAGGTAAGAGAAAGATAAGCAAAGAGCCTGGAAATACAAGCTTCCGATACATGAAAGCTTCAAGCACTAGAGAGAGACTAAGTACTGCCTTTTAAGTATGGTTTCCTACAAGTGATATTAACAGAACTTTTACATTTCTAATACTGCTTACTGGCTTTACTTTTTACATTCTTAACGTTACGATTATTTTCATTGCCTATATTCTTCATCAATAAATAAACTATAATATGAATACAATAAATTTCTTAATTTTTTTAAATGAACACGTTGGCAGTTACATATATCATATATTACAAGTGAGTATTTTCATCTTCAAGGAAAAAATCTTAGAAGGCTACTAATTTATTGTGACAATAATGCCAAGTGATCTTTTGCTACTTCTTTTGGAAAGGCTTCCAGAATGTGTGGCCCTTTTTTGTTTTTGTTTTGCACTACGCAGGCCTCTCACTGTTGTGGCCTCTCCCGTTGCAGAGCACAGGCTCCGGACGCGCAGGCTCAGCGGCCATGGGTCACGGGCCCAGCCGCTCCGCGGCATGTGGGATCCTCCTGGACCAGGGCACGAACCCGTGTCCCCTGCATCGGCAGGCGGACTCTCAACCACTGCGCCACCAGGGAAGCCCTGTGGCCCTTTTTTTTTTGTTAAAGGATTCTCATTATAATAAAACCAAATCCACTGTGGATGAAGGTATAAGGATAATGGATGCAGGTATAAAGTTTTAGAAACTAGTAAACAAGGTAACTGAACTGAATGATCAAGCACTTGGGCTTATTTTAATAACCATAAATTAATGAAACTAGTTTTTTGAGTGCTTTCCAAACTGGTTTAAAGTCAATAAAAAGAGGTTTCAATAATGTTTTGGGGAATGACAGCATGTCTGAGATATGTTTATGACCTGATTTTTTAAGGAAAACATGTATATAAAATATACCTCAGGGCTTCCCTGGTGGCGCAGTGGTTGAGAGTCCGCCTGCCGATGCAGGGGACACAGGTTCGTGCCCCGGTCTGGGAGGATCCCACATGCCACGGAGCGGCTGGGCCCGTGACCCACGGCCGCTGAGCGGGCGCGTCCGGAGCCTGTGCTCCGCAGCGGGAGAGGCCATAACAGTGAGAGGCCCGCATACCACACACAAAAAATTAAATATATATATATATATATACTTCAAAGAAGAAAATGTTTAAATATTCATGTGTTTTTAACTGTGTTCAAGTAAAAAGTGTATCCTAAACACTTTCTGTCTTGAACTGGTCATGTAACGTTGAAATGGATATAGGTATTGGAAGTTTGTTTCAATTTGCTATGTCTAACAACTTTGAATCTCAGAATCACTTTCTATTAGCAATATTATGGATATTAATAAAAATATTAGGAACAATCCAGCCACTTTAAATTAGTATGTTTTAATCATGTAGTACAAATGCCTACTTATCACACAGGAAAATAAATTATCGTATTTAAATCCCTACTTCTAACTGTTTCAAAGGAATTACTAGAATATCTCACACATAATAAACAGAAATAAGTAACAGTGTACTAAAATGCAAATTTTGAGTATATTTCATTAAAATACCATGATTCCACATTAAAGTTTATAAGATACAGTTAGCCACGTGTAACATCTATCTAGTATCTATCTTGCTGATAAATGCCAACATATAAAAGGAACTAAACAAAGAAAATGTAAAGCAAATGTATCCAAAATTATTTTGTTATATCTTATACCTTTTAGATACAGTAACATAAATAATTTTATAATGTATCCTTCGTACACTAAATATGTATATGTTTTTAAACTAGAATTTTTTAAAATATAAAAGCAAGCATTTAAAATTTTTCACTTTACTCAAGGGGGGAAAAAAGAAAGATGTGGGAAAAGTATACACCTAAAGCTACATTTTAGTTATGGGGAAGGGGAGGAACAGAAGTGAATTATAGGACACTTTCACTCTCTCTACTGCACAGTATGAGTCGTTTTAATTTTGACAGTGATCATATGTTTCTGTTTAAAAAAAATAAAGACTGAAGAAAGACAAAATTTCAAAGGAAATAAATATTCACTATAGCAACATCACTATGGGTGAAATTCAAAAAGAAGGTTCTTAAAGTCACACAGACAGTCCTCACTAGTTAATAGTACAAGCTCATCTGTGCCTAGAAATCTTTAGCACTTGCACTTCCTGGGAATGCTGCTCCCAATTCTTCACCCTGCTTCTTGCTTACTTCATTCTTCTCCCATGTATCCTCTTTGAGGATACCTTCCCTGATCATTCTATCTAAAATTGTCCCACGTTATTGCCAGCCCCACTACTGTCCATATCCTGCTTTGTTTTTCTATATAGCACTTAGCATTAACTGACTTCCTATCATGATTTGGTTTACTTATGTATTATTTGGTTTCCACAAAGGAACATAAGCTTTATGAGAGCAGGCACTGTATCTTATTCACTGTTGTATTCCCCACATGTAAAATAGTTGCTGACACTCAGGCATTCAAAAAATACTCACTAAAGGGATGAGTGATTCTATCTCCAAGAAGTTACAAGATATTTGTACAAAAGGAAACAGTATATAAGACCCGATAAAATAGTTTGCATTTCCTTGAAGCCACGTTATTGAATTTAACATCAAATTTTTACTAAAAAATTTTAAATTACAAAATAATTAAGGAAAAATATTTTGCGCAAACCTCCTGCTAGTGCTTTAAGATTATAATTATTGTCCTAATATTCTACTAGTTTTAGTAAATAATCATTTTAAAGATGGTTAAAAATTTGCTTGATTAATAAAACAAAAATGAGCATATGTTTGAAGTTCTGAGATTGCCTTAAAACACAAAATTGCCATATGGTGCTAGAAGGTGCTATTAAAAGTAGTACTAATATTAAAAGCCTTCCAAAAACACATTACCTCAAGTTTAAGCATCTCCATTAGAAAGCAGAAAAAAATAAAATAAAATGATGGATGAAAGGTGGAAGACAAGACTGACAAAAGTACACATTGAACATACAATAAAAATCCAAACACACCTCTAAATCTGATCTCTTATACTAGCTTACCTTGAAATGATAATTAAATGCCCTCTTTAGTAACTATGCATGAGTGTAATCATACTTATTCCATCTCTTTATAACCTTTTTAGCTTTAAACATTGGGATTCAAATAAGTATATTTGGGGCTTCCCTGGTGGCGCAGTGGTTGAGAGTCTGCCTGCCGATGCAGGGAATACAGGTTCATGTCCTGGTCCGGGAAGATCCCACATGCTGCGGAGCGGCTGGGCCCATAAGCCATGGCCGCTGAGCCTGCGCGTCCGGAGCCTGTGCTCCGCAACGGGAGAGGCCACAACAGTGAGAGGCCCACGTACCGCAAAAAAGAAAAATTAAAAAAAAAAAAAAAGTATATTTGGAATACAAATAAAATTCTTAAAAAATCATTTCCATTAAAGACAACACCAAATATAAGTTGATTACAGCTTTGATATATTTAATAATGTAGATTTTTAGGAATAATCCTTTTATTAACCTTAATTTCTGATCTAAAGAAAAGCTATTTAAAAAGTACTTTTAAATGCTTTAGAATGAGTTATTTTTCTATATGCCTTCAAAATATCTAGATTTTTAAAATGTCAATGAATTCACAAGTTATATTTTTTTATTTTGTTTTGTTTTTTTGCAGTACGCGGGCCTCTCACTGTTGCGGCCTCTCCCGTTGCGGAGCATAGGCTCCGGACGCACAGGCTCAGCGGCCATGGCTCACGGGCCCAGCCGCTCCGTGGCATGTGGGATCTTCCCAGACCGGGGCACGAACCCGCGTCCCCTGCATCGGCAGGCAGACTCTCAACCACTGCGCCACCAGGGAAGCCCCATAAGTTATATCTTTAATGAAAGGAATGGAACACATTTAACAATGTATAATACCAGATTGTATATCTTGAGTCTCAACTAGAAATACCAAACAAATCATTACATTTTTAGTTTCTTTAATTCCTTTTACTGTTTTGTTTCTGATTCCAATGTTTTAGGTTCAGTAAAGCAGTAATATACAAAATAGGTTTTTTTCTATTAAGTTCAAGTTATATAATTCACTAACACACTTAACTGCGGATAAATAGAAATGAATTTTAATAAATTAATAAAATACATGCCGTTTTTCAAGGAGTAAGCAGAAGTTAAAAACAGTTATAAACAAATAAATGAGATGGAATATTTAGACAGTAATTTTTTTTCATATGGAAATGGTATTAGACACAACTCAGAAGTATTTTAAGCTATACTCAATACAAATATACAATATGTCAAGATATAAAAAGTAATAAAAATAAGTATTAGATCAAGATTAATAGCACAAATTTACTTCTAAGGCAATCACCAGACCACCTAAAATGGGAAATAACATGATATAGAAAGAACACGAGTTTCAGAGAGAACTTGAGTTCTAATCCAAGCTTCTTTATGTTAGGTGCATGACCTTGAACAAGTTATTTAACCTCATTGAGCCCAGATTCCTTAAATATAAAACAAACTTAATACTTAACTTACAGGGTTAAAAGAAATTTCTACTCAAGCATTATTTGGATGGGATTTTACCTCATGAGACTTCTTTGATTCAGCCTCTCCTTGATTACACATTAGGAGCTTTTTATTGGCTTTGATAAATTCATGAACTCCCTGGAATTATTTGAAAATTTGTGGTACTATGTGTCATTGGGCTACAAAGATCACTTTTGGGAAATCTGCACCTGAAGTTCATAAACTTTAAAGTCTGAAATGTTAAGCATCATAAAGCCTCACATGCCTATGCATGTTGTACCCATAAACTTTCACCATTCCTCCACTGATAAGATATAGGAGGAACTAAAATAAAGGTTGACATGGGTTATCTATAATATTTATACTCCACAGCTCATTAATAAGTTACTAATTATGAATAGAGTGGCTTTTAGATCACCAGCTGAAAAACTCTAAGAAAGAGATGCAAGTTGAAATGTCACTGTAACTTAACTTTTTAAACTGAAAACATGAAAAACAGAGGTCCAAATCATATATGGGAGCTTAAGAACTACACATAGTACTAGTTATAAGAAAATACCTCCTATGATACAGTAGGAAGGACAAAGGCATTTTTAAGCAAATATATTTACTACACATCCTAGAGTTTGTCATATGCTGACATAATTATATAAGGGATTTACAGGCCAAAGTCATGCAAGAAATAGTAAAAGAAACTGAGAATGTTTATCCTGGAAGAGAAAAAAACTCAGAGTAAATATGAACAGTCTTCAAATATTTCATGTGGAAAAGAACAATTTATTATGTTTAATTCCTGAGAACTGGAACCAGTGCATATAAATTATAGGGAAACAAATGCCAACTCAATGGAATGGCTGACTTAGGAAGAAATATGCACCCCCTACACCACCTAGCAAGAGTTATAGATCACTTATCAGAGATGCTATAAAGGGAATTCCTGGATGGAGTGTTAGACTAGATGATTTTTATGACTTCTTTCAACCACAAAATTAAATAACTGATAAATGAAAACGAAGTCAAATAGAAAATAAGTCTTAAATACTTTTTCTAAACAACATTGGTTATACAAATGAAGACAATGAAATCATACTTCCTTTACCCCTACCAAATTGAAATAAACTTAATTACTACTTACTGACGAGTCTGGAGCAAATTTAACTTTAAATATAATTTCTATACAATATACATCATTTATTAAACAGAATAATACTCTTGTATGCAAACATTCTTCTCTAAGTCTCTAGCTTCATAGAGCAAAGATTTAAAATATTGACTATCAGACCATATTGACTATATACAAATATTACTCAGACCAGATGAAAGAAAGGCAAATACTGCTTGATAGGTCACTTGGAAAAATCCTGGCTTCACTCAAGAGTGCACACTAAACAAGTTAACATCAATCTCATTTAAGTGCACTAAACTTCATTACCTGTGCGTGAGCATGTTCTGCTTGTAACTTTCTGCATTCATCTTTGAGTTTTTCAGATTCTCTCTCACGTTCCAAAGTCATGTTGTCCATTAGCGTTTGAACTTGGACCAGTTCTTTCTTAAGCACAGCAACATCTTCTATTCCAGGTCTCTGAAGCTGTGAAGCAACACATTTTAATTAAAAATCACAGTGAAACTAGAATAACACACTTTTTTTGTGTGTGTGTGGTACACGGGCCTCTCACTGCTGTGGCCTCTCCCGCTGCGGAGCACAGGCTCCGGACGCGCAGGCTCAGCGGCCATGGCTCACAGGCCCAGGCGCTCCGTGGCATGTGGGATGCCCGAACCCGTGTCCCCTGCATCGGCAGGCAGACTCTCAACCACTGCGCCACCAGGGAAGCCCAACACACTTTTTAAAATAGTTTTACTACTAAGAAATCAAAATAAAACAATCTTTAATATCAATTTCTAGATTCCAAACATCGAACACTGATGTCTTCCCCCAACCATCCTCTCCTTTTCCCGCTCTATCTTATACTTAATAGTATTACCACTCAAGGTACAAAATCACAAATTCACAATTATCCTTAGCGCTTTAATTGCTTTCCTTTCCTTCACAAAGTACACCCACTGGTGATAATAATCACTTGATAAATGCTAAATTCCTTCATTTTTTTATCCTAGGAAACTGGTCAATAACATGAAGAAGGAACAGGTATAAACATAATTTGGGTTTGTTGCAGATTGAATACAGTTGATTCATTTATTCACATATTTCTTGAGTGCTAAATAAAGGACAGAAAGGAGGCAAGGACAGATCCAAAGTTGTTAAGCCTGGGGAGAGTGATGCAAATACATGGTACCAATGACAGAAATACAGTTACAGAGGAAACAGGATGACTTGATGTTATACTTGTTGAATTTGAAATGAAAGCTAGAAATGCAATCAGAAGTATCCTAAAAGTATGAATTTATAAAACTAAAGTTCAAGGGATGGTAAGATCAGAGATGCAAATATGGACACTACTAAAAAAGACACTTGATATTAAGATAGAAACAACAAAAATGTTAATGTCATAAATTATGTGTCATAAAATTCCATTTTTACTTTAAAAATCATATAAAGTATATACGTTTACGTGGTAAAACTAAAGGGAATTTTTTCTTTCCTCCATTCTACTCAAGCTGTACTTCCAAAAATGTTTCATCACTGTATATATTTAATTTTTCAATTTCAAATAAGGTACATTCTAGTAAATGGCTTCTAAATTACCAGTTCAGTCTTTAGATCTTGAATTATAGTTGCTCCTTTGTTTAATTCTTCTGTTAGATGGGCCACTTTTTGTTCAGCAGCTTCTCGAAGACTCCTTTCTTCATCATATTTTGACTTTATATCTAATTAAGGATAGTTACACAAATGACATGACATTAACTCTAGGGAAGAACAGTTTTATAAATTCTTGTATATTCCAGTATATATCTATATATCACTCTAATTCAAATTCACATTCCTTTGATAACCATAAATATATACAAAAAAATTATACTTCTGATTACATTAAATGGTAAACTATTTTTTTTAATTTTTGAATTTTATTTTATTTTTTTATACAGCAGGTTCTTATTAGTCATCAATTTTATACAAATCAGTGTATACATATCAATCCCAATCGCCCGATTCATCCCACCACCACCCCCAACCCCCGCCGCTTTCCCCGCTTGGTGTCCATACGTTTGTTCTCTACATCTTTGTCTCAATTTCTGCCCTGCAAACTGGTTCATCTGTACCATTCTGGGTTCCACATATATGCATTAATATACGATATTTGTTTTTCTCTTTCTGACTTTCTTCACTCTGTATGTCAGTCTCTAGATCCATCCACGTCTCAACAAGTGATCCAATTTCGGTCCTTTTTATGGCTGAGTAATATTCTATTGTATATATGTACCAAACTTCTTTATCCATTCATCTGTCGATCAGCATTTAGGTTGCTATCATGACCTGGCTATTGTAAATAGTGCTGCAATGAACATTGGGGTGCATGTGTCTTTTTGAATTGTGGTTTTCTCTGGGTATATGCCTAGTAGTGGGATTCCTGGATCATATGGTAATTCTATTTTTAGTTTTTTAAGGAACCTCCATACTGTTCTCCATAGTGGCTGTATCAGTTTACGTTCCCACCAACAGTACAAGAGGGTTCCCTTTCCTACACACCCTCTCCAGCATTGGTTGTTTGTAGATTTTCTGATGAAGCCCATTCTAACTGGTGTGAGGTGATACCTCGTTGTAGTTTTGATTTGCATTTCTCTAATAATTCGTGATGTTAAGCAGTTTTTCATGTGCTTCTTGGCCATCTGTATGTCTTCTTTGGAGAAATGTCTATTTAGGTCTTCTGACCATTTTTGGATTGGGTTGTTTGTTTAATATTGAGCTGCATGAGCTGTTTATATGTTTTGAAGATTAATCCTTTGTCTGTTGATATGTTGGCAAATATTTTCTCCCATTCTGAGGGTTGTCTTTTCGTCTTGTTTATGGTTTCCTTTGCTGTGCAAAAGCTTTGAAGTTTCATTAGGTCCCATTTGTTTATTTTTGTTTTTATTTCCATTACTATAGGAGGTGGATCAAAAAAGATGCTGTAATTTATGTCAAAGAGTGTTCTTCCTATGTTTTCCTCTAAGAGTTTTATAGTGTCCGCTCTTACATTTAGGTCTCTAATCCATTTTGAGTTTCTTTTTGTGTATGGTGTTAGGGAGTGTTCTAATTTCATTCTTTTACATGTAGCTGTCCAGTTTTCCCAGCACCACTTGTTGAAGAGACTGTCTTTTCTCCATTGTATATCCTTGCCTCCTTTATCATAGATTAGTTGACCATAGGTGCGTGGGTTTATCTCTGGACTTTCTATCTTGCTCCATTGATCTATGTTTCTGTTTTTGTGCCAGTACCATAGCGCCTTGATTATGGAACCTTTGCAGTATAGTCTGAAGTCAGGGAGTCTGATCCCTCCAGCTCCGTATTTTTCCCTCAAGACTGCTTTGGCTATTCGGGGTCTTTTGTGTCTCCAAACAAATGTTAAGATTTTTTGTTCTAGTTCCATAAAAAAATGCCATTGGTAATTCAACATGGATTACATTGAATCTGTAGATTGCTTTGGGTAGTATAGTCATTTTCACAATATTGATTCTTCCAATCCAAGTACATGGTATATCTCTCCATCTTTTGGTATCATCTTTAATTTCTTTCATCCGTGTCTTATAGTTTTCTACATACACGTCTTTTGTCTCCCTAGGTAGGTTTATTCCTAGGTATTTTTTTTGTTGTTGCAATAGTAAACGGGAGTGTTTCCTTAATTTCTCTTTCAGGTCATCATTAGCGTATAGGAATGCAAGAGATTTCTGTGCATTAATTTTGTACCTGCAACTTTACCAAATTCATTGATTAGTTCTAGTAGTTTTCTGTGGCATCTTTAGGATTCTCTATGTATAGTAGCATGTCATCTGCAAACATTGACAGTTTTACTTCTTCTTTTCCAATTTGTATTCCTTTTATTTCTTTTACTTCTCTGATTGCCGTTGCTAGGACTTCCAAAACTATGTTGAATAACAGTGGTGAGAGTGGACATCATTGTCTTGTTCCTGATCTCAGAGGAAATGCTTTCAGCTTTTCACCATTGAGAATGATGTTTGCTGTGGGTCTGTCATATATGGTTTTTATTATGTTGAGGTAGGTTCCCTCTATGCCCACTTTCTGGAGAGTTTTTATCATAAATCGGTGTTGAATTTTCTCAAAAGCTTTTTCTGCATCTATTGAGATGATCATATGGTTTTTATTCTTCAATTTGTTAATATGGTGTATCACATTGATTGATTTGCGTATATTGAAGAATCCTTGCATCCCTGGGATAAATCCCACTTGATCATGGTGTATGATCCTTTTAATGTGTTGCTGGATTCTGTTTGCTAGTATTTTGTTGAGAATTTTTGCATCTGTATTCATCAGTGATATTGGTCTGTAATTTTCTTTTTTTTGTAGTATCTTTGTCTGGTTTTGGTATCACGGTGATGGTGGCCTTATAGAATGAGTTTGGGAGTGTTCCTCCCTCTGCTATATTTTGGAAGAGTTTGAGAAGGATGGGTGTTAGCTCTTCTCTAAATGTTTGATAGAATTCACCTGTGAAGCCATCTGGTCCTGGACTTTTGTTTGTTGGAAGATTTTTAATCACAGTTTCAATTTCATTACTTGTGATTGGTCTGTCCATATTTTCTATTTCTTCCTGGTAGAGTCTTTGAAGGTTGCACCTTTCTAAGAATTTGTGCATTTCTTCCAGGTTGTCCATTTTTTTGGCATAGAGTTGCTGGTAGTAGTCTCATAGGATGCTTTGTATTTCTGCAGTGTCTGTTGTAACTTCTCCTTTTTCATTTCTAATTTTATTGATTTGAGTCCTCTCCTTTTTCTTGATGAGTCTGGTTAATGGTTTATCAATTTTGTTTATCTTCTCAAAGAACCAGCTTTTAGTTTTACTGATCTTTGCTATTGTTTTCTTTGTTTCTATTTCATTTATTTCTGCTCTGATCTTTATGATTTCTTTCCTTCTGCTAACTTTGGGTTTTGTTTGTTCTTCTTTCTCTAGTTCCTTTAGGTGTTAAGGTTAGATTGTTTATTTGAGATTTTTCTTGTTTCTTGAGGTAGGCTTGTATAGCTATAAACTTCCCTCTTAGAATTGCTTTTGCTGCATCCCATAGGTTTTGGGTCATCGTGTTTTCATTGTCATTTGTCTCTAGGTATTTTTTGATTTCCTCTTTGATTTCTTCAGTGATCTCTTGGTTATTTAGTAACGCAGTGTTTAACCTCCATGTGTTTGTGTTTTTTACGTTTTTTCCCCTGTAATTCATTTCTACTCTCATAGCACTGTGCTCAGAAAAGATGCTTGATATGATTTCAATTTTCTTCAATGTACTGAGGCTTGATTTGTGACCCAAGATGTGATCTATCCTGGAGAACGTTCCATGCGCACTTGAGAAGAAAGTGTAATCTGCTGTTTCTGGATGGAATGTCCTATAAATATCAATTAAATCTATGTGGTGGTCTATTGTGTCATTTAAAGCTTCTGTTTCCTTATTTATTTTCATTTTGGATGATCTGTCCATTGGTGTAAGTGAGGTGCTAAAGTCCCCCACTATAACTGTGTTACTGTTGATTTCCTCTTTTACAGCTGTTAGCAGTTGCCTTATGTATAGAGGTGCTCCTATGTTGGGTGCATATATATTTATATTTGTTATATCTTCTTCTTGGATTGATCCCTTGATCATTATGTAGCGTCCTTCCTTGTCTCTTGTAACATTCTTTATTCTAAAGTCTATTTTATCTGATATGAGCATTGCTACTCCAGCTTTCTTTTGATTTCCATTTGCATGGAATATCTTTTTCCATCCCCTCACTTTCAGTCTGTATGTGTCCCTAGGTCTGAAGTGGGTCTCTTGTAGACAGCATATATATGGGTCTTTTTTTTGTATCCATTCAGCGAGCCTGTGTCTTTTGGTTGGAGCATTTAATCCATTCACGTTTAAGGTAATTATCGATATGTATGTTCCTATGACCATTTTCTTAATTGTTTTGGGTTTGTTTTTGTAGGTCCTTTTCTTCTCTTGTGTTTCCCACTTAGAGAAGTTCCTTTAGCATTTGTTGTAGAGCTGGTATGGTGGAGCTGAATTCTCTTAGCTTTTGCTTGTCTGTAAAGCTTGTGATTTCTCCATCGAAACTGAATGAGATCCTTGCCCGGTAGAGTAATCTTGGTTGTAGGTTCTTCCCTTTCATCACTTTAAGTATATCATGCCACTCCCTTCTGGCTTTTAGAGTTTCCGCTGAGAAATCAGCTGTTAACCTTATGGGAGTTCCCTTGTATGTTGTCATTTTTCCCTTGCGGTTTTCAATAATTTTTCTTTGTCTTTAATTTTTGCCAATTTGATTACTATGTGTCTCAGTGTGTTTCTCCTTGGGTTTCTCCTGCATGGGACTCGCTGCTATTTCCTTTCCCATGTTAGGTTAGTATTCAACTATAATCTCTGCAAATATTTTCTCTGGTCCCTTCTCTCTCTCTTCTCCTTCTGGGACCCCTATAATGCGAATGTTGTTGCGTTTAATGTTGTCCCAGAGGTCTCTTAGGCTGTCTTCATTTCTTTTCATTCTTTTTTCCTTATTCTGTTCTGCAGCAGTGAATTCCACCATTCTGTCTTCCAGGTCACTTATCCGTTTTTCTCCCTCAGTTATTCTGCTATTGATTCCTTCTAGTGTAGTTTTCATTTCAGTTATTGTATTGTTCATATCTGTTTGTTTGTTCTTTAATTCTTCTAGGTCTTTGTTAAACATTTCTTGCATCTTCTCGATCTTTGCCTCCATTCTTATTCCGAGGTCCTGGATCATCTTCACTATCATCATTCTGAATTCTTTTTCTGGAAGGTTGCCTATCTCCACTTCATTTAGTTGTTTTTCTGGGGTTTTATCTTGTTCCTTCCTCTCGTACATAGCCCTCTGCCTTTTCATCTTGTCTATCTTTCTGTGAATGTGGTTTTTGTTCCACAGGCTGCATGACTGTAGTTCTTCTTGCTTCTGCTGTCTGCCCTCTGGTGCTAAATGATAAGTTTTAGGGCTTCCCTGGTGGCGCAGTGGTTGAGAGTCTGCCTGCCAATGCAGGGGACACGGGTTCGTGCCCCAGTCCGGAAGGTCCCACATGCCGCAGAGCGGCTGGGCCCGTGAGCCATTGCCGCTGAGCCTGCGCATCCGGAGCCTGTGCTCCGCCATGGGAGAGGCCACAACAGTGAGAGGCCCAAGTACCACAAAAAAAAAAAAAAAAAAAAACTTTAAATGATCAAATGTTTTTGTCTACATAAATTCCACACAGCGATAAATTACTAATTAGCATTTTAATGTATACTTAATCACATACAATATATTACCCAAAAGCATGTATATGTAGTTTAAAAAATTATATGTGATTGTTAGCATAACCAAATGTTAAATCTGCACTATATTATTTAACTTCTTCAAAATGTTACTTGTTAATCTTTAAGCATACCCCAAAAGAAAATTCACCTTCTGTAAAAATCAAGAAGAATTTTACAGAGAAAATCAGTCCTTTGAAAGGAGGAGGTGGGAGAACAAACAAAATAACTTATATAGCAACTGTATTATCATTAAATGCCAGTAATCACCACCACAATCTATAACAAATGCTTTATCACACTAAAATACAATGTTTATTTCTAGGATATACAATGGCAAAATTGTAATGATACTGATATATTGGCTAAATAATTCTGATTTAATTTACCTGCAATTTCAGTGGCAAGTTGGGCTGCTTTCTGTTCAAATAAGTCTTTCATTTGCTTAATATTAAAATTTTCTGTTTGGGCTTCTTCTAACTGCTGTTCCAGAGACTGTAGTTCTACAAAAAAGTACAGTAATTATTCAAATACAATGTGAATTACACTTCCTAAATTGTTATTACTTATAATCATTGTAGAAGTTAAAGACAATCAACATATATCTACTAGCCAATTACTAGTAGAGTATCTTCACATTTTAAAAATTAAGCATAGGACTTCCCTGGTTAAGAATCCACCTGTCAATGAAGGGGACACAGGTTGGAGCCCCGGTCCAGGAAGATCCTACGTGCCTCAGAGCAAGTAAGCCCATGCGCCACAACTACTGAGCCTGCGCTCTAGATCCCGCGAGCCACAACTACCGAGCCCACGTGCCGCAAATACTGAAGCCTGTGCGCCTAGAGCCCGTGCTCTGCAACAAGAGAAGCCACTGCGATGAGAAGCCTGCACACCGCAACGAAGAGTAGCCCCAGCTCGCCGCAACTAGAGAAAGCCGGCGCGCAGCAACAAAGACCCAATGCAGCCAAAAATAAAATAAATAAATTTATTTTTTAAAAAAATAATTAAGCATAGCCAATTCATTTAAGGCTCAAGTCATAGTTTACAAACATGTAAAACAAATGAAAGGAATATACAGCAATCATACCCAAATAATTTATAAATATTTGTTTAAGGATTATTTTGAATTCACATTTCTCAGTTATTTTCCTATATCTGTCAACTGAGCAAAAATGAATATATCCTGTGCTTCTGATGAAATATGTCACAATATGAAATGAAACTAGAACTGTTTTAAGAACAATCAAGGTCTTAAATAAAATAATCAATTATAATATGCAGTCAACTCCTACTACTTCATTCTCATAAAGAAAAGGGATTTCAGAGGGACATTAAATACAATAGCTAATCTCAAAATATAATTTTGATTATTCATTGTGCATTCCTCCAGTTAAAGTCCATTACAAAGATGCTAGTTTCATAATTTTTTTACTTCAAGAGAAAAAACAGCATCACTCTTTAATACAGATCTAAATTTTCATTAACCACCATATTAATGTAATATTTCAGAAGTTTCTAACTTCAGAATATAATGAACTAAAACAGGACTAAGGTTTCATTAACTGATTAAGTTACAAAGTTCACAGGTAATAGATACTCTTGGCCTAGAATACGACTGTTATCGTCACTGTTTTTTTTTTTTTTTTTTTTTTTTTTTTTTTTTTTTTTTTTTGCGGTACGCGGGCCTCTCACTGTTGTGGCCTCTCCCGTTGCGGAGCACAGGCTCCGGACGCGCAGGCCCAGCGGCCATGGCTCACGGGCCCAGCCGCTCCGCAGCACGTGGGATCTTCCCGGACCGGGGCACGAACCCGTGTCCCCTGCATCGGCAGGCAGACTCTCAACCACTGCGCCACCAGGGAAGCCCTATCGTCACTGTTTTAAAGCCATAAAGTATAATCACAAAATAAAATTCTTGTAGCAAGCATCACAGAAAAAGAAAGAAGTAAAAAAGGATGAGAAAGAAGACAAAGAAAAATGAAAAAATAACAGCTTCAAGTAAAGTTACCTGCTGATGAATCAGCCACTAATCCATCAGGTTTAGACTCCTCAATGAAAACAAAAAACATAAACAAATACATTAAAAGGAAAAGACAATACTGTTACAATTGCCAATGTGAAAAAAAAACTCTGAAATCCACATTCTGTCAGGTAAGTAGCAAGATTTTGATGAAAATCAAATCTTGGCCTGCTCACATTCTTCTAGATCTCTAAGGTATGACTAGGCAGTCTGGAATAATGATGTAACTGTAGCTCACTGATTCTAAGAATTCTTTTATGCTAACATATATTAAATTTTTATGAGTCTTGCCAAGATGGCATCTTAAATTCCATAAATACAGTAATAAGTAACATAAACTATCACAATTATAAAAATAGATTCTAAAGCAAATACGTAAGTTAGCAGATAAGATTCAATCCTATAATATTCGAAAATTTTTATAAGCTGAAATATGCCATGAAACTAACACTACTAAAAAACTGGCTTTAAAAACATAAATTTTTAATTCCAGATTATAAATCATCTTTAAAGGAGCTGAAATAAAGAATGTATTCCATAAGGTTTAATTTATCCCATGCATTAGGAATAAAATAATATACCACCTAGTCATTATTTCCATATTCTAAAGATATATATCTGAAAAAGTTTCATAAGGTATCTCATAGTACATCTGACTTTTTATTTTCCTATACATTGGATTTAGACATACTGATTGCTAATAATCATCAGTATTTAAAATACATTTTCCCCCAAAAGTAAATTTCTTATCAAGGCAATTGCACTATGGGAATGTATTTATTATAAATGTAAAATAGCCATATCAAATGTAGTAAACAATTTCCTCTGTGTTTTCAGGTGTGGAAAATAATACAGCTTATGTTTGAGTGATTGTTAATGGCATCTATGTAAAACATACATAAGTGAACTATAAGTATTTTAGATTACTAAAAACCTCTTTAATGCATCCTCAATTATAGAAACTGAGCAGTAATAAGACTGATATCTTTTTATCCATTTATTTGTTTTTTTTCCTAGTCCAAATCACAATTTTTGGTGAAAAGACAAAAAGACCAACTGGGAGTCATAATGTGCTAAGATAATGTGCACAGGGATCAGTAATTACTTTATAAAAGTATTAGAGCTATTGTTAAAGGGTGTCAGTTTTATTCTAACAAATGAAAACTATATATGTATTTGGTAAAATTCATTATTCTATGATTCTTTATGTAAATTTAGTATAAAAGTCAAAATAATTTTAGTATAAAAATCATAATTGGTTAAGACATTGTTTAGAAAATACATTAAGCTATAAAGAACATATATATATAAAGAATCTAAGATATCAAGTGAAATCCCTCAAAATAACCACTTTTGATACCACAATGATTTTGTTGTCTTTTCCCTATATATTATTTTTATGTAAAGTTGTATAGTACATATGTGCCTGTGTGTGTACAAAGACACAAATGTTTTTTAACATCATTAATACATCAGTTTTCCCATGTTTTCAAACAATCTCCACTAATATAAACTGTAAGCAGCTACTAATAGTTCTGTCCTTATTAATAGACATTTTAGTGATTTCCAATTTGTCACAAACACAAATGCTTTGAAGAGCTTCACTACTGTTTGAACCTATATTTCTTAACCATTTAGGTATATTGTCAGAAAATAAGAATAATGTTTTAGGGCTTCCCTGGTGGCGCAGTGGTTGAGAGTCCGCCTGCCGATGCAGGGGACACGGGTTCGTGCCCCGGTCTGGGAAGATCCCACATGCCGTGGAGCGGCTGGGCCCGTGAGCCATGGCCGTTGAGCCTGCGCGTCCGGAGCCTGTGCTCCTCAACGGGAGAGGCCACAACAGTGAGAGGCCCACATACCGCCAAAAAAAAAAAAAAAAAAAAAAAAAAGAATAATGTTTTAAACAATCCATAGGTAAATGATTCTTAATGGAGCACCTTTAAGGAGTTACATCTGACCTTCCCACATATTAGTTATATTGGTTTGCATTCATTAGTACTACAAAGGATATACGTGTAGGCTAATACACAGAGAAACAAATTAGGAAGTTATTCATATCAGGCTACCTGTTTACAAAAAAGTATTATGCTTAATTTTCAACAATGAAAATAAACAACTAATAACACCCTTCAAGTATTTAAAAGCAATTACTTGCTGCTGCAGCCCTTGAAATTTTTCTAATTCTTTCTTTAATTCTTCTGAGTACCATTTTTCCTCCTAAGAGAAGAAATCGGTTTTTAATTAGTAAATTGTAAAAGATTTTATTTATCTGAAACACTGAAAATAAACAAGTATAATCATTTTTAGTCTTACCTTAAGTGAAGCCTGTAGGTCTTGGACCTCTTGTCTGAGTAGTGCTATGTCATCTCTAAACATAAGTTGAAAAAAAAAGGAATTAATAGTTAATGTTCTTTAACAAATCATGGCCAGTGACTGCATATTAGTATTCTAATTTTCTCAAGTCTTAAAAAAATACTATAGATTTTATGTATAGTGGCATATATATATATATATATATAAATAAAATCCTTGGGAAAATAATTTTATTCCTAAAGCACATTGTCTATAAATGGAAGAACATTTTCTCATGGAAATGATAAAACTGACTGTCAAGAACCTGAGCCAAAAGCAAAATATCTCCCATTAATTTACCAGCAATAAGCATCAATGGCTTCCTATTGCAGTTAGTGTAAAATCTAAACTCATTAACAAGGACTATAAAATCTGCACAATCTACTCCCTGCCTTACCACTCTCACCCTCATTACTTTAGCTCTAACAATTCTGGCTTCTTTCTGTTTCTTGAGTCAGAAATGCTCTTTCCTGTCAAAACCTCACATTCTGTTCACCTCACCTAATTCTCCGTCAGTCTGACAAAGAATGGTGAGCAGACACCTCAAGGCCCTAATGCAGGAAAAAGATTCCATGAGAAAACACATTTAGGATTATTCTTGTGGATATGAGGAACATATCTTCCCCTGTTGGATTATAAATAGCAGAAAAAGGGACTCTCCTTCCTCCACGCCACTCCAATGGCTGCCATGGTAGAAGACACAAAACTGAACTGAGCTGATTGGGGATACTCAAGTTAACTGATTCTAGTACAAAGGGAACAGAACAGGATCAGTTCTAAAGTTTCAGAAGACCAAGTCCACACCAGCACAAGCATATCAGAAAGTAAAAGATAATGGGACATACTCGTGGGAGAATTATTCTCTAGGATGGGAGTAGGGGTAGAGAACAAACAGACAGCGTCAGCTTCATCTGTGAAACATGGCTAATGATAGAAAAAGAAGGAAACTGCCAACAAAGAAAAATGTAAAAGATGGAGAAATAAGTCCTCTACCTTTGGTAGCCATTCATATGTAAAGAATTAATTCATTATTCAACAGAACTTGTCTATGCCAGACTCTCAAGTTGTTCAGTTTAATGGGGGAAGTAAACATGTAAAGAAGTAAGAGTAACAGACCATCAGTTCTATGATAAAAATAAAAACAGAGGCATAGGGACTTCCCTGGTAGTGCAATGGTTAAGAATCCATCTGCCAATGCAGGGAACACGGGTTCAATCCCTAGTCCGGGAAGATCCCACATGCCGTGGAGCAACTAAGCCCGTGTGCCACAACTACTGAGCCTGTGCTCTAAAGCCCACGAGCCACAACTACTGAGCCCGCGTGACACAACTACCGAAGCCCGAGCGCCTAGAGCCCACGCTCCACAACAAGAGAAGCCACCACAATGAGAAGCCCACACACCACAACAAAGAGTAGCCACCACTCGCTGCAACTAGAGAAAGCCCCCACACAGCAACAAAAATCCAATGCAGCCAAAAATAAATCAATTAATTTTTTTTAAAAACAGAGGCATAAAGATAGTGATCGCTTCTACTTACAAGCACTTCATGATGGAGATAAACTTTGAGGTGACGTCTTTAATCTCTGAATACAAAAGTAAAACTGGATAATAGATTCCTGTTTCTTTTGTTGACTCTTAAAATTTGTCTTTTTATGACACTTTCATTAGTTTTCATTTCTTTATTTCGTGTGTGTGTGTGTGTCTCCCCTCCCCTCCCTCTCTCCCATGTGGCCCTATGAACTTACCCAACTTGTAGAAACCACCTGCCAACTTAGTCTTAATATGAGAAAAACACAGGGAACACTTAGTCTTAATATGTGTATAGAAAAGTGTGTATGTGTTTTAAGTTTTCCCTACTCTTTATTAATCTTCCAACTCTATGTATAAACTAAAACGATGAAGAGAGGAATTAATAACAATATTCTTGAAAGGCTAATACGAAATTGCAAGGAAGATAATTCCAATTCAACTTCTAATTGGGTGGGCTCAGTTGCTCCAATTAATCTTTGAAAAAGTGCCACTTAACAAAATTTTAAAGCAATTTGCCTAGCAAAGAAAATCTTTTGAAACGTGTAACATATCAAAGCAATCTAGGATATTTACAAAAGAAAATTAGGAAACATCAATCAAAATTTTAAAGGGAAACTTTATCCAAAAATTCCATTTCTAGAAATTTATCTTCCAGATATATTCAAATACGTGCAAATGTTATGTCCACAAGGACATATACCACAACAACATTTATAATTACAAAACACTGGAAATAGCCTAAATGCTATGAACAGGAGAATGATAAAATTCAATGCAGTCATTAAGGAGAATGAGATAGCTTTACCTGCATTGATATGAAACAATCCGTAAGATACACAGAGAAACAAAAGGTATAGGACAATGCAGAACTTCTGTTTTATGTAATTACATACATGTATATATTTCTTTATATACACACAGATATAAACATATGTGTATACATGCATACACTATCTCTGTAAATATACACAAGAAACTGATGATAAGTAAGAAGCTAGGGGGAAAGGGTGGCAAGGAGTCAATTTATACCACATAATTTTTTGAACCATTTGAATTTTGTATTCTGCATATGCTATCCATACATCTAATTTTAAAATCTGGACCCCAGAAAACTAATGCATCACATTTCATATATATGATTGATGTTGATGGAATTCTCAGTTTGTCCTATGTTAACTGTAGAGCTTTAAAACAAAAAGGCTTCATGACCCACCTAAGTCACGTGGGCTTTGATCTAGAAGACATATCTTGCCCATAGTCACATGCTACCCAATATGTTATAGAAGGGCAGGATGTAATTTTAAGAAATTGGAGAGGTACAGGAAGATGGGAAGAAAACATATAGTAACAAATAAACCTGGAAAAGTATACACTGACTATTCCATAAACAATGAGAAACTAGTGAAAGTTAATACTCAGAATAAAGCTATCAAATTTCCATTTTAAGAATACTAGTCTGGGGCTTCCCTGGTAGCACAGTGGTTAAGAATCCACCTGCCAATGCAGGGGACATGGGTTCAAGCCCTAGTCCGGGAAGATCCCACATGCCGCGGAGCAACTAAGCCCGTGCGCCACAGCTACTGAGCTTGCGCTCTAGATCCCGTGAGCCACAACTACTGAGAATGCATGCCACAATTACTGAAGCCCTTGCGCCTAGAGTCTGTGCTCCACAACAAGAGAAGCCACCGCAATGAGAAGCCTGCGCACCACAATGAAGAGTAGGCCCTGCTCGCTGCAACTAGAGAAAGCCCGCATGCAGCAACGAAGACCCAACGCAGCCAAAAATAAATTAAATAAATTTATTTTTTAAAAAAAGAAAAAGAATACTAGTCTGGCAGCAATGTGGAGAGTTAAGTAGAGAGGTACAAGACATAGGGAGAGAGCCAACTATAAATACTGAAAAATATTTTTGAGTGAGAGATGATGAAGCCTAAACTAAGCCGTAGCAGGGAAGATAAAAAAAGGTTATAAGAGGGGCTTCCCTGGTGGCACAGTGGTTGAGAGTCCGCCTGCCGATGCGGGGGACACGGGTTCGTGCCCCGGTCTGGGAGGATCCCACATGCCGCGGAGCGGCTGGGCCCGTGAGCCATGGCCGCTGAGCCTGCGCGTCCAGAGCCTGTGCTCCGCAACGGGAGAGGCCACAACAGTGAGAGGCCCGCATACCGCAAAAAAAAAAAAAAAAGGTTATAAGAGCTGTTAAGGAGATAGAATTAACTAAACTTTGTGACAGATCAAATAGGGGAGGGTAAGTGTGTAAAAATGAGCATATCCAATTTTCTGGCTTTAGTAACTTGGTGGAAAGATAATGTTGCCATTAACCAGAAGAAGTAACAGTAGGTAAGGAAAAGGTTTAGAAGGAAATATAATGAACCCTGTTTTCAAATGTCAACAGGGAGATGTTCTTTTGGAACATCTAAGAGAAGATACCTAGTAGGCAACTTGGGAGATAATTCTAGGTTGGAGATGTAGTTTAGGAGGAAGTCATGGATATGAATATTACCCCAAGTACATTATATAGAGGAAGGGAGTACATTAAACAGATCAAGAAAGAATCATCACAATGATGTGCTGCCTCAGAAGAGTAGAAGGAAAGAGAGCCAGAAGAACCAAATTGTGCAGAGATTGTAATAAATAGTCTACAAAGACGGCTGCCATCAAGTTCTTCCCTTCCTATACACAGAAGCCACTCCTCCACTGAAAGATAGAGCTTACTTCTTGGCCTCTTCAATCTGAGCTGGCCCTCAGATTCCTGAGCACTCCTGTGGCTACAATGACCAATAAAATATGGCAGAAGTGACACTCTCAAACTTTTGAAGCCAGGCCTTAAGATAACTGGCAGCTTCTGTTTCTTTCCTCTTGTAATGCTCTTTATCAGAACCCAACTGCTGGCCTGTAAGTCCAAGCAGCTGCAGAGAGGCCTACATGAAGGAGAACTGAGTCCCCTGATATACAGCCCCAGCTGAGCTGACAGCCAGCATCCAGCATCATCTCCCAGCCATGAATGTGAGGTCATTTTGGACCTTCTGGCCTTCCCAGCACCCAACTCTACATAACTTAAAGCAGAACCATCCAGTTAAATCAAAGAATCATGAGAAGTAATACAGAGTTACAGTTTTAAACCACTAGGTTTGGGGTGGACTATTACACAGTTATAGATGACCAAAACAGAGGTCAAATAAAATAAAAACTGAAAATAATGCAGGTTTTTTTTTTACCGTTGACCTTTGAAGAAGTATTTTCAGGAGAATCGTAGGGCAAAAACCAGGTTTTAGTGAGCTAAACACTGGATGACAAGTTAAGAAGCAAGAACACAGGTAGACTATGGATGTTTTTACATTGAAAGTTCATGTACTGGGCACTAATTCACAGCTGAGAAAGCAACTCTGTTAAACTGACACTAAATATATTAACATTTATATATAAGTATATATTTTATATCTATCTCCTAACAAATGACAAAAGAACAGTACCCAAAATTATTGACTCATACATAAAAATCCTAGAGAGCACTAATAGTCATGTAAAAGGGAAGATTCATATTTCCCAAAAGCTCTGGTTTTCCCACATATTTTAATAAAATAAAACAACCATATTTTATAGTTCTACGTTATCTATCAACCAAAATGTGGTCATAATACTTTTCCTTAATGTGGTGTCCTTTATGCTATAGCATATTAACCAACTAAGAGGCTTTTTTTTTTTTTTAAAGAAAAACATGAAAAACAGTTTTTTACAAGTAGAATAAAATCAAGTTTTCTTCCTTAGTGGGAATATAAGACAAGAGTCCTTACCAGTAGAAGAAGAAAAGCAAAGTCATACTGTTGAATGCTGTTCTAAATAATTATATTTTAGTTTCATTCTTAAAATGGTCAGGCAAAATTGTCAAGAAGCAGAATGTGTTATGTGTGCTTGCTGTTATATTGGTGATTACAAAAAAATGTTTTTTAATAATTATTAAATTTAATTCTTTGCTAAATTCATTATTTTAACAACTTACTGTAAAATCTTCTAAACAAAGCATATCATTCTTTATTAAGCAGAATTGCTAAATAAAATTTAACCTTTTAAAGAATCACAATCTTTATTAAAAATATAAACCTGTGAACCATATTGTAGATGTTGGTATAGATAGCTTTTGGTCAAGGATAGGATTGGTTATAACAATAAAAGATGAAGGCTACGCTAAAAGAAGATAGATTTAAATTAAATAATATAAAAACACTACTCTTTTCGAAAACTAATTATTCATGATTAAACAATGATATCACATGCATTCACTACATTACACTTCAAAACTATTATACTGTACCGCTTCAGAGCCAGAGCTTCCCCTCCATGACTCGAATCATTACCAGCATCGTGGACTGCCTCATAGTGTTTGAAAAGTTCATCAGCAGATCCAAGAGATTTCATACACTGGGGACATATGAAACCCTACAAGAAAAGAGGCAGAAAAAGGTTTCAAAATAGTATTTAGTATTGCAAAATAACCATTTGTATGTTATGAAATACGGTCATATGTATTATTCATACCAACAGGTAAATTGTAATTTACAGTGTTAAGCCCAAATTCTGGTATTGTGCAAAGGTACATCACTGCCTATCCTGGTTGCAGTTTACAAAATGTTTTTTAAAACCCTTACAACCATCTTTTAGGTTGAATAAATTAATGGCTAGAATATAGAATTCTAATCTGAGAAGTTAGTTCTAATCTAGAAGTCTAGTTGAGAAGACTTGCCATTATATCTTCCATCTCTCTAGATATGTCCCTTAGTAAAACAATATCTGCTCCAATCTACTGCACAGGAATAACCAAAATATTAAGAACATGAAGCACTCTGATCATTGAGAAAAAAGGTAATATAAATAACTCATAATTACCACAGAGTATCTACAATGGTTGAGAAGTATTTTCATCAGTAAATTCCTTGCTAACTTAAGATTAACACTATAAAAGCTTAAAATTAATATATAGTCCCATAAGATATTAAAAACTTATAAATAATCCCAGAATTATTATATAGTTATGGCATACAAGGTCCTGCAGGTATAGTCCCCCAATGACCTAACCAATCTGATCTCTGGACATCCCTTACTGTATATAACATGCTTCAACTATACTGAAGCACCTATGTTTCCCTGAACACACCACAGTATCTCTCATTTTTACACCTTTGCATATATTGCTTTCTTCCTCCAGCATTCTCGTCATCAGCTTGTCAAGTTTCTACATCCACTATAATGCACAACACAATGAAGCTTTTAATCTATGTTTCCCTAATGGCTAGTGTAGTATTTTGAACATACCATATACTTTCTACAGAGTGTACTTATTTAATGAAATATGAATGAACCTGGCAGGGCAGAATTTGGCAAAAAAGCTGAAGAGCTTTAACAGCTTGCAGATTATAAAACCTTCCAAAGGATAGACTGAGCTAAGTAATAAGTACTCCGGACACATAAAAACTAAGAATAAACAAATAACTTCTGCTCCTTTGTTGGGTGCTATACAAATAACATACCCTCACATCATTTATGCACATCATATGGCAGAATCAAGGCTCAATGAACGTAACATTACCAGACAATGGTATAACGGAAGTATTGATATATATAAAGAACTATAGGAACACAAGTATCCAAATCTGCCTGTGGCAGCAGTTAATGCTTTCCAAAAACTAAACACACACATACACACACACACACACACACATTATGTATATGTGTATATATACATATATGTAGACATATGTCTATATGAGACACTGGAATTAGGTACTGAATAGGAGTTTACTTGTCAGAAATAAAGGCATTCTAAGCAAATGGAGGAGCATGAACAAAGAGGTAGGAAAAGGTATGAAACACAGTCACGCTGCACTTGGGAAACAGAGGTATGTGCTGATCACAGAGCCAGAGTGAAGGGCAGGGGCGCTACAGGTGGATGAATGCAATGATCTCTTATGGAACTTCTAAAGTAAGCAAAGACAGCAGTACTGAGGATGCGCCTTTGGACATCAGAATAATGCCATTAGGATCCAGAGATGTGTGATGCTCAGCACTGTCTTCTGAATGAATGAATGCCCCCAGCCTGTGTGTTAATCTACTTGGTATTATCTTTTTTCAAAGCCACCTATTATCTACCATCATATTTCATAATGGCTCTACATTAAGCTCTATTTGGTATTCTTATAAGTTCTGCCCAGTAACTGCTGTACCACACTAGTTAACACGCTTTTAGTGCAACAGCACATAAACCCCTATAATATTTAGCTTGTCATTTCTCTTTCGTGTCTCAGCTTCTGCTAGTAACTAGAAGGTAAATTACAGTGTTCCTCAGGAAATCCACATCCCAATTATGCTACTTAATCTTCACAACTTTGGCTTTTTGACCACTGTCTTTACTTCCTGGTTTTGGCTTGAGATATCCAAGGACGCCAAAAAGCTAATGATCCCATTAGGGTATGCCATACTTTCTTTTTTTTTTTTTTTTTTTTTGCGGTATGTGGGCCTCTCACTGTTGTGGCCTCTCCCGTTGCGGAGCACAGGCTCTGGATGTGCAGGCTCAGCAGCCATGGCTCACGGGCCCAGCCGCTCCGCGGCATGTGGGATCTTCCCAGACCGGGGCATGAACCCGTTTCCCCTGCATCGGCAGGCGGACTCTCAACCACTGCGCCACCAGGGAAGCCCTGCCATACTTTCTTAAAGCTTCTAAACATTACCAGGTTAATACTCCAGAAAGAACTGATTCATCCCTAAAGAGAAATTTTAGAAATTCAGTAATACACATTTAGAAATATTCCACCTAAGTAAATTTTCCATGTGATTAGAGCTTGCATGTTTAAATAAAACTTCAATTTTGGGACATTTCTTTTTTTTTTGCATTACGCGGGCCTCTCACTGTTGTGGCCTCTCCCGTTGCGGAGCACAGGCTCCGGACACGCAGGCTCAACGGCCATGGCTCACGGGCCCAGCCGCTCCGCGGCATGTGGGATCTTCCCAGACCGGCGCACGAATCCGCATCGCCAGGCGGACTCTCAACCACTGCGCCACCAGGGAAGCCCAATTTTGGGACATTTCTGATGAAAATAATTCTAAAATACATATATGCACTTCCTCACCTACTTAAACAGATGATATTAAACCTTTGCTGAATGTCCCAGAAGCATAAATATTAATCACTGAATGGGTGTCTTCCACTCTATTAATTCTGGCAAGTCTCTAATTCCTGTACCCACATTCTATAGTTTTTCTTACACCCTGTTTTGTCTTGCAACAATCATTTCTAAAAATTATTCCTATGCTATTTCTAGCAATGCTTGCCTGATATGGATAGGAAAGATAGATTAAGGGGAAAAAAGTTTATTAAACCACATCACTCATTTAAAATAAAAGTAAAGGGACTTCCCTGGTGGTCCAGTGGTTAAGAATCCACCTTCCAATGCAGGGGATGCGGTTCGATCCCTGGGCTGGGAACTAAGACCCCACATGCCGTGGAGCAACTAAGCCCGTGTGCCACAACTACAGAGCTCATGCGCTCTGGAGCCTGCGCGCCACAACTACTGAGTCTGCACGCTGCAGCGAAAGATCCCGCATGCCGCAACTAAGACCCAACGCGGCCAAAAATAAAAATAAATAAATATTTATTGTTTTTTAAAAAAGTAAAATAAGCTCAGAATGAGCTTATGAATATAAGCTGAATATCTGAGGGATGTCCCATGAATAGAGTGCATGACCTTTAGTTCATGGGCTTTGTGATACTAATTCTGGATATTAAGAGGGTCCTCTATTTTTTCTAAACTGTCTTCAAGGGAATTAAGGTTGCTAGATAGATAACTTACAAACAGTAAAAAAGCAAACAATAATACACCAAAGTAGCCAGCTACATTTTATTTCCCTTAACCATTCCAAATATCTCACCTACTCTCTCTCTCTCTCTCTCTCTCTCTCTCTCTCTCTCTCTCTCTCTCACACACACACACACACACACACAGTGTTGACTTAAGATTAAAAGCATTAAATTCCTTACTGTTAGTTTTCAGTTATCTGTAATCCTTTCTCAGATCCACCATAGCTAAGAACTTAGCTTAACTTGATACTTATGATACCCTATTGTACCAAGTGTCCTTTCAGTTAAAAGGAAAGTTCTTATTTAAGTGACAGGTAGGTAAGATAGTCACTTTTGATTTTGGCTAACCCATAAAGAAAAGTTGACCCATATGTTCTGTAAGAAAAACAACTGGTAAAACGCTAAGCAGAGTTCCAAGAGATTTTATGCCTCTATCTTTGCTCACATTGCCTCCGTAGTTTAACTGGTGTCCTATTTGCACTCATTTCCCCACCACCCTAGAGAATGTCTGGTTTAATTGTTCCCCTCTTCAAGTTCTTCTGCAGTTCCCCGCAAGCTGAATCACACATTGTACTCTTTTTGCAAATATCTATCAGAAAAACTTCCTGGCATAGAGACCATATCTTATTTACCTTTTTATCTCCTGTACCTACCAAAATACCTGGCACATAAGAGGTACTCTATTAATGTTAAATAAGTGAAAGTTTGGTGAGATCGTTTTCTTATACATCATTAACTCATAGGAAAGAGTAAGTCTGATTTTTTTGTCTTTCATGGTAAAAAAAAAAAGTTTCATTCTTTTAAAAGATTTGTAAAAGAATTTTTTAAAACGCTACGTCTCCCTTTGTTTTTAGAATACTGTAGTAATTTTCAAAGTAAGGAGATATATCAAGATCATCTGAGAAATTTTTTCCAGACTAAAAATGGGCAACACTTCCCCTCACTCACTCCCACTCCCAGCCTTCTGTATACACCAGCCTCACACACTACAGAGAAACATTTGGGTGGCCCATGATTAATAACAGGTGTATATCATTCTGTCACTTCCAACAGGTCTGGGGAATCAAAACAAAGACTGAAACAGTGGTAGATCCAGATTCTAATGCTGTATATTTTTCCAAATAAAGACAGTAACAGTTGACATGCAAAGTCCTCTTTCTATGTAAGAGTAAAGCATATTAACCTAAAGCATTTTAAAACATTCATTAATAAAACATTAACTACATAATAAAGATGTAACTTACAAATGTTGAAATAAAAAACATTCACTTTATATTTCAAATTTCATGGCAAAATTTATGCAAAAATATAAACTTAAACTTTTATATGTTTACAGATTCACAAAAAGACTGCTACAAACAGAAAGAACAGCCAACTTCCCAAGAGCCTCTTTTCCTTATTAAACCTTCTTAGAGCATGCATAATTAAAGCAATCCACATTCCCTTATAGCAGAAAAAGTTAAGCAACACTGAGGCAAGGAAAAACAAAGCTATTTTGAGCAACCCAAAACCAAGCTGCTAAAACAAAATATTCAGGACCCACAGTAACACTGGAGTCATTAAGAAGAAGTTCCTGTCCTCTTGTCTCATTTTCAGCGTGCACTTTCTGGTAATGCTCCGACAAATCAATAGCAGTTATACATCTTTTCATACATAATGGACAGATGAAACCCTGTGAAATAACAACTTTTAGGAGGATATACACAAAAAGTTATTTATGAAACAAAATAGAAACAATGAAAATAGACATAACAGGAAAATAATAGAATATTTCTTTTTAGTATATGGAAGGGAAATTTTCAAGTAGTAACTGTACAAAAGGTGAAAGACCTATCCAAAGTAGGACTCTGAAATTAGTTTCCATCCTTATGCTATAGATCCCCATTGGTCAATTTTATTGAGTAACCAGTTGCTTTAGTTGGAATATTATTATTCTTTTTGTTTATGATACTTTGTCCTTACTTATCTAAGAGCTAGCATTGGCAAGCTAGCTTTTATTTTAGATCAAGAAATGACTGGCAGTTTTAACAAATACTTTTATGTAGATGATGTTCTCAACAAAAAAGTTATAATGAAAGCAATTTTTAGTCTTCACCATATTCCACTAGCCTAAGATCCCATTCTTGCCCATACCCACAATTCCCAGTAGGTTACCCTTCCTTCTAATTTTATGAGCCAAATGAAATCATTTTAAAACAATCTCCCAAATTCCCCATACCTAACAATATATGTATTTTAAAATGTGGGCTGTTACACTGATCTATAGTTTGGGGTTTTCTCAGATAGGAACAGTAAAAGGATAAGAGAATAAAGGAGTTCAGAGTATCAGGGAGAAAGTAAATTAAATGAAGACAGTGGTGAAGGACAATAGGTTACAAAGGTTATAACGTCATGAGTTTTGGTGTCAGAAACAGATGTGAGTTTGAGTCTCAACCAATACTGACTATATGACTTTAAAAAACTCACTTTACCCTGCTAAATGTCAGTTTCCTCATCTATAAAATGGGACTAATATTAGCACCTATTTGTCTAGAGTTATTGTGCAGTGTATAAAATGCTTAGTACAGTGCCTGAGACATTATAAGTGCTCAACAAATATTAACTGTCGTTAGATGTATGGTTAGAGAGTAAAGGAAACGAAGCCAAGAAAGGTTGACAGACTAGAAGGAAAAATAAAAATTAAAAATCTAAAATAATCAGCAAGGCCAAAGAAGGTAAGTAGTGAGATTATGAAAGTTTTTGAGAGGATAGTCAGTTGAGGTAAGGAACGCAGAGATATGATTTTAACATGTCAGGTAAAATTATTCTGCCTGATAAGAAGATGGAAGGTACTGCCATGGGCTTGAGTAACTAGAAAAGAAAAGTAATAAAGATCACTGGCACTGATAACATTAAGAACTGGGAGGCTAAGATGTTCCTTGAGTTCCTTGATGTACGTTAGGATCGTAGCAAGGAAGAGGAAGACTACAAACAAGGTTCCAAAGTAAGAGGCAAGACAGGGTAGCAGTTAAGAGCTAGTCTTGGGGGCTTCCCTGGTGGCGCAGTGGTTGAGAGTCCGCCTGCCGATACAGGGGACACGGGTTCGTGCCCCGGTCTGGGAAGATCCCACATGCCGTGGAGTGGCTGGGCCCGTGAGCCATGGCCACGGAGCCTGTGCGGCCCGAGCCTGTGCTCCGCAGCGGGAGAGGCCACAACAGTGAGAGGCCCACGTACCGCAAAAAAAAAAAAAAAGAGCTAGTCTTGGGCTTGAATCCTGGATTCACACCACTCTTAGTAGCTTATATTACCTTCAATTTCCTCATCTGTTAAATGAGGTAACAAGAACACCTACTCCATATGGGGGAGGGGGTCTCGTGAGAATTAAATAATACATATTAAGTCCTTATCACAGCATCTGATACAAAGAAAACATTCAATAAATGTTAGCTATCATTAATATCATTGTTCCTCTTGTTAACAACCCTTTAAGGAGATTAGCCAGGGGATGAAAGTGAGGAACATGAATTCACTTATTTTTTATTTTTACCAATGAAAGGGTTGTCTTCCAGGCAACCACAGGCCGAAGTATTAAAACTACAGAATAATAATTTTTTTAAAATGCACTGTTGCATTGTTTTTTACAACAATATCTTTATGCTGCCTGCCTCTTTACTCATTTCTTCACTTTAAGTTTCCACATATCATCATTCAGTCATCCATTCAAAAAGTATTGGGACTTCCCCGCTGGTCCAGTCGGTAAGACTCCGTGCTCCCAATGCACGGGGCCCAGGTTCAATCCCTGGTCAGGGAACTAGATCCTGCACGCATGCCACAACTAAGAAGTCCGCATGCTGCAACTAAAGATCCCGCATGCCACAACTAAGACTGGAGCAGCCATAAATTAATTAATTAAAAAAAAAAAAACTATTTACTGAGTGTGATTACTGTGTCATTATGCTATGTTGTTGAGAATGCAATGGTAAAATAAAGCAAAGACCCCAACCTCAATAAGCTTGCACGCTTCTTGAAAGAGCTGTAAAAGAAAATACCCCACTAATCAGAAAATTCTACTAGAACCACCTTCCAAATGTATTCAGAACCTCAGGGCCTCCACTACTGCCCTGCTCCAAGCCACCCTCACAGTGTACATGGGTCACGTAAAAGCCTTCTGACAGTCTCTCTGCTTCTGTCCTTACCCCACTCACAGCTGTACTTTCCACACAGCAGCTAGAGTGACCCTACAAAAATATAGATAAATTTTGTCCTTTCCCTGATCCAAACTCTCCAATGACTTCCTATCTCACCAAGAGTGAAACACTAAAGTCTGTGCAAAAGCCTATAAGGCCCTACATGAGGTGGGCCTGATGACCTCACTAACCTAACCTCCCCCCGTGCACTGTGCTGAGCCACACTAGCCTCCTGGATGCTTCTTCAATATGCCAGGCATGCTCCCACCTCAGAGACTTGTTCCACATGCCTGCAACATGCTTGCTCCAGAAATCAACATGATTTCTCACTTCATTCAGTTCTTTCTGAGCTACCCCCTCCTCAGGGGCATCTTCAGTAGTTGTGGCATGTGAGCCCACATGCCACAACTACTGAAGCCCACATGCCTAGAGCCTGCGCTCAAGAGAAGCCACTGCAATGAGAAGCCCCCGCACCACAACTAGAGAAAGCCTGCGCGCAGCAACAAAGACCCAACACAACCAAAAATAAAATAAATTAATTAATTAAAAATAAATAAATAAATTCCACCAGCATAAAGATTTTTTACTATTTATTTCACTCAGTGCCATACCTCCAGCATCCAGAACAGTGTCTGGTGACAATAAATATTTGATAAATAAATGAATCTCAGACTAATAATCATTACCAAAAGGATAGGGAATTCTTTTCCACAGAAGCATGTGAAAGAAGCATCTATCCAACATGTGAGTCAGGAAGGTTTATTAGAAAAATTATCTGTGATGAGACTTGAAGGATAATCAGATGTTAACCAAGAAAAAAGAAAAAGCAAAACTAGGTAAGGCATAGAGATCAGCATATACAAAAGTTCAAAGGTAAGAAAAAACTTGGCACACCTTAAAATCAGTTCATTATGCCTGAATCAAAGAACATAAAAAAATGTAACCACATATATAAGGTCAACTGATTTCTCACAAAAGTGAAAATTTAATTCATTGGGAAAAGGTAATATTTTCAGCAAATGGTACTGCAACAAGCATATGGAAAAATGTGGTTTCCATATCCACATGGAAAAAATGAACCTCAACCGCTATCGCATATCATATACAATAATTTAAAATAAATCATAGATTTAAATGTACATGCTAAAATGATTTTTTAATTTTAATCCTTCCATCTTTTTTTAAATTGAAGTATAGTGGATGTACAATATATATGTTACAGTTTACAATATAGTGATTCAATTTTTAAAGGTTATATTCTATTTATAGTTATTATAAAATATTGGCTATGTTCTCTGTGTTGTACAATATATCCTTGTAGCTTGATTTTTTTTTTTTTTTTAATCAGAAGCAAGCATAGGAGGAAGTTTTGCAACCTTGGGGTAGGCAAAAAACTTTGTAGTACCCAAAAAGCAAAAATCATAAAAGAAAAGGCTGACAAATTGCACTTCACCAAAATTTAAAACTTCTTCTCTTTCAAAGACAACATTAACAAAATTAAAAATAAGCCACAGACTGAGAAAAAATATACACATCACATATTTCTGATTGTGGTGTAAGGGCTAAAATTAAGGCCCAATACTTTGTGTTGCCTTGACAACTGGTGAAACTGGGAGGGCTTCAAATGGCCTAACTGCAAGTTCCCCTCCCCACTCTGCTCTCACAGATAAGGAGTTCTAGCCAAACAGCCCTCCTCTTCACAGGCAGCAAGCACAGGGCCTGCTTATCCCTGAGAAGGTTCCCTGCCGGCCCCTGGAATTATTCAAGCAAGCCAATCACATCTCCTTTAGAAACCAGGGGGCACCTTACCTTCCTGATACTACAATGCCTGCCTCTGAACAACCCCTGGTTGTTCATTTTGTTCTCAAGTGCAATCCTCATGTGGCCCTGCATGGCACACCGTGTCCTCCATCTCTGAGCTGTGAGTATATGTGACTAATAAACTGCTGTTGATCTCATTTCTCTCATTTATCTAATTATGTGTTTAGCTATTTCCATAAGCCTAGGACACGAATCCTTCCCTCACTAATCAGATGAATAGGAGGCAATCAAAACATTGACAAAGGATAAAGAACTCTTAGAATTCCTTAATATAAAGATAAATACTCCAATTTTCAAAATGGTCGGATTTCCAGTTCCAGACAAAATGGAACAGATACACTTCTCTACTCTTCCTGCTAAGTACAGCTGAAATCCAGAGGCTTTATATATAAAACAAAACAAAAAGAAAACTCTGAAAGGTAAAGAGAAGAAGGCAGACCAGCTGAGGATCTCAGGAGCCAAGGACTGAGACAGTGGTGAGTACTCTGGGTTTTCTTTTTGTCTCATATATTCTGGACTGGCTGCTGAAGAAGCCAGCTACCCGGAAACTTCAGTGGACACCTACCAAAAAAGTCCCAAGAAAAGTCTGCTCTCCCTAGCCAAATGACTAGGAAAATGAAGATATGATTTGGTAATATGCTGGTCATTAGCGTGTTTCAGTGGGTACTAAGGATGGAAGCCAGATTAGAAACGGATAAAGAGTGAACAAAGAATTTGCTTCTGCAATGCAATATACTAAATAGTCTGCACAACTGTCCTGATGAGAATGAATGATGATATCATTCATTCACATTATGTATTATACAGATTATATATTTGTTACAGACTGAATGTCTATGTACCCTCAAAATTCATATGTTGAAATCTTAACCTCCAATGTGATGGGGCCTTTGGGAGATGATTAAGTCATGAGGGTGGAGCCCTAATGAATGGGATTGGTACCTTTATATAATAAGAGAGACCCCAGAGAGCTCTCTTGCCCCTTCTGCCATGTGAGAACAGCCATCTATAAACCAGAAAGGAGGCCCCCATCAGACACAGAATCTGCCAGATCCTTGATCTTGAACATCCCAGCCTCCAGAACCGTGAGAAATAAATGTTTGCTGTTTAAGCCTCTCAGTGCTTTTGTTATAATAGCCTATACTGACTAAGATGCTATTATATATATTATTATACATAAAATATATAAAATATGATATAAATGAGCATTAAAGCAAGGTATTTCTTTATTTCTGACCATTTTTTTTAAATCCTGGAGACCATGATATTTCAAATTCCCATTTAGATGGATGCTAAGGGCACAATGTTAAAACCTAGAATTTGTTCAAAGTGGGAAGCCAACATCAGGGTAAAAGGGAAGATTGAGAGAGAAAAAGAGAAATTGAGAGAGGTGAGGAGAGATATCAACTGAGACCTTAACAAGTCAATACCTTAACACTGGGCATATGGAAAAAACAATACCCCCTGAGAATTCATAATCACCAATAGTCCTCAATTAGGTTAGAAATTTACACTAGTGGGTAATCTGAAAAGTTTCAAGTACCAAACTTAATTTAAGGGAGTCCCAGGTTAGTGGCACCTCTAGAGCAGTATTTGTATGCTGAAGGGAATAATTTGTGGCATAGGTAAAAACCAAAGTTGCACGAGGGAGAGATGATAAGCTGAGAATGTGAGAGAGAATGGAATCCAGAGCACAGGGAAAGGACTGAAATCTGATAGGAAAAGAGACCTGTCTTCCGCGTACTAAAGTAATAAAGAGAATAGAGGTGCAAGTATAGTTTTAGGGACAAAATGAGAACATTCATCTTTTCTCAATGGTATAGAAGGTGATGGTGAGAAGGCGGGACTAAGGTTTGAGGACAAAGAAGAGAGTACAACTATCACAGAGAGTAGAAAAGGGAGCCTAATAAGAACATATAGCAGGATTATCAGGCACTGCTCATTTACCCACTGGAGATTTTTTTTGTTGTTTTTGGTCTGAATGAGGTCAACAATTACTACTAAATTCCTCTCCAGGGTTACAACCTAGCTCTCTGAGCTCATCATATGATAAATACAGTTTGGAATGTTTTCCTTAGAGATATTTCCTTAAACTTGCTCTTAATAAAGTTCAACTGATACTGTTCTTCTCACTCTCACAGTCTTGTTTGATCTTGTTATGGCTAATATACATATACATGAAGACAGATGGTCAAAAAGAGACAAAACAGAGAAATGAATGGATAGAGAAATACCCAGAAACATACACATAATAGACTCACCAACCAAGAGATGGGAAAGAATAGGGAAAAGGGGACTGGGTAGGTGGTACAGCTGGGCCGAGAAAGGGGCAACTGACAAAACTGTCAGAGCAGAAATGTGAGTGTGTTGATCTCTTAAGGGCAGTGTTATGGGTGGTTTTCATGTTCTCTTACCTTACCTCCTTTTTCTATAATGAGTATATATTATTTGTTAAAAATAATGATAGTAATGTAGCAACTTCTAAGGGCTGACTTCTCAAAAAATTTGAGTTATTTCTTTTTTAGAGTTATTTACTTTCTCCATTAATTTTTAATAAGCTATCAAACATAGAAGTTCTTACAAAGTCATAAATGAAGACAACAAATAATGTATAAATGTTATAGTTCATCTAATTTTTCATTAGCTTAGTCGTTCATGGCAGTACAAACACATAAGTAGATACTAATTAACTGGTAATTCTTTACAAACAGATTTTTAAATCTTCATTAAGTTGAGATGACCTTAACATTAAAGATAAATTGTCAATATTATTTTTCAGTCTTAATATACACTTTTGCAGTCTCACAAATAAGCACTATTATCTATCTACAAGTGAGATTCAAAAGTTGCATTCCAATTTGTAAGAAAGATTTATGAGACCTTTCCGTACAAAAGTTAAAATTATCAATTGTTACTCCATATATTTGCTATTTTTCCTTAAATAATATTTTGCTTAAATAAAACAATATTTATTGCCAAATTATTATTTTCATACCTCTGAAGAGCTTTCATTATTGACATCCACTGTGTTTATAGGAGCTGATGATGAATCTAAATCAGAACCTTGAGAGCCAACTCTCCCAGGAGTCTGAAACACAAGCAGAAAGGGGGAAAAAAATCAAAGTAAATATCAACAATATATTCATAAACTATTTAATAACCTCAACAGTAATCAGGGCTAGCCTTACACATAAGGTAGATGTCCTCTCAATAATAACAAACAGGGGCTTCCCTGGTGGTGCAGTGGTTGAGAATCCGCCTGCCAATGCTGGGGACATGGGTTCGTGCCCCGGTCTGGAAAGATCCCACATGCCACGGAGTGGCAATGCCCGTGAGCCATGGCCACTGAGCCTGCACGTCCGGAGCCTGTGCTCCTCAACGGGAGAGGCCACAACAGTGAGAGGCCCGCATACTGCAAAAATAATAATAATAATAATAACAAACAGCACTAGACGCTATCCTTTATTAAAGACTGACTGGACCTAATACTGTATCAAGATCTCTATCTGCCTTCTCTCAGCTTTAGTATTTTTAAATTAATAAAAAGTTTACTTTTGTATATAGTGCTTTATCATCTTCACCTCACTTTTACAGAACATCTTATTTAATCATAAAGACATCTAAGAGAGACAGGTAAAATGTTATATCCATAGATGAGAAAACAAATTCAAAGCAGCTAAGGGACTTCTCAAGATTCTACTGTTAACAAAAATCAGAAAGAAGCGGAACTAAAATGCTGAAATTCTCATTCCTCTTGCATTGCTCCCCACTACATCAAGTGAACTACAATGATTTGAGGGGAGCTAAAAAGATCAACACAGGCCACATTATCTAGTCACCCATCCATCTACTACCCATGCCCACCATTACCAATCTGTTTCCAATACTTAATATTCCATCATCCAATATACGGTTTGGAGGGTTAAAGGCCTTTTTTTTTTTCCTCTCCTGCAACATTTATCATCTAACATTATTCATTATACTTAGGTATGACATTAAAGGAACTGGAAATCTAGTAAAATGCTGGCTAAAACACAGATTCAGAGCACAAGAACTGACTCAATAATCCTTACCAAAAACATTTATGGTGCACACTATCATTATTCTCACGTTATACAAGAGAGAATAAAGGTGTAGAAGTTAAGTTACTTGCCCAAAGTCACATGGCTAATAAGTGGAAGAAAGGATTTTAACTTCAGCAGTCTGATTCTTAATCACTAACTCATACTGCTTGACATCTCCACTGAGATATACCTCAAGCACCCAAGATTGAGAACAAATCACTAAACATCTGTCTCAAAACATGAACACCCTGTACATCACTTACATATTCAACATAAATGCCAAAGAAGGATGAACTGGTACTACTTCAAAATTAATCAATTAAAATAAGGATTATAAAAACTGCATAGAAAAAATGAAATAACATGTGTATACTATGATTATAAGTATGTATAAAAACTAATTATATAAGAAAAGAGATTCAAAGGAAATATCCCAAAATGCAAACAATAATTTCCTTAGCAAGAAGCAATTATGGGTTTTTTTTGGTCTTTAGTTTCTCAGTTTTTGTTTTTGCTACATTTTTTTCAGAATTTTAGATTCATAGTTAAATTACTTTTACACTGAGAAATTTTTGATATTAAAAATAATCAGAGTTGTCTAAATTGGATGATCTACGTGCCTATCATATTTTCCCAAAACATAACTGTCTAAAACTTTCTAAACTTATCCAGAGTATATCTTTATTGTGTTCACTTAACATCCACAACATTCTCATGTTTGAACTATTACATCAGCTACCCTCCTCCAAAAAAACAAAGCAAAATTCTTTCTCAAAATGATATACTTGAGACATGAATTTATAAATAAAAGCCTGCTATCTGAATTTGATGATATACTCATGCATGTGACAAAAAAGTAACTAAATAGTAAAAAAAAATTAAAGAGCATTTTAATTATATACTTAATATAAATAACTGTATAAAACTAGAAATTCATTTTTGACTCATCAACATTTCAGAGCTTCACATCATAATGGTTTTTAAAACTACTGACCCCATCCCCAAAAGCACTGGAAACAAAAGCTGTACCTCCCAAGAACTACTTTCCCCATTTCTGTATCCTAAGTTTTTCCAGAGTCCAGGTGGCTTTTCACCTGAGATTTACCTTGCCTGAGAACAAGCAATTCACAGAAATATCTACATAATCCTATTATCATCACCAAAAATACCCTTCCTTAAATTTGCCTAAAATAATCCTAGTAAACAGACCTAAGTAAGCCCAAGAAGCATGGGGAAAAAAGAAGAAAAAATAAAATCATCATGAGATGCTTTTGATGTGCATATTTTACACATATTCCCTCATTCCCTCAGATTGTTGCTAAATTGTCTAAGAACTTCTTTTTCTATTATTAGGCTGTCAAAATCCCATCACTTCAATGAGAAGTGCAATTACAGTAACAATGACCCTGAGGAAACAATATAAAGCATTCTAACATTTACACTTATAAAAAGTTTTACTTTGTAAATACAATGGGATAAGAATAATTTGTACTAAAAACTTAAAATGATAGGGGATAAATATCTTCCAAATTGTGTTTTTTAGGAAAATTATTACATAATTTAGATATCTTTTACAGTGACTAAAAGGTACAAAACACATTCACTTTGTTTATGGTTTCTTCAATAGATATTTATCCATCTCCCATGAAGTACCTAACATTCTATAAAGCTCTGCATGCCAAATGGAGGACACTGAGCATGAGGACAATGTAAGAGAAACAAGGAGCAAGCCTTCAGGTAGACTATACAACTTGGCTGGGGAAACCAAGCTAATGTATAAAAAAAGAGATATGAAACAATTTGAAAAAACTTAAATGCTAAAGGGGGGAGCTCTGAATGTGAGCAGAATTCTGAGAAAGAAGAGATCAATGCAAGTTGTGGTAATTGAAAAAAATCTTATTTCTTGAAATTAAATTTAATTAAATAAAATGACAATCATTCCAAATAGATGAAAAAAATGTACAAGAGCAGAAAGGGCAGAAATAAGAACCCTGTATTTGATAAAAAATACATATGTTTGAAATAAAGTAATAGACACACAAACAGGTATTAAATAGGTTAAATTGATAATGTAGAATAGGGTAAGGGATATAAAGCATTGAAATATGCCATGGTAAAGAGAGAGTGTCCACAACTCCAGTCCAGATTGCACTCACAGTTAGCATAGAAACTAAGCTGCCTCAGCTCCAATCAACGATCAATAGCTGATTAAAATTTTTTTAATGTTAAAATTGTAGACGTATACTCAAACACAAGGTAAGTATCTCAGTGGACAAAAAATAAAACAAACACACAGAGTATAGAGTTTGGGAACTAAAGTAGATAGAGGCAAACAAGTTCTAATGAGATAATAGGAACCAAAACACCCTACATGTGATAGGTAACAAGAAGCCAGGCCCACTGTGGGAACTCAGAAAGTTGGCCAAAGCTACTACCCCCTGCCATAAATAACAATTTTTTAAAGCCGTAAACCCAACAAGCACTGTGTCTGGGCTTGAAGCTTGATCAAAACTTTTCCAGGCAGGGATGAATGGGCATTCCAAGCAAAGCATTATTTACAAAAGTGAAAAATTATGGGAGAGTTCAAGATGGTGGCATAAAAAGATCATGAACTGACCTCCTCCTACAGACATAACAAATGTACAACCACATATGGAACAGTTCCCCCAGAAAGGGATTTGAAAACTGAATGAACAGAACCTCCACAACAAAGGGTGAAATAAAAGGACAGCAATGAAATGCGTAGGACAGGCCAAGATATGAAAACCACACCTCAGCTTCAGCAATCCACAATTGGGAGGGACCACAAAGGCATGGATCCTTTCCCTGAGGAACGAGGGATTTGAGCACTTCAGGCACCCCAACCCTTAGATCCTGCACAAGAGAGATGAGCCCCCAAAACACCTGCTTTTGCAAACCAACGAGAAATATGTCCAGGAAAGCTACAGGGAATAGAAAACCTGCTCTTAAAGGACTTGCACACAGACTGACTTGACCTGAAAACCAGTGCAAAAACACCAAATTGAAAAGTGCATAAGACCACAGGTGAAGGGAACTCACCTACTAATCTTGAAGCATCTGCTAGAGAGGCAGGAACCAGTTGGAATGCTCCCCACTGGCTGAGTCACTAGCAGGAGCCATTTATGTGATCTCAGGCTACCTTGCTAATACTGGTGCTGGAAGGCACCACTTTGGAATTCTCCACCCAACCTATTAGCACCAGTGGGCACATCCCAACAGGGGTGAGAGAGCACTGCCAACCCCCACACCTCAGGTGGGCCTCATAGCTGCCCAAGCAACAGCCCCACCCACCAGCACCCCACGGCAGCTGTGGCCCCACAAACTGCATGTAGCCCACATAGGAGACACCCCTTGAGCACCCGGCTCTGGTGGCTAGGTAGGATTGTGCTTCTGAGCCCCATACGACATCTCCTAAATAAAGCCACTCCTTCAAGACTAAGAGAGATAGCTGATATACCTAATACATAGAAACAAACACAAAGAATTAGGCAACATGAGGAGACAGAGGAAGATATTCCAATCAAAAGAGTAAGTCAGAACCTCAAAAAAAGAACTAAACAAAACAGAGATAAGCAATCTACCTGATAAAAAGTTCAAAGTAATGGTCATAAAGACACTAACCAAACTCAGATGAAGAAAAAATTAACACAGTGAGAACTTCAACAGAGATAGAAAATATATGAAAGTACCAAACAGAAGTTATAACTGAACTGACAAATATGCTAGAGGGGTTCAACAGCAAACTGGGTGAAGTAGAAGAACAAATCAGTCAGCAGGAAGATAAAACAACGGAACTCACCCAGACAGAGCAGGAAAATGAAATAAGTATTTTAAAAAGTGAGGACAGGGACTTCCCTGGTGGTCCAGTGGTTAAGAATCCGCCTTCCAAGGCAGGGGATGCGGGTTCAATCCCTGGTCGAGGAACCAAGATCCCACATGCCGCAGGGCAACTAAGCCCATGTGCCGCAACCACTGAGCCTGTGCACTCTGGAGCCCATGCACAGCAACTACAGAGCCCACGCACCACAACTAGAGAGAAGCAACAAAAGATCCCACATGCCACAACGAAGATCCGGCATGCCACAACTAAGACCCGATGCAGCCAAAGAAATAAATATATTTTTAAAATAATAAATAAAATAAAGATAAAAAATGAAGAAACCTTAAGGGACCTTTGGGGCAACATCAAGCAGAATAACATTTGCATTATACGGGTACCAGAAAGAAAAGAGTGTAAGGGACAGAAAACCTACTTGAAGACATAGTTGCTGAAAACATCCTTAATCAGGGGAAGGACATAGACATGCAGGTCCAGGAAGCACAGAGAGTTCCAAATAAGATGAACCCAAAGAGACACACACCAAGACACACTATAATTAAAACAGTAAAAATAAATGATTAAGAGAGAATCCTAAAAGCAACAAATTGTTACATACAAGGAAAACCCTGTAACTCTACAAGCAGATTTTTCAGCAGAGCCTTTACAGGCCAGAAGGGAGTGGCAGATCATATTCAAAGTGCTGAAAGAAAAAACTACCAACCAAGAATTCTCTACACAGCAAAGTTATTCATAATTGACGAAGAGATCAAGAGTTTCCCAGATGAGCAAAAGCTAAAGGTATTCATCACAACTAAACGGGCCCAACAAGAAATATTAATGGGACTTCTTTAAGCTGAAAAGAAATGGCACTAATTAATAATAAGAAAACACATGAAAGTAAAAATCTCACTGTTAAAGGTAAATGTATGATAAAGGCAGAGGATCAATCACTTACAAAGTAAGCACAAAGGTTAAGAGACAAAAGTACTAAAAATAACTAAAATTACAATAACTAGTTACAGGATGCATAAAATAAAAAGTAAAATGTGTCATCAAAAGTAGGAAACATGGGGAGGGAGTAAAAAGATAAAGCTTTGGAATGATTTCTAATTTAAGTTGCTAGCAACTTAAAACAGGCTACTACTTAACATAGAATGTTATAGGTGAACCTCACAGTAACCACAAGGAAAAAACTTAGAGTAAGTACCCAAAAGAAAGTGAGAAAATCTAAACAAAACACTAAAAGAAACCACACCAAAACACAAAGGAAAAGAGAGAAGAGAACTACAAAAACAGCCAGAAAACAATTAACAAAACGGCTATAAGCACATACTTATCAATAATTACCTTAAACGTAAATGGACTAAATTCAATACAGTCTTACCTCAAGAAACAAGATATCCCCAATAAACAATCTAACTTCACACCTAAAGGAACTAGAAAAAGAAGAACAAATGCCAAAATTGGTAGATGGAAGGAAATAATAAAGATCAGAGCAGAAACAGAGACTAAAAAAATAAAAAAAAAACAACATCAATGAAACTAAAAGCTGATTCTTTGAAAAGATAAATAAAATTGATGAACATTTAGCTAGACTCACCAGGAAAAAAAAAGAGGACTCAAATAAATAAAATCAGAGATGAAAGAGGAGACGTTATAACTAACACCACAGAAATACAAAGGATCTCTCATGATCTATGAATATATGCCAACAAATTGGACAACCTAAAAGAAATGGAAAAAATTTTAAAAACATACAATCTTCCAAGACTGCATCATGAAGAAATAGAAAAATCTGAATAGACCAATTACTAGTAAGGAGATTGAAACAGTAAGCAAAAATCTCCCAACAAATCAAAGGCCGGAGCAGACAGATTTACTGGCGAATTCTACAGAGCATTCAAAGATTTAATACCTATCCTTCTCAAATTCTTCAAAAAACTGAAAAGAAGGGAAGGCTTCCAAACACATTCTATGAAGCCAGCGTTAACCTGATACCAAAAGCAGACAAGGAGACCACAAAAAAAGAAAATTACAAGCCAATATCCTTGATGAATACAGATGCAAAAATCCTCAACAAAATGTTAGCAAACTGAATCCAACAATGCATTAAAAGAAGCATACACCGTGATCAAGTGGAATTTATTCCAGGGATGAAAGGATGGTTCAACATCCACAAATCAATCGACATGATACATCACATTAACAAAATGAAGGATAAAAATTATATGGTCATCTCAATAGATGCAGAAAAAGCATTTGACAAAATTCAACATCAATTTATGATAAAAATTATCAACAAAGTGGGTAGAGAGGAAATATACCTTAACATAATAAAGGCCATATATGACAAATCCACAGCTAGTATCACACTAAACAATGAAAAACTGAAAGCTTTTCCTCTAAGATCAGGAAACAACACAAGGATGCCCACTATTGTCACTTATTTTCAACATAGCATTGGAAGTCCTCGCCAAAGCAATTAGGAAAAAAAAAAAAAAAGGAAATAACAGGTTTCCAAATCAGAAAGTAAAACTGTCACTATTTGCAGATGACATGATACATATAGAAAACCCTAAAGACTACACACACACACACACACACACACACACACACACACACACACAATGTCAGTACTAATAATATAATAAATGAATTTAGTGAAGTCACAGGGTACCAAATCAACATACAGAAGTCTGTGGCATTTCCACACCAACAACAAACTATCACAAAGAGAAGTTAAGGGACTTCCCTGGCAGTCCAGTGGTTAGGACTCCACACTTCCACTGCAGGGGGGCACGGGTTTGATCCCTCGTTGGAGAACTAAGATCCCTGCGTGCCATGGCATGGCCGAAAAAGAAAAAGAAAGAGAAATTAAGAAAACAATCTCATGTATGGCTGCATCAAAAAGAGTAAAATACCTAAGAATAAATTCAACCAAGGAGGTGAAAGACCTGTTACAGTGAAAACTGTAAGACACTGATGAATGAAGCTGAAGACACAACCAAATGGAAGATATTCTGTGTTCATGGATTGGAGGAATTAATATTGTTAAAATGTCCATACTACCCACAGCAATCTACAGATTCAGTGCAATCTCTATCAAAATTCCAACAGCATATTTCACAGAACTAGAACAAATAATTCTAAAATGTGTATGGAACCACAGAAAAATCCCAAATAGTCAAAATAATCTTGAGAAAGAAGAAAAAAGCTTGGAGGTATCACAATCCCTGATTTCAAACTATACTATAAAGCTACAGTAATAAGACAGTATGGTACTGGCACAAAAACAGACACACAGATCAATGAAACAGAACTGACAGTCCAAAAATGTAAACCTACACACATATGACAATTAATTTATGACAAAGGAGCAAAGAACATACCATGGAGAAAAGATAGTCTATTCAATAATGGTGCTGGGGAAAACGGACAGCCACATGCAAAAGAATGAAACAAGTAACTCAAAATGGATTAAAGACTTGAATGTAAGACCTGCAACCATGAAATTTCTAGAAGAAAACTTCACTGATATCAGTCTTTTTTTTTTTGTCATTTAAGCAGTGAGTTTTATTGTTTTTGGTTTTTATGAATTATTTATTTTTTAAATAAATAAGAGATTTTTTTACAATTTTTGAGATATATTTGACATATATTATATCAGTTTCAGGTGTACAACATAATTATTCAGTATTTGTATATGTTGCAAAACGATCATCACAATTAGTCTGGTTAACATTCACTGATATCAGTCTTAGCAATGTTTCTGTGGCTCTGACTCCAAAGACAAGTGAAAGAAAAGCAAAAATAAACAAATGGGACTATATCAAACTAAAAAGCTTCTGTACAGCAAAGGAAACCATCATCAAAACAAAAAGGCAACCTACTGTATGGGAGAAGACATTTGCAAATCATATATCGGATAAGGGGTTAATATCTGAAATCTACAAAAAACTCATACAACTCAACAACAAAAAAACCACCAAATTCAAAAATGAGCAGAGGACCTGAACAGACATTTTTCCAAAAAAGACACACAGACGGCCAACAGGCACATGAAAGGATGTTCACGATCACTAATTATTAGGGAAATGGAAATCAAAACCACAATGAGATATCACCTCACACTTGTCAGAAAAGACAAGAAATAGATGTTTGAGAGGTTGTGGAGAAAAAGGAACCCTGAACTAGCAGTGGGACTATAAATTGGTGCAGCCACTATGAAAAACAGTATGGAGTTCCTCAAAAAATTAAGACTAGAACTACCATATGACCCAGCTGTTTCACTTCTGCCTATTTATCTGAAAAACACAAAACCACTCATTCAAAAAGATACATGCACCCCTATACATTACAGCATTATTCACAACAGCCAAGATATGAAAAAAAACCTAAGTGTCCATTAAGGATGAATGGATAAAAGGCATGGCATACACATACATACACACACACACACACACACACACACACTGGACTACTCCTCAGCCATAAAAAAAGAATGAAATTCTGCCATTTGGGACCACATGGATGGACCTTGAAGGTATTATGCTAAATGAAATAAGTCAAGACAGAGAAAGACAAATATCAGATGATTTTGCTCATATGCAGAATCTAAAAAAAAAAAAAACAACAAATGAACAAATAAACTAAAACTAAAACAAACTCATAGATACAGAGAACAGGTTAGTGGTTACCAGAAGGAAAGGGGGCTGGGAAGTGGGCAAAATGGGTAAAGGGGTCAACTGTATGGTGATGGGCAGCAACTAGACTTGTGGTGGTGATCACTTTGTAGTGTACACAGATGTCAAATCATAATGCTACACACCTGAAACATATAATTCTTAAAAATTTTAAGTGAAAAATTACAAGAAAACTATGTTCAAAACAAAGAACAGGTTAACTAAATTGTGACATACCCAACTCAACAAAATTGACAATTAAAAATGACAAGTGTGGGGGACTTCCCTGTCGGTCCAGTGGTTAAGACTCCACACTTCCACTGCAGGGGGCATAGGTTCAATCCCTGGTCAAGGAACTAGGGTCCCACATGCCACACAGCACAGCCAAAAAAATGTTTTAATTTTTTAAATTGTTTTTAAAAGTGACAAGGGTGAAGATTGTGCAAAGAAATTATAACGCATGTGATATAATGTTGAATTTGTAAGACAGGCAAAATACAAAGTATTTATACTTTGTATATATTATGATTTATGGTATTTATGATATATTATGATTTATGATATATTATGATTTCAGTTATGTAAAAATATAAACACAGAGATTGAAAGGTCACAGAAGACTGATGTTTTACATCAGGGCTATTTTTGTTATTACTACTTTTTCTCTATGTTGCTGAAAGAATAAGATTTATGCTGATGATTTAGTTAACCACCTACCCATCTCCTCTCAAAAATTTGTATTAGTGTGGTCATATTTTTTTTTAATTTTCAGATTTTTTTAATTAAAAAATATTTGGGCTAGCAAAAGATCCAAATGATTAGAGTTATCAAACACTTATCATTAATGCTTAGTGGTGTCAGCCAAACAGATCAAAATTTGAAAACATGGGGGAAAAAGGTTATATGGTATTCAAAGTATTTATTTCAACCAAATAAGAATAGATGTCAAAGAAGTTTTAACAACATGAAGTTTCTTTAAAATGCATTTTATCTATTTCAGACTACTTGTTTATTGAATACAACTTTAAAAATCTACTTGTGAGAATCATAACTACACTGCTGTAATCCAAAGCAACCAATAGCTATGTCTTCCAATTATGACTGAAAATCTAATAGCAAAGAAAAACAATCAAAACAAACATCTAGTAGCATATAAAAAACACCTATTTTATAGGTGAATAACAAAAGTTTTTCTAACATCTGGTGATACACTGAGTCAGAGCTTCCAAACTCAACATACTCTCCCTACATATAACTCTCCCCCTAAATATGACTTCACTACAAAGAAGGTCAAGCAGGAAGAGAGCAATAAGTTCATTGAGAACATAACTCAGTTTTACAACCTAATTGCTACTAAAAATAAAGAACCTCATCTCTAAATCATACCTATCTTCAAAGCACTAAAACCAACTAAAAGGATAACTAGTCTTTGCACACAGAAGAGATGTAGCAAATGCTTAATAAGCAAATGCACAACCCATACCACTCTAGCTGAAACTAGACTGGGAACAAGGCAAACCAGCAGAAGCTGAGTTAGCAACACATTAATTGCCAGAAAAAGGTGAGTTGACTAGAAATAAAATATTGCTTTTACAAAAATCTCTGAAAAAAATTGTTGTAAGATACTAAACACACCTTATACTTAGCAAAATTATTTCTGAAACTGGAAAGGATACAAGTATTAGAAATTAAATGACATACAACCTCAAAACCTTGGAGGCTTATAAGACATGGACAAGAATTTCTTATAAAATGTAAATTTCAGCATTGATTTTGTCACTCTGTTTCACCCTCCTCCCACCATAAAGACCAATTAGGAAAATTTTCACAAATTCAAGAAGTTTGAAAAGCCATCTATTATATTCAGACCATAAGAAGGGTGCTTTTGGGACTGCCCTGGTGGCACAGTGGTTAAGAATCCACCTGCCAATGCAGGGGACACGGGTTTGAGCCCTGGTCTGGGAAGACTCCACATGCCCTGGAGCAACTAAGCCCCCATGCCACAACTACTGAGCCTGCGCTCTGGAGCCCACAAGCCACAACTACTGAGCCCACGTGCCACAAATACTAAAGCCAGCACGCCTACAGCCCGCACTCCACAACAAGAGAAGCCACCGTGATGAGAAGCCCACACACCACAGCGAAAAGTAGGCTCCACTCGCCGCGACTAGAGAAAGCCCGTGCACAGCAATGAAGACCCAATGAAGCCAAAAATAAAACAAATAAATCTATCAAAAAAAAAATAGAAGGGTGCTTCAAATACATTACCTGATCCTTGTACTATAAATGAATAATCAAAGATTTCTTAGGGCCCTCACTACCTCTTTCTTACTATTAAGAACTAAGAACTTTGCACATACAGATGAACTGAAAAGGTATACTTGCAAATGACAATTTTCTTATTCCATGGAAAGCATTCCAGGGCTTCCAGGGAATTTTCATGTTCAACCTCTTAGCTTACCATACACTGTTAGGTGATCTCACTTATTCCCTTAACTTTACTTATCCCCCAATGCAGACAAAAATAAAATTCTAAATCTAATCCAGATCTCTGCTGAACTTCAAATTCATATTTTCCTTTCCTGCTAAATATCTCTACCAGAGTACCATGAAAGCACACTAAAGTCATTTTACTCAAAACCAAATTCATTATCTGCTCTCATAAACCTTTTATCCATCTGCATTCTCTACCTGAACTTACAGAAACATCACATACCCATCTTGCTTAAATCCAAAGCATTACCCTTAACTCCCCTCTTTCTCAACCTTCACATCCAATCACCAAGTTAACTGAATCACCTACATAAATTTTGAATCTATCCTTTTTTCATCTCCTTTGCCATTAACTCAGTTCAAGACTTCATCATCTCTCACTTGGAATATAAAAGAGAGACTTAATTTAGCACCCTGTATCTCTATACCACATTTCCAGTTGCTTTCTAATTGATTTCCCAAAGCACCTCAAATGAATCATTTCCAAAATCAAACCACTTATCTCAACCCTTTACCACCCCAGGGAAAAAGTTTTCTTTTCCTCCTATGTTCTCTAGCTTAGTTAATAATAATCCTCATTTATTTAAAACCTCAGCTAAAGTCTAACTGAACTCGAATTGATATCTGTACACCAATGTTCATCGCAGCATTCACAATAGCTAAAGGGTGGAAACGACCCAAATGTCCACCGATACATGTATGGATAAACAAAATGTGGTATATGCATACAATAGAATACTATTCAGCCTTTCAAAGGAAGGAAATTCTAATACATGCTACAACATGGATGAACCCAGGAAGCATTAGTCTAAGTGAAATAAGCCAGACACAGAAGGACCAATATGTATGATTCCACTAATATGAGTACCTAGAATAATCAAATTCATAGAGACAGAAAGTAAAACAGTGGTTGCCAAAGGCTGGGGTAGGGGGAATAAGGAGTTGTTTAATGGTATGGAATTTCAGTTTGGGAATGATAAAAAAATTCTGGAAATAGATAGTTGTAATGGTTGCACAACAATATGAATGTACTTAATGCCACTAAACTTTATACTTTAAAATGATAAAAATGCTAAGTTTCATATTACAATTTTTAATTTTTTAAAAAATTTTAAACCTAACTGAATCTCAAGTTAATGCTATAGCCACACAAAGAATATAATTATTTCAAGTGTTTTAAGAACACAATGTTTTGACTTTATAGCCTTAGCGAGCTATAGTATAATGACAAAAAGAACTGCTAAAAAAAATTAGTAAAACTGATTCAGTAAGCTTATTAACAGTAATATTAGTATTGTTATTTTAAAGCTATGTTATATATATTTTTAGGAAAAAATAATTATGTTAACGTTAAGAGCCAAGATGTTCAGTACAAAATTTCAAAATATAAACTCAAAGAAGGAAAAAATGCTTTAATTTGAACTCATGTTTTGCTTTTTAAATCTGTCCATAGGTACATGTGTGTATATATATACATCCTAGTTCTTATCTTAAATGCTTAAAAGCAATGACAACACAGAAGCAATGAGAACCCTAAGTGCCCAGACAGTGGTATTTAAATAGCATTCCCCATTAAAAGGAACCAGGACTCTTTGGAGAAATGGATGATTCCAGCCTGGAGGAGAAATTTTACTAGATGAACCTGGCACATGTTGTGCCACAAAGCAAGGAAGTTATCAAACACTAACAGGGTCCTGTCAAAATGACAAAAGTCACCTTGAAGGCACTTCTACTAGGTAAAGCTGGGACAATTTGCATACCAAAAAAATCACACTGACCTCAATTGACTGAAATCCACTAAATATATATAAATCCTTGAGTTCATGAAATATATTTTAAAATCCATGGGCTTCCCTGGTGGCGCAGTGGTTGAGAGTCCGCCTGCCGATGCAGGAGGCACGGGTTCGTGCCCTGGTCCGGGAAGATCCCACATGCCGCGGAGCGGCTGGGCCCGTGAGTCATGGCCGCTGAGCCTGCGCGTCTGGAGCCTGTGCTCCGCAACGGGAGAGGCGCTCCACAACCGGAGAAGCCACAACAGTGAGAGGCCCGCGTACCGCAAAAAAAAAAAAAAGAAAGAAAAAAAAAATCCATGAGTGCTTCTTCCTCTTCCGGGGATGGTATCTAGAGGCATTCAGGATGGTCCAGTGTTTGAGACACCATCTGTAGGCTATCCTACAATACAGCCTCTAACAAAACCAGGCTGTCCCAAACCCCTGGTGTTTACCTTTATACCAAGAAGGTTGGGAAAGCACCAAAATCCACATGTGGCGTATGCCCAGGCCAACTTTGAGGAGTTTGTGCTGTGAGACCTAAAGCTCTTACAAGGTTGTCTAAAATGAAAAAACATATCAGCCAGGCCTATGGTGGTTCCATGTGTGTTTTAAATGTGTCCGTGACAGGAACAAGCATGCTTTCCTTACTGAGGAACATAAAATCGTTGTGAAAGTGTTGAAAGCACAAGCACAGAGTCAGAAAGCTAAATTAAAAAATGAAGTTTTTCTGAGTAATTAAAAAATCAAAAGGCAAAAAAAAAAAAAATCCATGAGTTCTCTTTCCTCAAGGAAAGAGAAAGTCAAAAGACAAATAAGCAAGCCTCATTGATCACTACTAGAGTAGTGTATCGATTCTTATTCTCAACATTCATAATTAAAGAAAAAGAATTAAGCATTTATCCTGACCATCCAGTATACGCTGAAATTCATGGCAACCAAATCGCCCTGGTTTAAACTGAAAAGTTCTTTACAGAAAAATGTCAGTTAATATATGTAGAAGAAATTAAAAATCTGGAAAATCAACAGTCTGCAACTGTTGATGGAATCAGTCTTTCTAACTTAAGTGACATCAATAAAACCTTTCCTTAGACAAGAAATCTTTCTCTACTTTAAACTATTATATCTCTTATTTATACTTCTCTTGTAACACTTACCAATACAAGGAAGAAGAAAGTAGTGGTAGATTGTTACAGTAATGACTCTCAATGAATCACACCTATGTTTTAATGCCCTTGCAATTCTCCTGTGTAATCCTCTCCCACATGGGCGCTCTGGCCATGAGACTTGGCTTGGCTGATGGTAGAGTAGCAAATAACATACAAGTAGAGTGCACAATGGGACTTGCTCCCTCATTGCTGGAAACTCTTCTGTCACCACACAAGCCCAGGCTAACCTTGGACACATGTGAACCAAGGAATATTATCAGCAATCTGAGAGAGGCTGTTAGACTATCATCCCAATCAAACCAACAGATAACTCCAGCTGTATTAGTAACTCCAAGAGAGATCAGCAGAACCATTCAGCTTAGCCTAGCCCAAACTGTTGATCTAGAGAATCTAGAGCAAATAAAATGATGGTGGTTTTAAGCCAAAGCCAAAGTTTGGGGATGGTTTATTATGCAGCAATAGACACAATTAGATAGAGTAGATATAATGTCGTATCTTCTCCACAAGAGAGAAAAGGAACCTTTCTGAGGATGGGAGCCTTATAAAGAATGAGGTATTCATCAAATTTCCTAGTAAGGACACAATAAAAATACCCCCTGAGTTTAACTAACACACAATACTTATCATTACATTAATAAGAACTACTATAACTACTCCAAGATTTACATTATTCTATTTTCCATTGTTTCTTTTTTAACTTTCTAAGTTAAACAAGAGACTAGAAGACTAAACTGCCAATCTGGTCTTCAGGGTATTTGGGTAAAATCAAAAATTTTTTTTTCTTTGACAATACCCATTGGTGGAAAGAGTATTGCAAAACCAACATTCTCAAACATTGTTTGTGGGAGTGTGACTAAATACAAAAAATGTGCATACTCTATGACTCACTGCTAGGAAATTACCCAGTGGACAAATTCATTAAAGGACCACCTATATATGTATACAAGCATGCTCACTGCAGTGTTATTTATTAGCAAAACTGGAAACAAACTAAATGTCCTTCAATAGAGAAATGATTAAATTTTAATAATCCATATATAAAATAAAATGTAGTTATTAAAAATAAACAAATAATAAGAGGCAGTTCTGAAAGTGCTGATACTGAAAGCTCTCCAAACTATATTAAGTGAAAAAAATCAAATTCATATAGTATGTTAATGGATATATGCATTAAAACTTTGTGGAAAAATACACAAGTAACTATTAGCACTGATTCCTGGGAAGGACCTTCTACTTTTCACTTTATATCTTCTATACTCCTAATCCTTAACTCCTGTCAGCCTCAAACTTCATATAAAATTCGTCTCTGAAGTCCTTTCCTGCTTGCTCTCAATCTTCAACCTTGAAAACGGTCACTAATACTCTTTGTTCTAATCTCCATTACAAATCTAACAACTTTAAACTTGTTTACAACTCATTTTTGGTAATTACTTTTTTTTTTGTCCTCTGAGATCCTTCTCATTTCTCTACCTTCTTAAAACCGAATATATCCCAATCTATATCAATTCCTGATGTAGAAGGCTTACTCAGACTGTTGCAATATGACCTTGACCCACCATGTAACTCCACAGATGCTTTTCTATCCATCATAAAACCATGTACAATAGTAAGCTTCTTTACAAATATACCACATTTAACCCTAATTCATTTACATCAGCTTTCAACTGAAAATAATTCCTATTTTTTTAAATGTGAGCAGTTCTGCCTAACCTAGAGCCATCTACGACTTTAATAAGCATCAAATAGTCACCCCTGTTGTTAAATTATTAATGTTGAATTGAGTGCAATTCCTATTCGTCTTTCTAAGGTGTCTCTAAGAGGCTATATTCCCCGTTGCACCTGATTCCAGCCTACTCCAAAATTTCTCAAGTGCCAGCACACAATACACTTACGCATCCTAAGTCTTCCCTGCCTAACCTAGTGACATAGACTACAATACATACAATACAGTATGCCAGAGAAGGGGGGTGAGAATCAAAATTTAAAAGCTGGAAAACGGGCTTCCCTGGTGGCGCAGTGGTTGAGAGTCCGCCTGCCAGTTCAGGAGACACGGGTTCGTGTCCCGGTCTGGGAAGATCCCACATACCATGGAGCGGCTGGGCCCGTGAGCCATGGCCGCTGAGCCTGCACATCCGGAGCCTGTGCTCCACAGTGGGAGAGGCCACAACAGTGAGAGGCCCGCGTAACACACACACAAAAAAAAAGGCTGGAAAACGTCTCAGAAATCATGTCCCAACTGTAACACTCCATAGATGAGGAAACGAAGCCCTATAAAGTACAACTGGCTTACCTGACATCATGCTATCTAACGATAGAGCTGCAATTAAAACTTAGGTTTCCAAGTCCTAATTCAATATCCTCTCTACTGTCTCAAATATTTCTTGGCCATCTCTCTGATACCCATCAGAGTACACTTAATTTCTCTAATCTCAGCTTCTTCAATGACAAACTACAGGGACAGGACAAGATCATGGGTCTTTCTAGCTCCAAAATTGTCATTCCATGATTCATGTGGGCCCTAAACTGGCTAACTTAAAAGCATGCCCATAGAAACAAAGTCAAATATATTTCCAATCTTTATATATGCTTAGCTTTCTTATGCATACTTTCAAAACTCTAAAATTTAGTTAGTGGTTATTAATAGGTATATGAAAGCAGTCCAGTCAGGAAAAAAAAAAAAAGCAGCCTAGTCAATAAGAGACTGAGACAATCAAAACTAATTATAGATAAGTTACTAGCAACTAAATTGGGTTTATAGACATCATACAATTAACTCAATATTAAGTGAAAGAATAAAAGACTTTAATATCTAACACTTTTTAAATATCTAACATGTAATTAAATATCTAACATAATTAAAATTGATTCACATATTTTAAGCAAGTTTAGACTATCAGGTGTCTTGATTCAATAAATATGGAGAGACAGACAAAAATATTTCAAAATAAGAATTCAGAACCTGGGGGAGAATGGATACATGTATATGTATGGCTGACTCACTTTGCTGTCCACCTGAAACTATCACAACATTGTTAATCGGCTATACTCCAATATAAAATTAAAAGTTTTTTTTTTTTTTAAAAAAAAGGTGCTTGCCCATCTCTCAGGACCGACTGACCTATGTTCAACTGCTGTTCACATGCAACCCTTCTCCACTTTGGCCTTCAAAGTTCTCATCTGAATATTTGCTACTACCACCAAGATCTGCACCTGCAGCGGCTCCACCTGGGCCCACACCCTAGGCTTCAAGGCTCAACGCAGCCCTCCTACCTGTCTCAGAGCGGGGGTTGGGAGGGTAGGGGGGGTGTGGAAACGACGACTACACCCCACCCCAAGGGAGGATGGCCCACACTCCAGCTCCCGTGCCTCACACGCCACTTTTCATTTTTTAAGTCTTAAAATCACTTGAGAGAACTGGGAAAGGTGCTAATAATAAAATTTCCTAAACAGAGAATCTGTGGGCCATACTCAAAATCCCAAAATGTGCTTGAAGACCTACTATGTAAAAACTCCAGAATCTAACAAAAATCCTAATCTACTGGCTATGGATTCCTGTTATAAAAAATATGTAGAATGTCAGCTTCAAAGAAGTGGAACACAGTATTTATAAAATTAAAATCCATGCTGAATATTATCGTCTTTTACGATGCAAAAATCCCTGAGAAAGACTATCCAAATAGCAGATGACTCGTAATTCAGGTTCCCAAGGAAACAGAGTCCGAGACCGAAATCTGCAAGCAGGTTTACTGGGGAGTGCTCTCAAGAACACCTGTGTAGGCACAGAGGCAGCATGACTGGGCCAAGGGAGAAGCTGAACAGTATTGATCAATAACAGTTGCAAGAGCAGCCTCAGCGAAGCCCACTAAGAGTCCTGAAGCTAGAATGACCCTTCATGTTAGTCTCTAATCAAGGCAAGAGGATGATTCTTTGCATCCCCCACCATTAACCAGGAATGAAATGCAGGCGGCTTCCAGGAAGGGGACATAAACTTGGGTGAGGCAGCCATGATCCCAAGCAACTAAGAGAATGTGTCTCTATCCTGAAGGGGAATCTATGGCCCACACCAAAGCATCCAGTAAAATGAATGTACCTTACTTGCATTTGAGACACGCATAAAGGGCTATACACTGGGGAAAGGGAGTGGTGGAGGGAACTCAACAGAAAAGGAGACCTACTCTCTTCTGGAGCCTACTATGTGGCAGGTGCTGTGACAGTCATGTTACATGAGCTATGGGATCTTATCACTGAATCCTTGCTTCCTGAAGACAGTGTTTTTTCTCAGCAAAGAGGCTAGGAAACAGGGTAAAAGGTATCAGGATTTGTTATGTAACACTTAAAATGCTACTGTGGGGTTGCAAATGGTCTGCAGACTCAAAATTCTGGTACTTCCGTGATTTTCAACTAATACTTTTACCCTGAAAAGCACTTTAGAAATCACCTAGGTGGTGCCCTCATTGAACAGATAAGGAAAGTGAAGCCAAGAGAAGCTCGTGATTTGCCTAAGATCACACTGATAGCAGAATTTAGAACATGGACTCAAATCTTTTGATTCCAAATTCAGTGATTTCTCTACTTGATGTAGTGTCTTTACATTCAAAAACTTAACAAAATCAAAATAACCCAGAGGCTTGAATCTTATTGTAAAGCTCAGAATATCAACTTCTCCTAGATCATTTGTACTTTCAAAATCAGGCACATAAGAAACTTGAGTTTTATACTAGTTAAAGAAATGTCAATTGGTAGTGTGCTAAATGAAATATTATATCTTTCTATTAATAATATAGCTAACTTACAACCTCTGTGACAGGCACAACATCAAGATCTTTATTCACATTATATCACTTAATCATCACAACAATCCTTTGGATAAAGTCAAAGGAACTGTTCTCATTTAACCAAGGGGGAAAAATAAGGTTAAAGAAACTAAGTAAGTTGCTAGCTAAGATTACAAATGTAATAATGCACAAAGCTGGAGATTCCACCTGACTTAAACAAAATGCTCTCAAAGTTAAACCATCCACTATGCTACAAGCCCTATGCTTCTTCTCAATTTTCCTTTTCTGAACTTTTCAGATTTCTATGATGTACATGATTTATTTTTATAACCAGAAATATATTATTTTATTATTTCTAAATATTCTATTTTAAAACTAAATCATTGTTTTGAATACTTGGAAGTTGCAAACATATAAGGTTTTATCAGAAAAATTAATGTCTTATAGAACAAAATAAACCCATACTTCCTTATCAGAGGTCCAACTCAATACGATTACCTCTTAATCAATCCCCCACAACAGAGTGCGTTTTGGCATAGCACTACACAAAGTCAGGAATTCTTAAAACACTTTCCAAATATTATTTAGCTAATAAAGTCCCAATAAAGTATCACTGAGACGCTAGAAAAACTTTTATATTAGCATACTTATGTAAAACTTAACCATAGTCTAATATTAAACATTGAAACGAGGGAAAGGATGTGGTTTTTATTAAATTCCATCTGCTGCTATGACCCATGCAATACTTAAACAGAATTCTATGCAACTAAGTTATTCATGTTCAATATGTCAATCAATCACAGTGTAAGCAATGGCCATGGATCTATCCCAAAGTAAGTTATTCTACCGCAGCCCATATTGAGAACATAGTCCAAGACAGCCAGGGTATATGACCCCATGTCTACTGCCAATCGACCAAATGTGATCACCTGGACCCAAAAGCAGCCATTCACAAGCTAGCTAGCAACCAACAAAATGGCTCAGTGGCAAAAACAGACACACAAACAAACAAACCCCAGTGTGAACAATGAACTACTGCTGAGCTCCATGTTTAGGCCTTTAAACCGCAAACTATGAAGAGAAATGACTAATCAGTCACACAGAGACTTCCCTGGTGGTCCAGTGGTTAAAACTCCACGCTCCCAATGCAGGGGCCCAGGTTCAATCCCTGGTCAGGGAACTAGATCCCGCGTGCCTCAACAAAGTGCCCGAATGCCACAACTAAAAAAGATCCCACATGCCATAACGAAGATCCCAAGAGCCGCAACAAAGATCTTGCACACGGCAACGAAGATCTCACGTGCTGCAACTAAGACCCAGCGCAGCCAAATAAATAAATAAATATTAAAAAAAAAAAAACTTAGCCACACAAACTGGCACTAAACAGATACACATCAAAGTCATGAAGTAAATAAGAGTACAGGAGGGACTTAAGTAAATCCAAGTTATAACCCAGCCAAAGTTTCAAAAGACCACTGACTCTTGAGAATGCACAAGCTATGAAGGAAAAAACTAGAATAGAGGGTAAGAAAATTAGTTGGCACCAAATGAACCTAACCAGAACTATAATCACTATTTCAGAGCCACAGTAAAGCTTATTTCTAGAATGATCTGTAAAAGATGTGTTTCATGGTATCACAATTCCTAAAAGGAGGAATCCTAAGAATCAAATGACCTCACTCCACTCCCAACCTCAGCTGACTAAACCAGCAACAGACACCTGACCCAGAGGAAGCAACCCCATTACTGACCAGCCAGAGACCTACGCATGACCCAACAAGAAAAGATGAGGAGGACATTTTTGATTCTTCTCTTGGGGTTTGGAAATTGAGACATTTGGCCAGTTGGCTATGCAAAGGTAAGGTGAAAAGCAAGTAGAATCATGTGGTCAGATGGCCATCTGAGGTCTTGAGCATACTAAGCAAAGAGTAGCAAGGAGGATGCACACAGAGATGCAGAGGCAAAATGCCAGTGGTCCAGGAGATTGTGTGAGACAGAGGGGAGTACTGCCTCTGCCCTGACACCTTTCTAGGTCCTACTGTCTAGAGACCCAACTGTACAGCAATTCTTATTCTTAGATCACTTTGAAACCTTACGATAAATCCTCCTTTCAAGTTAGACTGATTTGAGGAAGTTTATAATCCTTGAAAATAAAAAGCACTCATTAGAATATTGTCCAAGGATGACAGATTACATTCATGCATTTAATATTTAATTACTGTTTCCTCTCCTCCATATATCTTGGAAGAACAGTCTGCACTCCCTGTTTCTACGCCCTTACTTCCCAGCCAATCATTTCTCCCCATGACTCTCCTGAAACTGAACTAGGTATGACCTAACTGTTCCATTCAGTGGATACTTCTCAGTCCTTATTTGAATTGACGTCTCTTCAACATTCACACATGTCTAATACTTGCCTCCACTTGTCTCCTGAGTGCTGGACCTACATATTTCCACCTGCCTAGTGAACATCTCTGGTGGGATGTCCATACCTCTAGTTCACACTTGTCTTCCTCCCCAAGCCTGTTCTTCCTCCTCCTCTATTCTTCACCTTAGTTCCTTCCACCCAGACTACTCACAAGTCAGTAAGTCCTATTAATTCTCCTAACTTTCTTGAAAATCTGTTCTTTCTCTATCCCCAAAGCCATTGTCTGATTCAAGCTTTCATCATCCCCTGGATTAACAACGAGAGATGCAGAAATTCTGATCCAATGGAGGGACTTGGGAATCTTTTTTTTTTCTTTCTTTTTTCTTTTTTTTTTTAAGGATTCTAAATGATTCTAATGTGCAACAATTTAAGGAACTAAAACGTTATTACTTTCTAGCTGGTCTCTCCCTTAATGGAGCCATCCTCTCTACACAGCTACCAAGTCAACATGTATTACTGAAAATACACCAAGTATCAAACATTAATGTAGGTCCTACACACTAAGAAAGAAAAATCCCCACCCTAAGGGAGCTCAGTCTAGCAGTGGAGAAGTCAAGTATCAACAAAAACAATGGAATAAGTTTTGCAGAGATCTATATACTAAGTGTTTTAGTATACTGAGCTACTATACACTAAGTGTTTATTGAATGCTGATACTGTGGTGAGTCTTCATGAATATTATTTCATTTAATCCTTCTATAATACTGTAAAGTACATATTATGCTCAATTTACGATAAAACAGCTGGGTCTCAAAGAGCTTGAAATTTTGCACAAGATCTCACGCTCATGAATAGAGGAGGCCAGGGCTTAAATGATGGTCTAATTCCAAAAGCCCATTGTCTTAATTAGTATGGGGTGTTTTGGGAGAAAGAAAAAAGAGCAAGCAACTAACTCCTAGTATCCCCTAAACTGAGCAGTGTGGACAAGTAATGGCAGGGCACTCACAGCAGAATAAAGAGCTTCCATGGAGATGTGAAGGGATGACAGATCAGGGGAAGTTGTGGGAAACACAGTTAGTGAGGATGGCAAGGTCAGTGAATGTACAGCGGTAGGTGGAGATGAGCCTGAAATGGAATCTTTTTTCCCAAGGAACCGGAGCAGCATCGGCCTTGCATGCCAAGGTAAAGAGTCTGGACATCTCCTACGGGCGCTGAGTTGTCACCAACAGATTTTAGACAGAAGACTGATTCACCTGATATACTTTTTATAAGGATTATAAGGGGAAAATATTTTTGGAGGGTTTTCCTTATTACAAATTTGATTATTTAAAAACTTTCCGTGGCTCCATATTGTCTACTGTATAAAGTCCAAAATCCTTTCCAGTCTCATAACTATCCCCATCCACATGCGAAAATATTCACAATTCCCCTATGCTGTGCTAGGCTGCTTCAGGTTTTTGCATTTGCCTGGTCACTGTCTGTAAAAATGCCTTCTCTCCCTTATTCCTCCTTGCCTGAGTCTCTCCAGCTTCTGTAAGGCCTTTAACAATCTCCATTCCGTCTCCCTCCCTCCTCCTTTCACCACAGAATTAGTTACTTTTTCTTTTGCGCTCACATTCTTCCTCTGTATATCTATTGACACATCACACTGCTTTGTAATTATTTAAGTATCTGTCTCCCCCATTAAGTCTCTGCCAGCCCAGCACAGTAATGAGCACAGAATAAATGTTCAACAGTATGACAAATGACTTTCTACACACACACACACACACACACACGAAGTTAAAAAAAAAAAGATAACAAGGGAGTATGTAATAACAAAAAACCAACATTAGCAGCAAATAACATTTATAGAGTTTACTGTGTGCCAGGTACAGTTGTAAAACCTTCACATGTATTAATTCATTTAATCCTCACAACAACTCTATGAGAAGGGTACTATTATTATGACTATTTTAATGAGCCACAGAGAAGTCAAGTTACTTGCCCAAAGCTACCCAGCTAGTAAATAGGGTACAGATGCCACCCCAGGCAGTCTGGCTCCAGAGTTCAGGTTCTTTTTTGTTGTTTTTTTCAGAGTTCAGGTTTTTTACCAATAATTATATTGGGTTGGCCAAAAGGTTCATTCGGCTTTTTCCATAAGATGGCTCTAGTGGCACTTAGTCATCTTTAACTTCATTCAAAACAATTTTGTTAGACTGTATGTGACGGCCGTCATATCAGCGTGCATTAAAAAAAAAAAAATCAAAATCAGTGAATTTTTGTGTAGCCACTTTAATGTTGAAGATGGAAGAAAAAAAGGCAACATTTCGGCATATTATGCTTTATTATTTCAAGAAAGGTAAAAACGCAACCGAAATGCAAAAAGAAACACTTGTGCAGTGTATGGAGAAGGTACTGTGACTGACTGAACATGTCAAAAGTGGCTTGCAGGGCTTCCCTGGTGGCGCAGTGGTTGAGAGTCCGCCTGCCGATGCAGGGGACACGGGTTCGTGCCCCGATTCGCGAAGATCACACATGCCGCAGAGCGGCTGGGCCCATGAGCCATGGCGGCCCGTGAGCCAGGCCGCTGAGCCTGCAAGTCCGGAGCCTGTGCTCCACAACGGGAGAGGCCACAACAGTGAGAGGCCCGCGTACCGCAAAAAAAAAAAGTGGTTTGCAAAGTTTTGTGCTGGAGATTTCTAACTGGACGATGCTCAGGGTCAGGTACACCAGCTGAAGCGATTTGATAGCGATCAAATAGAGAAATTAACTGAGAACAATCAACGTTATACCATGCGGGAGATAGCCGACATACTCAAAAGACATACTCAAAATATCCAAACCAAGCGATGAAAATCATTTGCACCAGCTTGGTTATGTTAATCGCTTTGATGTTTGGGTTCACATAAATTAAGGGGAAAAAACCTTCTTGACCGTATTTCCACAAGCCATTCTCTACTTAAAACGTAATGAAAACGTTCCATTTTCTAAAACAAATTGTGATGGGCAATGAAAAGTGGATACCGTACAATAATGTGCAACGGAAGAGATCGTGGGGAAGAGAAATGAAACACCACCAACCACACCAAAGGCCAGTCTTCATCCAAAGAAGGTGATGTTGTGTATATGGTGGGATTGGAAGGGAGTCCTCTATTATGAGCTCCTTCCAGAAAACCAAACAATTAATTCCAACAAGTACTGCTCCTAATTAGACCAACTGAAAGCAGCACTCGACAAAAAGCGTCCAGAATTAGTCAACAGAAAACGCATAATCTTCCATCAGGATAACGCAAGACCACACGTTTCTTTGATGACCAGGCAAAAACTGTTACAGCTTGTCTGGGAAGTTCTGATTCATCCGCCGTGTTCACCAGACATTGCACCTTTGGATTTCCATTTAGGTCTTACAAAATTCTCTTAATGGAAAAAATTTCAATTCTGTGGAAGACTGTAAAAGGCACCTGGAACAGTTCTTTGCTCAAAAAGATAAAAAGTTTTGGGAAGATGGAATTATGAAGTTGCCTGAAAAATGGCAGAAAGTAGTGGAACAGAAGGGTGAATACATTATTCAATAAAGTTCTTGGTGAAAATGAAAAACGTGTCTTTTATTTTTACTTAAAAACCGAAGGCACTTTTTGGCCAACTCAATACTATCTCTTTAGCTCAAGCAAAAGACACCAGTATAAGGAAACAGTTCTAGCCTTGGTTCTTTTATATCTTAATCTCTTTTTTATTCTTAACACACTAAAAATAAACCTACACAGTAAGAAAAAATTCCACTTCTTAAAATTCGCTTCAATAAATGAGTAATAATTTCATCAAACTTAAATGTGTAAATAATCTGGGACGCCTTCCCTAACATCTTAGTTTAGATCAGGGCCCTCTCTCTGTACGCTCTTGGGGCTCCCTGTGCTTTCCTTCCTAACATTCACCCAAGGATGTGACCATATACTTATGTGATCCTTTCCACAGTTCCTCTGTCCTCCCCTGGATACTCAGCTCCACAGGGGTTCATGTCTATTTTACTCATCAATGCAGCTTCAGCATATAGTAGACCCATAATAGATGTCTGAGAAGTAGATATGTCCAAAAGGTCTTCCCTAATCATTACTTCTTTTTTTCTGCTCATGTGGCCATCATCATAATGCAAATCATAATTACTTAGTGCCAAAAATATTAAAATCAATCTCATCTGATCTCTGCCTGTATTCTCCTATGGTTTTATACATCTCATGCAACACTGACAAATTAATCTTCCTAAAACATTCCTTTACTCGTTCAAAAAATATTAACTCCTACTATGTGCCTAAAGGAAACCACAACGTCACACCAAAATATGTCACTTTGGCATATTGATTATTTTTAATTAAAGGCATTTAAGAAACAGCAGGTACAAGAAGACCATTCTGGGGACTTCCCTGGTGATGCAGTGGTTACGAATCTGCCTGCCAATGCAGGGGACACGGGTTCAAGCCCTGGTCTGGGAAGATCCCACATGCCGCTGAGCAACTAAGCCTGCGAGCCACAACTACTGAACCTGCGTGCCAGAACTACTAAAGCCCGAGGGCCTAGAGTCCCTGCTCCACAACAAGCCAACGCAATGAGAAGCCCGCGCACTGCAACGAAGAAGAGTAGCCCCTACTGGCAGCAACTAGAGAAAGCCCGCAGGCAGCAACGAAGACCCAACGCAGCCCAAAAAAAAAGAACATTCTGACCCTTCTTTTTCTTTCTGAAAGCAGGAGATAAAACTCCCGTGTGAAAGGGACTCTCACTATACCAGGAGTAAAGAAGATGTCCTCATCACTAGAGCCAGAGAATTTAGGGCTGAGAAATCTGTACAAACAAACCTTGTTAAACTAACCCTTATCTTCCGTTACTTCTTCACCATTTACTACCTCAGCCCAAACCCCTGTCAATTCTTCACAAATCTCGTTTCTCTGTCTAAAAGTTGTAAATACTTCCTGTTCTGGTCCCTTCACGTCTTCATTCTCTTGTGAAGGCTCCCATGTACATGTAAAAATTTAATAAAATTTGTATGCTTTTCTGCTGTTAATCTGTCCTAGACAGTCTAATTCTTAGGCCCAGCCAGAGACCCAAAGAGGGTAGAGGAGAATTTTCCTCCCCTACATACCAAATATATTTCACTGCTTAAGAAAATCCTATTAATTTCCTAATGCCTATAGAATAAAATTCAAAATATCAGATTTGTCTATTGAAAGAAATAAATAAGAAGGAAAGCTACCCCAGACCTTGGTCTCTAATACCATTCCCCACTAAAAGGAATAGGGCTCCTCAGAGAAATGGCTAGTTTCAGTGCTGGGAAAGGGTAGGTAAAGGATAAGGTTGGAATACCTTATTACGCCAGAAAGTAAGGAAGAGTTCAAGAAAATGATAGGGGCATGACAAAAGGACACTGGAGCCACCTGAAGGGACTCCCACTGTTCAAATCTGGGACAATTTGAACACCAAAATAATTAAGTACAGTGATGAGTTACAGGCCATTTTTATAAAAATGAACTTACGAGTCCATACCAACAGGAAAGGAAGGAAGGTAGGTAAGGGCGGGGGGCAGCGGTGGGAGGGAGGAGATGTGAGGCACGGGAGGGAGGGGAAATCCAAGAACCAATTGGCAAAGGTGCAGGAGTTCTAGAGTAGGAAAATCATCATCTTGCAGCCATTATGGTGAAGACTAGATCAAGCAAGAATCAACAACGGTAAATATAGGAGAAATTCTCGATAAAGAGCAGGATATTTGCATAGTCTTATAAGTATCTGCCTATTTATTGCAAAGAAAGAAAAAATAATCATTATGATAAGGTCAAAAAGTTGGGCTACACCTTGAACTTTGACAAGGTAATCAAAATTAACATCACCTATGAAAGACAAAAAGACATGGGCCTCCAGGTGTAATAACCAGAGATGGACACAACAAATTCTAGGCCACGTTTCAGCCAAGAACGCACAATCTCAATCTACTCACAATGAAACGTCAGACAACACAACATGAGGAACATTGTAAGGAAAAAAAAAAGCAGGAGGGGATCTGTATTCTTCAAAAATGTCATAAATTACAAAGAAATGCTGTGGAACTGTTCCATATTAAAAGAAGCTAAAGCAACATGTCAACTACATAGAATACCTAACCCTAACTGACCCTATACTGGTGAGGGGGAAATGCTACAAAGGACATTACCAGGTCAACTGAAAAAAAATGGAATTATGAATAGTAAATGGAATCAATGTAAATTTATGAAGTTGACAACTATACTGTAGTTATGTAAAAGAATATCCCTATTCTTCATTGAAGCATTCACAGGTGAAGAACTATAACTGATCCTCAAGTGATTCAGGAAAAATAAAGAAAAAGTACACATGTACAGAGAGAGAAAAGAAAAAGGATAGGAGAACAAAGTGTTTAAATGATAAAGCAAATAGGATAAAATGTTAATAAGTAAATTTAGATAAAGAGTATACAGCTGTTTCTTGTATTATTTTATTCTTGTAACTTTTTGTAAGCTTGAAATTAGTTCCAAAAAAAAGTTAAATTATATATGTATTCAACTAGACCTGCAATACAGTAGCCACCAACTATATGAAGCTGTTGAAAAGTTAAAATATGGCCTGTCCAAAGTCAGATGTGCTGGGACTTCCCTGGTGGTCCAGGGGTTAAGAATCCGTCTTGCAATGCAGGGGACGCCAGTTCGATCCCTGGTCAGGGAATTGGGATCCCACATGCCGCGGGGCAACTAAGCCCGTGCACCACGACTAATAAGCCTGCGCGCCACAAATAGAGAGAAGCACGCACACTGCAACAAAGAGCCCACGCACAGCAACGAAAAATCCCATGTGCCGCAACTAACACCCGATGCAGCCAATAAATAAATAAATAAATACTTTTAAAAAAAATAACGAAGTCAGATGTGCTGTTAGTGCAAAATACACACCAGATTTCAAAAACTTACTACAAAAAAAACTCATCAATAATATTTAAGATATCTCAATAACTTTTATATTGACTATATGTTCAAATATTTTAGATATATTGGGTCAAAGGAAATATATTTTAAAAAGTAAGTTCACCTCTTTTCACTTTTTTAAAATGTGGCTACTAGAAGCTTTAAATTACATATGTGATTCCTATTTGCATTGGACTAGAGCTAGATGATCAAGAATCTCCACAATGAGGTGTCACACTATCTGTAAGTTTCTCTCTCAATTTCTTTCTGCTCTAAGCAGACCTCTCTCTCTAAGTCACTTGGTTTTAAGCTACTTAACGGTAAGGATCAGTTTTACTCACTGTTGTACCTCCAGTATCTAGCACATATCCAGTGTTATAAGCATTTGTTTATGGAAAGGCAATATGCAAGCAAAGGCAGAAGGGAGGGCAGGAAGAATAAAATCATTCCCACCTCTGAGTCTTTGTTTATACTGTAACCTTCCTAGAATGAAAGTTAACTCTCTTCCTCTCCTAATCACCTTTTCAAAACCCCATCTCTTGCCCATTTTCTCCAAGGAGACGCTTCACTCTAACAGGCTCATTCTGATTAGTCCTCCTCTGTACTACTACAGCCTTCACTGTCTATATAATTTACTTTGGCACTTAATCATGTAAGTTCCCTGAGGGAGAGGTCAGATCTCGTATCTTTCCCGTATCTTCCACAATGACTGGCATAGTGCTAACCATATGAGTTGAGTGGTGGAGGAAAGGGCAACAAGGTGCTAAAAAAGGAAATGGATTGAGTTGGGAAAACTTGGCTCTAGTCTCAGCTTTGACATCTAACTGTGTTGCCTTAGATAAATCACTCAATCTCCCACTTCCTACTTCCTCATTTTTAAAATCAGAGAGACTCGTTACCCATAAAAGAAGCCTTCTATTTCCACAATTCTAGAATTAAACCCATTTTTTTCTTTAGCAATATTACTGATATATACCAATAAAAGGAAATCTAATACACTTAAGGATCTTATTCTGATTTAACTTACTGTTAAATCACAATAAGATCCTTAAGAAAGAAATAGCAAAGACGTTTATAAACTGCCTGAAGTACTAAATGATGATGTCTTTCCAGCCATGAAGCACTTTAAATCCACATTTCTCTTCAAAGCCTATTAAGCAAAATAATCAATACATACATATTGGAGCTACCCCAATTTTTTTTTTCAGATTCTTACAAGCCTCAAAGAAACACCTTTTAGTAGCTAATGGAAAAAAGAAAAAGAACCAGAAACTAAATTTTCTATAAAGTACCCTAGGACCTTATCGGTGATGTTCAAAGATGCTGAGTTACAATTGATTATAAGCACATTGTCTGTTTCTTCTTTCAAAAATGCTACTTAAAGGACATTATTCAGGGACTTCCCTAGTGGCACAGTGGTTAAGAATCCGACTGCCAATGCAGGGGACAGAGGTTCAAGCCCTGGTCCAGGAAGACCCCACATGCCGCGGAGCAACTAAGCCCATGCGCCACAACTACTGAAGCCCGAGCACCTAGAGCCCGTGCTCCGCAACAAAGAGAAGCCACCGCAATGAGAAGCCCCCGCACCACAACGAAGAGTAGCCTGCGCTCGCAGCGACTAGAGAGAAAGCCCACGCGCAGCAACGAAGACCCAACGCAGCCAAAAATAGATAAATAAATAAATTTATTTAAAAATATATAAAAAATAAAGGACGCTATTCAGAAGAAAATTACAACAGTTAAAATGAAAAGGTCATGTGAAAACAGAATGCTAAAGGTATGCGACTTAATTTCAAAGCATGAAGACCATTTCAAACAAATCTCTAAATCAGCAACCTTAGTTTTAATCTTATATCTTATGACCTCTGCTGAGAAATAAGATTATCAGGGTGGGGTAAAATAAAATGGTTGCCATGTTACATAATTTAAAGATTCAAGTCACACTTGTTAGTAAATAGCACCTGTGGAGTTCATACTAGTAATACAAATTACAAGATTTCTTTAAGGCTTTATCCAAATACCCCTACTAAATGCTGAGCATTAACAGGGACCCATCTGTAAGAGCCAAACTCCTCCCAGGTGACTCTAGGTCCTCTCCTGACCTGGTCTGAGCTACCTCTGCAGCCTCACCTCCCACCAATCCCTGCATATCCTTTCACTCCCTAAACTTAAATGTTCACATTCCCCTTAATATTACTTGCCCCATGTTATGACTTCTTGTCTAGGCATTTGCAGTTCCCTCAGGCCAACCTGCCCTCCACTCTTCTGAGCTGCAAATATGTCCTCCTCCCAGAAGCTTTTCCTGATTGCCCCAAAACCCTCCCACGAAGTGGCCCCCAGGCACTATTCATTCTTCTATTACAAAGAACTGCCATTATTTTTAAATGTCCACTTCCCCAACCAGCTGTGAGTCCTAAAAGGCGGGCCCATATCTTATTTAACTGGTTCCCAGCCCCTAGCAGATGCTTTGCATTTACTGACACTTAATATAAGGACATTGAAAAAAAGAAAGTTAAGTGCTTAACGATGAGAAACAATTCAAACTTTCTTATAAAAGAGTATATAAATTTAAGACAGTGGTCTCAACCAGGGCAATTTTGCCCCTAGGTGACATTTGGCAAAGTCTTCAGATATTTTTGGTTGTCACAACAGGCGGGAGGGGATTGGGGGGTGCTACTGCATCTAGTGGGTAGAAGCCAGGGATGCAGCTCAATATCCTACAGTGCAAAGGACAGCCCCCAATAACCAAGAATTACCCAGTCACAAATACCAATAATGCCATGGTTAAAAAACTCAGTTGTCAACTGAGTTATTCATGTGTGATGATTCCTTATCATATCTCAGCAATAACCAGAATAAATTCCAATTTTGTGGTTTCAGCTGAAACTTCTGTAGCCATCGATGTGTATGCACCAACACTCAAAATGATCTTTATATAATCGTAACGCTTAACAACATTAAACCGAGAGTACTGGAAAGCAGTTCATATTTCTGAAAACTAATCTACAACTACTAGAAGCTACTCTTAAGTCAGTAAACACTTTATTTATAAACTATAAAGCAAACCACAGGCGAACTGATTTTCAGCTGTGGAATTATGTGACGGAAACACAATCTGAAGCATGGGTAATCAGTCAGGTCTGACAAGAGAAAAAAATCTCTAAGTAGTGGAAGTAAATCACGCACAGGTGTCTTTAATGTTGAACACAGGAACTGATGACCAGAGTAAAGGGCATGCCCTCGCTACTGCCAAAATCAGCGCTTATCAAGATTTCAAGAAACTCTGACAAAACATTGCAAAAAATCATCAAATGTCAATACAGGGTGGAAGATACAGAAGTTAACTATTTCTCCCCCTGATATATGACCAAGTTCCACATGACTTGAACATTTCCCAAAGCTATTCCCTTTCTACACAGTGGATGACTCAACTCTCTTTGGTACATCCCTTGACTGCACGCTACAAGTTCACTAACTCCTTTTGCCCTTGGAACTAGTTATCCTACTCTCTCAGTAACCAACTAATGGGTTTGGCACCAACTTTTCAGTCATTTACATTGTGTTGCACCCCATCGGTGTCAAAAAGAAATTAAGAAAAAAAAAAAAAAAGAAAGCTAACCAAAACAAAAACTTGAGTAACAGTGACTCCTATAGAAAAGATTTTGTTATTCTAGGAACTGATTCCTAAACAAAACACCTACAGCTTTCCAATGCTCTAATCTTTGTATCTTCAGGCTTTTCCAGATTGGACATAGAGAGAGCACTGGCAGAAAGTGAAGGAGTGTACCGTTGGATTAAGCTGACAACGGATCTATACTTGCATGGCTCAAAAAAAACGGTACCGGGCTGGGAGGGGAAAACGCATTTTTAAATGGGGGGTGTGTGGGGTAGGGGAGGTGCCAACAGTGAGTAATAGCTTCCTTCGCAGCTGACTTTAGCCAGTTAAGTGTCGGTACAGCGACTGGGCCAACGTTAGGCCTGGTTTCACCACATTACCCTGCAGTGCTGCCCAGATGAGATTACGAAGCCGCGTGAGGCAGGTGCGTGTCGGGTAAAGTTGCGGGGCACGCCGGGCGGGGCGCTGGGGAAAGAGCCGAGCTAGCCTCCCGACGTCTCCCACCCGGCGTGCTCCAGCCCGGCGGGCGGCTGGCCGGCCGGACCCGCGGGCACTAACTCTCCATTTTCACTGCCATTCCAGAATCTGGAAGAAACGCGCCGGCGCCACACCCTCCCGCCCGGCCGCCCGCTCGCACTGACAGCCCGCGCGGGTGCGGGGCCCGGGCCTGTGAGCCGGGGGCCGCAGGGGACCCGGCCTGTTGCCCCGCCGCCGCCCCGCCCTCCCCCTGCCCCCCCGAGGCCCGCCCCCAGAGCAGACAACCGAGGCCTAATCGCCGCCTGGGCTGCGGGGCCTAAAGGAAGGGGCCGGCGCTGAAGAGGGGGCGGCCACGCCGCCGCCGCCTCGGCTACTCAGCGAGGCGGCGGCTTCCGCGGCCCCGGGCTCCGGCTCTCCCGCTCACGTGCTCCTGAAAGACGGTTTCACTCTCTTACCCTCTGCAAAATCCTCCTTAACATGGTTTAAACACCACCCGGCGCCGCCCCGGTGACTCTCCGAACCTTCCGCGGGGCCACTCAGTACTCGGGGGTACGCGGGAGGGAGAGACTGAGCCAGGAAAGGACTGGGAGGAGGTCGGGGCGAGGCTGTAGCGGCGGCCGCTGGGGCTGCCCCGACTTCCCCACAGGCGGCGAGAGGGAGCGCGCGCGAGCGAGCAAAGAAGTAGCCAGCGAGCGCCCGCCCGCCCGCCGGGCCGCCCCCGTAACTGACAGCTGGGCGGACCCGCCCGCCACCGCCCCGCCCTCCCGGCCTGTCCATCCGCGGGAGGCGGGGCTGGAATGGGGCCTGGCCCGCGCCTGCGGCCAATCGGAAGCGGCGGCGGCGTGGGCGGTTGCGTGACGGACAGGCGGCAGGACGCTGGCGCCGCCGCTCCTTCCGGCGGGCCGGGGGACAACGCGGGCGCCGAGCGCACGCCTGCGCTCTGTCAGAGGACGCGCCCGCGCGCAGACAGCGTACTCTCTAGGGGAACCTGGAGGGGGTCCCTGACCGCGACGCAAGAAGGGGTCTCTGGGCGGGTACCTGCGACGGCACCTCAGATTACTCTGTAAAATTTGTCACTGTGACCGCGGCCTTGGCCGTTCCTGAACTGGATCCTCATTTCTGCTGGAAGCGCTTGGAAGCAAAGGAGAGAATCGCAGACACGATTAACCGGTCTGATGGGCTTCTTTTATCCCCTGGTCCAACCCCTGGCGCCTTTCCGTACTCCCTTCCTGCTTCTAATATCAGCCAAAGGGAAAGTAAAGAATCGGAAGAAAGGGTAGGAAGAAACTGGAATTTGAGTTGGTAAGAGAAGTTTGGGGTTGTCATCTTTGGACTATAGCAACAATAATGGACTGATGTCGCCAACATGTTGCACCATCTAAAGCCCACGCTTGGCCCATTCTCCTTAGAGAGTTTTAAATCCTCTTCTGACAATAGATGTATGAAGTCAATCGACCTTAATGCGTCTGTTTCATAGATTAAGAAAAAATAATGAGGTCACAGATAAAACAGTGTGCCAAAACAAGGACGTGGACTTGGAAGTGGACTTGGACCTGACTTCCAGGCACGATGTTATTATTTAAACTCAAAAATCACAGCTGCGGAATCCTACCATTCTGCCAGTATTCACGAGCTAAGAGGTTCAACTTTACCCTGAGGGGGGGAAAGAGAAGCCTTTAATAATGTTTAAGTAGGAAAGGAGAGGAGGAGAATAATGCAACTAACCTTGCTGGGGGTGGGAGGGGAGGGTGGGGATCTGAAGTCTACCAAGCAATGAATGGAGCGCTTATCAGAAAATACCCACAGACCTTCTGAAAAAAATGCAGCAAATCTTATTTTCAAATTACTTAATGTAAAAGTGTTTTGTAAAATGTAAATAAAGCATTATAATGTAATATGTTTCCATCCAAAACATATCTGTTTTTTAATGTGTGTCGTGTCTGTAGTGCAGCAAAACAGTCGTGCCTACAACTCATACATTATTAATCACTATTGATGATAGTGCACTTAAGTACTTCCAGGCAAACATAGCAAAGCACACACTTTTCCACCTTTCCAGACACAGGTACTTTATTTTCAGACAGTATGGGAAATATTTTCACCGAAACAGAGTGATAAAACTGTGACATAATAAATATATTGAATAGATTTGGTCTCTGCCCCTGAGTGATAGGGTGATAAGAGCATCTTTTGTTGTAATGTTTGATCTACTGAGTGGTTGGGTGTCCCTAGATAGCTTTAGAGTGGGGGCTGAGTCATGATTAGAAGGTTGGAATTTTCTGGCCCACCTACTGGAGCCAAGAGGAACTTCAAGACAATCCCCATTGGCCAGTGATACAATCAATCATGTCTATTTAATGGAACCTCCATAAAAACCCTAAATAAAGAGGTTTGGAGAGCTTCCAGATTGAGGAACATCAAGATGCTGGGAGGAGGAAGTGTCTGGAGAGAATAGGGAAGCTTTGCACCCCTACCCCCATACCTTGCCCTATGCATCTCCTCCATTTGGCTGTTCCTGAGTTGTAGCCTTTGTAATAAACCGGTAATAGTAAAGTATTTCTGTGAGCCAGTATAGCAAATTATCAAAGCTGGGGAGAGTGTTGTGGGAACACCCAATTTATAGCTAGTTGGCCCAAAGTACAGGTGACAACCTGGAAGTTTCAACTGGTATCTGAAGTAGGGGGCATTCTTGGTGGGACTGAGCCTTTAGTCTGTGGGGTCTGTGCTGACTCTGGGTTGTTAGTGCCAGAACTGAATTAAATTGTAGGACTCACTGTTGGTATGCAGGGAATTGGAGAATTGCTTGGTATGGGAAAAAACTCCACATATTTGGTGTCATAAGTCTTGTAAGTAGAGAAAGGAAGCAGTTCTTCCCTTTAAAGTGACATTTGTTTCTATTTTTTATTTTTCAAAAATTAGTTTAAAGCTGCTTATTAATGTCACATGCTAAGGCCTTCTCCACTGGAATTCTCCAATGGAATCTTTTGACTAATATAATAGACTCTCATCTACTGCTTAGCTAGATGGGTTATTCGAAAATCTGTGCACTCCCCTGCAGCTTATGATAACTCCATCATTGGAATAATATACTAGGGAACTGAAAACTCCAAGAAAATAAGCAGTGGGTGAGACATAATCATGTAAGAATATCCTTCACTAATGTAGCAGCTTCCCACACAAAACATTCCTATTTACCCATCTGGCTGCTAGTTCCTATCCATTTGACTCTTTTACATCAATATTCCATCAATTCTTTGACTCCATCATGACCTCCAGTCCATTGGCCCTTCTTAACGTTCTTACTATCAGCCATTTCCCTAGCATCCTCATTTCCGTCAAAACCCAGCTTAAAGCTATGATCCAACTTTATAGCACCGCCACCCTTTGCAAATATGCTTAACTTCAGCTCTCTCTTCCTCCACTGTTTTTGTCTAGCAGAACCCAAACCTGACTACCCAGCTCCTCTGTGCTGTACAGGAGCTGCTGAATATCACTAGAGATACATGTATACAGCTGGAGCTGCTGGGCTCATTTTACAGGAACAGCCACAGATCTCAGGCACTCAACACAGTCCAGCAACAGTCCTGTTACACTTTCCTCCTGTCTTCTTTCTCTAGATGCCCAAAGTGGCTTTCACACCTATAGTTCTTCCACGGTCTTCCCGTGCATTTTCTTCCTAACCCACTCCAATCAAGTCTCCTTCTAATCTACTCCAATGAGACTGCTCATATTAAGATTACTAATGATGTACGTGTTGCCTAATCCAGTAATGACTTTATTTTTTTTTTTTACTTTATTTGACTCTTGTTCACACTGAGAACAATAGACCACTCTCTGCTTGAATTATTTTATTCTCTTGATTCCCTTGACAGTATACTTTCTGGTTTTTCTCCTCAATGACCATTCCTTCTAAAACTTGTTTGAAGACTTCTCTACCGCATATCTTAATGTTAGAGAGCCCCCCACTCTGTTCTAGGCCCCTCCTTTCGTCTATGGCACATGGCCTAGAAGTGATCTCAACCAGTCTCCTGGCTGTAAATTTCACTTGTCTGCCCAAGTCTGTATCTCCAGTGCTGAACCTCCCCAGGTTTCCAGACTTGTATGACAAACCATCTACTTCATATTTCTTCTTGGATGTGTAATGAGCATCTCAAACTTAATATGACCCAAACAAAACTGTTTCATTTTTATCTTCAGAATTGCTTCTTCACCAGTTCTCCTGTCTCATTGTGTCCTACCCTCAGCTACTAAGTTGTATCAAACCAGAAATCTTGACGTTATCTTTGGCTTCTCTCTTTATCTCATCACATCCCCTCCCTCCATCCAATCCATCAGAAAATCCTGACATGTCTACCTCCAAAACATACCCCAAATCTGCCACTTCTTTCCATTATCACCTCAGCCCACAGCACCTTCATCTCCTGTCCAGACTATTGGAATAGTTTCCTGGCTGGTCTCTCTGCTTTTACTTTGGCTTCCCTATAACCCATTCACTACACAGCAGCCAGAAACAACTTTTAAAAATGCAAATTAAAGAATGTCACTGCCTTTCTTGATTGTAGCTCCCCATCACAATCACAGTAAAATCCAAATACCTTATCCTGGCTCACACAACCTGTCGATCTGGCCCTGCCTGCTTCTCTGCCTTCCACTTATAAACACTTAGCTTACTATACCCCAGCCTCCTTGAACTTTTTTTTTTTTTTTTTTTTTTTTTTTTGGCTGCGTTGGGTCTTCATTGCTGTGCACAGGCTTTCTCTGATTGTGGTCTTCGTTGCGGTGCGCAGGTTCTCATTGAGGTGGCTTCTCTTGTTGTGGAGCATGGGCTCTACGCGCGCGGGCTTCAGTAGTTGTGGCACATGGGCTCAGTAGTTGTGGCTCGCAGGCTCTAGAGTGCAGGCTCAGTAGTTGTGGCGCACAGGCTTAGTTGCTCTGCAGCATGTGGGATCTCCCTGGACCAGGGATCGAACCCATGTCCCCTGCATTGACAGGTGGATTCTCAACCACTGTGCCACCAGGGAAGTCCCTCCTTGAACTTTTATTCCTCAGCTGCACAAAGCTTATTCCTGCCTTTGCACCAAACAGTTCCTATTTAGGAAATGCCTTTCCCTGAGATCTTGTGATTAATTTCTTGGCATTCATACTGCACTTTAAAAGTCATCTCCTCAGAGATAGCTTCAGGGATCACCTCATCTAAAGTGCTAAAGCAGTCTCCAATCTATCACATTACCCATTCTAATTCTCTGCATAGCAGAGAAAACTATCATTTCTGACTTTTCTTGTTTCTCTATTCACGTCCCCCCCAACAAGAATATAAGGGTCTTGTCTCTTGTTCACTGGTGTGTCCCCAATAATTAAAACAATGCTCAACCCATGGTTAGCAATAAATATTTATTGATGAATGAATGAAGAAAGGAAGGAAAGTACTATGGCTTAAATGTTTGTGCCCACCTAAAATTCATATGTTGAAATCCTAACCCCCAAAGTTGACAGTATTAGTAGGTGGTGCCTTTGGGAGGTGATTAGGTCATGAGGGTGGAGCCCTCAAGAATGGGATTCGTGTTCTTATAAAAGAAACCATAAAGAACTCTCTAGTCCCTCTATGTGAGGATACAAGAGGTCTGTAACCCAGACAAGGCCCCTCACCCAACCATGCTAGCCCCCTGGTCTTGGACTTCCAGCCTCCAGGACTGTGAGCAATAAATTTCTGCCACCTAGTCTGTGGAATTTTGTTAGAGCAGCCTGAACTAAGACAGAAGGGTGTATAATCATTCCTATAACATTTGCCTTACAGAGTTCCTCAAACTAAGATCTTCCTACTTGTGAAGATATAGTCCATATCCAACAATCTTGAGAGCGATCCAAAATCTTTTGATCCTACTCAGCAGTCTTTTTTCTTTTGATATAATATATATGTGTGTATGTTTCTTGACTCTTCAAATTTTTCCCAATATTTATGAGAAACAACTTATTCTCCACCTTTTGTAAATTAGAAATTTTTCTCCTTAATTTCATGTGTGACCACCAAATAATTCACTTCCAGTTAGAAGCAAATCTATGAAAAATCACAACACAACAAGCAAAGTGCAGCTGATGGCTCTGTATACATAAAGCAAAGATAGTTTAGGGGTTCTAAGGAATACACACAGGACTACTAACCAGCTATTTGGCAGCAATTAGTTTTTCTTTTTCTCAACTGAATTGTTCACTTTTAACAAATTATGTTAACATCATTGAACCAACTAATTGAAGTCTAGTATCAATTTGTGCTTCTTTCAGCCCCTGAGGGAAGGATGAGGAGGGAGGCAAAGACGAGAACTTCAAAGGAGTGGGGAGATACATGAATTCTACAGAAGTCCCTACTGATTTTCTCCAAGTTGACTTGAGTAACTCCAAGAAAAGTATCAAGTCTCCAGTGAGTTTCTTTGGAAGCAGGTTTAAGGAAGATCCAAAATAATAATTATGTTTTAAGAGCTATTAAAAATTATATACATGTATATATATGTATATGAATACACACACACACACATATATACATATATATATATATGGCCCTGGCTAAGCCTATTGCATTCAAACCGCATGTTGAGTTGGTAGAGTACAAAATAGTCCATGGAATCATGTAGAGGTGGCACAACAAAAATTCCTATCTAATGTAAGTTAGTAGAGCCACTATGAAAAACAGTATGGAGGCTCCTCAGGAAACTAAAAATAGAATTATCATATGATCCAACAATCCCACTCCTGGGCATCTATCCAGACAAAACTCCAATCCAGAAAGATACATGCACCCCTATGTTCATAGCAGCACTACTCACAATAGCCAAGAAATGGAAACAACCTAAATGTCCATCGACAGATGAATGGATAAAGAAGATGTGGTACATATATACAATGGAATATTACTCAGCCATAAAAAAGAATGAAATAATGCCATTTGCAGCAACATAGTTGCAACTAGAGATTATCAAACTAAATGAAGTAAATCAGAAAGAGAAAGACAAATACCAGGACCCCCTGGCAGTCCAGTGGTTCCACTGCAGGGGCACAGGTTGGATCCCTGGTCGCGGAACTAAGATTACACATGCCGTGTGGCACGGCAAAAAAAAAAAAAAAAGAAAGACAAATACCATATGATATCACTTATATGTGGAATCTAAAATATGACACACAAAAATAAAATAAAATAAAATAAAATAAAATAAAATATGACACAAATGAACCTATCTACAAAACAGAAACAGACTCACGGAAATAGAGAACAGACTTGTGGTTGTCAAGGGGGAGGGGGTTGTGGGAGGGATGGGGTGGGAGATTGGGGTTAGCAGATGTAAGCTGTTATATATGGAATGGATAAACAACAAGGTCCTACTGTTCTACTGTATAGCACAGAGAACTATATTCAGTATCCTATGATAAACCATAATGGAAAGGAATATAAAAAAAAGAATGTATATATATGTATAACAGAGTCACTTTGCTGTACAGCTGAAATTAACACAACATTGTAAATCAACTATACTTCAATTAAAAAAAGTTTTTAAAAGAAAGAAAGAAAGGAAGGAAGAAAGAAAAGGGAAAAAAATTCCCATCTATGATAAGAGGGTGAAATCTTGAATGCCAATGTGACTCCTCCAGTCATATACAGAAAGTTCATGGTTGGGACTTTCTGACCTGAAAGACTCCTCATTCTGCTTGGGTTTTCTAAAACCACACATTTGGGGAGCTAGGTTAACACATCTTTTTGATCTTGTGAAGATTCTTTATTTTGCCTATTTGAAAAAAATATTCAGTAGTAAATCAAAATGAAATTGATGTTAAATCAAATCCAAATCATCCTTCCTATCAGTCTTCTAACTGAGATCAACCTGTGGATCCCCTACCTGAACAGCTAACTAAATGGAAAAAAACACATGGACTACTACAAAATGTGGTGGTGTAGGCAAATTGTAGAAGTGGAACTAACACCTGAAGTTCTGTTCTCACATGTTTCTAAAGTGTGCTTGTGAAGTCAGGTGAAGTGATTTAATGAGTTGGGTAGGGAGATATCATCTGAGCGTTGGTCAGGGCTAGCATTTCCTTGGATTTGCTTAGTCCAGTGTTTTTCTAAGTATGTCCCTCCAAGCCCTAAGTGGTCCCTCAGAGGCCACCTCAGTAGATGGGGAGAAGCAAGCAATTGAGGCCCTACATTATTCACTTGCGTCAGCTGATGTAGCTTCACTTTTACCTGTTTTACATAATGGGGTTCTGAGTGAGATTTGTTTCCAAAAAAGAGTAAAGTATCACTCTGGGGCACAAAAGCAAAAGTATAATTGAAAATATTTTAGAGGAGGGGACAACTGAAATAGGTATGGTCAAAAGTTAAGAAAACCAGTAAGAAATGGTGAGGCACACCTAGGTTAGCAGCAGCAGGAGTTACCATATGTCTAGTTGGACCAGTGCCCGAAGGGGCAAGAAGAGAGAACAGTTAACCAGAATCCAGAGAGAGCTATGGGAGAGAGATGCAGGACAGAAGCTGTGACCTTCAGTAGGGAGTATTTAGAAAAGACTTAGATGTGAAAGAGAGGATACCAAGGGACTATATGTCCCGTCTTCATTCCCTTCCCAACCTGGATTTCCTGCTTGTGCTTTCCACTGGCCCAACTCAATGAGGAGCGAAAAGGCAAGGGAGCTTGTGGATGTAGTAAGTCCCCTACATACGAACCTTCAAGTTGCAAACTTTCAAAGATGCAAACGCGTTCACATGTCCAATCACATAAGTTAGTTCATGTGTCTGGAGTACATTGTCACATGCATGCATCCTCTACATCCTCTACATGCTTCTGTGTATTTTACTGTACAGTACTGTATAGAGTACAGTAGTACAGTATCTTTATTTCAAGCCCAGGATGTCTGGAAGCAAGCGTAAAAGCAGCGGTGACGTAGCTGGTACTGCTAAGAAGCGCCAGCTGTTGTACTGTACTACTGTATGTTTCAAGGTACTGTACTGTAAGATTAAAAATGTTTTCTTTATTTTTTGTGCTTGTGTGTTTTTTATGTATTATTTGTGTGAAAAGTATTATAAACCTATTACAGTACATTACTATATAGCTAGAGCAGTTAAGACCTTGTGTTAAATAGGAGTCAAGCTATCCTCCCTTTGGAGAAATGTTGGAAAGTAAACTAGATTCTGTATGTTCATATATACTAGATCTAAGCTATGAAGAGCAAAGAGCCTGCCCAGTGCTAAACATGTCATATCTGCTGTCTATAGCTCTATGTTAAATATCATAGGTGAGTTTGCTGAGGATCAGAAGTTTGGAATTTATCCATGCCTACAAAGCTGTGATTCTTTCCACCTACTCCACTGAAGGGAAATACAAAAATAATGGTCAGCATTTTAAAACTCTTTTCCACTACAAAGTTCTGGAAATGGATAGTGGAGAATAGTTCCACAACAATGTGAATCTACTTAATGCCACTGAAGGATACACCTAAAAGTGATTAAAATGATAAATTTTATGTTACGTATATTTTACCACAATTTTTTTAAAAAAGGAGATAGAGGTTGAACACAGAGGAGGAAGTGGAAGACGTGACAATAGTAGCAAGAAGTTGGACTGATGCAGGGAAGAGGTCCTGAGCCAAGGAATGCAGGCAGCCTCCAGGAGCTAGAAACGTTCTCCCCTTGAGTCTCCAGAAGGAACCAGCCATTGAAGATACCTTGACTTAAGCTCAGTGAAACTGATTGCAGCCTTCTGACCTCCAGAACTGTAAAGCAACAAATTTGTGTTTTTTTGTTTATTTAGGATGCAACATGTGGCATACGGATCTTAGTTCCCCGACCAGGGATCGAACACATGCCGCCTGCTGTGGAAGCTCGGAGTCCTAACCACCGGACTGCCAGGGAATTCCCAAATTCGTGTTGCTTTTTTTAAAAGAAACTTCTTTTCAGTGAGCAATATAGCATTAAATTCAGAGCTTATTGATTGTGACACAGTGTGTGGTCAATATCTGTAAATGAGTTTTGAAAGATAGGAAGGAAGGAAGAGAGGAAGGGATGGAAGGAGGGAGGGAGAAAGGAAAATGTAAATTTCAGACCAGTCGTTGGTAGTAAACTTACTGGGTAAACCTTCCAAAACATGTAAATGTAGCCTCTTTTTCCCCTGACGGTGGTGATTTTTAAAACATATCTGCAAATTCTTTGACACTCCTCCCACCAAAAGGCAGAGTTTAATTTGCCTTCCTTTGAAGGTAGGCTGGACTTAGCGATTTGCTTCAAATGAATAGTCACTGTGTGACTTCTGAGGCTAGCATAAAGCTATTTAACAAATACAAGTGGAATGCTTTATTATGTGATTGTTAGCTCAGTATGCCTTCCAAGAAGTTGCCTACTTTGGAAAATCATGTCATGAACTTAAACTTTAAGCTCCCAGTCATGTACTAGAACTACTCAACTTTGAAAGGACATTGCCAGAATGTATACAGAAGAGTGACTGGTATTATTAGTTGCTGATCTTAGTAATTTGGCTAAACAAAGTGGATTGCACCAAGGTTTACAGCTACAGGACCGTTATTATCCACCTCCCATACACTTTCATTGGGTTACCAGACACTCTTAGGGTTTCTATTACATGTTATTTATTTGCTGTTGATTCTAAAATCTGCAGTCTGGCTCGCTCGTCTACATATGAAACCCAAATGTTTAACAGCCTACTGAACAAATTCACTTCGATATCCCCCAGAATCCTCAAGCTCAATTCAAAATGTCTGAGCTCTAAACTGACTCATCATGGGCCTCTTCTGCCTTTCACTCACTTCCCTATGACCTCCTGGGTTCCTATACCACTGCTGGCACCACCATGCCCAAGCTAGAAATCTGCCATCTTTGTCCATTCTCTTTTTATTTCTGCCCATATTTATTTAATCACCCAGACCTGTAAGTTCTGTCTCACATTGCCCCAATTTTCAAGTCACTCCTTTCTGACCTAGAAGTAACTCATCTCTGATCTTGGTCTTGCATCCATCTAATTCATTTTCTACCCTGCAGCCAGAGTGATCTTACTAAAGCACAAACCCGATCTTCATTACACCCCTGCTTAAAATTCCTCACTCATCCCCATCATTTTGAGGAGAAAAACCCAAACTCCTTACTGTGATTTGCAAGACCTTCCATGCTTTTGCTCTGGCTATCCCTCCCTGCTTATCACTTGACATTATTTTCTTTGCACTGTATGCTTCAGGCATGCTGAACTACTGCAGTTTTCTGGCTCAGTCTCTCCCATGACATATACTATTCCACTTGCCTGGAATGTTCCCTATGTTCACCCTCCTTTTGTCTGTCCAGTTCCTACTCATCCCAAACTCTCACCCCACCCCAAACTAAGCTACATGGCCTATGTGTACCTCCATTTTATACTCAACCCTATTAAGGGTGAGAAGGGAACATCACAGACTCAAAACACTCTAGGCTACATGAAAAGCCTGTCCCTGAGGTCCATCAGGGACCTCCTTCAACTACCTCCTCTTGTTCTGAATACAGATGCCTCAAATTTTCAATTATAATTGGCTCCCCAGGTAGTTTTGTCTTTAAAGAGTAAATGCACTTATCCTGTTGAGGCAAGCAGAACAGTCCACATGACTGTTTTATTGCCCATTGTAAATTAATAAAATGACATTTCAGTCTCTGTAAGCTTGAATAAAATGAGTTTGCCAAGAGAAGATTTTACTTTCAATGTTCTGACAAAAATTCAAGTTTTGAGCCTGCAAAGCAAAGATTCAGAGCTTGTACCACAGTGAATTTACCAATGTAAATAAATTTCCTGAGGTCTCTTGACAGCTAGCCAGCTGGCCTCCCTAGGCAGCATAATTAGAATGATGAGTGGTATAGAATTTAGACCCACTGCACTTCCATCTCCCCTTATGACTTGACAGAAACTCAGTAACAGAAGATTCCAGAGGCCATCTAATTCAAACAGTATGTTGCTTAAGCCCATAGACTGCTTAGAATAGTCTGAAAATCTAATGCAGAGTATTATGGTCAGGGCTCAAATACATGGTCCATTGTAAAATGCTAATCTGAAAATGTCTTGCCACCACAGGTAGCATGAGTGAGGAATGGGAGATGATAACGTACTTTACTTAATATAATTATTATTAATAGTTGAATTATTATTGTATAAAAAATATTCTAGGTGGGCTTCCCTGATGGCTCAGTGGTTAAGAATCTGCCTGCCAATGCAAGGGACATGAGTTCGAGCCCTGGCCTGGGAAGATCCCACATGCCGCAGAGCAACTAGGCCCGTGCGCCACAACTACTGAGCCTGAGCTCTAGAGCCCACAAGCCACAACTACTGAGCCCACGTGCCACAACTACTGAAGCCTGCGCGCCTAGAGCCCGTGCTCCACAACGAGAAGCCACGACAACGAGAAGCCCGTGCACCGCAACGAAGAGTAGCCCCCACTCACCACAACTAAAGAAAGCTTGTACACAGCAACGAAGACCCAACACAGCCAAAAGTAAATAAATTAATTTAAAAAAAATTCTAGGTGGAAGAGAATCTCTTTCTTTCTCTCTCCTGTCTCTCCCTCTCTCTCTCCTCTATATCTATCTGTATTAAGAAAAATGTTTTCTTTGCTAAGGGAGGAAAAAATCTACCTATAACTCAGGGCAATCATCTCATTCATGTTATCACTTGTAAATGATATTACAATAGTGTACTTGATGTCAGTATTGCAAGATCACATAAAAAATAACACATGGTACACTTTTTAAAAGTGTTTCAGGAACCATGCTTGTTACAGGTTAGTTGGCTAAAAATGGGATCCAAAAATATATTTTACTTGACAGATTTTGGTTAATATATAAAATGGATACTTAGTTGACAAACAAGCAAACAAATTAATCTGGGAAGAAAATTAAAGAACAATCTTTGGAAAATACAGTCTCCTTCTTCTCCCTTTTACCTTGTAGGGAAAGAAAATCTTTTTCCTCTACCCTCTCAAGTACCTGGGGAGATACAAATTAAACTAACAAAAGACAGATTAACAGGAGAAAAGGCATACAGGTTTTATTAATATTTACATGTGCATGATAACTTCACAAAAAAAAAAGAAGTGAAAAATCCAAAGAAGTGGTTAGACTCAGGGGCTTATATATCATTTTAACAAATGGTGATATACTGTAGAGAAGTAACTAGACAAAGGAAAGGGCTTCTAGAGCAGATAAATTGTGGGAAAGTGACGAGAAAATACATGGGTAGAAGGAACGGAGGATAAGTGTTATTTTAGTAAGTATTGTTTATGCAGACTCATCTCAGTGCCAGTTCTCCATCTCCAATGTTATCAATTAATTAAACAGTAGGCAATACCTTAGCAGCCTACATAAGCAAACCAAAACCTAAGCCTGAAATGCCTCAAGGTTAAGAAATCAAAACCTAAGGACAACCTGTCACAAACAGCCCACTAGGCTTTCTCAGTTAATGGAAATGCTTAAGCTAGAGCTAATCAGATAATCTCCTTGCTTCGCTTCTTCCTCTTCTCTATAGAAAGTCTTTCCCCTGGCTCCTGTTTGTGGAGCGTTTCTAACTACTTCCAACTGGGTATTGCCCAATTCAAATCAATTTTTGCTCCAATAAACCTTATCATTTTTAATATACCTCAGTTTATCTTTGAACAAGCGATAAGGATAGCTCTCTTCTTCCTCGTACAGCAGAGGGGATAAATGTATTCCCTGCTTTGGGGCAGAAAGAAAGAGGGTAGGCAACTCTGTTTAAAAAAATAAAGAAGACAATTCAGGTGATCCAACAAATTTTACTACTTCATGACATGCATGGTCTCCTTTTGGAGAACTGCAAAATGAGGTAGAAAGCAAGACATTTTTATAGGATAAAGAATAAAGAACAAGGAAGAGACAAATGAAAAATATCTGATGGGCTAGGGCCATATAGTCAAACTTGTTTGGGTGAGAAGACCTGGAGTTGGCTTGGCATTTGAGGTTTGGCTGAATAAATATTCAACTGGCCCTCTGTATTCATGGGTTCCACATCTGCAGACTCAACCAACCATAGATTGAAAATATTTGAAAAAAGAAACTCCAGAAGATTCCAAAAGGCAAAACTTAAATTTGCCACACTACCAAATTCATTCTATGAGACCAGCATCACCCTGATAACAAAACCAGACAAAGATATCACAAAAAGAGAAAATTGCAGGCCAATATCACTGATATGAATATAGATGAAAAAATCCTCAACAAAATATTAACAAACCAAATTCAACAATACATTGAAAGGATCATACACCATGATCAAGTGGGATTTAGCCCAGGGATGCAAGGATGGTTCAATAACCACAAATCAATCAATGTGATACACCATATTAACAAACTGAATGACTAAATTACAAGAGAATCTTATAATGGAGAAGGCACCAACTTAAACGTACATAAGAAATTTTACCCTTCATTACCAGTCTTTTCCTGGCAACCTCCTATAACTGGCCTCTCCCACCAACAGAGACACAGACACAGACACAGATTCACACAGCTTTCTTTTATCTTTAGCTGAAGATGATCTTTCAGCTGGTAGCTTAGGCCACCTAGGGTGTTATTCATTTTTCCCTGGGTAACTCCCATGTGTACATGAGGTATACATGTTAATACAATTCTATTTGTTTTTCTCTTGCTAATCTGCCTTTTATTACAGAGTGTCCCAGCCCATAACTCAGAAGGGTAGAAGCAAAATTATTTTTCCTCCCCTACAGTTCACTCAAGAAACTACTACATATGTTGCAATTGAATTGGAAGACCTTAGGATGAAATTTAAAGCTAATAATAAATAATTTAGTCTTATGATGAAAAATAAGTGACAAAAATCATCTTTAAATCATTTTATATACTGAAGAAAAATTCTGAGATAGCATATGTTAAAAAGAAAAACTATAAGCCCAAAATGGTGTCACTTGTGCTAAAGCTAAATACTAAACCTAGATTGAATACCAACCTGCAGTTTTAATCTTCCCCAGGAATGTAATCTTTCTTTTTTTTTTTTTTAGGTAACTCTGGTTTAAACGTTATACAGTTGAAACTTGAACATGTGTTTGAACTTTGAGGGTCCATTTATATGCAGATTTTTTTTCTGTAACTATACAGTCAACCCTCCCTCTTCTCAGGCTTCGCATCTGCAGATTCCACCTTTGGTGGAATCTGCAGATGCGAAATTTCCATCCACTGTTGGTTGAATCTGAGGATGCAAAACCCACCGTTAACCAAGGGCCAGCTGTATTCATTGTACTATGCCATTTTGTATAAGGAACTCGAGCATGTGTGTATCCATGGGGGCTCCTAGAACCAATCCCCCATGGATACAGAGGGACGACTATATAAATTTCATGTGTACAACATTATAATTCAACTTCCATATACACTACAGCATTCTTAAATCCAAAATCTAGTTTTATGTGCCCATACAATTGACCTTCTTTACCCATTCCTCCCCCAACCCCACTTCCCCTCTAGTAACTACCAATCTATTCTCTGTATCTGTTTGTTTTCATTTTGTTTTGTTCGTTTTTATATTTTACATATGAGTGAAATCACATGGTATTTGTCTTTCTCCATCTGACTTACTTCACCTTAATGCCTTCAAGGTCCATCCATGCTGTTGCAAATGGCAAGATTTCACCTTTTTTTAATGGTTGAATAATTACATTGCGCATATATATATCACTTCTTCTTTATCCATTCATCCACTGATGGGCACTTAGGTTGCTTCCATATTTTGGCTATTATAAATAATACTGAAATGTATCTTTTCTAATTAGTGTTTTTATATTCTTTTGATACATACCCAGAAATGGAATTGCTGGATCACGTGGTAGTTTTACCAACTAAAGAATGTCGCTTGCCATTCAGTTCTACAAGCAATGAATCATTAGCCACTGCAGCAGCTTACCTTTAACACACCCTGAAAGGAGTTCAGGATGGAGATCAGGAACTCTGTGCTCTGGGAAAACTGGCAGAACAGGCCTTCAAATAGATATTTTCAGGAGAAACTTTTTATAAACCTGGATTCTTTCACCTTCCCATACTTAGAAAAGCACTACAACCATAAACTAAGATATTTGTTCCTCCTGACTATTGGCAACCTCCTACCAACATATATGCTTGGTTGCATGTACCCCCTTTGCCAAAATCACATATATACTGACCTCTCCCCTTACCTCTTTGGAACAGTTTCTCAGTGCTGTCTGAGAGTCTGTCTCTGGGGTTATAGTCCTCAGTAAGACACTGAATAAACTTGACCCACAGCTTTTATATTGTGCATTTTTTAAGTCAACAGTACTCAATTTTTTGAGAGAAGTCCATAGTGGCTGCACCAACTTATATTCCCACCAACAATGCAGGAGTATTCCCTTTTCTCCACATTCTCACCAACACTTGCTATTTCTTGTCTTTTTGATAATAGCCTTTCTAACAGACATGAGGTGATAGCTAATTGTGGTTTTGATTTGCATTTCCCCAATAATTAGTGATGCTGAACATCTTTTCATGTGCTTGCTGACCATCTATGTGTCTTCTTTGGAAAAATGTTGTTCAGATCCTCTATTTTTAAATTGGGTTGTTTGTTTTTCCTTGTTGTTGTGTTGTTGTTGAACCCGTGTTCATGTGCCCCATGCACAGTGAAGCCAAACAAACCAAAACTTCAGGGCTTGGAGCAAAGAAAGGTTTATCGAAGGGCCAAGCAAGGAGAGTGGGCAGCTTATGTTCAAAAGACCCAAACTCCCCAGTGGCTTTCAGGGAAGAGTTTTTAAAGGCAACATTTGGGGTGAGGGCTTCAGGAGGCATGACTTTCTTCTAATCAGTGGTGATATAATAGAGTGGTGTTCCAGGGATCTCAATCATCAACCTTCTGGTTCCAACCAGTCTGGGGTCTCAGCGTGTAGTTATCATTTTCCACCTGGGTGGGGTCTTAGTTCCTGCAGAACAACTCAAAGATATGTATCAAGGAGGAACTAGGACTGTTTTATCACCAAAATATTGTTTCTTGACTGATTTTCCTTTATTTCTGCACTGATTTTCCTTTGTTTCTGCATTCCCTCACTTCCCTAACTAGTAACTGGTTGAATCTGCTCTTTAGAACTCAGGGAAAGCCTAGGAGACCAAAGCCTTTTGCTATAAGCAAGAAATGGGGGTCCCAGAAAGGTTTTTGTACCAAGGAGAGCCTCACAGAATCCTGCTCATTTTCAATCCCCCCTTTTCTTTGACAGTCCTCTACCCTGAGAGGAACAGGTACAGGACAAGAAAGAGAATAAAGTTTTGGATAGAGAGGTTAATCATAAACTCAGCAGGGGAAACCTGGTTTCAGGTGTACTCAGTTTCAGTGTTGTATGAGTTCTTTTTATATATTTTGGATATTAACCCTTATCAGATATATGATTTGCAAATATTTTCTCCCATTCAGTAGGTTGTCTTTTCATTTTGTTGATGCTTTCCTTTGCTGTGCAGAAGGTTTTTAGTTTGATGTAATCCCATTTGTTTACTTTTGGTTTTGTTTCCCTTGCCTGAGGAGATGTACCCCCAAAACATATTGCTAAGACTGATGCCAAAAGTGTACTGCCTGTTTTCTTCTGGGAATTTTATGGTTTCAGGTCTTATATTCAAGTCTTAATCCATTTTGCGTTAATTTTTGTATACGGTAGAAGATAGGGGCCTAGTTCCAATCTTCTGCATGTGGCTGTGCAGTTTTCCCAACATGATTTACTGAAGAGACTTTCCTTTCTCCATGGTATGTTCTTGGCTCCTTTGTCATAAATTAGTTGCCCATATATGTGTGGGTTTATTTCTGGGCTCTTGATCTCAGAAATGTAATCTTAGTCAACCAGTTTGGAATTTCCTGGTCATCACCAGTGCGGTAACCTGTCATGTGGGCCCTCTAGCCCCCAGAGGAAGAAGAGACAATCTGCGTGATAAAACTGTTACCATTCTCCTCCCCCTAAAAAGATCTCCTGGCCCAAAATAACTCTTTTCTTCTGCTAATGACTTCCTTGCCCCACCTTCCTTTTTATAAAAGCATCCCATTTTGTACCACTCCTCAGAGTGCCCTTCTAGCTGCTAGGATGGGCTGCTTCCTGATTAATTGAATCATTGAACAGAGCCAATTAGAATCTTCATATTTACTTGGTTGAATTTCATTTTTTGTTTGTTTGTTTTTAACACATTCAACCAATTTAGTGGAGTAATTTACAGTTGAAAACTTAAAGGTATTTTTAGGTAGATCAATATTTCTGTCCCTCAATTTTGATAATCTTGGTGAATTTAAAATACTGTGAGGTAGTGTAGAATAAAGGAATCCGTTGTACCATCTGCTCTGACTTTGAAAGTTGAAGACATTTGGAAAGACCAACTCATTTTTTAAGCCTGCATAGTGTTTGCTGACCCTGATTAGAAAGTTGGCTTGAATAACTGTGCCAACAGTTTAAAAGGAACTATATCTGTTTTTGTTTTGTTTCCTTTTATTGTATTTAATTTTTTTGGCTTGTTTATTTCTTTTATTTGGAAAATTAATAACTGCTAAAGTTTGGAAGAAGTGGATTTACTCGTAAACCCTCTAAAGAAATGTCTGCAAGGTATTTTCTTTGTATTGTCAATTGCTTACTCAAGCAACAGTCAGTTTAGAAGTTTCTCTTTCATGCAAATGAAGTACTAGTTGTTGAGACCCAGGTTTGACTAGAAAACCAAACTTACCTGTGGTTGTAAAATGTTCCATAAAATAGAAGTAAAATACAGGACTATGTTGGTAGATAAGAATTAATCCCTTTTTATTTGAAAGAAGCTCTCCAGTAAGTAAAACTTTTCAACATTGAATAATGTTGTTCTATTAAATATTGCAAACATTGTGTGTTGTTTTTATTTATTTATTTTAAAATTATTTTTATTTATATATTTATTTGGCTGCATTGGGTCTTCTTTGCTGTGCACGGGCTTTCTCTAGTTGTGGTGAGCAGGGGCTACTCCTCGTTGTGGTGCACGGGCTTCTCATTGAGGTGGCTTCTCTTGTTGCGGAGCACTAGCTCTAGGTGCGTGGGCTTCAGTAGTTGCTGCACATGGGCTCAGTAGTTGTGGCTTGCGGGCTTTAGAGTGCAGGCTCAGTAGGTGTGGTGCTCGGGCTTAGTTGCTCTGTGACATGTGGGATCTTCCCAGACCAGGGCTCAAACCCGTGTGCCCTGCATTGGCAGGTGGATTCTTAACCACTGCACTACCAGGAAAGAGCTGTGTGTTGTTTTTAAAGTCATTTACATAATGATATGAAGTTGCAGTGGTTACTTCCTTGCTCTACATAACCTTGTATATTGTAAATTTTTCATTGTAAGAACAAAATAAACAGAAAGCTGGTAGCTAAAACGTATCAAGCACTTACCAGCAGTTTTCTGAACTTCTTACTTATATTATTTCATTTATTCCCCACAATAATCTGATAAGATAAAAGGTACTGAGGCTTAGAGTAAACAAAAAAAAGAACATGTTGCCCAGACCAAGAAGTGGTTGAGCCAGGATTTGAAGCCAGGTAGTCTGATTCCAAAGCCTATTCTCTTAATGATTTCAAATACTTGAATACCTAGTAGACCAGTAAAATAGGCAATATCATTCTAGGAGTTTAATTGTTTTATTTATCTATTGTGAAATTAATTAAATAAGGAGCCCATTAGACTGAGGTGGTTCTAATATCTTAGTAGCCTATCTAAGCAAACCAACACCTAAGCCTGAAATGCCTTAAGGTTAAGAAATCAAAATCTAAGGACGACCTATCACAAACATCCAACTAGGCTTTTCAAAATAAGGCAAACACTTAAGCTATGGCTAATCAAATAATTTCTTTGCTTGGCTTCTGCTTCTTCCCTATAAAAGTCTTTCCCCTAGCTCCTATTGGTAGAGTGATCCTAACCACTTCTAGTTTGGTATTGCCTGATTAAAATAGAGTTTTGCTCAAACAAATTCTTAAAAATGTTAATAGGTCTCAGTTTACCTTTTAACATTATATATTTTAAAAACATTCTCATAAACTTTTATCTCCTATAACTGTATGGTCTTCATAATTTTCATTTCTAATGCCTAGTATTCAATCAACATTAGAATGTTAAAAATCAACCCACAATTTAAAAAAAAATTTCTATTATGTTATATATTTATATCTTTGTTTTGTTTGCTCATTAAAGATGTTTAGCATATCAGAATTACATAAATCACATTCTATATGTTAATATGTCATTTTCAAAAAGTTAAAAACTATGATTCTCATTGTTATTTACCTCATTAATGAGAGAACTAGCTGAATAATAAACCTGGTTCAAATAGGGCATAAGAAGACAAAGGTATTTATAGTCACTGAAAGGGAAAATAATGCTGGAATAAGATTACTAAAATACATAAAAATTGGTTAATGCCCCATAGGGCAATGAAACTAATATTTGGGTTACAACCCAATGTCTTCTACTGGACACAAATCATTTGCATCCCTATGAGACCAAGTTATTTGCGTTGCTGAAACACATTTATTTGCATCAATCACTGTCTGGTTTTCTACAATTTAACATCTACTACTACAGAATCATTTTTACCATTTATCACTATCATATTATGTATTTTACATATTTACCTTGTTTATTGTCTCCTCCCACCATTAGAATATAAAGGCAGAACTTTTCCCCTCTTTTGTGCATTGCGGTATCCCCAATACCTAAAATAGTGCCTGTTCCAGAGTAGGCACTCATCATATGTGTCGAATGAAAAAATGAATTAAAAAAAAATGGTATGGTTGACTTTAATTTTAAAAACATAGGCCATCCAAGGGGGGAAAGTGGTGGGGAAGTGGTGATGGTGTGATGAATTGGGAGATTGGGATTGACATATATACACTGATATGTATAAAATGGATAACTAATAAGAACCTGCTGTATAAAAAAATAAATAAAATTCTAAAAGTCAAAAAAACAAAAACAAAACATAAGCCATATTAAGAGGAAAAAATGTAGAGTAACCAAGCCCAAAGTAAATTAAGAAGTAAACTAAATCCTAAAGGAGAGCCAAACTCTCATATTGATGCCTGAATAGAGGAAATTTCCAGCCCAACTTTATGCAGAGAGATTAATAGAAATGACATATGATGAGATGGAAAAACAAGCAGCACCTGTAGAAAATCTGTTATCCTCTCATTCTCAAGGTGAAAGTAGAGAGGAAACAACTGTGTGCTCTCTGAAGAGAGCTGGGGTGAGGGGGTATGGGGTACGGGGGAGGAACCAAATCCAGATTGTAAAACTCAATGAAATAAATTCCACCTCAAGAAGCCACTTGTTACTGAAAGAACTGAAATATACTACTTTGGCATAAGGATTATTTTGAGCTGAAGGCAATTAAGAAACAGCAGGCATGGGGGGAAAAAAAAGCTCTCTGCCGTCCTCCCCACCCGCCACCCCGATCTGGCCAAAAGCAAAACATACATTTCTATTTGTAAAAGTGTCTCCCTCTCCTGTACCAGGAAGAGAAACCTATCATTCCCCATCTTAATCACTGGAGATAGCTCCACAAGCCCAGAGACGCACCGAGAGCCATCTAAATGACAGACCTTACAAGTACCCTTACCTTCCATCTTCCCAGAAACTCAAACCCCTTTTCCTTTGTCTTGCACTTCACAAATGTAGTATTGCTCTTTGTTGAAATGGTATATAAGCCTTTGGGTTTGATGGCTTCTTTAGGGTTTTCACTTCATTTCTGTAAGGCCTCTGATAGGCACATTTAATAACTCTTCTTCTGTTAATCTGTCTATTACCAGTTCAATTTGCATGGCCCCAGCCACTGAACCTAAGAAGGGAGAGGGAAAAGATTTTTCCTCCCACACATTTTCCAGCCACTTGACCTCCCTTGTTGGCATCTACTCTGCAAATATGGTCATATTTTTGACAAGATATCTTTAAGGCTATCACCTAAATAGTCTTTAATCACTTTAACAGTAATATATTAACTCAATTCAGTTCAAACCATTTGATAATTAGATGAAAAGAAGGACTTTATTGAGATAAATCCAAGTTGACAATCATTTTAATGTGCGAACATTTTGCTGTCTCAATCAGAGACTTATTTCACATCACATTAGAGAAAATTTGGCTCTTAAATTGTTCCTTGCATCCTCAAAAATACCATACATATAGGGTATTTTATTTGGTCTTTAGCATAAAAGCTTGTTATTGTAGATTCAAATCTCTAGTCTAGAGGCATCTGCTAAAGTAAGGTAGTAATGCAAATAACTTTTTTAATGTTAATATTTTTATATGATCTTATTTTTCATTGTTATAAGACATTTCTGAACTATATAGCAGGAACTGGAGAACTTCCTCTATAAAGGACCAGAGAGTATATATTTTAGGCTTTGCAGGTCATATGGTCTCTGTTGACTTCCTAGGGAGGCTGAGCATTTTTCCATGTTTTATTTGACATTTAAGTTTCTTCTTCTGTGAAACTCCTATTTTTATCTTTTGTCCATTTGCATATTCTAGATATTAGTATTTTGTCTGTCATTTGTGTTATAAATATCTTCTTCCAGATTGTGGCTTGTCCTTTTGCTGTCTTTGTTTTATTTGTTAATAAATGGACTTCTTAATCTTAATGAATTTAAATGTATCAATATTTCCCTTTATGTGTTGTTTGAGAAATCCTTTAATATGCTGATGTCATAAAAATATTATACAGCTTTATAAATATTTTGTCTTTCACATTTAATTCTTTAGTCTATCTGAAATTGATTTTATAGATGGTGTAAACTAAACATCCTTTTATTTTTCCACATGGATAACCAGTTGTACCTGCTTTCTCCCACTGATATCCATTTCCAGCTCTGTCAGATATCAGGTTTTTCAATAAACATGTATGTAATTTGGGTGGGTGGTTTTCTGTTCTATTTTATTGATCTGTCTATCTATCTCTTGCCAGTTTCATATTATCTTATCTTATTGTAGCTTTGTGATATGTCTTGATATCAGCTTGTTCTTTTTTAGTCTAACTTTGCTAGTCTTGGCCCTTTGCTTTTCATATGAATTTTAGAAACATTTTGACAAATTCCACATAAAAAATTCTGTTGAGATTTTAATTGAAATTGATTAGAAACAATTTCATCAATTTTGGAAGAATTAAATATTCAATTATAGAGTCCTCTAATTCATAAATGTTTTGTCTCTCCATTTATTTAGATCTTCTTTAATACCATTCAGTAAAGTCTTACACTTTATTACAAAAGGGCCTTACATATTTTTATTAAAATTATTCCTAGATATATTTTTGTTGCATTTTCTAACTGTAGACGCTGTATCAAAACATAATTAACCTTTTATACTTTGAACTTAAATCTTATGATCCTGTTACACTCTACTTCCAAAAGTAAGTCAAGATATACATTTGTGTTTTCTTTGTAGGCTATTATATCCTTTGTGAATAATGACTGTTTTTAAAATGTATTTCCAGTCATTATTTCTTTATCTTGTGGATTGCTTTGGATAAGACTTTCATTGCAATGTCATATAGAAACAGTGATAAGAAGCATCCTGGTATTGTTCTTGGTTTTAAAAGTATGACTTTAATACGTCATTAAAATATGTTTGCTCTAGGCCTTTTTTTTTAAATTATCAGGTTAAGGTTGCTTTTTAAACCACAAATTGCTGCTGAACCTTATTGAATTTTTAATCTATTGAGATGATCATATTGCCATTAATCTCTTGATGTAGTGAATCACACTAAGTGATTTTCTAATGTTAAACCAATTCTGCATCCTTATAATCAGCTCAACCTGGCAAGGCTGTATGGTCTTTTTCTATGTCTTACGGTATTCAGTTTGCCAATATTTGTTTTAGGATGTTGACATCTATGTTCAAAACTGAGAGAATCTATAACTTGCATTTCTTACACTGAAGTTGTTTGGTTTTAATATCACCATTATACCTGTTGACTTGAAATAAGTAGACTGCTGGATATTTCTCCAGCAAAGATGGGTTTATTCCTGATCAGCAGAGAATTGCAATTTGGGGTCTGCAACCATGGAAAGACAGGTACAAGTCCTGGCACAGCAAGGGGAGGAGAATGCTTTTAAAGAGAGGAAAAGGAAGTTGGGAGGGCTGTAGTAAACAGAGAGTCCATGGCTTTTCATTGGCTGAGTCCTTGCCAAGAAAGCAGTGTCTTTCTTCCTTGCCTTGGGCTTTATTATCGTGGCAGGGTGTAGGAGCTCCCCCTTCTGGTCTCCTGACTCTATTTATTTGAGGTTTCTGTTTATTAATTTTACATACCCAACTTCTGAAAATGAGTCCAAGAGTGTTTCTTCTCCCCTACCCCCATCTTATATTCCTTGAAAGTGTGTTAAAACTCACCTATAAAATTATCTGGGCCTGGTGAGTTTTCTTTGCATGCGTGAGAAGATTTTAAAGTACTGATTCAATTTTTTACAATTTTAACAATTTTTCCTAAATTTGTTCATTTGTGTGTTCTGTCCTTTTAATTTCTGTTTATCATTATTTTGCCCTTTTTACCACTATCTTTGGTTTTATTCTTTTGTTTTCTCTTGTAATCTCTTAGATTTGAAGCTTAGTTTATTTACTTCCAGGTATACTTTTCTTTCTAATATAAGCATTGAGAACATGCATTTTCCTCTCCAAGAAGTATGTTTTAAAATTTTCAGACATACACTGTTTTAAAAAATCTTTTAAAATGCATTTCTAATTCAATTGCATTGTGTTTAAAGAATATGGTCTGTGTATGCCAGTTCTTTTAAAAACTTATTCAAGCTTGCTTTTTGGCCATATACCTGAACAGTTTTCACATAAATGCTTTAGGGGCACCTGACAGGAATGTATGTAATCTAGTTATCAGGTCTAGGGGTCTATATGTATCTACTACATGAAGTTTGTTGCATTTTTCAAATCGTCTATATTCCTACTAATATATTTTATGATTAGTCAATTAATTATTGATATGATATATCAAAATCTCCCACTCTGCTGGGGGATTTGTTGATTTTTCTTATAATTCTGGCAACTTTTACTTTATGTATTTTAAAGCTGTGCTATGAGGCCTATACAACTTTAGAATTATTAAATTGTGATGAAGTGAATCTTCTATCAATGTTTTTACCTTATTACAGTAATATTTTTTTGTTTTAAAGTCTAATATGAATATAGTCATCCACCTTTATTTTGGTTAGTATTTGTTTAGCATATGAGTTTTACACCCTTTGAATTTTAGTCTCTCTCTTTTTTTAATGGTTTAGGCAGTGGTGTGCTGGCAAATGCTTAACAACCAGCTCTCTGGGAAGGCAAGGTAGAGTCTGATTTTCAGAATTTACTGATTTCTGTTGTCTCAATACTGCCACCTGAGACTGCCAGATAAAATACAGGCTGCCCAGTTAAATCTGAATTGCAGATAAACAATGAATTATTTTTAATATAAGTATGTCCCAAATAGTACATGGAATACACTTACTTTTAAAACATATTTGCTGTCTTGTTGCCAAAATGGTGACCTCTGGGGGAGGTCACGCCAAAGGATATTCCCTGGGGCCTCTGCCACCAGTGTCCTTGCCCCCATAGTGAGCCACAGCCGACCCCCTGCCTCCCCAGGAGACCCTCCAAGACCGGCAGAGATTGTTGACACCTCCTAAAGCACAGAACTATACTTGCAAACCAGACAACACTAGGACATGATAACCAAGGCTGATACCATTCACAGATGAGATTCCAGAACAATGTTTCTAGTTAGGAGTCTCCTGGTGTCCGATTGCTAAATACTGGCTTCAAACAAAGCAGTATCCTGCTTGTTCAGGTGTGTCTCTTGTAGACAACATATGGCTCTGTATTATAATTGCCTACTTACTTATCTCTATTTCCCTCTGGCTTATCAGCTACACAAAGATAAAGACTTTGTTCACTATTGTATCCACAGTTCCTGGTTTAGTGCCTAATACTTGATGTTTAATTAATTAATGCATATTGCATGCCTGAATGAAGTATACAGCACAGTGGTTAAGAATGAGGTGTTTCTGAGTCATTTAAATCTCAGATATGCCACTCATGTAAATGTAGAAAGGCTAGCTAAGTTACTTAACCTTTCTAAGACTTAGTTTTTTTCCTGGTATAATGTGGCGAACAGTAGCACCTCCTTCAATAGTATTTTCTGAGCATTTAGCATTTGCCTGGTACATTTTAAATACCCAGTAACAAGTGGTTAATGTTGTTATTTGTGTTGAACAATATTGATAACCCACTTGACACCATGATCTCATAATTCCTTGCCCACAGCTTGTGAATGGGAAGACCACGTTTGAATTTGTCATCACTGAAAGCTGCTTCATTGACGACGAATTAAACTCCCAAATCCCACTCTCTGATGACAACCTTACTCACGGAACTTGCACAGCCAATATTAGGATTGTTCCTTTTAAAAAACTGCCAATTTAGGAGGAAAATACTATCTAGTGTTCATATGTATTTCTCTTCCGATTTAGGAGGTAGAATGTTTTCAGTTTATTGGAAATAGGTGTTTCTTTCGTCACTTTCCTCTTCATGTCTTCTGCCTATTTTCTACTGGTATGTTAATCTCTGTCTTTTGAATTTGTAAGAGCACTTTATATATGAGGAATATCAACCCTTTGTGCAGCACGTATTTTGAAAATAATTTTCCCAAGTTTTCATTCATTGCTTCTCATGGTGCTTTTATTTTATTTTTTATTTTTTATTGGAGTATAGTTGACTTACGATGTTGTGTTACTTTCTGCTGTATAGCAAAGTGAATCAGTTATGCATATACATGTATCCACTCTTTTTTATCATGGTACTTTTAAATATACAGAAATTTTCTTATTTCTAGGAAGTAAAAAATATCAGTCTTTCCTATTTAAACATTGTAGAAATATATGATTTAGAATGTGAAAGTCCCACATATTTTTACACTCTGCCCACCCTGTGAAGACCACTGATAACAATTTAGTATAGCTTCATAACACATGTATTGATACTCAGTATGTAACGTCAATTGTCTACTCTTTTCCATTCTTAATGCTGCCACCTGGTCTGAGCCACCATTGTCTCTTGCCTTCCTGTCCTTCCTCTCCAAATCACTGTTCTTATCACAGACAAAATGGTCATATTCAAACATAAACTAGATTTTTTTGTAAACATACACTAGCATATAGATCATTAACCAATGAATACATACTATTCAGTCCCTTGCTCTATTCTCACTTAACTGTATACATTGAGCTTCTCTATGTTCAAATATTGCATGGAACATACTTTTTTTTTTTTTTTAAGTATTCCTTGTGTATCTGAAATTCGAATGTAATTGAGCATCTTGTTTTTTTTTTTTTTTTTTTTTGCTGTACGCAGGCCTCTCACTGTTGTGGCCTCTCCCATTGCGGAGCACAGGCTCCGGACGTGCAGGCTCGGCGGCCATGGCTCACGGGCCCAGCCGCTCCGCAGCACGTGGGATCCTCCCGGGCCGGGGCATGAACCCGTGTCCCCTGCATCGGCAGGCGGACTCTCAACCACTGCGCCACCAGGGAAGCCCACGTCCTGTATTTTTATTTGCTAAATTGCACAGTCTTACTTCTATTGTTGGTCCAAGGTTCTAGCCTTCTCTCAGCCACGGGAAGGGGTTAAGGAGACTTGAGGAGCATGCAACCAATTCTATTAAGGGCAGAACCTGGATGTGTCACATATTACTTCTGCTTATAGCCCACGGCCATAACTTAGTCACACGGCCACATAGAACTTCTAGGGAGGCTTGGAAATGTAGCCTTTTTCTGGGCAGATATTTGGCCAGCTAAAACCTTATTACCGTGGAAGAAGGGAAGAATGAACGTTAGGGAACAACTAGTTCCCTAGATAGGCACTATTGTTAGAGATAACCATCTTTGGATATAGTCTCGGTAGGACTATCATTAGAGGTACCCAATTCCTCTCCCCATTCCAACCAAGGAATGGGCATGTGACCCAAACTGAGCCACTCAGACACTCTCTGAAACTGAAATCAAGCAAAGTGACATAGAAACTTAAAATAGTTGAAGTTCATTCATCTTGATTGTGGTAACCTGAAGAAACTAAACATATGGCTTCATGCTACTTAGATCTCTAGAGTTTTCTGGTTCTTGAGCTTGCCCTGAGTCTGCCTTCAACAGATTCAAATTTTCCTTGGATTCTGTAAGATATCCTTGTTTTTCCCCCTTAAGTTGTTTAGAATTGGTTTGTGCAACTAGCAATTATAGAACTTTAACTGATCAAAGCTCAAGTCTGGATGCATTCCAAGGTGAGGAGATAAAAAATCAGTTCCCCACCCCTGAGGATCTCTGTCTAAGCAAATTTTCACTTCTGCATTACAGTTTTGAGACTTAAGGTAACAAGACAAAAATAGCATCAAAAATAGTGGCTTAAAATGGAAACAGAGAGAGAAGTGAAAATTAAATTTGACTAAGCTAATACTTGCACTTACTTTGTGCCTACTTGCAGAGATTACTGATTAATAGTTGCAACAACTCTGTGCTTTGTTAATATTTTACACGTATTATCACATTAAACCCTTGTAGCAACAATAATAGGCATTATTATTATTCTCATCTTGCAGATGGGGAAAGTGGGGTTTATAAAGTTAAGTGATTTTCTGAAGGTCACATAACTGATAATGGTTGTAGTCAACATTCAAAACTAAGTTTAATTTCAGCACTTAAGCTGTTAATCATTATACCATACCACCCCTAGACCTTAAAAAATAAAAAAGATATTTGCTATCTGAACAGCCTTTTAATTTAACTTCTATTTTTTAACATTTATTATTTATCTATCTGAGGCTGTATCTTATGAGAAAATTTCACACTTACAAAAATAAAAAGAATGGTATAATAAAGCCTTATGGTACCCATCACCTAAATTCAACAATTATTCCCATTCCACCACCCTTTTTTCATCAGTCCTCTCTCCAAATTCACACTTTATTTTCTTTTACCCTGGAGTATAGTTTATTTAATTTATTTTTCTTTTTTAGAAATTTATATTTGCTTTATTTTTAAATTTTATTGGAGTGTAGTTGATTTACAATGTTGTGTTAGTGTCAGGTATATAGCAAAGTGAATCAGTTATACATATACATATATACACTCTTTTTTTAGATTCTTTTCCCATATAGGCCATTACAGAGTATTGAGTAGAGTTCCCTGTGCTATACAGTAGGTCTTTATTAGTTATCTATTTTATATATAGTAGTGTGTATATGTCAATCCCAATCTCCCAATTTATCCCACCCCCCCTTATCCCCTGGTAACCATAGATTTCTTTTCTACATCTGTGACTCTACTTCTGTTTTGTAAATAAGTTCATTTGTACCCTTTTTTTAGATACCACATATAAGTGATATCATATGATAATTGTCTTTCTCTGTCTGACTTACTTCACTCAATATGACAATCTCTACGTCCATCCATGTTGCTGCAATGGCATTATTTCGTTCTTTTTTATGGCTGGGTAATATTGCATTGTATATACGTATCACATCTTCTTTATCCATTCCTCTGTCAGTGGACATTTAAGTTGGTTCCATGTCCTGGCTATTGTAAATAGTGCTGCAATGAACATTAGGGTACATGTATCTTTTCTAATTATGGTTTTCTCTGGGTATATGCCTAGGAGGAGGATATGGTAGTTCTAATTTTAGTGTTTTAAGGAACCTCCATACTGTTCTTCATAGTGGCTGTACCAATTTACATTCCCACCAACAGTGTAGGAGGGTTCCCTTTTCTCCACACCCTCTCCAGCATTAGTTGTTTGCAGATTTTGTGGTGATGGCCATTCTGACTGGTGTGAGGTGATACCTCATTGTAGCTTTGATTTGCATTTCTCTAATAATTAATGATGTTGAGCATTTTTTCATGTGCTTTTTGGCCATCTGTATGTCTTCTTTGGAGAAATGTCTATTTGGCTCTTCTGCCCATTTTTCGATTGGGTTGTTTGTTTTTTTGATAATTTACGTTTATTTTTTATTATTTTATCCTGGAGTATTTTAAAACAAACCTTCACCTATAAATACCTCAGTATATTTCTCTAGTGCATAAGAACCTAAAAGAAAAAAATAACATAATAACATTATCATGCCCCCCAAATTAATAACAATTCCTTAATATATTTAATATCCAATCCAAGTTCAGTATTTCCTGATTGTCTCAGAAATATCTTTTTACAGTTCACATAAAAATTCAATATCTGACATATGTCAGATATTCTCAAGTTTCTTTTAACTTATGACAGTTTCCCTTCTCTTTCTTCCTCTATGCCATGTGTTTGTTGAAGAAAAAGGGGGCTTTTGTCCTGTGGAATATCTAACCTTCTGAATTTGGCTAAGGTACCCTCCTAGTGTCATTAACAGGTTCTTCCATCTCCTGTCTGTCCTGGAAGCTGTTAGTTAGTTCAAGAGATCTGATTAAATTAGGCTCAAAAAAACTTCTAAAAAAATTTTTGGCAAGAACGCTCCATAGGTGGCATAATAGCTGACTTTTTAAATAAATTGTGTAACTGATTTATTAAATGTGCTAAATCAGTGATTATAATCAGTAAACTGCTTTGTCTTCTCCCACCACTGCCTTCAAACAAGCAGATCTCCCTTCTCTGTCCCCAGTGACATTTCAGGCAGATCCTTGACCTTTGGGGCCACTCTCAGATGTGAGAAGAGTCTCACTTTCAGCTACGGAAAATTCCAGTCAAGTGTAAATTAAACTTTAATTTCTCATCCATTTCAAATCTCCCTCCTCCCTCCCTCTCCTATTACAGCTGCCAAGCATGGCCTTTCCTTTCACTCCATTGGGTAGACAGTCTCCACTGGGACCCTCCAGTCCCTGGGAAACATTGTGCATTCTTGCCCAGCCAAATGGTGGAAGTGTAACTTGCAACCCTTCATCCTCACCCAGCCACTAGGGGCAGCTCCAGCCGGACTTCAGTGTGCAGATTTCTCTATATCCCTCAAACTCCAAAGAACCCTTGTCAGATTCTTCCAAAAACTTGCTCATCTTGCACTCCTGTAATAGCACAGGGTAAACGTACACATTCCTCCAGCCAGGCAAGCATCTGGCCAGGGATTGAAAGCCCCACACCCCTTTCTGGCTGGCACTCCAGAGTGCTGAGGGGCTCTCTCGCTGCCTCCTTTCACTTGGTTCCAGTGGGAAGAGCAATGGCCCATGCAGACCAGGGAAGAAATGCCACCATGCTCACTCCTCTTGGGAAGTCCCCCCTAAAGATGCATCTGCCCATCTTTCTCTGCTAAAGGCTGTGGGAGTGATGGTTGCTGGACCAGGATGTCCATTTCATAGTGAGACCTGGGCACATGTGTTGAGGGCCCTTCTTTAAAATAAGGGGCTGCTTCTTACCTATTGTTTACACCTTTGAGGTTGTATCTTACTCTTATCAACAGGAAAATCCCAATCTACATCCATACAAGTCTACTAAGATTTACCCTTGATTTAACTTTGTAAAGTAATTCTGCTAAATATATGGAATTTCCTATTTTATTTTATTATGTTTTAAATTTTTATTGGAGTACAGTTGCTTTCCAATGTTGTGTTAGTTTCTGCTGTACAGCAAAGTGAATCAGCTATACATATACATATACCACCACCCCCTCCCGCCCTTTTTGGATTTCCTTCCCTCCTAGTTTATTTTAAAATGAATGATTTGGAGAAACTCAGCACTCTCCAGGACATTTTTTCATGTGTCACTGTGATGTTGGGGAACACCATGCACAAGGCAAACACATTCTTGTCTTCTGTCCTTACTCAAGAAGACCTGGGTGGTCTACTAAATACCAACAACAACAAAGCAAGAAAAGGGAAACATTTCCAAAAACAGCAGAGGACAATGAAGCGAGTCCACAGTGATAAATCAGCTAAATTAAATTCACCCAGTCTATGTCATATGTAGAAATGTGTGCTTGTTTGATTCCCATGTTATATTAGATACAACCTATAACCATTTTAATTGATGTGTTAAGATCCGTGTGTATTTTTTAAATAAATGGGTTTAATTACAATTGCTGGGTGGAGAGCTGCTTACTCAAGCCTTAAGTAGAACTTGAATTAGGAAATGAAAAGAAGGCTTACTGACTCACTGAAGAGTCAGCTGAGTACATTTTTATTTTGCTCTCTGCCAAAGTTGGAGTAAACAATAAACTAACCAAGAACAGCATGGTGGTGAATCAGTATCTACAGATGAATGTGTGAATGTGTGGGGTACAGGGGGAGGCCAACACCATTACCTCAAATTGGGCTGAAATAAAGAGTTTAAACATGTATGAGGGGGCTTCCCTGGTGGCGCAGTGGTTGAGAGTCCGCCTGCCGATGCAGGGGACGCGGGTTCGTGCCCCGGTCCGGGAGGATCCCGCATGCCGCGGAGAGGCTGGGCCCGTGAGCCATGGCCGCTGGGCCTGCGCGTCCGGAGCCTGTGCTCTGCAACGGGAGAGGCCACCACAGTGAGAGGCCCGCGTATCGTGTGCTCCTAGCAGGGCTCCAGGCTCACAGTAGGATCTTAATAAATGCTTGTAGAAGGAGGAAGGAAGGGAGATGGGAGGGAGGAAGTGAAAGAGGGAAAGAGGGAGGACGGAAGGGGGAGGGAGAGAAGGAGGGCAGACCAGCCCAGGAAACTGGTGTTTATTACCTCATTGTAACAACTGAGTAAGCATAAATTGGCTAATGGCCTTTTCATGGTGTGGTTGAAACGTTGAATTGAGGCCTAACTGTTCAACTGAAAGAAAAGTAAGAGTTTAATAAAAATCATGTTATGGTAATAATTGAAAGGCTAACAGTGCATGCGTTTGAAAAAGGAATGTTAAACGTTTTGTTTTTATGTTTTTGTTTTTAACTGTGGCCATCATGAATTAACTTTGTAACATATTTAACATTCCAGAATATCAAGTCATTGACTTGTTCTTTTAGAAACCGCATTTTCCAAGTCATTTGAATTAAATTACAAATATATTTTAACACAAAGACACTACCAGTTAATAGGAAGCGACTGTTCCATTAAGGAATGCAATGTAGAATGAACGTTTAAAGCCAACCTGATGAAACAGAATATCAGGATAAGACAGCACATTAGTCATTCTTCCCAATTCTGTGTCATGTGCAGATTTCATAATTATTCTGTTTTCATGTGAATCTTGGATACAAATGCTGCAGAGAGGGTCAAAGCCCAGATCCTGTGACACTCACCTAAAGGTGCACCCTCAAACTTCCCTCCTTCTTCTCCCTCCCTCTGTGCATTTGCCACCTGGTGTTATCATCCGCCCTCATGCATCCTCTTGGAGAAATCTACAAGGACACCAGGGAGACTCTGTAAAATTGTCTCACGGCCAAAGTAAACCTTCCCTTCAGAGTGTTCTTTTGGTACCCTCTACAAGCCTCTAGTATTGAGCTTACCACAGTGATCATTATAATTTCTTGTCTCTAGAATACAGACTCCATATAAATAGAGTTCATATTCATTTCTGAATCTCCACTCAACAGTATTTCTTGTGTGCCAACACTGGTCAAGGTCTGTGTTACATGTTGCATTTAGAATTGAACAAAATAGATGCAGTCCTTGGATTTTGGAGGTGTGTCATCTACTGAGGAAGAGAGTCATTACATAAATCAACAAGCAAAATAGGAGATTGTAAATTGTGTCATGAAGGAAGAAACCAGGGAGGCAGGGGCCAGAACAAAAGGAGAGACAGAATGGAACTGAGCGTTTAGCAAGACTTCTCTGAGGAACCAACATTTAACTGGAGGCCCACTGTAACTAGGAGTTATTCAGCTTATTCAGGCTTGACAGAAAAAAGCATGTCCAGCAGACACAGCAGTGTGTGGGAAGCCTGGGGCACTGCAGCTGGAACAGATGGGGCAAAGGGAGAGGGATGGGAGAGAGTCGGGGTCCAGACACTGTGGGGCCTTGGGATTTTGTGTTTTATCCTAAGTTGTAAACCACTGAAGGCTTTAAGCAGGGGGCTAATGCGATTTGTATACCGTGATGCCTTGTGTTTACGTGCTGGGTATTGAAGATTTACAAATAAATGGATGAATTAAACATAATGAATAGCGTTCTTCTACACCATTTTGGAGTTTTACCAACCTCAGGCAATTACATTAATTTGATATAGCCAGTTCTTAGGAAACACATAATGGGAATTTGTTGATTTTCAGGCACTCACCATTTATTTTCCCTTTCTACCAACCCCCCTCTTAATTTTAGGTAATATATCTCCCCATTGTGTGCATTCTTGATGCCCAGCTCTCCCTTGGCCAAGAGGCTGGCATGAGAAAAAAGCTGTTCCAACCTGACTCCCTCTTCTGGGACTTAGAATTTTTGCTAGAGTAACTGATAGAGAAGAAAAATGCTTGAAGGAACTCAGTTCAGCCACTGCAACTGAGGCTCCAGTGCCCATGGCTTCCCTGGTTCCTGCCCTGGTTTTAAGCCTGAGTGTCTAGTTTCTCATCTTTCCTCCCAGTAAAAGTCCCACCAGTGCATTCACTTTTTCCTTAAAATAGTCAGCATTCATTTCTGTCACTTGCAATAGAAGAATCACAGTGGAATGAAAATCTGTTTTAGCTCTAACTGGGGATCACATTTTGGTCTCAAGTTTTAAAAACATTTCTTTGGATATATTACTTGCTTATTTCCAATCTGATGGAAACCTTAACATTTTCTTTTACTTCTCAAAACTGATTTTAGTAGTTGGAATGTACTTTCTGGGCTGACAGATTTGAAATCCTTGAAACTAGTTAAGTAATCTTTTCCTCTCTCTCAAATTTCCTCAAAGACAGAACTGTAGTTTCCTTTGCCTTTGCACTATTTATTTCACGTGATTTTGTTAGAGACCATTCTCCTTGTTTTCCAAGCATGTTCCACCAAACACTAGTCTCATGAGGTGCTTCCAGATAAAAAGTGTCAATTATTACATATGTCTGAATAGCAGTGAAGACGCTACCCCTCTTTTAGGGTTTCAAAGAACATTGTAGCATCTTAAAGCATCTGAAAAGTCCTGCAGTAAAGAAATCTGTGTATTTTCCTAATGTTTCCCAAATGTATTTGGTCACGCAACTCTTCTTTCTGCAAAACCCATTAAAGAATAAGCATTTTGTGGCACCCACTTTGGGAAAGGCTGTTTCTGAAAATCAAAGCAAAATGAAAATGAGGTTTTTCCATGTTCTCTGTGCCATCTATTAACATTGCATCATGTTCCCTTGGCAGTGGGTTTATCCCTTTTTTTGTTTCTCCTGCTTCAAATACAGGTTGAACATGCTTTTAGGTATTGCCTTTTTTAGAATTTTTAAAGGCCTCAGTCCCTCCTGGCACATGCTACTCTTTGGATTTCTTCTAGGTATACCCCTGACTTGCCTCTTACAGTAAAGGCCCATCAAGGTGCTCTGAGAGCAGCCACAGTGTTTTATTTACTTTTCTGTGTGTGAGTCTCTGGAGTGTCCTTAAAATTCGGGGTAATATGGTAGAGGGAAAGCTCAACATTCAGCCCTTGCCAGTCTTTTATGCACATACATGTGAGAACAGACATACGTACATGAATACATATCATAGAAAAAGTGGTCTATTCTTCGGTCACCTCCAAGACATATGATTCTCCTTGGGGGTAGTCCCAAACTGTCCAAGTTGAGATGGGAAGTGTGGAAAGAAAGTGAGCTATGGGGACAGATCATCTCTTTCCCAACTTCCCTGACTGGTCCAACAAATGTGTAAAGAGAGAAGGTCAGGGGTTCCAAACAAAAGACCAGGTTGGAAGGAGGAGGAGCAGGGGCCAAGGAATAGCAATGATGGCTTTGACCTTGGTCCAAATAATGACCGTTAAGCAACGGACACAATTGTGTCTTTTAAGTCTTCATTCACTTACTAATTCATTCAACTAACAGTATTATTTTTTACTGGTCTATAACATTATATAAGTTTTACATGTACAATGTTGTATTTCAACTCCTGTCTACACTATAGTGTGCTCATCAGCAAAGGTTTAGTTTCCATCCATCACCCTACAGTTGACCCCCTTTACCCATTTTACCCTCCCCCACCGGTAACCATTACTCTGTTCTCTGTATCCATGTATTCATTTTTGTTTGGCTTGGCTTATTTATTATTAATTCATTAATTAAAAATTTCAAAATATTCCAAATATGAGTGAAATAATATGGTATTTGTCTTTCTCCGTTTGACTTATTTCACTCAGCAAAATACCCTCAAGGTCTATCCATGTTGTCACAAACGGCAAGATTTCAGCTAACATTATGGAGCACCTACTCTATTATGGAATTCTGCTTGGTTCCTGCCTTCAAAGAACTTACTGTCATATTGGGTCACTGGGCATCTAAATAAAAATTTCCAATATAACCTAGAGAGTGTTATGTTAGGCATAGGAACAAAGTGCTTTTATGCATTAATTTAGGTATTAGATATACTCTATAACTTAAGCTTGTGTTACTCTAGATATATATCATTTCATAAATGTGCCTTCAGTTTTCTTTACGAGCTCACGTTCATCCATGTTCACTGCTTTCTAGCATTTTTATAGCATTCCATTGCAAAATATAATACAAAATTTAAATTACAATAAATATTTGTTACTAACTCAAATATCCATTCTATTGATGAATGTTTAGGTAACTGTAGTTTTTTCACAATGCTGCAGTAACATTCTTATGTATACCTGATGGGTGTGAAATGGTACCAGTGTGGTTTTAACTTGCATCTCCCTGATTGCCATTGAGGTTGGGTATCTTTCATTTGTTCATTGGCCATTTGGGATTCTATAAATTCTTTTACACTTCCTTTCCATGAAATGTAGCACAGGGCTATCACTGAGCACACTCTCAATGGGTACTGCTGATCCTCCTAGCCATAGAAAAGTTGCTTGGTTTCCTAACACTAATGTCGGTTCCTACCTTCAAAGCTGGCATCACTGAGACCCACATTTGCAAGTGGGTAGGTTCTAGAAATAGTTGTCTTTCTGTATACCCAGTATCTGTGATGCCTGTGGTGGGTTCACTTTTCTAAATCTCACAGTGGGGGTCTGTTTTGTGTGATTAGACTTCTGCCTCAATTTCTCTGATGAATAGAGCCCAGCTCTACTCAGCTAGAGCACTGGCAAGTCTCACCATTCCCCTTCCTGGGGTACTGGAGGCACTCCACTGGCCCTCAAGTTGCTGGCTGTGGTTATACTCTAAAAAGATGAACCATTTGTAAGCATGATATTAGTTCCCTGTTAACGTGAAGCTTCACCTGGGTATGGAGACCTTTGCTGACATGCTCCATCCGTAAACTGGACCCCCTGAGATATCAGCATTTATCCCTCCTCTTTGAACATCAACTTGGACCATCACCCGGTGTCTGTGGGTCAGAGCTACAGCCATATTATGATTCTTGAGCTTGGGTCCAGCCTCCACCTCCTCCCCACCAGCCAGTCAGCGAGGTCCTGCATGCCCTAAGGCTGATGTGCTAGAGTATGACAATCTGTCCTTTTTCCTCAGTTATGTCCCATTTAAATATAACTATTATTGATTTGAACTTTTTAAAAAATTTTTGTTTATTTTTGGCTGTGTTGGGTCTTCACTGCTGCACAGGGGCTTTCTTTAGTTGCAGCGAGCGGGGGCTACTCTTCGTTGTGGTGCACGGGCTTCTCATTGCGGTGGCTTTTCTTGTTGTGGAGCATGGGCTCTAGGCGCACAGGCTTCAGTAGTTGTGGCACACAGGCTTAGTTGCTCTGTGGCATGTGGGATCTTCCCAGACCAGGCATCGAACCCGTGTCCCCTGCATTGGCAGGTGGATTCTTAACCACTGCACCACCAGGGAAGCCCTATTATTGATTTGACCTTATAAGCAAATAGAACTTACTTTGCTCTGTGAAAACTCCTTCTTAGAGGCCAGAAAATGGTGATGGGGGAGTCATACATCTTCCTTCAGAGAGGAAGTGGTATTTATTCAACCTCTTCTTGTGACTTATTTTTGTTTCTTCCCTGTCTGGGACTCAAAGATTTTAATCCAAGTTAGACATTAATTTAAAATCATTTGGGGGATGTTAGGCAAGTGTCTCTTTTGAAATTTAAACAAGGAAAAAATCAAGTCTGACATCTCAATGATTTTCATATTTCAGGTCAACATATTTCTTCTAATTTGGATATGTGGAACTACTGTGGTATTTAGTTTACAAAATAGGCCATTCACTAAGACAGTAATGTGGACAGAAAGTCCTGTGGAACATAACAGCATGAGGAAGCAAGTGATTTTCTGCCAAGCTCACTCCAGGCACCTAAACATGACCCATTTCTGCACTGGAGGAGAAATAATAACAATTCTCTAACCCTGTACCTTCTTCTGTTCTTATGCACAAAACTGTATCCCCAACTCTTGTCCTGAACCTCCTCTTCCCACACCTCTGCACTTCTGGGGTATTGACTGTACTCTTTGATCCCATTTATTTAGAAATATATCAGGCAGATTCCAACATTCTGAGAAAGGAAAACACTGTACCTTTAGGAAATTTTATTTTCTGTTGTCACTTGGAACAAATCATTTACAAGCTCAAAGTGTTTCTCATAATATATCTTAGAAAATAAAAAGATTAAATTGCAGGTTAAGAAGCATTTCAGAGAGAATTTTATCTCTGCAAATCATTAGTCATATTTTATTGCTTGACAGAACAAATGAATAGGAAGTATTTGTTCCCATAAAAGCACAACCCTTATTGCAAAAATTCTGAAATTTGACATGGTTGCTAGTGGAAGGATTCTGCCTTTGACCTCTAAGCAATGACCTTTTTCATACTTTAGGGTTGAGCCTCTCAACTCTAAAGTGGAAGGATTAGCCACACTTTTGAATTCTAGAAGTCTGTTCAGTGTGCTCAAAAACATTAAAAGATGAATGATGATTTTTAAAAAGCAAGTTTTGGAAAATTGCAATGCCTTTCTAGAGTTATTTTACTATTTCCTGGTTCACCCTTTATTGCTATGTAGCCTTTGAGTAGTTATAGATCTGACAAGTGTTCCAATTCACGGTGCCCAGGGAGAGGTGATGTTTCTCAAGTATGGAGAGTGGGATACACATTGCCCAACTCACTTTGCATAGTCTCCTGTCACACATACATAAAAAAGTGTATCATCAGCTGGAGGGAGGAAATCAATTTTATATATTGATCAAAATCTGGTAACTAACAATGAAAATACATGGAACACCACTGTTCTGTGCACCCAGATACAGAACTACGGCTTTAGGTTTGGCTTAAAAACAAAACAAAACAAAACAGCTTTCACTATTTACAACAGCCAAGACATGGAAGCAACTTAAATGTCCACTGGCAGATGAGTGGATAAAGAAGATGTGGCATATGGGCTTCCCTGGTGGCGCAGTGGTTGAGAGTCCGCCTGCCGATGCAGGAGACGCGGGTTCGTGCCCCGGTCCGGGAAGATCCCACATGCCGCGGAGCGGCTGGGCCCGTGAGCCATGGCCGCTGAGCCTGTGCGTCCGGAGCCTGTGCTCCGCAATGGGAGAGGCCACAACAGTGAGAGGCCCGCATACCGCAAAAAAAAAAAAAAAAAAAAAAAAGAAGATGTGGCATATATTTATATGGAATACTATTCAGCCATAAAAAAGAATGAGGTAATGCCATTTGCAGCAACATGGATAGACCTAGAAATTATCCAACTAAGTGAAGTAAGTCAGACAGAGAAAGACAAATATCATATGATATCACATATAGAATCTAAAATACGATGCAAATTAACTTATTTATAAAACAGAAATAGACTCACAGACATAGAAAACAAACTTCTGGTTACCAAAGGGGAAAGTGGGGGAGGTGGCATAAACTAGGGGTTTGTGATTGGCAGATGCAAAGCTACTGTGAATAAAATAGCCAGACAACAAGGTCCTACTGTATAGCACAGGGAAATATATTCAATATCTTATAAACTATAATGGAAAAGAATATGAAAAATTATATATATACATAACGGAATCACTTTGCTGTACACCAGAAACTAACACAACATTGTAAATTAACTATACTTCAGTTAAAAAAAAAACAGCTTTCTCTGTCTGAGTGCTGACCCATATTTGTGGCTTACGGTCTCAGCTGATTAGGGTAGGGTAGTGTTGTAAAAGTGCTTCGTGAATAAGACATGAATTTTAGTCATATGTGAACAACAGCAGTAACTAAAATAGAATCATATGATTCCTTTTTTAATTCTCTAATCCTTCATGTCACCTCAAAGAGAAAAATTCAGTTTAGTACTAAGTTGTTGTGTTTTTTTTAATACTTTTTTTGCCACACCACATGGCACGTGGGATCCTAGTTCCCTGACCAGGGATCGAACCCACACCCCCTGCATTGGAAGCACAGAGTCTCAACAACTGGACTGCTAGGGAAGTCCTTAGTACTAAGTTTTTATCACCTCTCTTCTGAAGAGTGACACAGAGAGAGGGAACAAGGAGATCTTAGATTTAGAGCTTTCAGGGGTCAATCTTGTTTTGTTAGGATTTAACAGCATTGTTTTATTTTTCTTGTGATTGTACTTACAATTACCCTCTATTTCTGACAAATGACACTGGTTGTGTAGCACACTGGTGAAGCACGTGGCAGCTTGCTTCCCCCAGAGCCAGAGGAGAGAGCGGGGAGTGACGGTTGTGGGGAAAACCCATGATCAAAGCCAGGGCCTTTTTAGTACCTAATCTCAGAAGGGACATCCCATTCTTCTGGCATATTCTATTTGTTAGAAGCAACGTGCTAAGTCCAGCCAACACTCAGGAGAGGGGATTACATAGGGCATGAATACCAGGAGGCAGGGGTCATGGGATATCTTAGAGCTTCCTACCACAGGGATATATTGCAATTGCTTCTTTCCCTTCTTTTCCCCAATGGATAAATAGAATGTTTCATGGGGGCAGAGAGAGTATCTTGTTCATTGTGGTATTCCCAGTACTGGCCACAGTGCCCAAAATTTAAAACTGCTCAATAAATGTTTCTTTCAAGGAAACAAGAAGGAAGGAAAGGAAGGAAGGAGGGGGAGGGAGGGGGAAGGAGGGAAGGAGGGAGGCAGGTGAGGAGGAAGGAAGAAAGGAAAGATCTAAGTGAGAAGATCAGGGTACTCTGCTATTCCCTGGAGAGCAGGGGTGGATCTTCAGGAAAGGAAAACTCAACTATAAAGACTCTGGGAATGGAGTCAGGATTTCCATCTCTTCCCTAGTCCTGAGCATAACTGAGCCTCCAGGGAAATGGAGGCCACTCTGTGAACAGACTGCACCCACCATTCTGCTCCGAGCAAAGCTTCTGTGGATGCTGAACAGTTGAGCTCTAAAATAGCATAAGAGTCACCCACGGAAGGACAACCTTGATTGGGGTCCCTCATAGGGCATATACAGGTTTTGCTGAAGGAGCTGTAATTGTTGGCAGACAGATCAGGGAGCACTCTGAGGTGTTGCCCTCCACTTGCAGAGAGCAGTGAGAAGTTCTACTGAATGTGTATATGCTGCTTTGTCATTTAACATTGTAAAGTAAAGATGTTACTTAGTTACAAATTCTTGTGAGCAAAATTTTAATGGATCCATAATATTGAATCAAACAGTTGTAACATGAGCTGTTCAGCCATCGTTCCGCCCTTGCATTTATGGGTTGTTCCCGTTTCCCACTGCTATATACAATGCTGTAATGAATGTTTTTATAAACCTGTCTTTTCACAATTGTGAATATCTCTTTAGGTTAAATTCCTAGCAGTGAAATTGTAGGGTAGAGTATATATATGCACACTGTGTGTGTGTCTGTGCTCACACATGTGTGTGTTTGTTTGTGTATACTGTCAAACTGCCCCCAGAAATGATGCACGAATCCTCATTCCTGATGTAGAATAGTGCCTGTTATTACACACTACCTGAGACAAGGTTTCATTATCTTTACAAAGTTGTCAGTCTGATAGCTGAAAAATAATAGCTTATTATTGTTTTAATTACATGATGAAGCAAATTATATGATATTTTGTGAAAAAAAATTACATGACGTAGTCATTAATGCTGCCCACCAAATATTTCTGACTTGTCACTTCTTGAGCATATAGGATTGAATTTCATGGCACTTGATATTCGGTGGGGCCATGTGACCTGTTCTAGTCATTGAATCGTGACTAGAAATAACATGTATTTCTCTGAGCTGAGTATTTCATGGGCAGCGCAAGATCCTACAAAGCTCTCCTTTGCTTTGGCTATTGGTTACCAGCAATATTCTTGAAGGTGGCCTGGGTCCCATGGCCCAGGGACATGCCATATTAATTCCATGGAACAAAGCCTCCAGCTAAGCCATGTGAGATGTGAGCAAAAAATAAACCTTTCTCTTGTTTTAAGCCACTGAGATTTGGTGTTGACTGTTACTGCAGGATTACCTAGACCACCCTGACTGATGCATTAAACATCTTGGATCTTAATGAGATTGAACACATTTTCCTATGCCTATTGACATTTTGTATGTCCTTTTTTGTGAATTTTCTATTCATGTCCTTGCACGTTAACTTTTTAAGCTTATGGTACTCAACTACACATCTGTCAAGGCTGAATCTGATCCCTTCTGAGGTATCAGGGAAAAGAATGAAGTCTGTGAAATACAACATAAAGTATGGGTCTACCACAGCACACGTTTTAATGTTTTTTAAGTAATGTACTTTCATTTCAGTGATAATGTCAAAAAATATATAAACATATTCTGGATCATTTAAATGGCCACTTTATAACTGAGGGATGCTATTTATTTTTATGACCCAAATGGTTTCTTATGGTGTCAAGTAGCACTACTCAACACACAGACCAATAAGAATAAAAATGGACTTAAAACATAATGTTTTTGCACCAAGTGAAGGACAAATGATGTCTCCACATATTGTCCACTGTAAGATCAGAGGTTTCACAGCAGAATAAGTAGAGAAACTTGTAGGAGCACTGAGTCATCACACAGCCCACCCACATCAACACAAGCAGGCTCAACTCAGAAGAATCTGGCATAGCACTCAGTACATTTTTATGTGGTCATTTGTCTCCGTTATGGTCCTTTGCTTGCAAACAACATAAATGATTCTGGCTAACTCAAGCACTAAATAATTGATTGAAATGATACAAGAAAATGCAGAATTGAAGAAGAAAACCAGTCTCAGAAAGAGCCAGACTAGGGCAGCTCCAGGGATCTCAGTACCATGAATTCCTGGAATAGTACATTTTGGAGACTGCCAACAAAATGACTCAGCCCCAGTCATCTTCCATCTGTGTGTCTGTATGTCCTAGATTCAAATTCCTGGGTCCCTTTGAGTCATGTCCTCATCATTTTGCTGGCAGGGGTGGGGGTAGGTTGGGGGGGTGAAAGGAGGATGTATGGGACTTCAAAATGCTCAAGTCATCCAGATGCCTGATGAAAACAAAAGGTTGTATATTCTCAAAGTATGTGTGAGATGTCAAGGGCCCCTCCTAGAAGGTTTGGGGGATTTAATCCTTCCTAGGCAGGGGAGTGCATGGGGTCTCTTTCTTATGAAGGCTTTTCCTTGTTTAAAAAAAAGGAAACTAGGGGCTTCCCTGGTGGCGCAGTGGTTGAGAGTCCGCCTGCCGATGCAGGCGACACGGGTTCGTGCCCCGGTCTGGGAAGATCCCACATGCCGCGGAGCGGCTAGGTCCGTGAGCCATGGCCGCTAAGCCTGCACGTCCGGAGCTTGTGCTCCGCAACGGGAGAGGCCACAACAGTGAGAGGCCCATGTACCGCAAAAAAAAAAAAAAAAAAAAAAGGAAACTAAAGTGAATATCCAGAAGGCATTCAGGAAAAACATAAATTACAAAAGAACAACCTGCAGTCTAAGAAGAATGTAAAAGATGGAAGTACTCTTCCATGAAATGGATGAAGGAAAGAAGGAATGAACAGGGCTATTTCTGGGCCTCATGAGATTCGGTCTTAGACTCACAGTCAAAGAAACAGCCGTCCGCAAAAAAATTAAATCAAAAGAAATTTAGATCTTTGCTCAGTCTTTTGATAAAATATTGAAGTTGGGGTATATTTTTAATATGCAGCAAAACTCTTTGAAGTATACTTTAGGGTTTAGACACCTTTCTCATGATCAAGTTTTCTTATGTGCTCTGTGGTGGCTTCCACCAGAATCATGCTCTCTGCTGTCTCCCTCTATTTCAGAAAATTCTACTTGACACCTTCTTTAACTTGTCCTCAGTTCACTTTTATGGATATCAGCTGAACCTCCCTGAGTTTTTTAGTTTTCTTTTTTCTTTACCCTATTACCTGGATTCTACATAACAAAGAAGAACCTAGGAAATGATCTAGAAACCAACAGAAGGGCCTTGATAATGGGTGGAATCCAAAATTCACTCATTTCCCTATAACACTGATTGTATGTCACCAATATTTTTCATTTTCATTTAATACAAAATATTTTTCGAGTTGCCCTTGTGACTTCCTTTTTTGGCCCGTACGTTATTTAGCAGAGTGTTGTCTAATTTCTAAATATTTAAGGATTTTCCAGATATCTTTCTGTCATTAACATCTAGTTTATTTATGATGTGCCTCAAAAGCATATTTTTATATTCTGTTTTGGGATGGAGTGTTCTACAAATGTCACTTAGGTCAACTTGGTTGATCTTTAGTTAATTATAGTCTACCTTCAAATAATATTATGTCTTCAACAGTATACTCCCAGTTCCTAACTCCCATTTTTGTGCTACTCTTGTGCTATGTTTCATTTTACATGTGCTATATACACATACTACAGTGAAACTATTTTTGCTTTAGCAAATCATCAATCTTTCTAGAGAAATAAAACTTTAAATTTTTTTTGTTTTTACCTTCACTTTTGCAATTTCTAGCACTGTTGATTTCTCTAGGCAGATCCAAGTTTCTGTCTGATATAATATTGTTTCTGTCTGAAGAAATTTCTTTAACATTTCTAGGAGTGCAGGATTGCTTTATAATTCATTCTCTCAGTTTTTGTTTGTTGGAAAAAGTCTTTATTTATATTTCATTTTCAAAAGATATTTCTGACAGTTTTCTTTTTTTTCTTTCAGTACATTAAAGATATCACTCTATTGTGTTCTGACTGGCATAGCTTCTGACAAGAAGACTGCTGTAACTCTCATCTTTGTTCCTCTGTAATAGGTCTTGTTTTCTCTGGCTGCCTTAGAAATTTCTCTTTATCCTTGGTTTTCAGTAGTTTGACTATGATGTGTCTAGGTGCTCGGTTTGTTTTGTTTGTGGAACAGCTGTGTCTTAGAGCAATGCTTTTCAAAACTTAGTGTGCAAATGACTCTCCCAGGGAGCCTATTAAAATACAGATTTGATTCAATAGGTCTGTGGTTTGGCTTGAGTTTCTGCATTTCTAGTAAGCTACCAGATGAAGGCAATGTAGCTAAGGTCTTAGAACAGCCTGTCAGGGGTAGGAGAGGCGAGCAATTTACCTGGCGGCAATTTCTGATTTTTTGTCTCTCACTGGTCAGGTTCATCTAGTGGAGTGTTAACACTCCCCTATATTTCTGAGTTGTATTACTTCCCCTTCAAGCAGCCGCTGAGGAAGCCTAGCCTTTCTGGATCTGGGTGCTAAGGATGCTCCTAAAGCTATGGAGACAACAGAGCCTGGGAGGTTGAAGCAACCATTGGTCTTAGAAAATGAGAAATGGGCACTGACAGCCACAGGAATGAAACACATCAGAAGTAGGGTAAATAGCAAGTGGGAGGATAGGTGAATCTGCATAGTTGTGTAAACTGAGTCCAGTCCCAAGGGAATGCCTTTTAAGCGCATGATCTGGAAACGGCATACAACACTTATTCACATCCCATTAGCAAGAAACTAGCCACATAGCCACAGCCAGCTGCAAGAGAGAGTGAGAAGTGTTGACTTTAGCTGAGAAGCCTGTCATCAATTTGTATTTCTCATACATTCATAAATTATATTTAAGATGGTCTACTTACAAATAATCAAGGTTCTTAATCTGTAAAACCAGAATTTTACGTTCAGTTCTGCTCCTGAAAAACTACAAATACTGAACAAATATGCTCATTAAAGGCCTCCAGAAAACCAGAACATCGAAATCAGGAATACAAGTCACTTCTTAGCAGAGTTGAGGACTTGCGCATAGATAGATAGATAGATAGGTAGATAGATAGACATGAATTTAGGTAATTAAATGGCATGTGACAGCCTATTCCATAATATGAAATTTACTATTCATTAATAGCAATCAATTACCAAATTGACCCAAACTAGGTAATTTGGAATATAGATGTCACCAAGAAAGACAGGAACTCAAAAAAGAATAATATCTCACACACAATGTGTTTTCAAGTATGGGGGAAGAAAACCCAAACGAAAACACCTTATAGACATAGTTAAGACCTTGAAAAATCTCACAGGCAGCTTTTTGCTCTGGCCACACACAATTTCAACCCACTGCAAACCTCTCACTTGACCATTCAAAAAGCAATTTCAAAGTACCTTAAGAAATTGTGAGCCATGGCATGGCATAATTCAGATACTCTATCTAACCCCAATTGCTTTTCATACTTCTTCATTAACCATTTATTGATCACTTGTCATGTGATATCTATCATCATGTCTTTCCAGAAACCATTTCTTTTTGGGCATCAGTCTATCATTTTGCCTTATGACTACGATGAGCAACTCTCAACCTGGAAGCAAGCCCTTGAAGAGACCAATTTGATCTGCCAAATGTTTTAATTCTCATTCCTCCTACCCTACCCTTGGTCCCTCATGACCTCTTCTCTTATGGGATCCACGTGGTATGGCTCAACATACAATATGTAGGAGGCAGTAGGCATAGAGATTAGGAGTCGAAATTTAAGGACTAGACTTCTTCAGGTCATATTCCAGCTCAGTCAAGGTTGTAGCTGTGTAACCTTGGCCAAATTACTTAAGCTCTCCGTGCCCCAGTTTCTTCGTATGTTAGAAAGGGGATAATAATAGTATTTAACGCAGGGTTTTTGTAAGGATTAAATGGCTTAATTTATGTAGAGCACTTAGAATAAAGTACTTAGTACATAGACCATAGTAAGTTCTCAAAAATCACAATTATTAATATTTCTCTGGGACATGTTTGCCTTTTATAGGCATTTATTGAATACCTACTATTTATCAAATATTTACTGGGCTCATTGCTTATTGCTGCTATAATAAATTACCACAAATTTAGTGGCTTAAATTAATAAAACTTTATTTTCTTTCATTTCTGGAGTCCAGAAGTCTGAAATCAGTTTCATTGGGCTAAAGTCAAGATGCTGGCAGGGCTGGTTCCCTCTGCAGGCTCTAGGGGAAAGTCTATTTCCCTGCCTTTTGTAGCTTCTCTAGCTGTATTCCATGCATTCATTGGCTTATAGCCACTTCCTCTATCTTCAAAGTTAGTAGCATATCATCTTCAAATCTCTCTCTGCTTCCATCATTGCATTGCCTTCCATCTGACCCTTCTGTTTCCCTCATACAGGGATAGTTATGGTTACATTTAGGACCCACCTAGATAATCCAAGATAATCTCCCGATCTCAAGAGGAGATGATTACATCTGCAGAATGCTTCTGCCATATAAGGTAACATTCATAAGTTAAGGAATTAAGACCTGGATATCTTTGGGGGTCATTATTAAGCCTACCAGATTCACTCTGGGCCAAATAGTTGGCTCAGCCTTGTACATAATTAACTCATTTAGTCTGCATGAAAATTTTGTGAAGTTGTTTTTAATCCCCATTGTTGAGATGAGAGCACTAAGGCATGGAAAGTTTTGTCAGGTATCCAGTAAGCAGCAAAGTCAGAAATCGAACGCAAGACCCTTGGATTCCAAAGCCCATACTGTCAATCAATCACTCTGTTCTCTCTGCCAATGTTTGGTGGAAGAATAAGGTGGAATAGGAAGAGGTGTCTAAGGCAAGGTACATCCCAAACTAAGAGAGCCCTGGGTGGTCTGACAGCAGCCTTAGGGGCAGGGATTAGGGCTTGAGGATTGTACCATCGCAGAAGACCTCTTGATGGACTTGGCAATGTTTTTATTTCTGATGGTTTTATTTCTACTTACCCTCTCAAACATCTTCTCTTCTTTTGCCACTTCTCTCCTTGGGACTGGAGCTTCATTCTCACTCTGGTAGGGCGTTCTATTCTTCACTGTTGGAGAGACACAATTTGGAACAGACCTGCAAATGACCACCAGCAGTCAGTTGCTACTTTTCCTATTCCCTGGGTCCTTCAAGGTCAGAACAGCATTGTTACACTGTCCTAGAAGAGTCCCCTCAGAGAAGAATGGCTAAGGCAGGACATTACCCTGAGGAAGTGCTCCCAGGATGGGGGACAAATGATGATGAAAGGAAGACTTGCTGTTTCACCCCCGAAGGTTGAAGTAGCAGGTGCATCCTGAAATGGCATGCTCTTCCTGTTTCTTAACTCCTGCAGCCTCACTTCCTACAGATAAGAATAGCTCAGAACTATTAACTACATCCTATAATTTAAAATAAATAAGAACAATCTGTTTATGGTTACCCACAATGTGTTAAGCTAAATGAAAGGCTATTCAACAAACCTGAAGAAGATGTTCAATAAACAAACAAACAAACTCAAACCACCAAGTTCAGAGACAAGGTAGCTAAAGTGCTTGAGGAATAGTTTTATCAACTCCCCTCCCCATTGTTTGCAACAGTCATCAAGCTTATACACCTGTTTCTTCATCCAAATCTCTGCTTAAAGTCACCTCTTCCTGGAAGCTCGGGATAACTATTGAAAACCGGCTGCCCCCATCACTCTCTAAGCCATGCTCCTGCTTTATTATCCTCAGAATACTTCTCACTCTCAGGAAAAAAGCATCTCTTTTCAAAATCTAGACTTTAATCTTCTTTATCTCCTTGTTAGAATACAAGCTCCATGAGAGCAGGGATCTCTAGGTGTTAGAAACTATAATGGTAGTTGACGCTCAGTAGACAGTCAATAAACACTGCTGAATGAATATACTGCATGAGCTTCTCCAAGTAAGTGGAGGGGAGGAGAGATAAGAGGAGTTGAGAAAGAGACCATCTCTTTATTTAACCTAATCTTCCTTCCCCCACTGAAGTTCCACTGCTCTAGAAAAAGGGAGGCAACCAGCACATTAAAAGAGAAAAAAAAGAAGCTAATTCAGGGTTTTTATGCTGCCTGATAATTTCAGGGATTTTTCAGGAATAATTTTGACACTGTGATTTTTTTGCCTTAGGCATTAGAAGCTTAACACTCTGTGTGAGGTGTGGCGTCTCATGCTCATAAAAAGGTTGGCCTACAGAGGGTGCTAGTTCACTTCAAAAAACTAATATAAGTGACTAAACTTTCATTGGGTCCTGGAAAGAGTTTACAAAGCAAGCAGGGAAGCAGCTTAGTAACAACTAATGAAATGCTTAAATTTGCCACATTTGGCTTCATAACCAACGTTTAAGGAAAAAAAAAAAAGAAAGCAATCTGTGAAAATGCCAGAAGCATTCAAAGACCTAGCCTGGGGAAAAGAAATGGCATCGTTTTTAAAGAAGAGAAGCCAGGGAAGCATCCAGAAGTAGAGAATATTGTGCATGTTGTGAAAGAGAAGCCAGAGGCTGGGAGAAGTTGCAAGTCTTGGAGAGAGGCTGGCAGACCTCTGCCAAACCCCACCCTGCACTTCATGCTGAGAAACAAGGGTTTTAAGGCCTGGGGAGAGATGCCTGTAGACTGTCAAGATGGGAGTATTCTTCCTAAGCTGTTTAACGGAGCATATCATTCTTAAAACTGACCCTGGATTTCAGGGTTCAACAAGGCCTGGGGGGACAAAGAGCCACTTGAGAGTTTTGAAATAGGTACTTGGTCACAGTAGGCTTAGTGGGAACCGCAAGGGAGTCTGGTAAGAGGGAGAAGCCTCTTCAAGGTTTGGATCCGCTAAAAAATCTTCAGGAGAGGAAATGGAACCAGCAAGTTAGTTCTCTGTGAAAACTTTTGAACCCTCTTAGAATGAAGAAACAGTCGAGGCAGCTTTGGTAGTCCAGAGCTAACCTTGAGGCAGAGATTCATAATCCTAGTACTCTAGCCTTCATATTCCAGTGATCAGATACAAATTTTCAAGGAAATCTGAACTCAAAAATCCAAAACAGCTTTGACACAGCTTATTATGTATGATGCTTTCAGTTGGTGACTGTCCTTGCCTTTGTCAGTTCAAGGTAGATTAATCATTTTAATGTTCAATGGTTAAACTTTAAACCAAATCAATAAAGGGCATGAATGAGTTTGCAAAAACAATCAGCCACCTCCCTCAATTTAATCGTAAAAATCAATTAAATCAGGTTTTTCCTTGGCACAGTGTAGGGAAAACATCTGTTTTCCCAATGAACTATCTCATTGATTAAATGATTCATTTGGAAGACGTAGCTACAGTCTATGTAAGGCCACAGGCCAGTCATGTCAACGAGCAAAGCAGGCCAGTTATGAGGGCTTGATCCCTATGGGGAGGTGCAAACAATGTTTCTGGGTCCCATTTTTCAGGAGAAGCCAGTAGATTTATGTGAAGTCTCCTGATTTTAAAAATGGTGCTAAATAATTAAAAGAAATGTTTTCAATACTGTGTGAACCACATAAAGGAAACCTGGGGCTGAACCTGGCCCAGGTACTGCCACTCAACCATGTTTGGTAGCGGGGTGAATATAAGTCTCAGGAAGGTGATGTCACCCCGCTGCACAACTGGCAGGTGACACTCAAGACAGGGACGTGTTTCCCAGAGCCCAGGACTTCCTGACTACACCATTCTTAGATACTAACCCTCTGCTGATGGGTTACATCTATAAAGTCCTTTTAATATATGCAAACATAGCAAAATCCTTTTTTAAAAATTACAGTACATTGATTCAACTTCAGGGTTTACCTCATACTAAGGCAAGTAAGCACAGGTTTCTGGAGGGAGTGAAACTTCAGGCTGGGGCTCCTCTGAGGTATCCTTCCCTCTGACTGTAAAAATCATCAAATAAAAACCAAATCTGGATGTAGTAAGAAGGGCTTTGTTCAGAAGGATTATTGCAAGGGGAAGAAAGGGACTATGGTCGTAGGGAGAAGCCTTGATCACAAGGTCCTCAAGTGTCTACAGAGTGAGTAGAAAGGGGTTTTCTTTGATAGGGAGAGCAATAAACAAGAACTGGGTGTGGGCAAGTGGGATGAACGGAGGGCATGACGGGATAGCGGGTCACAGGAGGTTTCACCCTGAGGCCAGCCTATTTTAAGGAGGACCCTCAAGGAGTGGGTGTAGGCTGGCTCCTGCTGAGGGTGGGCCAAAGTTCAGGGACCTGGGATTAGGAGAGAAGTTTAAGCAAAGCTAGGTTGACAAACACTTTGTCCGGACTGATTGGTGGCAGCAGGCAGTCCAACCAGTCACTTATGAGGCAAAGAGTGGGAATCTGGAATCTGTGTCTTGCCTTGTCACAGGTAAGCCAGGGGCGCCTTCGTGAGTCTTATTTAAGTGATATTGAGAAAGGTGGTTTCTTGCAGTAAGCCATTTTCCAGAACACAAAAGGGCAAAGGTGGGCTTCCCTGGTGGCGCAGTGGTTGAGAGTCCGCCTGCCGATGCAGGGGACACGGGTTCGTGCCCCGGTCCGGGAAGATCCCACATGCAGCGGAGCGGCTAGGCCTGTGAGCCATGCCGCTGAGCCTGCGCGTCCGGAGCCTGTGCTCCGCAACGGGAGAGACCACAACAGTGAGAGGCCGGCGTACCGCAAAAAAAAAAAAAAAAAAAAAAGGGCAAAGGTTTTTCTCAACCTTCAGGTAAAATTCAACATTGTCCAAACATAAGCACAAGACAAAGGCTGAGAGTGGGATAGACCTGTTGCCAAGGTCCAAACTAGTTAAGTCCAAGGTCGTCTTTCGCCATAGGAGGGACAGAAAGAAGCAAGGAAGGTCCTGGTTTCCTCTGGAGAGGGGCGAGCTATTGTAGAGTGTGGAGGCTCCCACCTGCTGGCTCCGGGCACACAGAGGCCGGCGTGGTTGGCTGAAGGCAGCAACTGGGAGGAGTGGCATCAGCTCCCCCACTGCCAAGGGAGCAGGTGCAGGACTGGCAGGTCATAGGTGTAGTGATCTCTGGTCCCAAAATACCCTTGAAATGATTGGGAGCCATTTCAGGATTGGGAAGCCAAGAGAACGTGTGGGACCAAAGGACCCCTTGGGTTTTACTCACAGCCATCCCCACAGCCATCATGAGCCACTGAGAAAGACTCAGAAAAGTTCCAGGAATCAGCTGATGGGGGCTTGTGTGAAATAACAGTTTTTCTTTTAATTACTATTATCTTGCTTTCTCACTCTATCTCAGGTTGATGTGACCTGGGAGATGATGTTTGCAACATTACGTTTGTATAAAGGGTCACATTCTCTGTAGGGATGCAAGCCACCAGGGAATGCCCTTCAGATAACACTTCATTTCATCAGATCCTCCTTCTGTTTAACTTGCTCTCATCCCTACAGTTCAACTCAGGATTTATTGCCCTTGTCTTACAGTCTAAAGAACAGAGGGCTGTCTTTGAAGTGGACATGAGAAGTGTCACCCCAAATAGACTACCCATATATCACTGAAAGTTTAAAACAACAAACACAATAACACAAATGCCTTCCACTGTTTTGAGCATGCCAGCAGGTCTTCCCATTGTTCAAGTCATTTTTGAGTTTAAATTGCTATCATTCTAACAAACGTTAGTAAATTAGCTAACATCTGCTAATGAAGCCCACTCTATTAAAAACCAAATATATCCTCAACTTGAGTCATTTATTTAATGTCCAGGACAGCACTGTCTCCCAGTAATATAATGCAAGCCACATGCCACTGTAAATGTTGTAGTAGACACATTAAAAAAAAGAGAGAAAAAAACAGATGAAATTAACTTAATAATACATTTCATTTAGCCCAGTATATAAAAAATATTAAAAATATTCATTTCAGCCAGTAATCAATATAAAAAATTATTAATGAGATATTTTACATTCTTTTTTTCTTTATACTAAGTCTTCAAAATCTAGTGTGTATTTTATACTTGTCACATCTGAACTCAGATTTCCTACTGAAGGGAATTAAGATATGCCATCCCAAAATATGCCACTTTGGCATAAGAATGATTTTGAACTGAAGGCAACTAACTGAGAATCAACAGATGCAGGATGAATTCTCTGCCCTCCCATAATCTGCCTAAAAGCAGAGCATACAGTTTCCTTTGTGAAGGTGGTCCTCTTCCTGCACCAGGAAGGGAAGAGCAACTCATCACTGGAGACTCAGAGATGAATTTGTATCAATAGGCCTTACTAGATAACACTTATCTTCCATTAGTTCCCCCATATATTTCCTAGTCATTTCCCCATGATTTATTATCCCTTGAAATCCAAACTTCCTTTCCTTTGTTTAAATGGTATATAAGCCCCCAAATCTAATCACTTCTTTGAATTTCACTTGCTTTTTGTGAACTTCTGTACGCATCAATAGTAGTAAAAATTGTGCCTTTTCTCTTATTAATCTGTCTTCTGTTAGTTTATCTTGCAGGTCCCCAGTCACTGAACCCTAAAGGATGGAGGAAGTTTTTCCTTCCTGATACTACATTTCAAGTGCTCAATACCACTTATGGCTAGTGGCTACAGTATTAGATAGAGCAGGTCTAAGAGAAGGACATGTAGTATTGTTCTAGTGTACACATCATTTCTAATCTCCCCTTTTTTTTCTTATATAAAAACTTTTTTGTTCAGTACTTTCTATGATTGAAGAAATTCAACAAAAACAGTATTACATTTTAGCAACTGGTAGAATTAATAGCTTAATTGAGGGTATATTATCTCAGTTTTATATTCTTGAAGGTTCCAGAGCAGGGAAAAAAGGTCAGTCCTTTTCAAGATTCCTTCATACTTTGGTCCTGAAAAAGCTTTTACTAATAGCTTTCCAAAATGAAAAAAAAAAAAGTTAATCTCAATTCAAAAATTATATGTGATTTTAATTTAAAAACAAACATACAAACCAAAACCAAATCAAAGTAAAAATCACATTTGTACCTTGCTGGATTTTCTATTATGTAATCAATGGTGGTTTCTAGCAGTGCTTTTATTCTGGATCCAGGGTGGGAAAACTCTTCAGAACCCAAATAAAATAACTACACATTCTGAAGTTAATTAAAAGTATAAATCATTAGGCTATAAATAGTAGCGTATTTTATTCAATGGTTTTAATTATTTTAGATCTTTGAAACAACAAATGGATTTGATTAAATTGTAATTTGATTTATGAGAATCAAATCAAGGGCATATGTTTTGGCACTTCTATTATTTCTCCAAAAATTTAAAGATGTGCATTTCTCCCTTGGTATATTTTTTGGCTTCGTTTAAAATTTATACAAGTGCTCAATATCTAAAATCTAAGATTAGGATTAGGTGTAAAGTCACTTTATCACTGTTATTTTGTCCTTCCCGCCACAACATGTCAGACATAAAAAAATGAATCGCAGACCTTTCATCCTACTTTTCTTACACGCCCCGCTTTGCTGCAGTACTTGTCTACTTTCTGAATGAAGACTCATGCTATAGCAGTTAAATCAGTTAAATGAAAATAATATTCCTTTCTCTTTAGCTTATTTTTACCCCAAAGGGTATTTTTTCATTGTACACTTCCTGGCAAAGAAGATGAATATTCACCCTTAATAGGCATGGTTGGATTTATGGTGATGCCAAGTAAATATTTTATAAATGAATGACTATATGAATCAGCAGATGAATGAAGATGGCCATAACCCAGGATATGACAAATGACTAGAAAACTGGTGTTAGAATCAATGCCCAGTTCTGGGAAGGCTGAGTGTCAGCCACGGCCTTTGTCCGGTCTTCCAGGAGTAATCCATGATAACTATTATCTAGAAGACTGTACCAAAGTAAATCTGCAAAACGTTATGGATGTTTTTGGCTGTTAGCACTATTCCTCAAAGTGCCTGAAGGCCTGATAAGATTTTGTGCAACTTTGCACTCCTTACACACTACCACGTCGCAAACACAAAATCCATGGCAAGCTGCTGTTCAGTTTAGCTGAGTTATTCACCTACAAAACTGGAACTGTCAAGAAAATGAGCATATCCTTTGAGTGGCTCTCTGAAACTAAAAGTCGACTCCACTGTGATGCTTTTAGCCTTTTTTCTATGCTTGCTCTATCTCAGGGGTTTTAAATTATAGTCCACAGACCCCTACTCAGACCATGGCTTTTAAACCATGGCTATGAACTTCCAGAAATAATGTGTTTCTTTTCTTTTTTTCATTTTTCTGGAAAGAGCTTCCAAAGGATTCTTGAAAGATTAAGAACTCCTGCTCAAAGCACACACTCATCAACTGGGAAGAGAGGAGAAGCACTGTTATAATCAACCAACAGAGAAGATCCCACTGATGCCTGACTTGCAAGGGCCTTGCTCAGCTATTTTGCATCAAGAGAACAGACAACCCTGGCCTGGCATGTTACACATCAGCAGTGGGGTGGCTTTTGGTGTGGAGGCCTCAGTCCACTCTATGCTTAACTGGACTTTATTAATCGGAAGTTTTAGCCATAGAGAAAAGACCTTGTAGGAGCAGTATATTAAATAGTTGTGTCTTGGGTCTTCTGTGCCACACCTATACAGAGATGGTAATTGAAATTAAGAGCATCATCTTTTTATTATTATTATTTATTTTTGCGGTACATGGGCCTCTCACTGTTGTGGCCTCTCTCATTGCGGAGCACAGGCTCCAGACGCGCAGGCTCAGCGGCCATGGCTCACGGGCCCAGCCGCTCCGCGGCATGTGAGATCTTCCCGGACGGGAGCACGAACCCATGTCCCCTGCCTCGGCAAGCAGACTCTCAACCACTGCACCACCAGGGAAGCCCGAGAGCATCATCTTTTGATATAGAGAGGAAAGGAGGAGCTTGACCACAAGGTAACCGCCCTGTTATACTGTGGAAATAGCAGCACATGAGAACATTCATCTCTATGAATCAATCTCCAAGTTTATCTAGGTTATTGAACCAAAAAACCATGGGAAAAAGATAGCAATTATATTCATTCCTTTCTTCCAAGTGTTTATTGAGGTCACAAACAAGAGTTATTTATCTCCCTGAGAAGTTTTATGTGTCTGCCTCCACCCATGTTCTTTTGATTAAAGAGGCAGAAAATAAGAACAAATTATTTTTTCAGTCAGCAAAATTAAGTTCAATTGCACTTTAACTCCTATAATTTAATTAATATGAAGAGCAACATGCTTTATTCTACATTGTCTAATAAAAGAGAGAGTGAAGGGTGAATTATAACAGTATATTATTTATTCCAGGAATGTAAGGATAGTTCAAAGACAGAAATTATAGCAGTGTAATTCATGTTAATGGATGAAAGGACAAAAATCACATGATTTTCTCTTATATATGCAGAAAATAAAGTTTAAATCAATTTCAAACTTTTGAAAAAGCTGTTTAGAAAACAAGGAATAGAGAAGTCCCATAACCTGATAAGGTTATCCACTAAAACTCAGCAGCAAATTTAGTACTTATTGATGAAATATTAGAAGTATTTCCTTTAAGGCTAAGAACAAAACTAGGGTGCCTTTTCTCACCCTTACTTTCCATGTGATATTGGAAGACTTGGCCACTAAAATAAATCAAGAGAAAGAAAGAAATATAAAGATAGGAAGGAAAAGAGAGTCAAGAGGCTCAACTGTCATTATTTCAGGTGATATAAATAGTCACAGAAAACTTGAAAGAGATTCAATAGAAAAACTATTTAGAACTGTTGGCATGTTAATCTAGGAATTAACCTAACAAATATGCACAAAATCTCTTGGAGAAATCTTTAAAATTCTACTAAAGTAGTATTTTTCTAACTTTAATTACATACAAATCACCTGGTGATCTTGTTTAAAAAGCAGATTTTGATTTGGTAGTTTTTGGGTGGAGCCTAAGAGTGAGCATTTCAAAACCTCCCAGGTGGGCTTCCCTGGTGGCGCAGTGGTCGAGAGTCTGCCTGCCGATGCAGGGAACACAGGTTCGTGCCCCGGTCCGGGAAGATTCCACATGCCGTGGAGTAGCTGGGCCCATGAGCCATGGCCGTTGAGCCTGCGCGTCTGGAGCCTGTGCTCCGCAACGGGAGAGGCCACAACAGTGAGAAGCCCGCGTACAGCAAAAAAAAAAAAAAAAAAAAAACCTCCCAGGTGAGGCTGACGGAGCTGATCCATGGACCACAGTTTGAGTATCACAGTACTTAAGCAGTTAAAGAATAAATGGAAATATAGGGCATGCTCAGGTGGAGAAACCTAACCATGATAAAGGTTCTAATTCTCTCCAAACTAATCTATGATTTTAATATAATTCCCACCAAGAGCCCAGTAAAATTTGGGGGCTAGGGAGTATTTGCTCAATTTACATGAAAAAGAAAAATTAAAGTTTTTTTCTCAAGAAAAAAAGAAGAACAAAGTGGGGGAGGGAATTCCCCTACCATATATTAAGACATATTACAAAACCAAGGTAATTAAAAACACAATTTGGTAGTGGCACAGGAACAGACAATAGGACAATAGAATATAGAGTCCAGAAACAGACCATAAGATTTTGATCCATGAAAGAAGTGGCATCAAAACCTAGTAGGGAAAAGATAAACTGTTTTGGTAAATGGTGTGGAGAAAAATGGCTCACCATATGACAGGATAAAAGCTGTAAGTCTAATACACACACACACACACACACACACACACACACACACACACACACACACACACACACACACAGCGAAAGACCTGCAATGAACTGTGTATGTTTCTGGATGGGATTGATCTTGAGCTTCTGATTCTGAGAGCAGATGGGAGACAAACCCTTTGCATCAGGCTGGCTCATCACATGAGTACACGGGATCTACCACTGACCTCCTTCAATTACTTTCTCTTTGTCTTGTAATTCACGGAAATTCCTCTGAGAATTTCTCACAATGAACCAGTCCTTGGACATAAGCCCAGTATACTGCATTGTGAGTTTTCAAGATTTTTCTGTCCTTTTAAGTATTTTATTGCAAAATTGCTAAGAGCCACGTCACAGCTACTAACCAGATGCAGGTTCAACTACACTCAACTTTTTGATTATTGACTCCAAAATTTTAGCAGTTTTTTCCAACTTTGTGTTGTCCACAAATCTCATTTTTATATCTTCTTTGTTTTCATTTAAGTTCATAATAAAAATATTTGAACAGGTCAGGGTCATGGACAAAGGTCTCAGACAAATAATTAAGAGATTTTCCACAAAACTGATATGGATCCATTAATTAATCAACAGTGTTTGGTTAAGGCCCTTCCTGATTCCCTCTCTCTGTATATCTACTCTCTCTATAGCTGAGGCTATAGAAATTTCCATCTATGGGCTTGGCCTGCCCATATGTCTAGGAAAAAATCCCAGGAATTTGAAGGTCTCCAGAATTAAACTCTAAAACTTAAGAGTTGGGTCATGTTTCCTCCTAGTATAGTATTGGCTCTCATCCAAGGTGTAACAGCTAGGCTTTTGCCATGTGGCCTATTCTTAAATTACTGTCTTGATGAGCTGCTTTTTAACCCCTGTTATCCTATGATTAGAGCACTTCCATTTAAAAACAATAGTTAAACTTGGGTTCTTTTTTTTTTTGGAAGAGTTTTGTTTGTTTGTTTTAATTTATTTTGGCTGCACTGGATCTTCATTGTGGGATCTTTGTTGCGGCACACGGGATCTTTAGTTGTGGCTTACATGTGAGACCTAGTTCCCTGACCAGGGATCGAACCCGGGCCCCCTGCACTGGGAGCATGGAGTCTTACCCACTGGACCACCGGGGAAGTCCCTAAACTTGGGTCCTTTTCATCTGCTTCCCCTAAGTCCCCATACAGGAACTTTTTTCCTCCTAAAATCCAACACAAAAATTGGAAGCCTGTAACCTGTCAATTTTTCTGTGGTGCCAACTCTTGCCTTGTTTCCAATTACCATTTGCACCCTATTCCTAGTACACTGTCCATCTTTTAGTATGCCCCACCGTTTGTATTAGACACTTGTCAGCCTCCTCCCTCCTGATTGCCTGCCTGTACCATTATCTATTTGCTGTCATGGTACCCTTAAAATGTCATGACCTGCCAATCAATCAGTCTTGTCTTCCTTTAGCATTTTGAATTTCTTCAACATCTGCATCTTTCCCCAATATTTTCCCATTTTTTTGACCAAAATATTATAAGCAGTTTTATCTGATGTTTACTAAAATCAAATATTTTCATGACTTTCTCTGATATGTAATTTACTATCTAGTAATTTTATTAAAAAAGAAATAATTTTAGCTTGGCACGCTTGGTCAAAGTAGATCCTACTGTTTATACCATTAGTTTCTCTAAATGCTTGCATATGAAATATTGTTCCATTCTCTGGAATGACTTTTCTCTGGATATGGAGATTTGAATGTCCATCTCCCACAAAATTCTGGACAACAAAGCCACCAATTTATAGTCACCAATGTATAAACTATAAGGAAAATTTACTATCTCATATAACAAGAAATCCTGGGGTAGACTGACCCCCAGGTTCATTGATTTAGCAGCTCAATGATATTATCAAAGACCCAGAGTCTCTCCATATCTCTGGTCTGCCGATATCACTATGTGGCCTTGCCCTTAGCTGGCTCCCTTCATGGATGCAAGGGAGTTCCCACAGCTCTGAGTATCATGCCCAGCCAAAAAGGACTGATTTTCCTGGAAGTGTTCTTTTAGGAGCAAGGAAACCTTTCCCAGAAGCTCGCTTTCACTGGCCTCTCATTACATTTTATTGCACAGAACTGGGCACCTGCCCTTTCCAAAGCAATCACTGGCAAGCTCAGACTGATCAGAATTTAACCCTGAGACACATAGGGAAGGGATGGGCAACCCCTTCAAATTGGCTCTTTACCAAATAGGAGAACATGGGCAAAGGCTCTTGGCTAGGCAACCATACTGTCTGCTCCAAACAGAAGGAATTACTCCCTAATTTGGAGGGTGGGGATATCTGAAGACAGTTACTGAAGAAAACCCATTACAATAGCATGGATTTTTATCTGTTCAAAATAGTTTAAAGCAGGATTGTGTCCAAAACAAAGGGGTAGATTAAGTTATCTCTAAAATTCCCTGCCAACTGTTTAATGCTATGATTCTGTTCTCATTGTTTCCACTGGGGAAACTGCTTGCAGTTTGGAATTGTGCACATCAGCAATGTCTGTGCTGCCAGCAAAAGTGCACAGTTGCTGATCTGTGAGCATTTCCCCTAATAGCACATTTGTGGAAAACTGAGTCACAGGGATTCTAAGTACTGCGAATCCATTGTTTGAACAATTTTCTGAATGCCTTACATCTTAGATACTGGCAGCTTCCCTGTAAACAAACTATAATGAAACAATTGACATATAATGTGGGGTTGGGCAAAGCAAAGCAGGTTGGGCTAACTGGTGTTTTGTGGCAGTGTTCCTTTTTATTTATTGTTGGCTGAAAGCAGGAAATTGTGTTATATAAGGCAACAAATTAAATGTGGATGTTACTGCTGCAATGGAAGAAAACTTGCAGAAAAGTTGACCTGACTCATTTAATCACGTGCAGAGACATTACTGTGCTACACGGTAAGCTATTCAAATGAAATATAATCCATATAAATTCCACCTGAGCAACCCAAGTCCTCCTAGAGAAAACTACAGGAGGGGAGGGAAAAACTGGGTAGAGAAGAAAGTTATTTTTGTGGCAGTCAAGGTGTGATTATTTGTAGGTCCATAAATTATCAGCCAAGGTTCTCATTTCTCTGGAGTAAGAATAGAGAGGAGTAGCTGAATGCAAGAGATACTCAGGGCTAGAGTCATGGGACTCAGCAACTGATTGGATTTGGGAAGCAAGAAAGAAGAATTGAAAATAACGGTGTGCTTTTCTCAATATTATTGAGCAATTACTGCATTATGGACACCATGCTAAGTGCTTAATGTAATTATTGGGTCTCTTATTTCTCCCAGTAGTCCTATTAAGTAAGTACTATTGTTATTTCCATTTTATAACTAAAGAAACTGAGGCTTCATGGGGTGAATTTAGTAAATGGCAGAGAGTAGATAAAAATCCACATCCCAATTTTTAATTCAGCGCTACCCTCTGCCTTTCTGGGTGGGAAGGAGGAAAGTGAGGAATTTCCATTTAGGCATACTGAGTTTTAAGTGTTGGCAGGACTTTTGATTGAAGATGTCCAGCAGGCTATGGGAAATGTGAAACTAAGCTCAGAAAAAGATTTAGGATGGAGGATAGATTTGGCAGTCATTTGCTGAGAGGTACAAGTTAAAGCCATGAGCTTGCCCTTGGAGACTCTGAGGTCTACTAACTCACTTTTGCTGTGAGCATATCCTTATGCACCTCAAACATGAGGAATTGGAAGAAAGACTGATTGACCCATAGGGTCGTCATACTGGTCTGACTGGCCCACTGGCTGCCTGTGTGACTTTGGGCAACTCACTTCACCATTTTGAATCTCTGTTAAATGAAGTCTCTTCCAGCTCTGAAGTTCTAGACAAATGCAGGCCTGGACTAAGGCAGTTGCAGTGAGAGAGGAAAAGAAGATGAATGCAAGAGTTACCGCAGAGGCAACTGACCTGATGCCAAAACATGCGAGAGAAGGAGAGATGGAAGATGAAGAAAACTTTCCTAGCCTAGAGTTTAGTGGAATTGGCACCATTAACCAAGATAGAGAAGGAGGTGGTGCCAAAGAGTTTTGGAGAGATGATAATGGGCTTTGTTTTGGATATGAAGAATTTGAGGTGTTGTCCACATGCTGTTTCTTTGGGTGTTGGTAGGTAAATTGCTGGACTAGAAATATTTATGTATATAGACATGGAGCATAGATCTGGAGTTAAGAGGGCGGAGCCCGGTGATCCACTGCATAACCTTTGAGATCTCTTCTGTCTCTCTGCCTCCCTGACCACAGTCTCCATAGCAACGTGACTCACTGTCCTTGTTGGATTACCTCTCTCTGGATCAGCTGGTTTTCGCGCTGCCTGACCAAGGGCAGAGCACCCTCCGTGTTTTCTGAATGAGTGGCAATGTTGTTCCAGGTAGTTCGGATGTTTTCTCATACCGTAGTTCATTGCTTCTCCCTGTTCTCTTTATATTCCTTTCTAATAAGCCCCACTTTTAAAAAAATTTTTTTTTAATTTTAATTTTTGGCTGCATTGGGTGGGTCTTCATTGCTGTGCACAGGCTTTCTCTAATAGTGGTGAGCAGAGGCTACTCTTGGTTGCAGTGCGCTGGCTTTTCATTGCGGTGGCTTCTCTTGTTGCAGAGCACGGGCTCTAGGCGCGCGGGCTTCAGTAGTTGTGGCACGCAGGCTCAGTAGTTGTGTAAGCCCCACTTTTAACTTTTCACATCTTGATCTTCTTTCCTTTAATTTTTCTCCCCCTAGGCGCTTGCTCCTTTAGTGAGCAGCTCTTCACTGTTTCATTCATCTTTTTTCCCCCATTGCCTCGAGTTTCATTCATACCCTTCCTTAGGCCCCATGAAAAGCTTCCTGCATCCTTAACTTCCAACCAACAATAATTCTACCCTTCAATCTCTGGCATCCTTATCCTTATCTTTCATCCTTATCATCATAATTAATAGCTAATTTGTCCCAGGTCTCAAATTAACTGCTCGGTATGCATTAGCTCATTTAATTGTTACAATAATCCTGTGTGGCAGGTACTCTCAGTTCTATTATACAGGAAAGGAGCTGAGTTTTGGAGTGATTGCATTACTTGCCTGAGTCCCACAGTGAATGGGGGAGCAAGGAATCGAACCCAGATTGATGCAAAAGCCCAAGCTCCACCCACCACGTGTCACTGCTTTCTCTAACCAAACTAATGGTTTATACTTCTTACCTTTGACCAATTTAATTCCACTTTTCTGAAGTGTCTTCAACATTTCAATAATGAATACAATTATTTAAGCAACTAATCCTTAGATATAGATCTACAAAAAGTCCTTTTAGTTGCCCATTATCATTCCCAAACCAACCAGACCCACACATCATATTCTCCCAAACATATGTATACACAAGGCATTCACCTTTTTTTTTTTTATCATTTCCCTTCCTGCTCATCTCAATGTAATGAGGTTAACAAGAAAGATTTTACATATTAGGGGAGGGAAGTGTTACAAAAAGAATATGAGGCGCAGACCCAGTTTTGGTAAAAACAACAACAACACTTGTATGAGATACAAGAGATACACAGAGTAGCTAAATAAAAGTAAACAATAGTGAATGATTAAGTGTTTCAAAGAAAAATAAAAGCAGTAAACACTGCAGATATCCGTGGAAGAGGAAGACTTTAAGGATGAGTGGGATTTAGTGGCTGGAGGACAGAAACCAGAGTGAAGACAGAAACCAGCATCTTCATCACTGACCACTATTTGCCAAGCACCCCATGGGTTAGAAATTAAATTAAAGTTATTGGGATAAAGAGATGTACAAGCTACTGTCTTTCTCCAAATACCTGGTTTACGGGAAAAGACTAATTTACAGATAGTGAAATAAATAGCAATGCAAAGAGGCACATAATAAACAGAGCAAGAGTTTCAGTAATTCTGAAAATGAAATTTACCCCAACAAGAGGAATAAGCCCAGGGACAGAAAGTAAGCCATTAGGCATGGAGCAAAGGGCGCACTCATTGTAACAAGACTTCTATAAGCCAGGCACTGAATACAATTGATACCAAGAGCTCATAGCCAACAGGAGGAACCAGGAGTGTGATTTGTGAGAGCAGGATATGAGGGGAGGGGTACCTTTCCTAGTCACAGGCATCAGAGAAGGCTTCCCAGGGTGGGGGAGGGCAGAAAAGTAGGAATAGGAGTCACCTGGGCCAGAATGGGCAGAGAGGGAGGGTAGGACCCTTCTGAGCAAAAGCACAGGTTAGAAGATGCTCTCATGTAGGGAGAAAGAACAGAACCTACTGGTCCTTTAGTGTCGCTGCGAGAGTGTGTGAGATGACACGGAAGACACAGGCAGAGGCTGGATGGGAAGGGTCCTGATGGCTTCATGTTGGGAGCCTTGGCTTAATGTTGAGCCACTGAAGTGCAATATGTTAAGCATTCTTTAGGTGGAGAGGGCTGTAGGAACTGGATTCAGGTTGGGCCTGGGTTACAGTGGGCTTCATATGCCAAACCTAGTCTTTCCTCCACGTGAGTTCTATGCTTACTGTTCTTGTAGCTCAGAGAATAAACTGGGCACTAGACATTCCAAGCAAACAGCCCAATTCAAAGTAGAGCTGCTGAAAATTTATCAGCACTGAAGAGCAAAGGATGCTCTTAATGGATGACTCAGTATTTCAAAGGGCTGTGGATAAAAGGTGAGAGTTCTCTGAAGTCCAGTTTCAAAACCCAGAGCATCTCCCCCTCTAAGTTTCCCACTTATAACTAATGTCCTCTCTTCTTCTTGTTCTATCATTAACTTTTATGTTCCCCTTGGGTCTTTTTCTTTTCCCCACGTATTAGGACCACTTGGTCCTAATGTGGACCAAGCAGAATGCCATTGTCATCCGTTGAGTGCCTGCCGTGTCCCAGGCATTGTTTTAGGCACTAAAGCATGGTCTCATTTAATCCTCATAACAACAGTAAAAGGTGAGTGCGGTTTACAGATGGAGAATCCAAGGCACAGACAAGATCAATATCTAATTCACACAACTAGTAATGGACAGTGGTAGGAGTCACATATGCTTTTCAAGTACAAATTCGTACACACTCTTCTCCATTTCAAACTCTCGGTTTGAAATGATTTCTCAATGCTGTTAGGATTTTAAAACCAAAAATCTTTGGCATGATTTACAAAGACTAGCATGGTGATTCCTCTCTCTCTCACCCTACAGACAAACCCAAACAGCTGACGTTCAGGGCCCAAGGTCCTGACCATTTAAGTACACTATCTCCGGGCTTCCAACAGCTAATTTAAGTTCCTTTATATACTGCAAGTTATAAATCATACTCTGGCAGTTTCTGATATAAGTTAACAGTTTTTCTCACCAAGGAGATGATTAACAAAGAGCCTTTCAGAGTACGGTTAGGGGCTTCCCTGGTGGCGCAGTGGTTGAGAGTTCACCTGCCGATGCAGGGGACACGGGTTCGTGCCCCGGTCCGGGAAGATCCCACATGCCGCAGAGCGGCTGGGCCCGTGAGCCATGGCCGCTGAGCCTGCGCGTCCGGAGCCTGTGCTCCGCAACAGGAGAGGCCACAGCAGTGGGAGGCCCGCGTACCGCAAAAAAGAAAAAAAAAGAAAAAAAGTACAGTTAGGTCTGGGCTGGGTTCCTCACCTCTTGGTTTGTTCGAGTTCTTCAGTATGTCCCACCCTCCTCAGAGGCTACCCTGGTTTATGCAAAATGCTGCTTCCCTGAATAGGGGCCCTCATTCTCCATTGGCAGAAAGTCTATGGTCTTTCCTTCTGCTGAACTTGGCTTTATCACTAAGTGGCTCCGAGATTTCGTGTTGTTAACTGTCCTTTCTCTTTCCTCAGTTTCCTTCTCTGTGCACAGCCAGATCGTCATCTCCAAAGTGTTGCCCACTTCAAAAAGTTTAGAATTCTGTGCAAGGGCTTTACCCAGTTGTAGGAAAGAGAACTTGCAAGTTCATTAACTAGGACCCCGTTTGTGTTATTGTCCAGTATAATTTTTTTAAACTTTCTATCTTTATGATGTTTATTGTTACTTCTTGTAAATGATAACTGTGGTGAAGGTCACAAGTTATTTAATGCCTTTAAATCTCATCCAAAGGTACTTTCCAGCTAAAAAATTCCATAATTCTAAGTCTATATCAATTTCATGTCAGGCAGGATCAAAGACTTGGTCAATATTATTTTTTCCACAGTGAAACTGTATAAGGCAGGAGATCTTACTTAAGCCAACAAATGTGTATCCTTCACAATGGAAGAATAAATAAAAGTATAATATGTGAATCTATTAAGGGTTCTTTCCTGCTAAAAATATTAACCTCTTCTATCCTTTAGCAAGAACTTAATACATATACATAATTTTAGGTTAAAATGTTTGGAAACTTTGGTGTCCTACAGTGATTTTCTACAAATTTATTTCCCATCTCCAAACTTGATCTCCCTCCAAATGTTCTTGATCTTATATTTTCATGTATTCATTATCACTGAGATCTTAATCTTTTCTTGCTGTCCTCAACCTCACCAATATTTCCATATTTCCTAAATCCCTTTTTTTTACAAAGAAATATCCATCAGATATTTCAATATTTGAAAAAAGTTGACACCAATAAAGAATTTGCTCTGTCTACTTGGATATAAGGAGCTACCCAAATTAAGACCTTACATCTTTTCGTCTACGTATGTGTAATAAAAACTAAATTGTAATTAAATTGTGGTAACTGCAACATGCTATTTCTAAGTAGCCATTGTTAAGTTGTTTCTAAACATCAACAGTAAAAACTACAGTCCAAGTAAATTTTGGAATGCCCAACTAATCTAAAGGGGAATGAATTTTTTAAAAAATAGAGGGCACAATGCTGCACATTTCCGTCTCCAGCTTGAGCAGGGAACCGCTCACAAGGTACCTTTTCCAACTTTGCTATTAACACCAGGTTAATGTAAAACTACCTGATGTGGGTGAAACACTCGGCCTCTGCAAATGATCTCATTCTGTAACGACAGGTGTCGTGGAAATTGTGTTTTCCTTCTACAGCTCATTGAAATGGAGATGGAATGGAATGGAGTAAAGGGATCTGCTTTCTAATGAGGCAAAATGTGATTCATTTGAACTGGGGCATGGACAGAAAATCCAATAAGTGCCCCACTTGTTACATCCTTACAAAGTCTGTGAGCACCCGAGCAGAGCAAAAGTACGCCCATACTCCGAATATCCCAAGTAGGATACGAAATCCATGAGGAAATTATTTTCAATATTCATGGAATGGCCATACTGCTTATACTGTACAGTGTAAAGGGGGGGGAATGACTAACCTCAGAAGCACATTTCCATTTTTTTCATCAGCTTAGTGTTTTTCATACAAACATAAGAAACCACTGTGACCATCATAGAGAACATTTTGCAATCTTCACTATTGCATAGGACTCATGTGACAGCAAGAGCAGAACTATCAAAGCAAACACACAGACCAGCAACAAATGGAAATGACCACAGTAAACCTTTATAACATATTAATCCTTGAAAAATATATATTCTAAAGAATTGTGATATACTCTGAGGCTATACTATATTCTAGTTTCTACCATTTAAGTCTTTTTAAGACTTGCTGTTTAAAAAAATAACCTAGTAAAGAAGTAGCAGAAGAAAGTGAAATTTTACACAGTGTATTACGTGAAACACAAACTTATGAAACCAGCCAAATTTTCTGAATTCTTAATTTACATAGAATTCTTTTTATTTTTGTCTTTTTATTCCTCCTGTATTTTATAATGATAGCATTTTTAGGTTAGTGGTTCTCAGACTTAACTTTCTCAGGAGAGTAAAACAATTGAAAGCAATTGAGAGCTAACACAGAGTTGCCAAACTGTTCATTTTGCCAACAACAATAATCACAAAAAGCTACCTTTCCATCCTTTCAAAAAGGAAAGGAAATTTCAACACCAAAAACATAGGAAATTCATAATTTCAGAACAAAAGAGAGCTCTTCCCAAGAAACACTATTTGTTAGCCAGAGATTATTTTAAAAGGATATATTTCTAGTTATATGAAAATACAGAAACATTTACAACATTAAAATTTATCATACAATGTATGTTATGTTTCCTTGGTATAAGTTTTCTTTTAATTTGGTAGCACTATATGTATTTGATACATTTGTATTTGATTTCACCCAAGAAGAAGGGCTGTAACATGCAACTTGTTTTGGTGTTTCATTTTTATTACTACCACTATCAAAAATTCCATTTCAGGGCTTCCCTGGTGGCACAGTGGTTAAGAATCCACCTGCCAATGCAAGGGGCACGGGTTCGAGCCCTGGCCTGGGAAGATCCCTCATGCCGCAGATCAACTAAGCCCGTGCGCCACAACTACTGAGCCTGCACGTCTAGAGCCCCTGATCCGCAACAAGAGAAGCCACAATGATGAGAAGCCCGCGCACCGCAATGAAGAGTAACCCACACTCACCGCAACTAGAGAAAGCCCGCACACAGCAACGAAGACCCAACACAGCCAAAAATAAATAAATTTATTTTTTAAAAATTCCATTTCATACTGATATGAGCAAAAATGAAATCATGCAACCTATTATATACAGAATGGATAAACAACAAGGTCCTACTGTATAGCACAGGGAACTATATTCAATATCCTATGATAAACCATAATGAAAAAATATGAAAAAGTGTGTATATATATGTATAACTAAATCACTTTGCAGAAGTGATACAACATTGTAAATCAACTGTATTTCAGTTAAATGAATTTAAAAAATGAAATCATCAGTCTTAAAAGTGTTTCAATTAATTTGAAATAGTCCAGGCAAACCAAGATTCTAAGGAACAACAGCTCCCACATTGCTAAGCCCTTTCTTCCACCTTGCCCACAACAGGCAGGTAGGAAGACTAGGTGAGTGGCTGGGGCCACAGGAAGTAAGCCAAGGATGCTCCCCAGTCACTGCTCCTCACTCTTAGGACAGAACCATTATGGCCCCCCCTACCTTACAGAGGGAAGCTGGACATTTCTACAGTAGGGGTTTTAAGGGCAAGTAAAAACTTTGTCCCTGATCAGTGTTGGGGACCACTGCTGTGGGGCACTTAGTCTTTGAATCTCTGAATGTCATGTGGTCCAAAGAAGGCTGAACGCAGGTATAGTTGTAGGTTGAGTTGACATCCACCATAAAGCACCTTTCCATTTGTAAATTAAGCAAAGTAGAAAAAGCTTTAGGGACAGAAACACTGGGTTCAAGTCTGTATTCAAATCATTTATTTGATTTCTTGATGCTTTCTGATGCTTAGTCTGGGGTTATGGTTTTGGCAAGAACAGGTAAAGGGCTATTCTCATCACATCCTATCAAGGGTACATGCTATCAACATAACTTTATTTCGGCTCATATTGACCTTGATCACCTGGCTGAGACTTGTTTGTTAATTCTGCATTGTAAAGTTATTCTCCACTCCGCCCTCGCCCCCTTTCCATACTGTGATCTTTGGAAGGAAGTCACTATGTGTAGCTCACACTTAAGTATACCATCTCCTGGAAGGTGGACTACTTACATAAATTATTTGGATATTTGGATGGCAGATTTATTTATTCTCTTCATTTATTTATGCAACCATTTATTTATATCAGTAGGTTGTCACTTTTTAATTTTAGCTGTTCTAATATGTGTAGAGCGATGGTTTTAATTTGCATTTCCCTTAATGGCCGATGATATTGAATATATTTTCAACTGCTTATTTGTCATCCATATATCCTGTCTAGTGAACAGTCTCTGCATGTTTTTTGCCAATTTTCAAGTTGGAATTTTTAAAATGTTGAGTTTGAGAGCTCCTTTTATATTCTAGATACTAGTCCATTGTTAGATATGTGTTTTACAAATACTTTTCCCAATCTTCAGCTTGTCTTTCCATCTTCAATAGGGGATTTTGCAGAGCAAAACTTTTAAATTCTGATGAAGTTTGATTTTTCTATTTTTTGTTTTATGGATTGTGCTTTTGGTATCATAGCGAAGAACTCTTTATCAAGTCCTATGTCCAAAGACTCCCTTCTATGTCATCTTATAAAAATTTTATAGGTTTACATTTTACACTTAAATCTATGGTCCATTTTGAGTTAATTTTGTATAAGGTGTGAGGTTTAGCTGAAGGTTTATTTCTGACTATGAATGCCCAATGAGCCAAGAATATTTTCAAGGAAGTGATATCAATGGATATGGACTCTAAGATGGATGAGGAAGAAAACGGAGATGAGAGGATGATTAAAAATAATTCTTTCTAAGTGGTAGATTCAACTCATAAGGTAAAATAAGTAGCTACAAAGCAAGTCAGCTGATTACCAGGAAGGAGGCAGTAGCTGGAGATTTCAGAAAGGAAGCAGTTACTTGTCATGTGAATAAAGGTTCAGGGGCTGCCAAGAGGGTGTGTAGCTGGAGTGGAGGCAGGTGATGGGGTTAAGGAGCTGGGTGTAGAGAAGGTTACCTGTGAGAGCTGAGTCACAGGATGACGGCAGGTGTGGACAGAGAGGAAGTGTGTAGGTCAGGGGCTCAAGTAAATTCCTTGAATGAGTCAAGGAAATGACAGTCCAAGGTAGGAGAAAGGGGCAAGAGAGGGTATTTTCAGGAGAGGGGGAAGAGAAATGCTTTGCAGTCACCATGGGGAGCCAGGAGGACGCTCTTTCTACTTCTCAGTCTTAAGGTACAAGGGGGCAGGAGAAAGATAAAACGCAATAAGTGAAGCAAAAAAACAACAAATGAAATGAAAAACTTGAAGAGGGGAAGAAACGTTCTCAGGAGACTTCTGGGTTTCTGTTAAGGCAAATGGGGGAAGGGAATATTTGGAGAAAATGTTGCATTAGCTGCTCACAGAGCAAGGGGCAGGAGGGCAGCTGCAGAATCCCAGAAGTGCTGGGAGTGGGGAGAACTTGGAGTCCAAATGGAGAGCAGAGCCCAAGGGACAGACAGACTCAGACATCATGAAATTCTAAGGGATACACAGGTGCTGGACTGGGCCTGGAAGTCAAGAGAAGCAGTTCTGGGGCATCCTCAGAGAGGAAGAGGGTAAGCACATGTCCAGGTCACTAAACGAGATAACTGTGAAAACACTTTGTTTACAAAACTGCATTTTAAAGATCTGGGGATTATTAGATACATATAGTCAGGTGGCAAAAGACATGGTACAAATCAAGTTAATATGTTTGATCCTCATTGTCTAGAAGTTACTCATTTATGATGACATCTACACACCCACAACAGTATGTTATGATATCCACTGGCTTAGAGACAACAATTCTATTGTTTGTCATAAAAGATAAATATATGAACACACATGCACATACCCAAACACAATTTTGCTAAAAACGGTAAGATTAGCAGCTATAAAATGAAATTACAGATGGTGTTTTAAGGTCTTGGTTGGCTCAATCCATCTTCTCACTGGTTCCTGCCTTTTTCTCCTTTGTTCCAATTCCATTTCTCATCATGTTTTGACAGGTGAGGTTGTTCACGCAAAGAGATCCAACAAAAATATAGGAATGCCACCTTTGCCTCCTTATCTAGGATAGAGCAACCTTCCCTTTCCTCCTTGCAACAAAGCAGGCAAAACATACTCTCCCACTGCCCCTCGAGGGGGCCGATGGAGGAATGACGATGGCACCATTGTTTTGCTTGCAGGGAGGGAATTTGAAGGCAGTCAGGAGGTCACCTGCCCTCTCTGCTCAGGATCAGCCCTCCACCCAAACCCCTGTGCAGCTGAACCTTAGAATACTTCAGACTTAGCCAGCACAAACATGTCACAGCAAGAGGGATAGTGATTGTATTTGCACCTGCTATTGGTTTAAGCACAGTCTTTGTTTGATTCTTAAAAAAAAAAAAAAGCTTTATTATTACATTATAGCCAAAAGAATTTAGCCTTTAACCTGCAGTTTGCCTACTCTCAGTAATATAAACCTTTTTTCTGGACAAGAAGGGAAGCCTGATGGAATTTTCTTTTTTCCCCTGGGGGTGAGGAAATTAACTCACAACTCCTTTGGACTCTGTTTTATGCCAACTAAAACAATAGAAAGGGGTCTTTGGTAACATGGGAGAAAGGAAGAGAATCTCTCGAGCAGAAAAATGCATGGTTAGAAGTGATTAAAGATGTTCATCTTGGAGATGCTCCACCCTGAGGCCGAACCAGGTAAACCATTTTCTCTTATGACCCTTCAGTGGGCAAAATGGAAGAAACTTGAACCCTCCCTCCACTGCCCATCTCTACTGAGGGCTTGAGAGCTAGGTCTCCAGAGGGACCACTGAGAAGGAGAGGGTCAACTGAGAACAAAGGGAGGTAGAATAGAGACAAAGGCCCCTGTCGTCCACCAAAAGGGAGGGTTCTTATGGAATGATGGACTGATTTCCATCGATGGAAAAAGACCAAGAATAGCTCTGCATCATCCTCTGAACCCTATGTACATGTCTGCCTGGTCATCAAATAGCAGGGATTTTTTCCCCTAAGCTATGATCTCTGTGTTAGCTTTCTATATTGTGTATCAAATTAACACAAACTTAGTGACTTAAAACAACACACATTTATTATCTTATAGTTCTTGTGGGTCAGGAGTCTGATCACAGCTGAGCTGGGTCCTCTGCTCAGGGTCTCATGAGGCTGCATCAAGTTATTGGTCAAGGCTGCGTTCTCATCAGAGGCTTGACTGGGGACAGATCTGCTTCCAAATTCCCTCAGACTGTTGAATTTATTTCCTTGCCACTGTAGGATGCATGGCGACTTGCTGCTTCAAAGTCAGCAAGAGAAAAGAGACTTCAGTGTGAGTCTACTGGGAAGATGAACTTACATAACCTAACACAATCACGGGAGTGACGCTCCATCCTCTTTGCCATAGTCCATTGGTTAGAAGCAAGTCACAGGTCTTACCTACACTCAAGGGGAAGGGATTATATGAGGGTGTGAACATCAGGATGCAGAGATCATGGGGGTCACCATAAAGCTTCTCTGCTTCAGTCCATATCTCTGTAGCCCTAGAAATTTAAGGGTATGGCTAAGGAGTTATAGAAGCAAACATTTGTAGGAGAACAATAAAATGAGGGAGGGTATTTTATATTTACGCACACACTCACACACCCTAACCAAAAATAAAGTTAGGAATTTTTCTTAATGGTTGATGGCATGAAATTTTGCAGTTATATAGCCATGGATTTGAATCCCTGATCTATGGTGTAGTAGTTAACTTTAGTAACCCTCAGTTCTCATTTTTAAAATGAGAATAATGGGGTTATTATTACCCACCTTTGTGAGAATTAAATTCAGTAAAGAAAACACTTAGCGGGCTTCCCTGGTGGTGCAGTGGTTGAGAGTCCGCCTGCCGATGCAGGGGACACGGGTTCGTGCCCCGGTCCGGGAAGATCCCACATGCCGCGAAGCGGCTGGGCCCGTGAGCCATGGCCGCTGAGCCTGTGCGTCCAGAGCCTGTGCTCCGCAACGGGAGACGCCACAACAGTGATAGGCCCGCGTACAGCAAAAAAAAAAAAAGAAAAGAAAAAAAGAAAACACTTAGCATAATGGAAGTGCTCAATAAGTGGTCACTGTCACATCTAGGCAAGAGCCTTGGGTACCTCATCCAAGGATTTTTACAATGTGCTCTAAATACAGAAAACTTAATCCCCAAAGCGGGGGTGGCGGTGGGGGGGTGCCCTTCTGAGGTTTGAGAGGGTTTGGTACCTGTTTGCCTCCATGCTTCCCACAGAGCTGTGGGTGTCCTCTAACCTCCTGGCTGGCTTGGCCAGGGGTCTTTAGTCCACCTTCTCCCGCATCTTCATCAATGGAACCAGTAAGCCTTTGCAATGCTGGATTCAAGGTCCCTGCAGAACCCCAAACTTCTCACCTGGAATGCCTCAGGGAGGGCTCCCCTCACTCCAGGTGCCTCCACTCACCCTGTTCACAATTGACCACAAACTTCCTCTCTGCTTGTCCTGCTTAGTCCTTGGAACCTGGTTCCTGAGATGGATCCACTCAATTATTCACTCACTGAACACATTCAATACTCAACACCTACCATGCACCAGGCACCGGGCTAGTTTTGGAGAGAGAACGGCGATGAATACAGAACCCTCCCCTCCAGCAGCCCATTGGCCAACGCGGAAGCAGACATAAGCCAACAAAGTAAAACTGACTCTTGACTTTGGACAGGAGCACACCTGACACCTGCATGAATCCCTCAGTCTGTGAACACAAATGTTAAGAAAGTGCTTTCTTCTACTTCTTGGTTCCATCAAGACTCATAGTTCCTGCACAGAGTCTCACACTGCTTTCCAGTTTCCAGCTTTCGCTACAGTTTAGTGTGTCACGTAATAAGCAATATTTGTGCTAGCAGGAGTCCTTACTAAAACAGTTCCACAAACCATGTTTTCCTTTTTTTTTTTAGAGTGTGCGTGGTGGACTAATCCCTTCATCAGTGTTGGGCACGGCCCAGCTGAATGTTCCACTTTACATTTATCCCAAACTTCTGACGATTTTCTGGCTAAGAACCATCACTTTCTCAGAGCTCATTACTTTTCCTTTATTCTTATCACTGGCACCAGCTGATATCCTTTTTAAAACTTTGTTTTCACAAAGGAATGACATGTTTACTATGGCAGATGAGGTGTCCGTGCTCTGTTGTCACTGGTACTCGACCTGGAGACACGTGGCCGCCTGCACACCAGGCTCCTCACAGCCCAAGAGGTGCACATCTATGCCTTGTCAGTCATTTGAATCTTTTTTCTTTTTCTTTTTCTTTTTTTTTTTTTGCGGTACGCGGGCCTCTCACTGTTGTGGCCTCTCCCGTTGCGGAGCACAGGCTCCGGACGCGCAGGCTCAGCAGCCATGGCTCACGGGCCCAGCTGCTCCGCGGCATGTGGGATCTTCCCGGACCAGGGCACGAACCCGTGTCCCCTGCATCGGCAGGCGGACTCTCAACCGCTGCGCCACCAGGGAAGCCCAGTCATTTGAATCTTAATAATACTACTACTAATAATAATAAAAGGTAAAATATATTGAGAGATTACAGTGTGCCAAGAATTTATATGTATTACATTATTTAACCTTTACAACCAGCTCTTGAGATCAGGACTAATACCAGCATTTAAGAGATCAGGAACCTGAGGTTTAGAGATTTTGTCTGCTCAAGATCATACTGCTGGTAAGCGTAGTGCAAGATTCAATCCCCAGTAGCCTAATGCAATCTTGTCACCCAAGTTTGAACAGGGGTGTGTGAGCCTGAGAACAAAGTTAACCTACTTAATACTTTGTCCAAACTGGCTCCAAATCCAAGGGGAAAAGGCAAGATTAGCAGCCACAAAGTCCAATGGTTAGCCAGTCACCTGTACTTTAGGGGTATCTTTCCTTTCACAGCCCAGCTCTGGATACGGGCAAATAAAAGGTAGCAGTGGGTCTCTGTGCAGGGAGGTAATGTGAAAAAATCAGGAACAAAAGAGGAAAAAAAGATGACCTAGTACAAAGGACTAGGGAACAGAGATAACTCTCAGATAACTCTTTGGACTGAGGAATAAATGTCTTTCTTTTAACAGACTCACAGACATAGAGAACAGACTTGTGGTTGCCAAGGAGAGGTGGGGGAGGGAAAGAGAAGGATTGGGAGTTTGGGGTTAGCAGATGCAAACTATTATATATAGAATGGATAAACAAGAAGGTTCTACTGTATAGCATAGGGAACTATATTCAATATCCTGTGATAAACCATAATGGAAAAGAATATCAAAAAGAATGTACATATATGTATAACTGAATCACTTTGCTGTACAGCAGCAATTAACACAATATTGTAAATCAACTATACTTCAATAAAATAAAATTTTATAAATGCCTTTCTTTTGAGCAAAGCTTGTAATTCTGACAGTGAGTCTGGGGTCCCTAACAGTGACAGGGACCGATGGCTGTGAAGGGCACTAATCAAAGACACAGCAGACTTGTGTTTACTCTGGGAAGGACTGCTGACCCTGCATAGGCCTTTGAAGCCACCCTTGCTCACGCAGATCATAATGCACTATGAAGTAACATCTTCAAAGCAAAAGGAGGAAATTGAAACATACACGTCTAAGCCAGTTATTTCACTAAGGCACTTCAAAGAAACACATCCTTTGATCATTTTGACTTCTCATTAATAATAAATGTGAAGATATTACTCACAGAAATTACTCAGAAACCTTGGGCTGATGGAGGCTTCAATCTGACCCATCATCAGCATAGTGGGAAGGATGAAGGCGGGAATCGAACATGGCTCCTAAAGCTTCCACTTGGAAGTGACTTATAACCCCTCCCACTCACATTTCATTGGCCAAAGAAGGTCACATGGCCTACCTAACTTCCACAGGGACAGGGAAGCACAATCTGGCCGTATGCTGATAAGGGCGGATGGGGTACTGACAACACCTGGTGAACAGCACTGATGACCAACAAAAAGGCCAAGGGAAAAGTAGGAATTTTTAGGACGTCAAGTGAAGGAGTATGTTCAAGAGAATAAAGCACTTAGGAGCTCTGCTGTATTTCCACAGTAATTTCTCAGATGGAATAATCCTATAAAGACCTTCAACATGAACATCGCAATTGTTTGAAGAAACAGGTGTCCTGATCTGACAACATCATCAAGGAAAAATAATACCAAAAAATTGTGGAATTTATATAACTGAGACGAGCAATTTTCTCATGTGTAAGTGGAGGAAGAAACTATTCATCTGCCATCTAGATCATTGGTGAGAATGCTAAGAAAACTCATTGTAGGACTCAGCAAAGGTAAACTACCAAAACTCAGATGGCACCATTAATCTTTTCTCCCTTGAACCTGCCTGTCGTCTTGCTATTTCTCCAAGCAATTTCAAAGCATTTTACCATATAATCATATTTACAGCTTCAAATAAACTGACAATGACAATTTATATTTATTCACTTTTTACTTCATTCAACAAACATTTATTGTGAGGGTCTATGACATGCAGTATACTTCCCTAGACACTAGGGATAGAAAGACACAGTCCTTACCCTTAGGACTCTCATTAATATAATGGAGAAAGACCAAGGATTAAAAAATTGTAGACTAGTGTGAATCCAGTTAAGATATATGCACCGCATATAATGGGAGAGCTGTTGGGCTAATATTTATTAAGACCGTCACCCGCTTTGGAATGGAGCGGTGAACCTGTATGATTCACCCAATACACAGGGCATGTCTTAGAGTTGTGCAAGGTATATATTGCACAACTCCAGGGTTCACTGTCCCCTTGCAGGCTTCTTAGATTTGTATGGATGCCAGTTAAGTGTCTTGAACAGAGGTGCCTCTATCTATTTCCTCCAAAGTCATCATTGGGATTAACAGCAGGACTGCCAGCACCTAATCAACATTTAGTACTCTGCAATATTTTCATTATATTCTAATATATTTCATTGTAATTTTTATTAATATTGACATAATGGTAATCTCTCACTACTGAACCATTTTTTTTCAATAATCATCAATTACATAGCTAGTCTAAGACTGTTCTAGCCATATTGGAAGTCCTAGATAAACATAAGCCACTATCCTTGACCTCAGAAAACTTTTAAACTAACTGGAGAAGAAAGATAAAAGCACGTAGGTCAATTAGAGATTAATCATATCTAACCTGTGTGACACTGAATCTAAAAACAATCTGAGCTGTGAAAACCAAGAGCTCAACCTTAGATCGGATTTACCTTAGAATATTTAGATAGACTAGAGGAAGGAGACTCATGAGAATGTATGACTCTATCAGTCTTTGTCTATTACTTCCAGGGAAAAACACCTTAAAACTCATACCTTGGTAATGGACATTAGCAGCTGCCCCTGTGTTATAGCAAAGAGGGAGGCACAGCTGAGAAAGTGGAGTGACCTCTGCTCCTTATCCCCCCGACCCACTCCTTCCAACACATCAGTTATCTTGTGTCATTCCCCAGGATTCCTCTTGGACAGAACAAGTCCTTCTACTATTATTACCTTGTAGTGGTTAAGAAGATGAGCTACTACACTGATTTTCAAAGTGCAGTACCCAAACAGCAACATGAGTATTATCATCTGGGAACTTGTTAAAAATGCAAATCTTTGGGCCCCACCCCAGAACCAGTGAAACGCTGCAGGCAGAGCCCAGCAATCTAGGGTTTAACAGGTCCTACAGGTGATTCAAGGTACACTCGTGTTTGAGAACCACTGGGCTCGTCAGACATCCTGAGTTCAAATCCTAGCTCTTTTGGCCTCCATGGCTTAATCAGGTGGTTACTTTTGCTAAATCCCAAAAGAGTGTAACAGTAGTTTCCAACCTTGTGGGGTCATTGTGAAGAATAAATGAGTTAATGCATGTAAAGCCCTTAGTGTAATCCTTGAGTGAGCACTCAATAAAGTATTACTATTAGCACCTAGCGAGACTTCCCTTTACTTTTAAATCATTTTCATGCCGTAACATAGTTGGAAAAATCTTAGAGCTGTGTTTCTTCGCTCCTTCTTATTACCTTCACCCCCATCTCCTTTGATAGCACCACCTTCACCACTCTTTGGCCCACTAATATATCTATGTATTAATTATATATTATATTTATGCATTTTATATATATTAATAGCACAAAATGTTCCATTTTAACCATTTTAAGTGTGCAGCTCAGTGACATTAAGTACAGTCACACTTTTGTGTCTCATCACCACCATTCATCTCCAGAATTTTTTTCAACCTCCCTAATTAAAACCCCAAACTCATTAAACAACGACTCCCTTTCTCCCCCCTCCCCCTAGACCCTGGCAACCACCATTCCACTTTCTGTTTCTATGCATTTCACTACTCTAAGTACTTCACATGAATGATATACAGTATTTGTCCTTTTGTGACTAGCTTATTTCACTTAACACAGTGTCCTCAAGATTCATCCATGTTATAGCATGGGTCAGAATTTCCTTCCTTTTTAAGGCTGAATAATATTCCATTGTATGTATGTACCGTATTTTGTTATCCATTCACGAGTAAATGGACATTTTAGGTTGTTTCCACATTTCGGCTATTGTGAATAGTGCTGCTATGAACATGAGTGTTCAAATATCTCTTGAGTTCCTGTTTACAGTTCTTGTGAGTATATTCCCAGAAGTGGAATTGCTGGTGGTCTACTAATCTTGACCATTCCTCAGCTTTATGAGAGAAGCCTTCCTCTCCTGTCTCCTCTGTCAAGCTGCCGTGTCTGTGGCTACCAGAGAGCAGACACCATCCTCCTTCTCTGTATCTAGGATAATGTTGTAGGACTGCCTTGCAGTCTTTAAAATTTTGAAACTGGGTAAGAGCAAGTCTTCCACTAAAACATATCTCCTCCTATCCTAGACTCAATTTCGTCACAGTGAAGGGCTTTTCTGCCCTATCTACAAAAACTTTACTTTCTTCCACCCCACTGGTGATAAGGACCAGAGAGTAAAGAGGGATTATAGGGTGAATCATCTGCTATGATAACTTATTTTTCCTCTAGTTGTTTCCAACCAAACACACAGTATCATTTACTTTGACTGTGGTCATCACTTTGGCTTCAGGATTAATCTATTTTGACTAGGAATATTGTCCTTGGAAACACTACAATTTCCTGAAGAGACTGCAAATCAGCAGTCTTGTCTAAAATCATACATGGCCATTATCTTTCCTCTGCTTAAAAGATGTACAAAGACAGTATGTCATTGTGAGACGGGTGATTTTCTTTATTTAGGGTCTGCCTTCTGCCTGAGCTATAACGTAAGGCAATTAGATACCCAACTTTTATAACAGACATGTTGAACTTCCTTGATATGTCCTGCAGAGGTTAGGCAAACACAAAGATAATAGACTTTAACTAGCAGTTAGGAGGTTTAGACTTCAAACCTTTTAGACAGTATGAACTATGATCACGAGACAAGAGACAATGTGCTCGTTTACTGCTCAAAACCACCTCGAGATGAAATTTTAATGTAGAATCATTCCTACCTGTGAGGTCCACAAGAAATGGGTACTAAACGTCTTTTTATGCAAGGCTTTTAGTCTGAGTTTTGTCCAGAATAAGCTAAACCAAAGTGACCCCTCTAGGAGGCAGCGCTGTGCAGTGGAGATGCAGGCTGGATTCAGCTCAGCTAGGTTTCCAGTAGACTCTACCTTTACTACCTATGTGACCTTGAGAAAATTACTAAAATTCTTCATATCTCAGTTTCTTCACCTGAAAAATAGACATACTAATAGCACCTGCAGAGTATTTCCTATCATTCAAGGGTAACTGGTACCTGGAAAACATCACTGACAATAAATGCACCAAAATGTCATTGAAAAAAATAGGTGTTATTAGAGCATTTCCTTGAAAAATGAACTAAAAATTATACAAATTATAAAATTGTCTTACATTTAACCAAATTTAAAGTTTCAACTCTATACTTATTTTCAGAAAAATGACAAATAAATTACTTAGGAGATTTTTGTTAAAATTTTCAAACAAAACTGCACGATAGCACTATACAGCCTTCATTTCATATTTGACCTTCAAAGAAACAGGAACAGGATATACATTTTGCAGAACTATTCTGGGGCTTAATTGGCTTCCTACAACTTTTCCTGTTCCTCTGGTGTTGAATCCTCCCTTTTGAAGTACAAATCATGCCAAATCCACATTTGCCAATGGCTTTGCAGGGAATTCTAGTACTTCTCCTGTATCACTTTCATCAACTTCATGAAATTCTAAATGTTTGGCAAATTGTGATTTTTCCATGTGCAATTCATCTGCTTTGTAGTTTCATTGTACAGTCTCATGTTATAAATATCTGACAATGAAGCAGTGACCAACAAAGGTGACTGACCCACTGGTCACGATAGATGCTAGTGTAAAACAGGAAGAGATATTTGAATGAAGACTGATTTTAATAAATGGCCAGCTCACTATGACAATTTTTGCTTTCCTGACACCTCTTAACTACAGAAATTTAGAGAATGAATACTAAGACAGCAAAGACCCTTGATTTCTCATTATACTGCTAAACCCATTCATGTACTCAGCACAGTGCCTAGTGAATAGCATGTGCTTTAGTTGTTAATAAATATTCTCATTATTTACTTAAGAGGACCTACATGTTCATAAAGGTTGAAGGCATTTAAATACACACTAATAATATAGGCTAAGAAGAATGTTTTCCTTAAATCAATTTCCCCTTTCCATCTATAAGTACAATGACTAGAGAATTAAAAAAAAAAATCTCCCATTCTTCAACCTACCTCTATTCTTTACTCCCTTATCCCCTTATTTTGTTTTATCTTCTCTCAATAACACTAATTCCCATTTAAGGTGTCATATATTTACATATTTGTTTTGTCTGTCTCCCACCACTAGAATCTAAACTCCAGAGGCCAACAACTTGGTTTCTCCATTGATGTGTCACCAACACCAAGAACAGGGCCTGGCACATGGTAGATGTTCAATAAGTATTTGTTGAATCATTGATGAATGAAAGACTCCTTCTACCTTCCTCAATCCAGGGCCCCAGTGCCCAGGGGCCATCACCATGATCCCAAGGTAAGGTATCCTAGTGCACTATGGCCTGAAAGAGCCCCTGATATGAATAAGAATGGATACTGTGCAAATCCTAAGAAGAGACAGTGCAGATTCCTAGAAGCATGCAGAAGAATGAAAGGCTGTGGATAGTCACTGCAAACTCAGGCCATCTCTGTTCCTAGACTAAGAGCCATACTAATTAACATCAGAAGGAATAGAAGACAGTTCTGCAGAGCAAAGAAAGGAAGTTGAATTCTCCCTCCTACAAAGGAAAAGATTTGTGTTTGAGTCATGATGGAGTGGAAAGAACTACCCTGTGAGGGTCAGGAAACCTGTGTACTGATCTCACCTCTGATACTAACTGGGTGTGTAAGTCAGGAAAGTCACATCAAACTTTCAGGGCTCTTCAACTTCATCTGTACGATGGGTGGATGTGGCTAGATCAGCATTTCCTAAACTATGTGCCTTGGGACATTTGACCTCTTCTGCACTAATAGGGTGGCCACTACCCACATGTGGTTGTCGAGCACTTGAAAAGTAGCTGGGGCCACATTTTAAAGTGTAAAAACTAGGTCAGTGTACAGAAAAAAAAATGTAAGGTATCTCAATAATTTTTATATGATTAATGTTGAAATAATAGTTTTATATATTGGCTTAAATAAAATATGTAATTAAAATTAGGATAGAATGGGAGGCTGTGGTTGTTGTGGGGGCAGGGTGCACATGGGAACTCGCAGTACTTTCTGCTCAATTCTGCTGTGAATCTAAAACAGCTCTAAACAATTATAGATAAATCAAAACTTTATATAAAAAAGTAGGCCAGGGCTTCACTGGTGGCGCAGTGGTTGAGAGTCTGCCTGCCGATGCAGGGGACACGGGTTTGTGCCCCAGTCCAGGAAGATCCCACATGCCGCGGAGCAGCTGGGCCCGTGAGCCATGGCCACTGAGCCTGCACGTCCAGAGCCTGTACTCCGCAGTGGGAGAGGCCACAGCAGTGAGAGGCCCGCGTACCACAAAAAAAAAAAAAAAAAAAAATAGGCCAACCCATTCCTTTTTACTTTTAAAAATGTGGCTACCAGTACATTGAAAATTGTGTATGTAACTACAGATATGGTTTGCAGACTATTTCTGTTTGACAGTGCAACTCTACAATCAGAGAGAAGAAAAAAATCTCTCTGATCACATCACTGTATATCACAACCCCACCTCCACCATCCCCACACCCATCCCATGACATGATGCTTATTATCAAAATGAGCATATTGAGGTGGCCGTCTTCCCGGTGCTTCAGAAAGAACCACCTGACCTGCACTGGGAGCTCTCTAATTTAGAAAAAGACACGCCAGCCCTTTGCAGTATAGCAGCTAAACAGAAGCCATGTGGCTGACAGGGTCTTGGTACTCTGGCCTGGTGTCAGGCCTGAGCCTCAGAGGTGGGAGAGCCGAGTTCAGGACATTGGTCCACCAGAGACTTCCTGGTCCCACGTAATATCAATTGGTGAGAGCTCTCCCAGAGATCTCCATCTCAACGCTAAGACCCAGCTCCACCAAACAGCCAGTAAGCTCCAGTGCTGGACGTCCCATGCCAAACAACTAGCAAGACAGGAACATAACCCCACCCATTAGCAGAGAGGATGCCTAAAATCATATTAAGTTCACAGACACCCCAAAACACACTACCAGACGCAGCCCTGCCCACTAGAAAGACAAGATCCAGCCCCACCCACCAGATCATAGGCACGAGTCCCTTCCACCAGGAAGCCTACACAAGCCACTGAACCAACCTTACCCACTGGGGGCAGACACCAAAAGCATCGGGAACAATGAACCTGCAGCCTGCAAAAAGGAGACCCCAAACACAGTAAATTAAGCAAAATGATAAGACAGAAACATGCAGCAGATGAAGGAGTAATGTAAAAACCCGCCAGACCAAACAAATGAAGAGGAAATAGGCAGTCTACCTGAAAAAGAATTCAGAGTAATGATAGTAAAGATGATCCAAAATCTTGGAAATAGAATGGAGAAAATACAAGAAACATTTAACAAGGACCTAGAAGAACCATAGAGCAAACAAACAATGATGAACAACACAATAAATGAAATAAAAAATTCTCTAAAAGGAATCAATAGCAGAATAACTGACGCAGAAGAACGGATAAGTGACCTGGAAGATAAAATAGTGGAAATAACTACTGCAGAGCAGAATAAAGAAAAAAGAATGAAAAGAATTGAGGACAGTAGCAGAGACCCCTGGAACGACATTAAATGCACAAACATTCCACTTATAGGGGTCCCAGAAGAAGAGAAAAAGAAAGGGTCAGAGAAAATATTTGAAGAGATTATAGTTGAACACTTCCCTAACATGGGAAAGGAAACAGTCAATCAAGTCCAGGAAGCTCAGAGAGTCCCATACAGGATAAATCCAAGGAGAAACATGCCAAGACACATATTAATCAAACTATGAAAAATTAAATACAAAGAAAAAATATTAAAAGCAGCAAGGGAAAAGCAACAAATAACATAAAAGGGAATCCCCATAAGGTTAACAGCTGATCTTTCAGCAGAAATTCTGCAAGCCAGAAGGGATTGGCAGGACATATTTAAAGTGATGAAAGGGAAAAACCTACAACACAGATTATTCTACCAAGCAAGGAACTCATTCAGATTTGATGGAGAAATTAAAACCTTTACAGACAAGCAAAAGCTAAGAGAATTCAGCCCCACCAAACCAGCTTTACTACAAATGCTAAAGTAACTTCTCTAGGCAGGAAACACAAGAGAAGGAAAAGACCTACAATAACAAACCCAAAACAATGAAGAAAATGGTAATAGGAACATACATATCACTAATTACCTTAAATGTAAATGGATTTAAATGCTCCAACCAAAAGACATAGACTGGCTGAATGGATACAAAAACAAGACCCGTACATATGCTGTCTACAAGAGATCCACTTCAGACCTAGGGACACATACAGACTGAAAGTGCAGGGATGGAAAAAGATATTCCATGCAAATGGAAATAAAAGAAAGCTGGAGTAGCAATTCTCATATCAAACAAAATAGACTTTAAAATAAAGAGACAAAGAAGGATACTACATAATGATCAAGGGATCAAACCAAGAAGAAGATATAACAATTGTAAATATTTATGCACCCAACATAAAAGCACCTCAATACATAAGGCAAATGCTAACAGCCATACAAGGGGAAATCAACAGTAACACAATAATAGTAGGGGACTTTAACACCCCACTTTCACCAATGGACAGATCAACCAAAATGAAAATAAATAAGGAAACACAGCTTTAAATGTCACATGAAACAAGATGGACTTAATTGATATTTATAGGACATTCCATCCAAAAACAATAGAATACATTTTCTTCTTAACTGCTCATGGAACATTCTCCAGGATAGATCATATCTTGTGTCACAAATCAAGCCTTGGTAAATTTAATAAAATTGAAATGGTATCAAGTATCTTTTCTGACCACAATGCTATGAGACTAGATACCAACTACAGGAAAAAAACTGTAAAAAATACAAACACATGGAGGCTAAACAATACACTACTAAGTAACCAAGAGATCACTGAAGAAGTCAAAGAGGAAATCAAAAAACACCTAGAAACAAATGACAATGAAAACATGATGACCCAAAACTTATGGGATGCAGCAAAAGCAGTTCTAAGAGGGAAGTTTATAGCACTACAATTCTACCTCAAGAAACAAGAAAAATCTCAAATAAACAACCTAACCTTACACCTAAAGCAATTAGAGAAAGAAGAAAAAAAAGCATCCCAAAGTTAGCAGAAGGAAAGAAGTCATAATGATCAGATCAGAAATAAATGAAAAAGAAATGAAGGAAATAGTAGCAAAGATCAATAAAACTAAAAGCTGGTTCTTTGAGAAGATAAACAAAATTGATAAACCACTAACCAGACTCATCAAGAAAAAAAGGGATGACTCAAATCAACAGAATTAGAAATGAAAAAGGAGAAGTAACACCTGACACTGCAGAAATACAAAGAATCATGAGAGATTACTACAAGCAACTATATGCCAATAAAGTGGACAACCTGGAAGAAATGGACAAATTCTTGGAAAAGCACAACCTTCTGAGACTGAACCAGGAAGAAATAGAAAATATAAACAGACCCGTCACAAGCACTGAAATTGAAACTGTGATTAAAAGTCTTCCAACAGGGCTTCCCTGGTGGCGCAGTGGTTGGGAGTCCGCCTGCCGATGCAGGGGATGCGGGTTCGTGCCCCGGTCTGAGAGGATCCCGCATGCCGCAGAGCGGCTGGGCCCGTGAGCCATGGCCGCTGGGCCTGTGCGTCCGGAGCCTGTGCTCCGCAATGGGAGAGGCCACAGCAGTGAGAGGCCCGCATACCGCAAAAAAAAAAAAAAAAAAAAAAAAAAAGTCTTCCAACAAACAAAAGCCAAGGACCGGATGGCTTCACAGGTGAATTCTATCAAATATTTAGAGAAGAGCTAACACCTATCTTTCTCAAACTCTTCCAAAATATAGCAGAGGGAGGAACACTCCCAAACTCATTCTACGAGGCCACCATCACCCTGGTACCAAAACCAGACAAAGATGTCACAAAAAAAGAGAACTACAGAGCAATATCATGGATGAACATAGATGCAAAAATCCTCAACAAAATACTGGCAAACAGAATCCAACAGTACATTAAAGGATCATACACCATGATCAAGTGGGGTTTATCCCAGGAATGCAAGGATTCTTCAATATACACAAATGAATCAATGTGATACACCATATTAACAAATTGAAGGATAAAAGCCATATGATAATCTCAGTAGATGCAGAAAAAGCTTTTGACAAAATTCAAAACCCATTTATGATAAAAATTCTCCAGAAAGTAGCATAGAGGAAGCCTACTTCAACATAAAGGCCATATATGACAAACCCACAGCCAACATTGCTCTCAATGGTGAAAAACTGAAACCATTTCCTCTAAGATCAGGAACAAGACAAGGTTGCCCGTTCGTTCTCACCACTATTATTCAACATAGTTTTGGAAGTTTTAGCCACAGCAATCAGAGAAGAAAAAGAAATAAAAGGAATCCAAATTAGAAAAGAAGTAAAGCTGTCACTGTTTGCAGATGACATGATACTATACACAGAGAATCCTAAAGATACTACCAGAAAACTAGTAGAGCTAATCAATGAATCTGGTAAAGTATCAGGATACAAAATTAATGCATAGAAATCTCTTGCATCCCCATACACTAATGATGAATAATCTGAAAGAGAAATTAAGGAAACACCCCCATTTACCACTGCAACAAAAAGAATAAAATACCTAGGAATAAACCTAACTAAGGAGACAAAAGACCTGTATGCAGAAAACTATAAGATACTGATGAAAGAAATTAAAGATGATACAAACAGATGGAGAGATATACCATGTTCTTGGACTGGAAGAATCAACATTGTGAAAATGACTATACTACCTAAAGCAATCTACAGATTCCGTGCCATCCCTATCAAACTACCAATGGCATTTTTTGCAGAACTAGAACAAAATTTTTCACAATTTGTATAGAGACACAAAAGACCCCGAATAGCCAAAGCAATCTTGAGAAAGAAAAATGGAGCTGGAGGAATCAGGTTCCTGGACTTCAGACTATACTACAAAGCTACAGTAATCAAGACACTATGGTACTGGCACAAAAACAGGATGGAAAGTCCAGAGATAAACCCATGCACATATGGTCACCTTATCTTTGATAAAGGAGGCAGGAATATACAATGGAGAAAAGACAGTCTCTTCAGTAAGTGGTGCTAGGAAAACTGGACAGCTACATGTAAAAGAATGAAATTAGAACACTTCCTAACACCATACACAAAAATAAACTCAAAATGCATTAAAGACCTAAGTGTAAGGCCAGACACCATAAAACTCTTAGAGAAACACATAGGAAGAACACCCTTTGACATAAATCACAGCAAAATCCTTTTTGACCCACCTCCTAGAGAAATGGAAATAACAACAAAAATAAACAAATGGGACCTAATGAAACTTCCTTTGCTTTTGCACAGCAAAGGAAACCATAAACAAGACAAAAAGACAACCCTCAGAATGGGAGAAAATATTTGCAAACAAAGCAACTAACAAAGAATTAATCTCCAAAATATACAAGCAGCTCATGCAGCTCAATATCAAAAAACAAAGAGCCCAATCCACAAATGGGCAGAAGATATAAACAGACATTTCTCCAAAGAAGATATACAGATTGCCAACAAACACATGAAAGGATGCTCAACATCACCAATCATTAGAGAAATACAAATCAAAACTACAATGAGGTATCACCTCACACCGTCAGAATGGCCATCATCAAAAAATCTACAAACAATAAATGCTGGAGAGGGTGTGGAGAAAAGGGAACCCTCTTGCACTGTTGATGGGAATGTAAATTGATACAGCCACTATGGAGAACAGTATGGAGAGTCCTTAAAAAACTAAAAATAGAACTACCATATGACCCAGCAATCCCACTACTGAGCATATACCCTGAGAAAACCATAATTCAAAAAGAGTCATGTACCACAATGTTCACTGCAGCTCTATTTACAATAGCCAGGACATGGAAGCAACCTAAGTGTCCACAGACAGATGAATGGATAAAGAAGAAGTGGCACATATATACAATGGAATATTACTCAGCCATAAAGAAACAAAATTGAGTTATTTGTAATGAGGTAGATGGACCTAGAGTCTGTCATACAGAGTGAAGTAAGTCAGAAAGAGAAAAACAAATACCATATTCTAACACATATATATGGAATCTAAAACAAACAAACAAAAAAATGGTTCTGATGAACCTAGGTGCAGGACAGGAATAAATACGCAGACGTAGAGAATGGACTTGAGCACACGGGGAGGGGGAAAGGTAAGTTGGGATGAAGTGAGAGAGTAGCATTTATATATATACACTACCAAATGTAAAATAGATAGCTAGTGGGAAGCAGCTGTATCATACAGGGAGACCAGCTCAGTGCTTTGTGACCACCTAGAGGGGTCGGATGGGGAGGGTCGGAGGGAGACTCAAGAGGGAGGGGATATGGGGATATTTGTATACATATAGCTGATTCACTTTGTTATACAGCAGAAACTAACACAACATTGTAAAGCAATTATACTCCAATAAAGATGTTAAAAAAAAGTGAGTATATTGAGACTTCTTGTGGTATTCAGTATATGTAAACCTGTTTGTAATTGGCATTGTGTAAATGTATTGATCATAAAGTCTATTTTCCACTGAGCGTCTCTATTAATACCTCTCACTTCTAAGGAAGACATTTTAGAAAACAGTGGTCCAGATTTCCTGTAAAGTCTTTTTAGATTCTAATAATTTGTTATTATCGATCTATGTATGTGGAAAGAAGACATGAGTTTCTCAGGCGCTTGTTTAGGGAGAAATTATGTCCTTCACCA